>NC_137512.1:8894166-9505833 GCF_041902795.1 Electrophorus electricus
AACAGTTTCAGCATTGTTGTTTTCACCTAATTAAATGATACAGGTGGTATTTCTTGAATCTTGGTGTTTCTAGTGCAAATGTACTAATATGCAAGAGAGCTTAAAAATGAAAGAAAAATATATTACAGTTTTATTTTGATGTGACATTTTTATTTTGTAATCACTCATTATGACAACAAAAGAAGTGTCATTTTCACAGTAATCCATTCTAACATTGAAAAATCAAAATATATTACAGAATAAAACAACCTGGCAGACTATGTTAGATAACCATTGACCATAATACTACTAAATAATACTAATTTTAGTTATCAAAGAAAAACTGTCAGACAAATCAAGAACATTATCCAAAACAAGAACAATCTGATCCAATACATCAGAATAATTTTAGAAGTTTACCATAATATGCAAACCTCTGGACAGAATGGTTTGCTAAATGTATCATCAAAATGACAAAAGTATATAATTCTAAGTAGAAGAAACAAAGCTGTACCATTGTGAGTAAAAAGGAACATGCAGGAAAAAATGAACTGCTCAACATTCAGAAAAAAACATCTGTAAAATACATTAGTCTGAATATATATATATATATATATATATGGCCACCAGTGGGACTGGCTCACTTATTGATAATTTATTTTTGTTATCAAGTAACACTATCTATTCAGTACTATCAAGAAAGTCTTTTAAAAAACTGCTCAGATCCAACCAAATACATAAAGTATATATCGAGACATAAAGTGAAATACTCTCGAACCAAATAAATCCCACTGAGCACTAACAAGGCTGAAAGCAAAAAGCCCACAAAATAAGCAACAGCTGAAAATGGCTGCATTACAGCCTAGCAAAAGCCATGTGTGCTGACTTCTGGCAGTCATCTTTTGGGTGGGATAGGGATGATTAAACTGAGTATTGTGAGTCCAAAAGTAAACAGTAACCAAACTTATTTTATGGTGTTTATGGTTTTTATGGTTTTATGCACCTTGATGAATGCTCAAGAGGATTATTTATTCAGTGTAGGAATGCTTTGTGTAACCATTGGAGCTGTGTTCCCTTAATGCACATAAATTTTATTTGTGTCATAAGTGTCTTTTTAATTATCCAATTTAACAAATGAGGTTAAGTCTGTCAAGGGGCTCATTATGTTTAGTTAGGTCTCAGAATCCCAGTTGTGTATACAGACACATTCATATTGTTGTGATATCATACAAGAGGATAAATTCAGATATATTATTTGTTAGTGCAGTCACATAGATTGTAATGTAATTATACATGCTCACATGCACCAAACTTTCAGTTCTCTTGGGCACTGGACACTAGACAGCTATTATAATAATATAGGCTGGTTATCTCTGGTACTATATCTGGAATTCTCAGTGATCTCTATCCACTATGAGGGCTACTCACAAATTGACAAATAATACTATCATTTTAAATATGGACAGTATGGTTTTGGCATATTTTTTCTGGCTCATCATTTTATAGCCAATATATAGTTGTTGTTTTTTTGTCAATATATTTGCTCCATGAACAAAATACTTAGCATAAAGGAAGCTTAGTATGAAACAATTTAAATTTAAATTTTTGTTTTGATTAACCTGCATGTTTGTTAACAAAATTCTAAACAGATGATGAACATTTAGGGGAAAAAAGTTTGGCTGTTTATTTTGCCTTATTACTCTGCAGTTTAAAGTAATTATGAGTACAGAGTCAAGGTTAAAGTCAGCAGGTCTCATTCACAATGTATTTTCACATATTGATAGCTCTTTAGAAACAAGCTAAGCATAAATACAATTTCTCTGAGTACATTACTCCCAGAGGCAAAACAAAGCCACAGTACACCACTACTGCATACAACAGAGAATTTCCTCACAGCTCCTCTGCAATTAAAGCCAGTTCCACTACATCTTTAGACAAGTATCTACAGCTATTTGTGTGATCCTGCCACCTGATTTTTTTGGTGGCTTTAACAAATTAGAACCAACTGACTTAATCCTACATAACCTGGTTTGCTTTATATTCCTTGAGACTTGTGGTTTCAGCTAAAGGCCTTTGCTCAGTCACAATGTCTCAGTGTACTGCAGAGACAAACAAGAGTGATGATCTGCTTTATGTTTGCTTTGGTTGGTCCTGGAGGATCACGCTGCTTTAGAAGACCCTGTCGCTGTCGGCAACAACATCTGCCTTGTGAGTGTGGGGCAAGTCTCTTTGGAGCTGCAATGCCATTTAACAATACATGAGGGATTTGAGTCAGTGAGTTCTCAATGTGCTGAACTTCGTCACTGCAGTGAATTTAAATATGATGAGAACCTTTTAAAGCCTAGGCACACAGCTTGCAGCCTACTTTTAAAATGATGCCCTACATTTGTATCACAGTAAATTAATTGTACTTTTGTCTTTTAAGTGGTGCACTCTTGAAAAGTCCAAATATGTAGTTAAATTATTAAATTATACTTTGTTTAATATAATATATTATGCAATAATTAATAGTTAAATATAATAAACATTTACATCCTAATACTCAAGAGTGATGCTTTGAGGTTTTAAACTATGATGTGATTGATGTTCATGCATCATCATGCACCATGTAATTAGACTTGATTATACAAACGCTGACTTTTTAAAATTACCCTGATGAACATTTTTGTGTCCAGAGAATCATGAATGCTTATGTATTATGAGCACCCACCTAACTTTGATGTAATTGATAAAAGCTTTTTCTTCACCCTAATGGCAGAATTCTTATGATCCTTTATCTAGAGTATTGCTGAGGATCAAAGAGTGTTCCCCAAGGCAATAAAGATGTATTAAAAATGAGTTTGCCTTGAACAATATATTAACTAGGTGTCACGTTTCCAGTAGGAACGATGCAAGAGGCAGAACACAAATGCAGGAGGCGTTTAATAACAAGTGAGATCAAACACGAAGGGCAAAACAAAGAGGCAAAGGGGAAATACTGAGGGTAAATTAACACACACACTGAGCAACCAAAAAGGGCAAGGGTGACGACACTACAGCGAATATAAGCGAGACACAACAGACGTACCTGACTTACCAAAATAACCAGCAAACTAGAACACAAAAGCCAGGGCTAAAATAACCAAAACAAACAAGGATAATCAGATGCAGGTGATCATAACAGGGAGAATTAAAACATGGACTTGAACTGAAGAACAGATGAGGGGCAGAGAAAACAAAACCAAGGAACAGAACAAGGAAGTGAAGGAAAAACAAAGACATGACAGAGAAATCATAAAACAGGGATGCTAGGAGGGTGGCCAATTGTCACATTAGGATAAAAACATAAAATTTATACATTTATAGGCAGTGGCTTTGGTTTACACGCCAATAACTATTAAGTGCCTTATAAAGGAAAACAAAAACAAAAAAAACCTCCTTTTTCAGTTGAGTAGAACTCTTCTCTTTCATAGAACTATTCTCTCCATACAGTCTGTATCAGTTTGTTACTACCATGGGCTGCTTGTTAACAAGACCATTTATTTATTCTGTCTTTAGTGATACATTGCTGTCTTAATTATCTTGGATATTACATTACAACCTCAATACTCCAGTGAATAGAATGCTATCTTACAAAGTTTTGGGTTCAATAAGTCAATAAACTCAAAGTTTGCTGAGCCTTTGTATTATACTTGTCTTCTATCAAGCAAACACCAGGAAATATTTTAAATTATTATCCATGATAATATTGTTGATTATCTGTAACAGTGAGAGATAGATATTAGACTGCAAAATGCTAGAAAATTCCAAGAAATAACTGTGAACACACACCTAGTCATCCTCTTTAACAAATGAATTTTTGTGTTTTACAAATTTTCTGTTAAGTGTTTTGTTACCGTCTTTTAAAAAGAGTCATAGAATTGCATTTCTGTCATATGGTTATAACACCACAGTGAAATGTTTTCTATTTAATGTTATTGCCAATCTAAACAAATCAAAGATACGAGACACTTTTAGAGTCACTGTAAAACTACTATGAGATATCATTGTGCAAGCCTGGAAATACATTAAAAGTAAGAAAATGTATGAAATAAAAATAAATACAAATTACAAAGTACCAAAATAGGAGACTGAAAAATAGTAGTAGGGTGCTGCTGCATATCTGTAGGCATAGGTGTAGGAACATTGGCAGCAGTAGTGGAAGGGTCACTGAATAAATAGCTGTGTATACAAAAATGCAAAATTAGATGTGATATAAAGTTTTGCAAAAAGGAGACTTCAATGTATTGTACTTAGAAAAAATTTAAAAGTTGAATGAACTGCACTTAGGTGATAACAGTGAATGGCACATTATGTCCCAAATGTGTTTAGTATGGGCTGGAGTTCAGTAGCACTTTACAGAGCATTGTGGTCTGGTTGTGCAAGGGAGGCAGGTATCTAAATCATTTTCCCAGAGGTGGGAGGGTAAAAAAGCTGTTACCTGGATAAGTAGGGTCCTTGTAATAATGATTGCAGATGCAGTGTAGATTTCTTCCAAAGATGAAAGCTATGATCCAGTTTTTTATTTGTTTTATTGATGTGCTATCTGACAGTGTTGTTTAATAGAGTTTTTTATAATGTATAAATAACTTTTTAGTTATATGCATGGACAATTCTGTGCTGTTGGTATAAATTGTTATTTATGTTTTAGAATTAAAGTTAATTTTGTTGTTTGATAAAATTAATAGATACTGGAATGCCAGCAATAGAAAAGAAATCAAAGCTTCATTAACAAGATGACTTTAAACTTAACCATCAGCTACATACAGATAAGTGCATCCTACATTGTACCTGCATGCTTATGAAAAAGCATGCTTAAAAAGAATGCAAGCTATTTTTGGAAACTAGAATTTGAGGGGAAAAAAGAAAAAAGAGAGCCTTATTACTTACCCTTATTATTCATAGGAAATATAGCACAAAATTGTTTCTTTTTTGGATTGATTCAATGAATTAATATTTTTGTCATTTAGTAACTGTTCAAGGACAGCTCATCTTTGAGGCCAAATGTTGCTTTGTTATTTGTAGAAGTAATGAAGTAATTATTACGTCTTAGTGATTATTTCTTGATTATTTCTTTATTGTCGGTAAAATACCTATCAAAAGGCTGTAGCTGTCTTCTAAGACAAATGTTCAAAGGTTGTCCATTGCTGTTGAAAATATATTTCTTCATGCTTTCATTAAAGTAGTAAAAAGGTGGCATATTAAAACTATTGTGAACATTTTATTGCTGGTAATGACAATAAATGAGAACATCACTCGAGAGACACATGGCACACACAATAAAACAAAATGAGGTCATAAACTGTAATGAATGATGTCTTACTGAGGCAGATTAAATGAAGATCAAGGTCCCATTAAACCATGCTCTTATGTTTTATGGTGACACAAGAAAATATATTTTAAATTATTCTAAAGGTTAAGGTTTATTTGAAATATTTAATTGTTTTGATTTGGGTTAAATTTCAGCAACTAAATTGTTTTATTGTTTTACAGAGAATAAAAACTATTAATGTAGTTCCATAATTTAACTATGTAACCATTTAATATATTCATTTTTACCATTTCTTATAAACCTTTTCAAGATGCATAAGATTTGCTTTCACTTGTCTAAAGTTAAACCTTATATCGGCATTATTATCTCATCATGAATTATTTCCAAAAACAAATTTGACTGTGGACATTCAGACATATGGGTATGTGTATACATGTTGCAAGACTTCACTAGAAGGAATTAGTATAAAATTAGGTCAATCCCCTTTTTATGCTTAAAACATCTATTCTGTTGTGGTTACCATGGAAACCTATTACCTTTGCCATGCACTATTGTCACTTACATGCATTTGTAAGTTCAGAGAATTTATTTTTAAAAAATCTAAATTTATTTATATAGCGATTTTTACAGCAGATGTTGTCACAAAGAAGCTTTACAAATGTCCAAGTCCAAACCCCCAGTGAACAAGCCAATGGTGACATTGGCAAGGAAAAACTCCCTAGAGCATGAGGAAGAAACCGTGAGAGGAAACAAAACTTAAAGGTGGGGCATCTTCCTCTGGCCAATTATATAATTTTTTAAAGTAGGTTAGCATCACAAAGAAAATAAACTTGCAGACTGGTGAATATTTTGTACATATTTGTGAATATAAAACTTTATTTGGAACATAAGTATTGGGTAAATTGCACCTTTGTTTGTTTTGAATATAGAACGAATACTTTTTCCATATGAAAATGAACCAGAATCAACCAGTTTCAAACTGTGAACATTTTTTCCATGTACATTAACTCATTGCTATATGTAATTAAAAAAAAAAATTAAAAATACATTTATGCTAATGAAATCCAGAAGCAAACCAGCTATATCAAATGCTTTTAAGGGGTCTATAAAAATAGCACCACAATGCTATTATTATTATCAACCACATTGTTTCTTTTCAGAAAATGCTTATTAGTGTCACAGTTGTTCCCTCCTAGCTTCCATGTTCCATGGTTTCCCTGTCTTGTGTATTGTTTTGGTTCCATTTCTTAGTTTCATTTTCTCTGCCCATCATTTGGTTTTCCAGACCTGTTATTACTTTCACCTGTTCCTCATTTCTAGCCTTGTTAAAGTAATGTATTTAAACCCTTTCTTAATGCCTGTGTCCTGGCTGATCATTGTATGTAAGTTTATGTATGTATTCCATGCCTTTGTGTTTATTGATGCCTTTGCATATCCTAGTCTGTATGTTTAGCCTAGCTTTCATGGTTCTTAGCCACTAAGTTCTTGCTAGACTCTTATAGCCTGTTTGCTTTTGTTTGTATGTTTGTTTACCATGCATTCTTGGACTCTCTATGCTGGCTCTATGACCCTGGACTATTCCGATGACTATGACTCTGGATTTGCCCCTAATAAATCTCGCTCCACACATGCGTCTGCCTCCTTACCGCTCACCGTTACAGAATGAACAGCCACACAAGGATGCAGCAAGAGGGCGAGACTCTGGTAAGTAGTTGTTCCACTGGAATCAAACTCTGATTATTTCTCCACAGTCCGAGTTTGTCTCAGTGCCACCAAACCAGAGACAGCAAATCCCCCTAGTGTTGCGGGTATATGGGCATCTCATCAGTCCCAGAAAAAAACAGGATTAGTGCCAATAGTCTACCTGTCTTGACCAACATTGCAGGGGGGAGTGGCCTGCAGTGCAAGATGTGAATAGGCAGAGTGAAGGCAAAGAACCTGTCTAACATCACTCAGTGGGCACTCGAGCACAAATGCAAGCTCTCCATAGTCCATATGTACCTTGAGAACTGCCAAGAGGGTTCTGTATCTGTGTGTTCCTCCAGGGTCACCCAATCTGTACCTGTGGCTATCCTGCAAGTCACCCATCCTGTTCCAGTTCCCAGCATAGTGGATGTTGCCCGTCCTGTTCTAGTTCCTGGCATAGTGGATGCCCCTGCCTGTCCCACTCCAGTTCCCGGCATAGACCTGCAGCACCGCTGAACACCATAGCTGCACCCCCAGACCTCCCAGGCTTGTTCTCGGCAACAGCTGAGCATCGGGACCTGCCAACCATAGCTGATTCACTGCTGGACCCCCAGCCAGGCTCTGTTCCTGATGTAAAGGTCGCTGCTCTACCCGTCCCTGTGCCACATGCCAGACCTGTCCCCATGGTTTCTCCTCAAGGCTCTCCTGCTACAGCCATGTTGCCATTCTTCTGTGTTTGCAGACCTGACTCCTGATTCATAGGCTTCATGTTCCCTGCCCATCCCACCTCGGCCTGTCTTGCCTGTTCCCAATGTGCCTCATGTATTGGTGTTGACTGCTCCTGCTGCCCCATTGTTTTTCCCTTCTCCTTTGCCTGGTTTTGTCTTTGCTCCTGTTGTCTGTCTGTGCCTGTTTTTGTGCCCATTCTGGTATCTGTGACTCCCTTTGTCCCTGGCCTGGTCTGTTTTGCATTTGTTTTTCTTGTTAATTTCCATCTCAGAATCATAGTCACACTCTAAGCACCATTTAAAAACTTTTTCCAGTTGTCCCAATTGCACACTCATTGCATACATCCACCCAGATAAAACCTTGTTGAGTGAGAAAATTCAACAATAAAATTGTTGCCATCAAAACAAAACCAGCAACACACCCATCCCTCAGATCCCATTAAGGAATTAACTTAGGACAGAATTGTTCTTTATTCTGGCAATTTTTTTCACAGATTTTTGCAGCATGTCTGGCTATGCAGCTATTGTTAACAGAATGTGTGAGGCACATAGTATCTTCCACACTGTAAGGTAGGAATTTAGTTTTAGCCTATGGGTACAGGTTAGCAAAGAGTTGCAAAATGTATAATAAACAAAAATGAAACAAAACACATGATGACAAAAAGGAGAAGATTGCTATAAGATTAACATAAGCAATGACAGAAATCAAACACCTAACACTAGTCTGCACAAACTACACAAACACGGGCATTAAATACATGGGCAAATGGGCACTAAACAAGACATGGGTGAAACTCATGAGGGGTGGAGAAAACTAAACTAAGGTACAGAACCACAACAAGGAAGTAAACCAAAACAAAGACATGAGACAGGGTAACCATGAAAATTGGATGCTAAAGAGTGACCAAACATGACAGAACCCGAACAAAAATAGGACTAGGACAAGACACTGACAGGAACAGAATGGGAGGAGACAAGGGTCAGACCCAGGGGCAAAAACAAGAGCAGGAAGGACACAGGCAGACAAAGGAACCAAAGACAGAGGAGAAGGCACAGGAACAGAAGAGACAGAGACTGGAAACACAGCAAAAGCGGACATGGGACACAATAAATGGGGCAATAGGAGCAGACACAGCAGCCCAAGAACCAGAAACAGATGTGGACACAGGAGCGGGAGCAGGAACAGAACCCTTAACAGAAACAGACTGAGGATGACAAAAGGGCTGGGAGGGAGGATGAGGAGATACAACAAAATACAATAAATGATGAGGGATGACCGGAGGCACAAAAGGACAAGGAAAACAAAAATGAAACACAGACCAGGCTAAGGATAACAGCACAGGAACAAAAACAGACACACAGATGAGGAAAGGGACAGAAATAAATGGAGACACAGGAACCAGAATTGGCAAAGAAACAGGCACAGGAACAGACAACATAACAGGAGCAAAAACAAAACCAGGCACAGGTGAAGGCAAAAACCATGGGTTAGCAGTAGCAGCCAACCAAGGAGACATGGGAGGCCCATGGAGAGCAGAAGACATAGGCTGGGGTAGGATGGGCAGGAACCATGGGCTGGAATCAGCAGGAGACGCAGATGGGGCCAGGACCAGGCAAGACCAAGTCAGGAGGCTGGTCTGAAGGCATGGAGGTGATTGGAGCCCGGAGGCGTGACTGCTGTGTTCACCGGTGGGTCCGGTAGGTCCAGGGACATGGACCTAAGTGGTAGTTCCACAAGGTCCAGGAGCACAGCTGCAGTGTTTCAATGGCAGGTCCGGGATGTCCGAGGGTGTAGCTACAGGAACTGAGTTGGTGGCATCCTTCACTCATCCTTCACTCATTCACTCATAAATAAATTAGTTAATAATATTTATTATTCAAGCTTTGATGACAAAGCTTTAATGACAAGGCTATAATTAAAAACAATCAAAATGTATGGTATATAAACTCTAAAATGATATTTATAGTTTCTTTCAAACAAGTTTTGCATTTAGTATGATTACCATATTACGGTACATATAAATGTCAGAAAAGCCAATTTCTGGCCATGTCAATTTCCACAAACCACTGATTCTTCAGTCATTTCAGCAAGATGAGGGTGCGCCCTCCCCCCTTTTGAGTCTTGGTTCCTCTCAAGGTTTCTTCCTCATGTTTTAGGGAGTTTTTCCTTGCCACTGTCACCCTTGGCATGTTCACTGGAGGCTTGGACATTTGTAAAGCTTTGTGACATCTGTTGTAAAAAAAAAAGTGCTATATAAATAACATTTTGATTGATTTGATTTGATAATTTAGATTGCTGTCAAGTCCAACTGCCTTTAATTTAAGAAGATAAACAGTTGTTTCATTCCTGGTTTCATAGAATTCCCCCAATAAATGCAGCCATATTGCAGTACTTTTTGCCACTCAGTCCAACTGAGGGGGCATATTCCGAAGGATAAGTAACATTGATACTGTAACATTGAAGGGTTAAACAAAATGCAGGGACGGGGCATGTTAAACATAGACATATGTTTTATTTTTAAATATAACACTCATGACTCAACAAACACACTACTGGGGTCAAACTTTAATGATATGACAGGAGACTTATATACAATATACAAGATATTGCACACAACAAGGATCAGGTGAACGACACGAGAGGGCGTGGCAATACACACACACACACACACACACACTCACTCACTCACTCACTCACTCACTCTCTTGAGGGGGGAGGGGCCATACCATGACAGATGTATAACCTCAGTAGGATACTTGGTGACATCTGGGTATTTTAGTTTTTGACATAAGGAATCCCCTTCCATAAAACAATCATGATTCCTTTAGCTAAAATACAAAAACTAAATGTCCTGGGTAATTATGTTTTAATTTTTGTTTGTGTTGTGAACATTAGTTTTGATTCAGATTTCATTATTTAAAAAAAAAAAACCCAATTATTTCAGTTAATAAGTAAATTTTTTCACTGCTTATTTTCAGGATTTTCATGTTATTATTAATAATCCTGATCCAGATTCCTGTTGATGTCACACAGTGTCACGTGGTAATTTATAATGTGAATGTAGAGTCACACAGCTCCTCATGCACCTTTTTCGCTATGAGACATTTATTGGTAAATTTCACTTATTTCTGCTTGTAAACATGCTTGATCAGCCATATACAGATCCTCAGAAATATGACTATTATGCAGACCAAGCTAGAAGTTGACTTCTGGTGTTTTGAGGCACCCTAGCCATGTACTGGGCAGGTTTGGGATGGCTGTTTAAACATCTTTTCAGAAAGAGGGGGTTAGCTATTGCTGAGCTGCACCTCAGGTGTGACAAAAAATATAGTAAGTGATGTGGTAAGCAACAATATGAATGGATATCATTCACTTCATCTGGTTTTATTTTAATATTTTACCATATCGGGAGCATTTTCTTTTGTTCACAACTGTAAAGTTTTTCTACATGATAGTTTTCATAGTTCTATGGAAATATTCACAAACCAATGCTTTTAGCCCTGTGCCTGTAACAAAATGTACAATGTTTTTTTCCATCAAAGACTGGAAATGTTTGTTGAAAAATGTCAGCAAATAACAGTAATATTAAATTGATTTGATACTTTGCAGGGCATCTTGCTATCTATCTCGTTAACCTAGCTTGGGCAGTGCATCTTTTGGTCTGTGCCTTGCCATCTACTTCCAGGGCTGTGTTCTGTGACTTTGTGTCTAACACTATTTATTATGTTTGACAAATGGCAATTGATAGTGTTTATACAGTGTTTATAAAAATTATTTTTTAATTTTAAACGCTCTGAAAAAAAAAAAAAAATAAAATAAAAAACATATGCTCCGCATGCATATCCTGGTCTGCTTTTAGGTCAATAACTATATCACTTATCAGGTGATTGCTGACATATGTAATGTGGTTTATCGTAAGTCATTGTGATGGTGATGTTGTTGTTGTTGTTGTTGTTGTTGTTCTTCTTCTTCTTCTTCTTCTTCTTCTTCTTCTTCTTCTTCTTCTTCTTCTTCTTCTTCTTCCCTGATATATGCATAATTCTCATCGGAGGGACAAAACTAGCCTGTACAGTGTTTTAAACATTTGAAGGAATTGTTGCCCATAGACTTGGAAACACAATATATGTTTTAGATTTCCCATTATTTCACACTTCTGACTGGTTCTGTGCCAACATAGGAAGAAATTAAGTTCACAGGTTTGTTGTCCACACACCTTACAATGATGGTGTAATGAAATGCTGACTGGACGGAATAAATGCATAAGCTTATAAGAGTAATAGAGAGTGAACAGAACCAAAACACTACTCAAAAACAGAAACTGTGAGAACAGGCTAGTGTCACAAACTAAAGGAAGAGAGGGAAAAAAGTACCAATATGTGTCGCAGAATGCTCCCCTCACACTGTCACATGGTACAGTCCACCGTGGGCAGTGGGAGTTTCTTCTTTGTTTGTAATCACACCTACATGTCTACACACACCTGTACCTAGTTAGTGTTCTGTGTTTATGTATTTAAACCTCTGTCGGTGTGTGTATCACAGTGGGTCATTGCCCTTGTTCCTTTTCACAATGTGAATGCAAGTGTCTGACAATAAATGTCTGTCACTGTTGAGGGAGTCTGTGTGTCTCTACTGCGAGTCTGTGGAGACAGTACTCCTTGCCCAGCAGCACTTGGGCCGTTACAGAATGACTGACTACAATAGGACGCCTACTTGTTTTCGAAATGGACCTCCTACATGGATGTGCTTGACGACATCCCAATCTGCTGCCTGGATCCCTGTATATTGGACAGAAGACCATGATGAGGACCATAATGAGGACTAGCATGTTCAGAGCTGGGGCGTACGTGCCCCTCTGTGTGTCCAGTGGGCCCAAGGACATGCCTCCAGCACCTGTGCTTTCAGCGGGTGCTGTGTCGAAGCATCTTTTCATGTGTGTACAGGTGCCTCGACACATTGTGGTGCGGAGCATACCGGACTGCCCTGGGAGATGCATGGACTCTGCCTTCCCCCCTCATGAATGGAGAGACCCTTGTTGGTGGTTCCTAGTCCGCCTTGTGTTGGGTGGGCACCAGGCTTTGTCATGTTGTGTTTTTTGTGTGTGCGTGCATGGCGGCTTGGGGTTCATTGTCCTGGGGATGGACGTGTCGGGAGCTGTGCCGCTTGGCAAGGGGTACTGTCACAGAATGATCCCTTTCCACTGGTCATGTGGTATGGCCCGCTGGGTGATGTGGAAGTTCTTCAATTGTGTATCATTTGTAACCATACCTATGTTAAGCACACACCTGCATCGGTTAAGTCTTGTCTCGTTTGTATGTATTTAAACCCTTGTTAGTGTGTGCCTTATTGTCAGTCATCGGTCATGCTCTTGTTCACGAGATTTGGAGATTTGGTTTTCTTGACTGCTACTGCTCAGATGACTAGTAAATTGCTGTTGCATTGCTAAATGTTTTGTCATGAACACAAACAAGCAATGCTTTATTTGGATGAGTGCAACAAGCTGACACAGTATGCTGCCACCTACATCGTAGGAGAATACACAGAGGAATAATGTAGATAATGCTGGAACAGGTACAAAAAAAGCACACATACATCAATGTTTATGCATCAACTTGATGACACCAGAGTGTTTGCTGTTTGGGCAATGCATCAACACATATCAGTACCAGGGGTGTTATTTTCAATGATCTTTTCCTCAAGTCCTAGTGAGGAGGTGAACAAAGTCAACTTAAGAAAATGTAACCCTTGAATTTGTAGTCCGTCCTCCTCTACATACATTTCAGAAAGGATGCAGAGTCAGCCGATGAATCCAATCATCTCATCATCACCCTGAAACACTGTACTAATAGGCTTGTAGTAAATAATAAGTTGTAGAAAAGAGCCATTAGTTCACAGTAATGTTTTGGGGATCAAAGTAACAGCCAGGTATGTCAAACTAAGGGGTGGGTGACTATCATGTTCATGCAATTGACACACACTTTTTACATACTTATAGCTGCAGTTGATAGGGTTGAGAATAGAGCAGGGAATTATGTTTACTTCAAAACTAACAAAAACTAAACAGAATTTCAAAATAATACTTTAGTTTTCAAACTAAACTTTAGTTTTTAAATTCTATCTGTAATATCTGTAACCTATCTGTAACCTTTAGGCATTCAGCAATGTTAGATCAGCAACTTAAAGTTATGTGATCACAAGAATAAGCGAAACAGATCACAAGAATACATGAAAAAATAATTATTAATTCTCACCAAACAAATGAAATAGGAATTATTACATATGTAATCTGTTTTAGAGCTAAGCTAGATATAGTTTTTGCGGTATCAGCTGTATTAATGTATTCTCTGCCTCAAAAGGGCTGTTTCTGTACTTGATTTCTTTGAAAATATTAGTTGGGAAAATGTATAAAGGTGAGAATTCATCCCAAGTTTTGTGTTGTGTAAATTTGTTTTGTTTGTTTTGTGTAAAACTGTCTAGGGCAAGTAAATTGGAATGTGGAATGAAGGGGCTAATACTGCCTGTAACTTATCAATGGCATTAAGAAACTGAGCTGTTTGAATTGATTACTGTTTTATTTTTTGAAGAAACCGTTGCCTGTCGCAAGATGGAGAGAGACGCTGACCAATAAAAACAGCACCACAATTCTGCATTCACTGGTTTCCTTCATTCAATCTAACACAATGCAGAGCCTCACCAGGGAACCACAGAGAGAGAGAGAGAGACAGAGAGAGAAAGAGAGAGAGAGAAAGAGAAAGAAGGGGTTATATCTTTGGTGTCATGACCCGGATGTAGTGTGAGGATTGGTGTGGGTGCTACTTCTGCAGGCAATGCTGTTTCCCCTAGACTGAATATCCTTTATTTAACCTTCAAACAAACAAAAAAATTCTAAAGCAAGTACTTTCTGGTGATAGAAATGAAAGCTGTGAAAGTTGTGAAAAGGCTGAAAAAAGCATGTATAGTGAGTGTCAGTAACAATTTAAATCTCTTATTGATTTCTAAAAAGGCTACCTGGAATTTGTAAAATGTTTTATTTTTGTTATCTTTTTTTGAGATATCTACTCAAAGTAACTTCTAGTATAGGGCATAGTTTGGCTAGAGTTTTGTTGCAGCCTAGCCCATAAACTAGACCTCCCTTACCCACATAGCAGTAAAAGTAAAAAGGAAGGGGCTGAGACAAAAGAATATTGCAGGGTGCTCCTCAAATCCTTGCCCCAATACTCCCTGGTTGTCATGGCAACTTAAAAGCGCAGGCACGTTTTTGTGGAAAATTAACCGAAAAACACAGTGTCTTCAGAATGTGATTTCTGGTGAATGGCTGCATGTAGATGGCTGAAAATTGGTAAGCCGGTACTTGTATTAGTCCTAAGAAATGTATTGATTAAATATATTGTACTTTAAGAATATTCAATGTTATCAAGTAATTTATTTGAGTATGCTAGTTTGGGCCCGCCAGTGGGCCTTTTAGGGGGCGTTGGTGCAGTACCTGGTTAAGGAGCTGATGGCCACAAATGCAGATGTTTTCTCCCAGCACACTCTTGACTATGGGCACAGGAAGACTGTGCAGCATGAAATACCACTGGTTGACACCAAGCCTTTTCGATTGCCTTACAGAAAGATACCTCCGACCCAGTACCAGCAGGTAAGATGGGCCATTGAGGAGATGGAGCAGGCTGGCATAATCTGCCATAGTAAAAACCCTTACTCATCCCCTGTTGTTGTGGTCATTAAAAGAGATGAGTCTCTTAGAATCTGTATAGACTATCAGAGACTAAATCTTTGCAGCACTAGAGATGTCTTCCCCTTACCTAGAATAAGGGATGCACTAGAGGCACTGGGGCAAGCCAAATTCTTCTCCACTGTTGACCTTAATTGTGGTTATTCGCAAGTTGAAGTTGCTGAACATGACAAGCGTAAGACCACTTTCAGAACTCTGATGGGGCTATTTGAGGTGAACTGCATGGCTTTTGGTTTACAGAATGTGCCTTCTACCTTTCAAAAATTGATGACATTGTTTTGGTGACCTGAATTTTGCAAACTTGCTCTATCTAGATGACATCATTGTTTTCTCGAAAACATTTCATGAGCACCTAGAACGGCTGCAGGTGGTGTTCAAGAGGCTGCGGGAGCATGGCTTGAAACTGAAGCCTCAGAAATGTCAGTTGTTGACGACAGAAGTAAAGTATCTTGACCATGTAGTATTGGCTGATGGTATCAGGACAGATCCTGAAAAAATCAGCAAAGTGAAAGACTGGCCACTGCTGACCAACTGCTAGGAACTCTTAAAGTTCCTGGGATTCTCTGGGGGTTATCGTTGGTTTATAGAGGGTTATGTCTCCATAGCAGCCCCTCTCTACTGTCTTACAGCTGGAGATCCAAGGAAGAAGAAAAGAGGCAAATTTCCTGATGACTCCTTGTCATGATTAGTCACTCCCAGCTTCCATGTTTTCCCTGTCTTGTATTATTTTAGTTCCATGCCATAGTTTCGTTTTCAGCACCCCTCGTTCGATTGTTTACACCTGTCTCTCATTTCTACCTTGTTAAGTTCATGTATTTAAACCCTGTCATGTTCCTGGTGTCTTTGTTGTTCATTGCATGTTTATTTGATGGTTGTATTTGTGTTAGGTTCATTGTGTTTGGTTTAATGTCTGGATTTTTTAATGCCTGTGTATGCATGTTTTTGTTTGTACTTTGAGCCTTCATCTTTCCTAGCCTTTGTTATAGCCTGCTTCCCCTGTTTGCTTTCGTGTGTTTTGTATGTTTAATCATGGATCACCATGCTTTCTGTGTTGGCTCTATGACTCTGGATTGCTACAGCGACTCTGATTTTGGATTTGCCCATAATAAATCTCGCTCTTCTCAGCACATGCGTCCACCTCTGAACCGCTCAATGTCAACTCCTGTTTTAGGATATCCCGATTACAGCCTACCTTTCTTGCTGCAGGTTGATGTTTCAGGTGAAGGCCTGGGAGTGTTTCTGGCCTAAGTCCAGGGAGATGCTGAGCGAGTCATAGCGTACGCAAGCAAAGGTCTCACCCTATCTGAAACACACTACCCTGCTCATAAATTAGAGTTCTTATCGCTGAAATGGGCAGTCACAGATAAATTCTATGACCACCTTTATGGCAAAAAGTTTACATTGTTATGACCCTGTCTAGGCTGGTTAGACAGGGTTAGACAGGCATAGGGTTTTGAGTATTACAACAGTAGAAATGAGCAATGTAATGAATAACCAGACAAAGTTGACAGCAAAGATCTAGTGTATTTACAAGTTTTTGGTGTTTAAAGACAAGAAACTGATGCAATCACATCAGGAGTGACCAAGGCCAACACAACAAAGAAAACTACACTAGAAACAAAACAACGACTGACTAAACTAACAAAAAGAAACTTACAATGACTACACTGAGTACACTATTAGAAACAAAGATAAACCCACACCCAAACAAAATGGCAGCCACTCCCTACCACCAGTGTATAACTATATACAGGACAATATAGATACAAGTTTTGTTTTTTGTAAATTTTAGTTTAGTGCAAGAAAATTGGAATGTGGAATTAAGGGGCTAATACTGCCTATAACTTATCAGCGGTATTACGAAACTGAGCTGTTTGAATTGATTACTGTTTTATTTTTTGAAGAAACCATTGCCTGTCGCAAGATAGAGAAAGAAGTTGACCAATAAAAACAGCGCCACCAGCTGGTGCACCACAATTCTGCATTCCCTGGTCTCCTTCATTCCATCTAAACATCCTGTTCCTCTGAAAGTGTTATGCTCATGGGCCAGAGCATCTCCCATTTCCCTGGCTTCCTGATCTCTTCTGTGTTTTCCAGCTTTCACCTGTTCCCATGGTTTCTCTGTCTTATTTAGCGATTCACGGTCAAGTCATCCACGTTATAAATTCGAATGCACCTATATGCACGACTTTATTTGATTTTGCTGCACACCGCAATCTAACACTCCCTAAACAAAGAGAAACAGAGAATTGCATTATTGTTTGAAGAGCTTTGGTGAATACACATACTTTTACTACATTTAAATGTACAAAATATAGTTTACTTGATTGAAGTAGTTTACTTGCATCATTAGATTAAGTACAATTTATATATTTAAACAGCTTAATAAGCATTGTGCAAAATACTTTTTCAATATAATCTTTCTCAGAAGTTTATTATAGAGCTTGACTGCCAGCTAAAACAGGGGTTATCACTAGTGGAATGTTGCAAATGTGCAAGGCATATGGTACTCCAGGGCTGCCAACTGAGTGGTGGCCCTTGGCTATCAGCAGATCAAATTTAAAAAGACCAGATTTTAATAAATCTATATTGAATTCTTTGTAATTCTCATGATGTTTACATGGCCATTTCATTCAGAGAAAGCATTGTTACATATTTTTATGAATTTTAACATAATGCAAAAACCATTTCACTACCACATGAGAATAGTATACCTTTATCAGCAGACTGTTTGAACAAATTTCACTGTACCATTTTTTCAAAAACCCTTATTAAAATCATACCCTTCTTAAAATCATATTCATGTACTCATTTAAAATGTGCTGATTTTGGGAGGCCTATTGCTCAGAAACTTCCCATAATACCAAGACAATTCCACTACTGAGTATAGTACATTAACTATCAGCAGAATAAGTTTGGACAAATTTCAATGTACCATTTTTTCATAAACCCATACTGAAATTATACTACCTTTAGGCAAACTCATGTACTCATTTAAAATATGCTTGATTTTGGATATTGATTTCTCAGAACTTTTCCCATAATGCCAAGACAATTCCACTACCAAATCAGAGTAGAGTACCTTGACTATCAGCAGAGTAAGTTTGGACAGATTTCACTGTACCATTTGTTCACAAACCCATATTGAAATCATACTACCTTTAGGCAAACTCATATTCTGAATTTGCTCTTTTTTTTCTCTACCACCTGCATGCTGACTCATGTCCTGCTGATTGCTCATTTTCTTCATGACAGTGACAAGGCCTTACTCGCAGTTTTTGTTAAAAATTTAGTTTGATTTACTTTCATTGCAACCAACAAGGAAAGCCTAAGTAGTTCAAAAATATTTATTATTTATTATAAATGTAATTTCCACTAAAAATTATTAACGAACATCATGATGTCCACAATTTTTTACTCTAATTTTTTACTATAATTTATATGTAAAAGTCAGGTGGTACCATTCTTTACAATCTGTGCACTGGACCATTATCTCTCCATTATAAGCTGTTCTGTACAAGCAATATACATCAACTTTTGGTTCTTTTTGTCCTTCTTGTATTTCTCTTGGTCTGATATCAAATTTTATCTCTTTTTTATTGTCAAAGAGGCATAAAGCTGAGCTCGAATCCGTTTTTCAGGGAAATAGCACTGCTCAGAGCGCAATCCCCTGCATATTGCATCAGCAAAAGCAAGAGCCAAAAAACACAAATGTTACTAGGTCATTGTTGTACATCTGATTGATGCACAAGAAAGTCTGGGTTCTTTGACCTTAACATCCAAGATAATGCCTGTTTGGCATTGTTATCAAGCTTGCTCCCTTGACTGTCATAGACAAAGATTTGATTGCTTCCACATAACACATTGGTGGTAATAACCCAGTGATTACCCCCGGTGTTCAATAACTGGACAAAATGTCCCTGGGGAGTGCCCACAATCCCCCCTGATCGAATTCCACTTTAAAGTAGAACAGACTGAAATCCATCTATGTGTTTGTCTCTGGCAAAGTAAAAGCAAGCCAGGTCAATTTCATCCCTTTCAGCCAATCACATGATTAACAACAAATGTTTTGTTACTTGATTATGCAATGTAAAGGATATACAAAACAGAAAACAGTGAAAATCATTGGTGTTCTGGAGAAACTGGGTAATTCAAAAGTATTTGGGTTATTTAATTCAGTTATGAATAATTTTAAACTCACTTTCATATTTTGCCACAAGCTAGAATTAACAAATACTTTAGCATCATCCTTTGCTATGCAAATGTCTGCCAATGAAACCATTTCTTTAGAATTTTATTAGATAAATGAAACATGAACCTTTCACACTTGGTTCATGAACAAACATGAATTCATTGGCACACTTGCTTTGGATGAAGATGACCTTGGAAATAACATTGGAAATGGAGTCACATATATGCCATGTACATTTTGTTTCTTCTTCTTCCACTTCTTAGTTTCAATTCAGTGTAATGATTTAGCAATATATTATATCTAACAAATGCATTAGAATTTTCACTGAACTTTTAGTTATCACTTTATGTTGTATTTATGGATGCAAAGAGAGATGTCAATAAGCCCATGTGAAAATGAATATATAGACCTTTCCTCTTGCTCTTTTGCAATGGTGTAATTCTAATAAACACAGTTCACATTTAAACAAGTCATTTACAAATAAACATTAATTACACTGTGAGATGTCAAATATATCACTATACAGAGCTTTTTTTTTCATAGAACCTGTGTGTCCTTCTACCTAATTTGTTGAAAGACTTTGGAGAGTCTTGCATATGCCTTCCCTTGACCATGTCTTCCTAGATCCCCACACATTTTTATTCTTTATTTCTATATATTAATAACTAATTAATTCATAACTAACTTGTCCAATTAATTACAGAATAATAAACCCTATGATTCAATAAGTATTGAAATATTATAGGTTAATACATTGAATAAATGTTGCAACTAAGAAATGACAAATATTTAAAATATATCATAATGCATTACAAAGCAAGCATTAGGCCAGACCACAGAGCAACCTGAGGAAGCATAATGGCCTCCAGGGCTCTAATGAAAGACACAGAGTGCTAAATATTGTCTGCCTTCTGGATAATGTCCTCTAGGTGTTTTACAAATGGTGAATCTCCAATGTCAACCTAATATGTAAGCTACAAGAAAAGAATATCATGTGCTATTTGCATGCAACTACACATTTAAGGTAAATTTAAAAGTTCATGTCAATTCTTATACATGTCATTATACATGTCATGTCATTCCTATTCTTATTATTATACATAATCAAAAGCTTGCAGTGTTTGCAAAATGTAACTTGATTAGAAATTTTACCTGAGCTAGTTCTTCAGAACTAATTTGTCATTCCACCACATATGGATCACCAAAGAATGCCAGCATTGCCTTAATATTCTGGAAATGTTTTTCCACATTTTCCCCAACACATGGACTAGAGATGACAACAGTGGCACTTGCGATCATCTCCTCGAGTTCTGGCATGGTGTTTGCTGATGTCAACAGGCCAGTCACATGCATGTCAAAGCGATAATGTTTAGGAATGCTGTCAAAAAATACATACTGCTTCTTTTAAAGTGATTTGGCATTTTTCATTAGGTGACTTGGGCATCGATGTAATATGGTAACTGAGCAGTCCTTCCTGATGGCTTTTCCTGTGACGAATCTATAGTACATGCAGAAAATGTTGTTTAAATTGAAACTAAAAAATGTCTGTGCTAGAGTTTGTAGAAGCACTACTGATCCATTGCATACAATCATTTTGAGATGTAGGGATTTTCCATATTTTTTTTTGTGATGTGTTTGAAATGAAGCCAGAAAATACTGGACAGATGCTGTAGTGTGGTCACAAGTAAGAAAGGTCCCAACAAGAAAAGGAGGAGATCCTTTTTTTGGGTTCCACATAACAAGCTCATACACATAAAAAGGGGCCTTTGCTAAATTTCTCTGCTTCATTATGCTGCCAGTTGCATTGAGGTACACAATGTCTTCTTGGCATTGACTGTGAAAGATTTGCAGGCTCCTTTATGACCAGAGCATAACACCTCTGGGATGAAACATAACTTTCTGCAGTACATCTACTGGAGAATTTGATTTCCTTTTCTGTCATTATGCTGAGGCTGACAACTTCATCTCGGTGAAATCTTGCTTTTCTCCTGAAGCTCCATGACACTGTTTTGAGAACAGAGGGTCTTGGACACTCATCATGATTTCCAGAATCGATGGCATCACTTCTCAGTTTTTCAAGATTTTCCAAGTACAAGGCCCTTGGCAGCTTGGTTTCTAAATTTTTGCTTATCCGAATCCTTTCATCTGCTCAATTGCACCATTGCCTCAGTTCTTCTCCGTAATGTCTAGAAACACCACCATAAAACTCCACTGTAGCCTTCAAATTTGATTCACTTGGAACAAATACTTTGCAAGTTACTGAACAGTCAATGAATGTACAGTAGCCTTCACACTTGAATAGTGGTGCCTTCCTTTGTGAACCAGTCTTTCTGACATTGTGACGGATGAAAACTGCAATGTGGCTAAACTAAATGGATGCGTTTAGCAATAACATTGGTCCATTCCATCCAATAAAGCTCCTTTTGTGTTGTTGTTTCTTTTCTTGGGGTATGTAGAAGAACGCAGATGCTGGTACCTCGTGAACATAATAATTCCAGTCTGTGTCTGGATTTTTAACTGCCGATCTAAGTGATTTGAAAAGTGTCATTGTTCTCTGAAATCTGAAAGAAATATAATGATTTATATTATCAGTAAACAATTTTTTTCTGAAAACTAATTCATTGTGTAGAATTTTTATTTCCAAAATAGGTAGATTTCTTTGCTAGTTATTAAAGTGTAGTATTGTCATTGACATTGTAAAGATACAACATGAAGATGAATTTTGAGAGAACATTATTTAATAATTTACACTCAAATAATTACATTATTGTAGATTAAATCATTTTAATTTACCTGCTCAGAAGAATTTCTGCTTTCAAAAGATAGATGATCATGTCCTTTACTCTAAACATGAATAAACCAAAATGTATTCAAGTTATAATAAGGGGACAAAAAAAGGATTTAATTCCAAACTTTAACAAATTATTAACTCAACCATTCTTGTAAGATTTCACTTGCTAAAGGAAGTGGATCTAGTCCATGTGTTTGCCTCTCTAGCTCCATAGATGTTCATGTCTTTTCCAACATTACAGAAAATGTTTCATATTGACTACTTCATATTGAATACATTTGTGACTAACCATCTCTGGAGAACCATCACTTATATGGCCCAGTTCTTGGCTTTGATCCTCATCAACATTGGGTTCTCCTCCTGATATCTACATAAAACATGTTTTATAGATGCAGGCAATATTGTAATCTGCTGTGGGTTTTATTTTATTTCTGTTTTTGATTTTTAACTATTGTTGCTTAAAGGAACAGTTCACTCAAATATGTATTTATGTAATTTAACTTTAAATCTAAGCATGTCAATACACACATCACTGCCCTTGTCCAGGGAGGTGTCGGTACCATGCCCAATAGCATGTTCCTGAATATGCTCCTCCTCACTTCCATTATTGCTGTGCTACACAAATATTGGGAAAATAATTATGAACTTACCAAAGCTTAAAATTTCCATTAAAAAATTCAAGCAAAAAAAAAAATAATAATTATATAATGATGTACAACTACTTGGTCCTAAATTTATTTTATTTTAAAGTTTGTCCCATCAAGGTCTAAATTGCATCTTAATGAGAATTACTGCTAGCAGAAAGATTGAACTGATCTTAAACTGAAGATAAATGCTGGAAGCCAGTGCTGTGCCGCTGGATCTCCCGACCTGCTGCTGGACAACGCAGCTGCTCCTCCGGACCTCCCAGACCTGCTGCCGCCAAAAGTCGCAGCTGTGCCCCTGACCTGCCACTGGATGCTGCAACCGCGCACCCGGACCCCCAGCCATTGAACTCAGCAGCTGTGCCTCCGGACCCACCTGTTCCTGCAGTAGAAGAAGCCACTCCACAATTCCCCGTATCTCATGCCAGATTTGTCCCTGGGGTTTCCACTATTGACTCTCCTGTGCCCAAGAAGGCTGCCACACGTGTTCTCCTTGAGACACTTGGGACTCCTTCGTTGACATCTCTGCTCCCAGTTCTGCTATGCCTGCCCCTAGTTCTGCCCCATGACTCCTTCGTCTGTGTCCCCAGTTCCAGTTTTGCCAGCTCCTTTTGCTGCATTTATCATTATGCCTGTCCAAGTGTCAGTGCCTGTTTATGTAAACTCCATAAGATCTGTGACCCTGCTTAGTGGCATTAGCGTATCCCTGGCCATTCATGTCTCTGTAGCTGTGCCTGTTATACATTTTGTTCCTGTACCTGTAGCTGTTGTAGTCCAAATAATCTCCTCTGTCTTTGCCTCTGCCCCTGTCCCAGTTTCCACAGCTATACCTGAGTCTAACCCTTCTCCTCTTTTTTCCTCTTCTTTCCTCTGTGGTCTCTGTGCCGGATCTTGTTCCAGCCATGTTTCCTGATCCACTCCTTTGTCCCATCCTGCCTCGTGTTCAGTTCCTCATTCTGTCCCTACCCCTGTGCCTGTCGGGGGTCTTGTCCCTGGTCTTGTGCCTTCCCCCGGACTTATCACGAGTTTCTCAGGTTTCTGTGTCTTCTTTGGGTCTAATATTTCTTTATCTCGTCTTGGTCCTGTCCCTGCTCCTCATCTTGCCTGTTCGGTTCCTGTAGGTGTCCCTTACCCTTCTGTCCCTGTTCCTGGCTTTTTCTCAGGTTGCCCTGATTTGGTTTGTTCCACGTTTGTTCCATGCTTGTCCTTGGTCTTGTACCTTCCCTCGGACCTATCACAAGTTTCCCTGGTTTCTGTGTCTTCTTTGGGGTCTAATATTTCATTATCTCATCTTGGTCCTGTCCCTGCTCCTGGCTTTTTCTCAGGTTGCCCTGATTTGGTTTGTTCCACGCTTCGGGAGCCGCACGTTAAGGGGGGGTGGGGGGATTACTGTCATGTTCGTGGACCGGAGCTTCTCCTGTTTCCCTGGCTTCATTTTCTCTTCCATGTGTTCCAGTCCTTAGTTTCGTTTTCTCCACCTCGTTTTTTCCAATGCCCGTCATTGCTTTAACCTGCTCCTTGTTTATAGTCTTTGTATATTGAAACCATGTCACTACATCTTAGGTTTGTTGGTCATTTCTATGTATCTTTGATGTTCTGACTCTGCCTCGCTTATAGTTACGCTGTACTCGTTCTTGGTGTTTCAAGTTAAGTTACTCTCTCCATTTACTATTGTTATTCTTCTGTTAGTGTTATCCCTTGTTTGGTTCCTACATGCTTTCTCTTGGTATTCTAGTTTATGTTGCCTTCCTGGTTTATGTTCTTTAAGTTGATACTGATCTCCTGTCCGCTATATGTTATTTCTGTGTACTCTCCTAAGTGTCTTTCCTGATCTATAATCCCACGTCATAGTTTTGTCTCGTTCTTCGTCGCTTTGCTCCCTTTAGGATTGTTTCCCCTTCGTTGTTATCCCATAGGTTCCCCCTTAATATTTAGTCTCCTTATTTATCCAGTGCTCACCCTCACCCTGAATTGGCCTCTTATCCTTTTTTAGTTTGCTACTGCTGTTTCTGTTATTAAACTAGTCATGTATTTACATTGTCCTGTTTATCATTTTCGCTATGTCTTCCCCTGATTCTGCTCATTCTCCAAGTCGCTGGTACTTTGCATGTGTGTTTGCCCCCCACATCACTCCTGTTATACCCATAAAATATACATACTTTGTTGAGAAGGATCTGCTTGTATGTCTTACTGCTTGGAGATTAACAGAAAGAAGTACGCAACACTTGTGCTACATAAAACCATTCTGTCCAGTTATTGGGAGAACTTTAACTTTGCTGTTTTATTAGTAAAATCATTTTATGTGCAAAATAGATACACCAGGAACAAGAAATACAAAACTGTACTTCTCAAATAGGATTCATCATTTCTGAAGCATTGTAAAAATGTAATTTGCTATTTTGGTATCTTGTGACTGTGTTTTGTATCTCATCTGGTTTTGTATCATTGTTCTCTGTTTGGTTTGTTCTATTTTGTTTTAGTTTCTGTTTCATTTTTTCTGTTTTTTTTTATTGTTCTGTTCTGTTTATTTTGTGTTTTCCAAAAAATTGCAACTAGCTATTTCATTTGATTCTGCGATTCACCTTTGCCAGTGAAGGGCAAAAATGTCATTTGAAAATCCAGTGCTATTTTTCCTAGATTATTACTATTTGCATTTTGTGAATGTGAATTATAACTGATTTATCGTATTTAAAAAGTTTTCCTTAGTCTCTGTAGACAAAAATTTTTACTCAAAAATCAAAATAAAATGGAATCAAATTCCAATCATTCAGAAAATGCATGCATTCACTATTTATAAACTGTAAGAAAAATACAATATTTAGGCAAGCTCAAGTATTGTTCTAAAGTCATGAATATAGAGCAATCAATTTATACATAAATATAATATTTTAGTAAATAAACCTTTAAAAGCTGGAAATGTGCATTTTTCAAACTTTTGCGGTTATGCAATGTATTTTGAATGGCCAACTGCTGACAAAGTTTTGATCAGAAGCCATGTTTGTTGTAAAGATTCTTTTTTCAGGGCCTTTTCAGTCTGACACTTGTAAAACAGTGATTCCCTCCTCAATGTTTTCTGCTTTAATTTTACATTTTTTACCTTGGAAATTGAGTTGGGAAAACATGAAAAGTATTAAAGCCACTTGAAATTTCTCTAGAAAGGTGCATTTCACATCAAAACACTTAAGATGACATTAAGAGGACAAGCTACTTACTATGCCAAATGTTTTAAAAATGTAAACCCTGTAACAATAGAAAAAATCCCACATTTATATATTTCATATATATAGTTATTACATAGTTATGTAATATGTATATTATATATATATATATATATATATATATATATATATATAAACAAACAATTACCCTTTTTATCATCCTGCTATCTTGAAGTATAGAAAAATTGTGACGAATCAAGCTACAGCTGTTTATGATAATCAAACTAATTTAAAGAAGTGACAAGCTGTCATCACCCACACTATCCCTTATCAATGTGAACAGGGGGTGTGGTTTGAAAGAGAAAGGTGCTCATGTGCTAAAACAGGCATTTCCTTGGCTGAAGTTGGACCATATTGAATATTTACATGAAGAGTATAGGGGAAGGGAAGCCTTTTTGAGGTCTTTATATTACTACTTACATTTCTAAATAAATACATGTATATATTTATGTAGTAAAATTCAGATTTTTATGAATAGAATTAATTGACGTCTTTAAATTTCTTTCTATACAATTAAATCTATTACATATATATTAAACTATTTATACTCTCACACCCCCTGTATCTCATGGTTTAGTTTATACATCAACAATGCTTTAAATGTCATTTTTGTTTTTATAGAAACTTAAAGCTGTGTTACTGTGCAGACTTTTATTAAAGCATATTTATAAGATGTATGTGCAAAATTCTGTCATTAAATGAAAAATAAACAGTCACTTTTTTAGGAAACAATAATACTTCCATTAGTAAACTTTTAATATGAGCCAAAAAACTTCCAAAGAGCAAAAAATAAAGAAAAACACTGTGTTACTATGTGTTACATGAGAGGAATTTAATCAAATGGACATTGATAATATGATCATTGATAACAGTTTATTAATCCCCAAAGGGAAGTTAGAGGGTTCCAGAAGCATACATGAAAGACAAGTCCAGAATACACAATGGGTAGGTGGCCAACAAAAATAGAATACAAAAATTGTTCAGAAATACTACAAAATTTAAATCTACATGCCTTTTCTCCTTTCAGTCATTTGAGCTCAACTTTCAGCCAGTCATCTCTTATGCAGAGGTCTGAATGAAAGGGAGAGGTGTGAAATAGGATGTGGTCCAGCAATGTCCTGGATTATAGGTTTATAAATGGTCAATTACCAAACCTATACCACCATTTCACTGCGTGTTGTACTGTGTATGACTATGTATGTGACAAATAAACCAAACTTGAACTTGAACTATTGAAAAAAAAAAGTGTTCAATTAATTTGCCATCATCCAGCTGTCTTGAGCCTACTGATTGCAGGGCAATTTATAGCCTGACACCTTCATACTTTTATCTCGCCCCACTTGAGATTCACCATTTTCCTTCTTTAGTCCTCCTTATACTCTAATTTTCACCTTCAATTCTCTGAACAGTCTTGTTTATATAATCCCCATCCCTAATTGCTCTCTTCTTATAGAGCCTTCAGCTCCACAGTGACAAAAGTTTGTTGTTAGAAAAACACAGCCTTAGATGGCACTGCATTGTCTACACAGACATTTATGTATTCCATTTTGCAGCCTGTAATAGAATCAGTTTCATCAGCAATAAATTCTATGACCACCTTTATGGCAAAAAGTTTACACTGTTATGACCCTGTCTAGGCTGGTTAGACAGGCATAGGGTTTTTAGTATTACAACAGAACATAGAAAAATATGCACTTACCTCATCATCCCAAAATAATCTGCTGGCTGACATAAAATCTATGTGCCACTGGTGTAGTGGGCAATCTTGGCAGGCATGGTTTTGGTACTGGGGTACTGCCGTTAGCTAAGCCATCTGGCATAGGGGAGGAGAACTTCTGGGGCCAAGGAATAGGACCCTCCAGACCCATGCTTTCCCTCCAGATTGCTGCCTCCTTCAACCTCAAACTGTAAGGCCCAAACCCTCAGCAGTCTCACGCTCCTGCCTCTTGATTTCCAGCTCCACTTCTTTTAGCTTCAAAGCCAGCATTGGGTCACCACCAGGAAACTGGATGACCTGAGGCTCCATGCGTGAGCTGACCACAGAGTCGTCTCTGGTTTCCACCATTGACATGCCCTGTGTCAGGTTCACCACAACAGAACCACCTCGTTCTGGCAAAAAATTCCCCTCTCATACTAAGGAGGCCTCTAAGACTTCCTTGATTTCCTGTTTTGTGGCTGAACAGCTCACCAACACAGAAATCTGCTAGTGGTAACAGGTCTGCCTTTCTACACAGGTCAAACTACTCCAGGGTAAAATAGTAAAACCAGACAAATCAAAACTAACCCTCCAAACAAAAATGCTCCCGAAACACTATGGCAAAACCCAAACTGCACACAACACATAGCCACCCCACCCACAAAAGAAAACCACCAACCAGCACAGAAAAAAAAAAAAACACCAAAATTCACAAAAGGGTAAAGAAAGAAAAGAACAAGCCCCAAATTATGTTACGACCCTGTCTAGGCTGGGAGGCCATAACATAGAAAACCCTATGTTATGTATTACAACAGTAGAAATGAGCAATGGAATGAATAGCCAAAGTTGACAGCAAAGATCTAGTGTATTTACAAGTTTTTGGTGGTTAAAGACAAGAAACTGATGCAATCGTGTCGAGTGACCAAGGCCAACACAACAATCAAAACCAGACTAGAAACAAAACGATGACTGACTAAGCTAACAAAAATAAACTTACAATGACTACACTGTTAGAAACAAAGATAAACCCACATCCAAACAAAATGGCAGCCAATCCCTATTACCAGTGTGTAGCTATATAGAAGAAACATATTATCCAGCAATCAACCAAGGAGCAAAACAAACCATAAATCAAGGGGTAAATCCCAAGTCATACACAAAGTTTAGCAAACACAAGTTCAAAATATAGCAACAAGTCCAAACCAACAACACCAGACTCTTCTCCAATGAGCCCTAAGCTGAGTCCTTTGTCTCCTTCTCTTCCTTTTATTTTGTGCTCTGCTCACTGCAAAACCTGGTGTGGATCAGGATGAGGGACACTAGAGAGGAAGAGGCAAAACCTAGACCAAAGAACACAAACATAAAACAATGAAACTAACACAAATGCAACCATCAAATAAACATAAACAACCAGTGTTCCAAAAACCACAACCATTCAAATAAGTATGCAATGAACAGCAAAGACACCAGGCACATGACAGGGTTTAAATACATGAACCGAACAAGGCAGAAATGAAGGACAAGTATAAGCAATCAAACAAGGGGCAGAGAAAATGGAACTATGGCATAAAACTAAAATAACACAAGACAGGGAAAACATGGAACATGGAAGATGGGAGGGACTAATCATGACAAGGAGCCATGGTCAGTTTCTCCGTCAGGGTTTGGAAGGCAGTTTGGCATTCACTGGTCCACTTGAAAGGGAATACAACCTCAACAGGAAATTTGCCTCTTTTCTTCTTCCTTGGATCTCCAGCTGTAAGACAGTAGAGAGGGGCTGCTATGGAGACATAACCCTCTATAAATTGGTAATAATACCCAGAGAACCCCAGGAATTTTCAGCATCTGTCCTGATACCATCAGCCGATACCACATGGCCAAGATACTTTACTTCCGTCCTCAACAACTGACATTTCTAAAGCTTCATTTTCAAGCCATGCTCCCGCAGCCTCTTGAACACCACCTGCAGCCATTCTAGGTGCTCATGAAATGTTTTTGAGAAGACAATGATGTCATCTAGATAGAGCAAGTTCGCAAAATTCAGGTCACCAAAACAATGTTATCAATCTTTGAAAGGTAGAAGGCACATTCTGTAAACCAAAAGGCATGCAGTTCACCTCAAATAGCCCCATCAGAGTTCTGAAAGTGGTCTTATGCTTGTCAGGTTTAGCAACTTCAACTTGAGAATAACCACAAGTGAGGTCAAGAGTGGAGAAGAATTTGGCTTGCCCCAGTGCCTCTAGTGCATCCGCTATTCTAGGTAGGGGGAAGGCATCGCTAGAGCTGCAGGAGTTTAGTCTCCAGTAGTCTATATAGATTCTAAGAGACCCATCACTTTTAGTGACCACAACAACAGGGGATGAGTAAGGGTGTTTACTATGACAGATTATGCTCCATCTCCTCAATGGCCCATCTTACCTGCTGGTACTGTTTCAGGGGTATCTTTCTGTAAGGCAATCAAAAAGGCTTGGTGTCAACCAGTGGTCTTTCATGCTGCACAGTCTTCATGTGCCCATAGTCAAGAGTGTGCTGGGAGAAAACATCTGCATTTGTGGCTATCAGCTCCTTAAGGCAGGAATACTATTCAGTGTTCTCAACGGTGCAACTACTGAGGTCTAGCACAGAAAAAAATTCCTTGAGCAGTCTCTCCCTCCATGGCCTGTCCCACCGCTTTTTGCATTTCACCATTATGTCCCCCTGAAAAACAGGTGTCGCTTTCATACTTGGAATCACTCATCTTACTCACTTCACCAGCAGCCTTGGACACCTCTTCTACTACAAATACAGCTGCAATAGTGGTATGTGGCCTAACAGTAATAGGCTTTGTAGAGAGGTTCATTACTCTGACAGGAACAAATCCCTTTTCCATATTGGCCAGAACATGAGCAACAATCAACCCATTTGGAAGCTTTTGGGAGGACAAACTTTCAACTAATGCTGTATATGGCGCACCCTTATGTCTTCAGTATGTTTTACATCTCAGATCTATTTCCTTACCAGGGGGGATCACATGTTTATGGTGTCCTGCAAACCTTACAGTGCCAATTTTACCCTCCATTTCTTTATTGTCAATTTTCACTACAGCTATCAATGCTGAATATCGTTCAGGGTGACTTTGCTTCACTCTGGAGAGGAACTGCTCACCATATGAGGTTTGCAAATGAAGGTTTGCAAATGAAGCACAAATCACATTAGTGCCTATGAGTACAGGGACAATTGCCCTGTATTCTGTTTCTGGACCAACAAATGCTGGGACATTGTTAAACGTAGAATCAACGAGTTGGAGGTCAATGTTCAGCACACTGTAATATGGAACCTGCTGGGCTGCTGATCCTTCTATGGGCACATTATTGGGTTTGAGTCTCATTGAACAAAGCTGGGGGTGTTTTTTCCAAAACATATCAGTGATTGTTGTGACCTGATATCCTGAATCAATGAGGGCCCGGCACACAGTTCCATTAACCCCACGTCCCCTTCATCACTATGGCCCACAAGAGGTTTGTCCTAACAGTTCTGAGTGGTGGTGGCACCAACATCAGAAACATCAGTAACGTCAGAAACACCAGGGGGACTTCGCTGACAACCCATGGTTGCCCCAGTTACTACAGGTTCTAGGCATTTATAGACTCGTTAGTCTCACAAACACTCACTGCTTGGCCTTGCTCCTGTCCTACCAACATAGCCCTGCAATAGCATGCAACATGACCCGGTTTCCCACACCGGTGACAGGTGAAATCTAGTTTGTTCTTAGCCAAGCTTAGCGGCTCCTTGTGCTCTATTAATGGCCTCCGCTAACTTGGCCTCCAATTGAGCTAGCCTATTCAACTGCTCTTCTTGGCTTAAGGCCAGTTTCTTTACAAGCTCAGTGAGTTCTGACAAATCTGCTTACCAGGTTTTGGGTCATGATCTGTTCTTTGTGCATGCATCTGACTGATTGCTTTCTTGGGCTTGGTCTGGAACCTCTTGGCTTCATGGGCTAGGCCACATACTTCTGCCTGGAGCTCTGTAAATTAGGAAAATCTTGACTTCATTGGCACCATTCTTAGGTAAGTGTTCTCATCATTTAATCCCTGAAAGAATTGATGAATCAACTTCATTCAGGAATTCCTTGGCTGCATGCAAAGTAGCTTCCAGTGCAATAGTATATGAGCAAGGTGACTCATCAGATTTTTGGCTTCGGGAGAGGATGTGCCTGAGTTGACATGTATGGAGAAGGATAGGTGTGTGGACCTCTCAAGTGAAGATGACTTCCAGCAGGAGTGGGAGAGAAAGGCATTGAAGTGACAGCATACTGTGAGGGCACTGCTGCTGGGCTGGTGCAAGTGTGAGGGCTAACATAGCTGGTTGGCTGTCCACATGCAACTTTAGGTTTTACTGACCTAGGTTGAGCTGGTGCGGCATTTTCCTCCACCTTAATCTCCACTAGGTGGCCAGTACTCTGTCACCCTTGACTATGAGGGATTCTGGCTGAGACCCATGACAACCAGGGAGTATTGGGACAAGGATCACTTGTAGGAGCTAGCCAAGGGGGACCCTGCAATATTCTTTTGTTTCAGCCCCCTCCTTTTTTCTTTTCTTTTTTTTTTAAATAGATAAACATTTTCTGATGGCTTTCAGTTTACTGCTATGTGGGTACAGGAGGTGTAGTTATGGGCTAGGCTACAACAAAACTCTAGCCAAACTATGCCCCTAGTATACTTTAAGTAGATACCTCAAAAAAGGTAGTATACAGTAGATACCTCAAAAAAGATAACAAAAATAAAACATATTACAAATTCCAGGTAGTCTTTTTAGTAATCGATCAGCTACTGAACAAGAGAAACTGTTACTGACACTCACTATACATGCTATTTTTCAGCCTTCACTTTTCACAACATGTATAAGACCTTCAGCTTTCATTTCTATCACCAGAAAGTACTTGCTTTATGACACAGTTACACCTGTAGAATTTTTTTTTTTTGAAGGTGAAATAAAGGATATTCAGTCTAAGAGAAACAACGTTGTCTGCAGAAGTAGCACCCACACCGATCCTTACACCACATCTGGGTCATGACACCTAAGATATAACCCCCTCTTTCTCTTTCTCTCTCTCTCTCTCTCTCTCACTCTTTCTGTGGTTCCCTGGTGATGCTCTGCATTGTGTTAGATGGAATTAGGAGACCAGTGAATGCAGAATTGTGGAGCATCAGCTGGTGGCGCTGTTTTTATTGGTCAACTTCTCTCTTTATCTTGCAACAGGCAACAGTTTCTTCAAAAAATGAAACAGTAATTAATTCAAACAGCTGTTTCTTAATGCCGCTGAAAAGTTACAGGCAGTATTAGCCCCTTAATTCCACATTCCAATTTACTTGCCCTAGACAGTTTTACACAAAACAAACAAAACTGTCACGGAACGCTTGCCTCCTGCAAGTCACGTGGGTTGTGAAGTGGGAGGATCTTTGTTGGTGGCCACACCTGCAAACACCTGCACTTTTTGTATGTGTATTTAAACTCTCGTCATAGTGTGCAGGATTGTTGGTCATTGTGGGTGTAACGTCTTGATGTAATGTTCCTTTCGTCGTTGGTAAATGTATTCATGTTTGTTGCATATTTATTATTGTTTCATGTTTGTGTTTATTGTTTGTAATGCTTGTGAGTGCTGTTATCATTCTATGTTTATATGTAAATAAATGTACGTCCCAGTCGCTGGAGTCTGTGCATCCTACCCCTCGCCCTGCGGCAAGCGGGCCATCACACATTACAAAAACAAATTTACACAAATCAAAACGAATTCTCACCTTTATACATTTCCCCAACTAATATTTTCAAAGAAATCAAGTACAGAAACAGCCCTTTTGAGGCGGAGAATACAGTACATTAATACAGCCAATACAGCAAAACCTATATCTAGTTTAACTAGTTAGATTAGCAAGTTAAAGTTATGGGATCACAAGAATAAACAAAATAATAATTATTAATTCTCACAAACAAATGTAATAGGAGTTATTACATATCTAATCTGTTTTAGACATTTCTGGATGCCTAAATTTTTTTAAGGATTTGCATAAATTATTATTCACAATGACAAAATCAGCGTGAATAACCTTCATAAAATAAAACAGTAATGAATCCATGGAAGCAATGTCACAGCAAGGGAACATGCAAACCAAATCATGTGCCACCCACCCTGTGGCTCCAACTGTTAACACTACCTTACACACACGCACACACACACACACACACTCATATATATATATATATATATATATATATATATATATATATATATATATATATATATATATATATATATATATATATATATATATATATAATATATATAATAATTATGATTATTATACAATATATGAAAAGTGGCCATTACTTATTTTAAATATAATACATTTCTTATTAAATAAGAAAATATTTTCAGTACATTTTTCAGTTTGTTTTCCAATTAATTATTAATCAGAATCACTTAGTGCAGCCAAGAAAAATATTAAATCTGTAAATATTTTCAGTCAACCAGTAATCAAGCCATCAGAAATTACAGATAAAATTTGAAAACTAAGGTTTATTCTTTTGTAATTCTGTTTAGTTTTTGTTTTTGTTGAAGTGAACATTATAATTCCCTGCTCTTATCTCAATCCTATAAACTGTAGCTATAAGGATGTAAAAAGTGTGTGTCACTTGCATGAACATCATAGTCATCCACCCCCTAGTTTGACATACATGGCTGTTTCTTTGATCCCCAAAACATTACTGCAAAATACAGGCTGTTTTCTACAACTTATTATTTACTACAAGCCTCTTTGTACAGTGTTTGAGGGTGATGATGAGATGATGGGATTCATCGGCTGATTCTGCATCCTTTCTGACATGCAATTTCAAGTTCAAGTACAAGTTTGGTTTATTCATCACATACAGTCATACACAGTATAACTCGCCGGGGGAAATGGTGGAGAGTGCTCTGTCCAAACTGAGGAAAAACTGTGGAGGACTAGTGGAGGATGGACTACAAATTCAAGGGTTGCAAGTTGACTTTGTTCACCTCTTCACTAGGACTTGAGGAAAAGAACACTGAAAAGAACACCCCTGGCAAAAATCTCTCTGGCACAAATATCAATAACATGATTAAAATCTAAAACCAAACAGTTTTATGACTTCTACTGAGACTATTTGCTGTCTTTCCCCGTCTTCCTAATGAGATCTAAAGTGTTGTAACTCACTGTTTTGGAATGTGGGAAACTTTATTTCCAACACTCCATGAATGTTATCTGGTCATCCTTAAAATTATATGTTTTCAAAATGCTACTGAATTTTAACATTAACCAGAGAAAGGGACTACATGGATATGAAAAAGAATCATTGTTGTATGGCCTTTCTTTCTAAGTTTATTTATTATTTATTATTATTTATTTATTATTCTGATTTTAATAAGAGCTTATGAAAAAATTATACAGTGAAATTTGTCCAAACCTACTCTGCTGATAAACAAGGTACTCTATTGTTATGTGATAGTAGAATTGTCTTGGCATTATGGGAAATTTCTGAGGAATAGATGTCAAAAATCAGCATATTTTAAAATGAATACATGAATTTGCCTAAAGGTAGTATCATTTTAATAAGGGTTTATTTAAAAAAATGGTACAGTGAAATCTGTTCAAACATACTCTGCTGATAAAGGTATACTACTCTTATGTGGTAGTGAAATGGTTTTTGCATTATGTTAAAATGCATAAAAGTATGTAATCATACTTTCTCTGAATTAAATGGCCATGTAAACATCATCCAAGGACTTCAAAATGGATTTATCAAAAGCTGGTCTTTTCAAATTTGATCTGGTGATATTGACAGTGGAATTTTTCAGCCCTGGGGTACCCCATACCCTGCACATTAGCATCATTTCACTAATGATAACCCCTGTTTTAGCTGGCAGTCAAGCTCTTTAATAAACATCTGAGCAATATATAGAAAAAGCATTCTGTACAATGTTTTTTTGAGCTGTCTAAATATATCAATTGTGTTTAATGTAATGATGCAAGAAAACTAGTTCAGTCTAGTAAACTGTATTTTATACTTTTAAATGTAGTAAAAGTGCGTGTCTTCATCAAAGCTCTTTAAAAAAAAAACGTTTCTCTTGTTTCTCTTTGGTTAGGGAGTGTTAGATTGTGATGAGCAGCGCAATATCGTAAAAACGTGCATATAGGCGCATTCGAATTTATAACGCGGATGAATTGACCGTGAATCGTTAAATCGCTGACAGCTTGACCGCGTTGTCTTGTGTTATTTTGTTCCAGTCCATAGTTTCGTTTTCTCCAAGCCTCGTTTGAGTTTCCACGCCTGTCATTGCTTTCATGTGCTCCTCGTTTCTAGACTTGTTAAGTTCATGTACTTAAACCTTGTTCCTGCGTCTCATGTTTGTTGGTTATTGTTTATGCCGCTGTGGGTATATTGTAGTTGGTTTCTTCGGCTCCAGTTGAGTTAATCAACTCTGTTTATTCTCGTCTTTCTCTTGTTGTTTAGTTCCTACGCGTTTTCTATCTGTACTCCAGTTTATGCTGCTCTCTCTCTCTCTGTGTCGAAGCCTTCGTTTGTTAGCCTGTTTGATTCTAGCAGTTTGTTTTTCCTTACCCACGTGTTTTTTTTTTCTTCCTAGCTTCGTTGTTATAGCCTGCTTCCCTTGTTTGCCTTTATGTACTTTTGTTCATCATGTATCCGCGTACTGTCCGTATTGGCTAAACGACTCTCGACCGTTATATGACTATGACTCTGGATTTGCCCCTAATAAATCTCGCTCTTGTGCGCACATGCGTTCGCCTCCTTACCGCTCACCATTACAGAAAGCGCGTGTGCGTGTGCGTGCGTGCGTGTGTGTGTGTGTGTGTATAATTTTTAAACATAAGACTAAACTAATAGGTAAAATCTAATTCTGAATTTGCTCAGAATTACTATTTACAATCTATGTGCAACAATTATGAAAAGCAGCATCTGTTTTAACAGCATCAAATTGACTAGTTATTTGGCCTTCAGCCATTCAACTTTAAAAATTTGTTAATCAATCATTAAAGCAAGTTCCAGAATAATGAAATAAAATAAAGGGCCCTTAAAGAAGTCCTGGTTTTCAGGTCATTCTCAACTTTCAATTGCTAATATATTAAAAAGCAGTAATGTTACAAAACTGACAGTATGGTGTGCCTCTGTAAACAGAAAATGTATTTCAAAGCAATACTTACTAATGCATTGTCTACATGAGAATGTAGAGAAGAAATTAGCCTGTATTGATGTTAGTGCTGTCTTTGGCTGCATCCAGCTGCAATACATTCACCACCTAGTGCATTATATAGCTGTTCAATTACCATTCTTGAATTTCACAGTTTGTGTCTGAATCCTCATGTTCATCAAAGAACAGACATGTGGGTCTTTCTATACATTGCTAATTGCTAACAAGATTAATACTTGTCCAATTTACATTACAGTCATTGTTTAAATTAATGGATGAACTTCCCTTTTAAAGTTAGTAGATTGGAACATCCAGAAATCAAGTTTAGAGTAATTAAAACCATTATCTAAATGCTCCATTGTCATTCTAAGAGGTAGAAATGGATAGGAATATGTGATTTTCTTTATTATTATTATTATTATTATTTTATTGCTTTATTTATAGTTGTACCCTTACACAAAGACTGTGCATGATCTAGGCAGGCCATGTGCCCAATTATTACATTCTTCCACAAACTACTGATACTTTTTAATGAAAAAAATGTCAATAAATAAAGCTGAACAAGCCCATTCATGATCAGGAGGATGACGTTTGTTGTAATCAACATTGCTTATTATGCCAATCATGCCTCAAGGAGCTGTCACAAACTTGTAAACTCAGGGATCCTGAACTTGACTGAGTTTACCACTGGTAGTTTGGACTATATTTATCCTTTGACTTCAGACATACATGTGAAAATGTCAAATTATTATAATTGTATGATCTGACCAGGAGTGGTGGAATACAGCAGCCATCCAATTTGTTCTTGTTTTCTAGTTAGTGGATATAGTCACAGTGATGATTGTATATCAGCACACTAGTATTTCATATATAAGGACCTAAATGTCTTAATTTTCATACTATGCAGTCTTTTTTATTGTTGTTTTATGATGAACATGCCTTCAGACCTGCAGACAGCGAAAAGTGAAAGACTCTTATTTTATTCAGAGAGCTCTGTGAAAAAACAGGTCACCTCACAGGCTGGCCAATGGCATATAACCAGCATTTTTGGCCCATTCACATTTATTACATTTTTTCATTAACTTTTTCATTACTTATTAATTATGTGTTGGGCTGCAGATTTTAGTTGTGAATTGGAAGTTTTTAATGCTGGTAACACCAAACACCATACATTTTGAAACAGATAAAATGATTCTGCTGGTATAAAACCAAAGACAGGGCAACATATGATGATATTTATATGCAAACTGGGGACATGGGTGTCCATAGAAAATGTTCTGAGGCCAATATAAAGACATTTGGAGCTTTCTGTAGCAAATGCAATATGCTAGGTAAAGTCAGCCAACTTAATAAAAACATGTATTTATCTATTTAGCTTATGTTTATAATTTTGTAGAAAAGCTTTCTTATTTAATCTAATATGACAGCATGGTAATCTTTGCATATGGAATTGTCATGCGAATCATGCGAATTATACGCCAAACTTATTTTCTGAATACGACAAAGACTAATAGGTTTTGCTCCAGGATATTAGTAGACAGGGCCCACATGTGGACATAAAATTTTAACTGGATTCCTGGCATCACAAAGTGTTCATGCAGCTGAATGTTGTGTTGGCACCAACCTTGACACAGAGAATGCTGTCAGGTGAGATTTTATGTTTTTTAATAACCTAAAGAAATCAACATTCTTTCCCAATTTACACTTTAAACTAGTATTTAGTGAGGTGACTGTACATAATACCTGGTCAATGTGCACTCAGAGGGTATTCTTTCAGCTTTTTGTCTTCATTTCAGCTTATATGAAAGTGTTCATTCATTCATTCATTCATTCATTCATTCATTCATTGAACTCACTTTCCTAAGGTGCACGCAATTTGAATCCAACTCCATATACTGCAGAATATGTTGGCCACAAGATACATATCAACCAAAATGAGAACTTATGTTTGTTTGTTACCACACATGTAATGGCACTTGACAGCTACACTAGCAACGTAGTTAGATATGCAATCGTGCCATTCAAGAAACAACTGACCATATATAATGAGATCTACAGGTTAGTGTTTATTCTGTTGATATATAAATAAGGTTTTGAAGGAAGATGAGATATTTTAGAGAATTGCTAACAACCTAATAATAAAAATAACAATAACAAACATTTTGGAAATATCCTTGTTCTTTATTGATATCTTATATGAAGAGGTCTATCTAGTTGTTTTGTCACATTTCAAGTTACATTTCTTGAGTTGTCCTAATGATCTTTTCATTTTAGATCTGCTGTGGTTCAGTATGGCCTGTGGGATCAAATCCAGTTTGACCATGACAAAGAATTTTATTTGTGTCTCTTTATGCAAGAGAAGCTAGCAATGCATTGGGACAACTAAGACAGAGCTCCCAATGCTCAGACACAGTCTACAAATGTAGGTCTACTTTCTGTGTGTGATTAATGATTTTCACTGCTTCTCAGTTGAGCTTCAGGAACCATATTTCAGAAACATCCTATCTTTTTGTCTTGAGGAAAGATCTGACAGGTCAATATAAGATTTTTCACAAATTTACATTACAGATAAAAATCTTATCTTAATTTAAGAATTGTATTTTATTTTACATTTTTTGAATCTTATCCTATCTCAAATTAAGAAATCTTAAAGTACTCAATCAAAGTCGACAATAAACTGTCATGCTTATTACCAAGCAACTGAACATAAGCACACAGCTGAAACATAAAAATGTAATCAAATGCAATGCTGGTGAAAAAGACTTAAATCAAATGGTATTTGAGATCAACCAACATGTTAATTACCCACTGAAAGAAGCTCTCATTCAACTAATAGACCAAGAAGTTCTCAACCTCGAGGACAATTTGGTCAGATACTGCAAACTTTGTTTGTAAATGTGTGTAAATATGTGATCACAGAATACCTGGTATGATTTTTAAGAGTTTTATTTTCTTGCAATTGTTATGCTCATTATTTTCATTTTACACACCTGTCTTCACTGTTTAAAGGTAAAGGGATCCCAAATCTCTTAGCAAAGAATGGCTGTATAAAGAAGATTGCAGATGATCTCTTGCTCACTGTTGAAGCAGATGTAAACCTGAACTGACAAGAGGTGGGGTCTTACCAGGCATTCAGTATTTGGAATGGGTCCATTCATTACAGAGTAAGACCGAGTGAGAGCAGAGAAAACATTTGTAGAGAGGTTTCCAGATATTGCTGTGTTGTTCAGCAGTGCTGTGAAATATAATTACAAACCATTATATCCAATACAACTGCAGTCTTCAATCCAGAATTTACTGAAAAAGCATCAGAGAGGCCATTCCCTTTCTATATGCTATCTAAGGGACATTCTGCGCTACATTTAATGCACTGTGAGGAATTCTCTCCCCACTGTTCAACACAGGCTCTACAGCCCAACAGGTTCAGGCAGCATACACAATACAGAATGGGCTCGTCCATATTTCCTGTTGTATACAATGCAAACAAATCCACATTATTTCACTTTGAGCTTCAATATTAGACAAATCTTATCACAGGCAAAGAACAGAATCAACTATTTATACTTCCAAAGTATGTACTGATAGTGATGTATGAACTATCAGTACATACTCTTACTCACTGTCAAGTTCAAACTGCACACACTGTTGGAGCAATGTTAGAACAAAATGTTTTTCATATTTTTATGCACATATGTCTTAGTGAGGAGATTTAGAAAACTCTAGCAGCAAAAAGTATGCATATAAACATTTACCTGACACCTTTATCCAAAGCAACTTACAATTATGAGTGAGTACAACTTGAGCAATTGAAGGTTAAGGGCCTTGCTCAGAGGCCCAACAGTGGCAACTTGGCAATGGTGGGGACTGAACCAGCAACCTTCTGATTACAAGTCAGAGAGATGAATTACAATCTGTAATGGTGTAAACATACACCTATATGACAAATATACTTGATGAAATGGACAAAGAATGTAGTATAGTGATTTTAATACTTTTAATTGACAGCTACAGTTGGTAAATATAACCACATTGATTAACAGTGAAATGTATTAATGACTCATGAGTGGAGACTGAATTATTAAAGTCGCCAATTCGATACATGATTATTTCTTGTCTGCCAAATATTATAATATCATTTACATTTACATTTCCCACTTTTAGCAGATGCTAAATGGTGTGTTTTTTTTTGTTTTGTTTTGTTTTGATTTACTTCAATGTATCTAACATGTTTTATAATATCCTGGCTCACAGACGTAACAACAAGGATTTATTTATTGAATAAGAAGAGATAAGAAAACATGCACAACAATCATTGACATATTCTATTAATGACCAGGAGAGTCTAGTTCACTTGAATCATTACAGTAACAAGCCAAATAATGTAAACAAGCTAAATTTAATTGCAAACAATCCATGGTGGATACGGGTAGCTAGCTAAGCTAATAAAGAAAAAGAGTAGAGAAATGGAAAAGTAAATAGATTGTTTTAAGCAACCTGTGGAAGTAACCAAATGGGTAATCTACTTATCAAATAAGACCAACAAAGGAATCAACAAATTCATTATGAAAGTATGCCTACAGTCTAATAGGAGGATCAGAAAGAAAGTCATTGTGGACAGTCAAGTGGTGAACTAATTAAGAGTGATAAAGCTGTGTCACAGGTCAGGAGAAAGAGTTAATTTATCGAATTTGATTAATAAACACTAAAGTTACTATTGACACTAACTGGTAACATGTGGGAAAGGTCGACTCTTATGACTTGCTGGCGTTCGACTATCTGGAGATGTTGTGTGTGTGTTCCATTAGATTATCTGGACAGCACAAAGAGAGTGAGGGAGAGTCCATTTAAATTCTGGGTGCCAGATTAGCATGCTAGACATTAAGGTCAGTCTTTCATCCAATTGCCCAAATAGCAGTGAAAGTAGCAATCTTTCTGTGAAATTGTCTGTCTAAGAGAGTTCGCTGTTCCTTAAAGTCATTCGAGTGAATATGAGAGTGATGGAATCTGATGACAATTATGAGATGAGGGTTCTTAGTTCGAGGAATTGGACCTTCAGAGCTGGCTCAAGTGAGAGCCATATAGGTCTGCATGAGCAGACCTTTCCGAAGTAGGAGTGGGTTCATTACCGGCAGTATATTGGAATTCCAGTAATCTGGATTTGAGTATTTCTAGCTGCATAGCGAGAGGTTATTGACTTGGTTTAGGAAATTAAACTTTGTCTCTGCCGAAGTTTCAGTCCCCTTTGTTTCAGTCCATTTTTGCAGCTCGCACCTCAGACCAGACTACTGGATCAGGTTTATCAGTAACGAGGCCTGCCTAGGTCATGCATATTCAATAACTTTAGTTCATAATTTGGGGAAATAATTTAGGAGATATAGCAATACAGGAATACACAAGATCCATCACAAATAAATTATAAAGAAAATAAAGAAATGACAAAATAAAGGAATAATAATAAAAAAAAGAAAATCATATATTCCTATATTTTCCTGCCTCCTGGTCTTAGAATGAGGATAGAGCAATTGAATAATCAGTTTGATTATTCCAAATCTTCAATGTATTGTCTAATTGGTTCATATCAGATTTCTGGTAAACACAACTTGGAGTGAGTAACAATTGTTTACAATATGCATTAGGTAAGCAACATACAGATGAGGTAATCTGGGTGAATACAAATTAATGAGGAACAAGTAATGAACAGAATAATATGACAATGATACTTATACTAATATGATACTTATAAGATAACAAGAGCAAACATCACAATTTGGAGATTATATTAAAATAACCATACATTACAGGTTGATTATCATTTGACATAGTAGATTAAATGGTAAATTGTTACTTTGTGGATCTGTGGAATGAGAAAAGTTATTTGCCCTGGTAGGGATTTAAGTCTAATTGGAATTTTTGGTCTCGGTTTCTTGCAATATAACCATGCTGGTTTATGATTCCTAAGGAGAGGGGGTTGAGGATCAGAAGCCAGGCCACCTGAAATCCAGGATCTCACAAACTGCAATGCGGTACTGTCATGTACAGCTTTAATACATAGAAAGAAGAAAACATGCAATAGATGCAGGGCAGCTTTAGTGGGTAGGTGACTAATTGATGCTCTTTTCAACCAAGAATGGACACAGCTAGTGGGTTTAAGCTGACCGCTCTCCCTTGAAGGCATAGTTCTTATATAAACAATCATAAGTTATCACCAGGAAGATAGGTAGGGGTCAATGTTCATCTATGATTTGCATGGTGCTGAAAGAGTCTCATAGCTTGTTGAATATGCTGGTGATAATTCTCCCAGATGTGTTTACTATTCTTCATCAACAGCTTTGAGGAAGTAGGTTGCAGGTCCCAGGGCACAAACAGAGGCTGAAACCCCAATACACACTGAAAAGGCACAAGACCTGTAGAGGAATGCACAATAGAGTTCTGTGCCATCTCTGCCATTATGAATGCGACCAGTCATGTTGTTGGTCATGGAAGTATGCACCAAAGAAATTTCCCAGTTCCTGATTTACTCATTCTACTTGATCATTATTCTGTGTGTGATATATATATGTACATTGTTGGCCGTACATGGAAGTCTGTTATAGTCACTGAGGGGGGCTGTGGATCCATTGTCCATACAATTATCAACTTGTTAAAAGAATTGGAAAGTACCAATGGAACAATTAAAAATCATCTTCCATACATGATCAAGGTCTTGTTGTGATCCTTGCGGGAAGACCTTTCACAAGGAAAATATTAAATTCAAATATTCTTTCAGGAACATGTTATTTTATAAGTTCCCTTGATCTAAGTATTCCAGCTTGTGAAGTTATACACATGAGGTGTTTTATGACATTGTTGCCCCCTAGTTCAGGGCTGGGGTCATAAAGTTTGGGCCATGTGTCCTGGGGGGGTAATAAACCTTCCTTACAGAGGGTTATGGGGACCTGATAAGGGAAGGGAGTACCTTTTTGGTGGAGCCAAAGGTGTTTTGGTATTTGTCAAACAAAGCCTCAGAGTGGGTGTGATGAGGTATCTCAGGGGGGATTTGGCACAAACAACAAGGGCAACCAAGGACTAAAACTAGGAATGGCCAGACCATTCTTAAGGAGATACTCCATTACCTGTTTCAGAATAACACATTCTATATTGGTGTGGTTTAATGGACTTGTAATCACCAACATCTGATCACCCTGTCCCTGGCATTGCGGGTCCCATTGTCATGCCTTTTCATGTTCTTTTTGTTTCTGTTAGCTTCCTAGCTTCCTTGTTTTGGTTAAGTTCGGTTCTCGCTTTTGTATGCTTTTTTGCTTACCCGTTGTATGTTTCGTGTTGTCCTGCATTTCCATTTGTTAAATCAAGTATAATTTATTTATATAGTGCTTTTTACAACAGCCATTGTCACAAAAGCAGCTTTACACATGTCTGAGTTCAATCCCCCAGTGAGCAAACCAAGGGCAACAGTGGCAAGGAAAAAACTCCCTAGAGCATGAGGAACAAACCTTGAGAGGAACCAAGACTCAAAAGGGGGTGGCCCATCCTCTTCTGCCGACAAATGGCACTACAATAGCCATCAATATAAAAAATAAGGAGAAGAAAGGTTAATGAGAGAAAAACAGAAAAGAAATAAGCGATTAATGTTTATTTTCTAGAAGTCCTAGTCTGGTTTTGATGGTGTTTGTGTGTCTGAAACCTATCTGCTAAAAGGATAGAGCCAGAAGGAAACAGGCATGGGGGCACCCTGGAACATCAGCACTCCGCTGCAATCAACAAACTTGAGTGACAAAAGAGCCTGAGAGCCTAAACTTGCATTACAGTAATCCAAACTTGAAGTGCAAATGCATGGACTAGCTTTTCTGTATCATGTGAAGAGAGTATGTTCCTAATCTTTGCAATGTTCCTAAGGTGGAGAAAGGCGGCCCTAGAAATATTATTTACATGAGCTTTGAGTGAGAGATGGATCCATAATCACTCCAAGTTCTTTAACTGTTGAAGATGTGATTGAGAGACCATACTGTAATTAGAATAATTAATTAAGTAATTAGAGAGCAAGGTCCTATCTGTCTGTGGGCCTAATAGAAGCACTTCTGTTTTGTCAGTATTAAGTGAGAGAAAGTTTCTCAACGTGTCTGACATCATTTATGCATTCCTCAATGCATTCCTATGCATCCTTAATGCATTCCTAAGATGATATATGTCCTCCGGTTTGCTAAGACATAACTGAGTATACCCAGTATAGCAGCGGAAAGCACAGTGTTTACATATAATGTCACTTAGAGGTAGCATATATAAAGAAAAGAGCAGAGGCCCTAGAACAGAACCTTGTGGGACACCATAGCTAACCTGGATGTATGCTGAAAAGTCTCCATTTATGTTAACAAATGGAAATAAAAGGAAGGTTTAAGATCAGCCTGTACTTTGACAGCTGACATGGATTAAAGTTAGAATTTTTATATATGCTCTAAATACTGCTAATTTGAATGATTTAGGTACATAGCCAATGTTCAAAAGGAGTTTATTAAATTTAGTAAAGGTTCAATTACTTCAGGTAGAATTTCCTTAAGAAAGTGTGTGGGCAATGAATCTCGTAATCAAGCGGAAGATTTTGAGTGTGAGATCAGAGATTAAACCCTCCTGAATTTGCATCCTGTCTCTTGCCCCATCATTCTGTGCCCAGTGTTACAACATTATGTTGGATTACAGAGGTTCCTTTGGGTGCATCTGAAAATAAGGTGGGGAATTTATGCATGATGCATTTTAAAATCTGCATTGGTAACTGAGATTGGAAAGCACATAAGGAAATAAAGATACTTAAAAATCAGGCTTACTGTTCGACTGCACAGAAGTGGACAACCACTGTTCTTGCAAGGCTTGCAACAGCCCTGTCACATCTTCCCATTCACAAAGCTTCATCCCAGTTTATGACAGCTTTATATTTCAGAGTTCAAATAGGGATGGCTTCAAGAAAGCTGGTAGCAGCAGCCATTAATGTAAGAAAACAATTGTTACCAGCACACAGTCTTGGCAGTATTCCCACACAACTCAATAGAATGCGCTCAAATGGCTCGTCCATAACCACAATGGACCATGATGAATAACCTCATCAGGTTTGTCAGAAAGCAGTTTTACAAATGTATGGGTCCACGTTGCTATTGAGCAAGCTGGAGGCAACAATAGCAAGGGAAATCTCCCTCAGCTGAATAAGAAAGAAACTTTGGGAGGACCAAGACTCAAGAGGGAACCTGTATTCCATTGCATGGCTCAGCAATTCCCTACTTTGTTATATTGTGTTTAGTCCAAGTAGCCAATTTATAGTACAACCCCAAATTAGAAAAGAAATTTGGACAATATCGAAAATCAAAATAAAAAAGTCATTTACTTTACTTTCATTGCAGACAGCATGAACCCAAGATATTTCATGTTTTGTTTGGTCAACTTCATTACATTTGTCAATATACATCAATTCCTGCATTCCAGGCCTGCAAAAGGTGTGATGCTGGGCTGCTGTTTATGTTCTTATATCCAGAGCCCAAAAGGTGTGTGTAGTCACTACTAAGTAGAAAGTGTGCATGGACACAGCTAATAAGCCAAGAGGATCCTAGGAGGTGGAATCCCCAATGTCTAGGCCCTCTGCTGGTTGCCAGCAGCACAGGTTGGACCCTTATCCAGATAACTCCGGTACGAGTATTTTTCTTTTGAAAACTGGAAATGTAGAATTGAAACTCAAATGCAACCTTTTCTCAGTAATAGAAATAGAAATGGTCTCAGAAACTACCTCAGGGAGAGTAGATAGCTTAGCAGCAGCTAAATAATTTTGCAAAATAAGTGATACACCACTAACTGGCAGTTGCAAAGGGCAGCATCTTTAACAAGACTAGAGAAATTAGGGGTTTCTAGTATAAGGTGTAGGTGTTTTAGGTGGTTGAGGTCTGACAAAATCAGCTTTCAGAACTCAATAATAAAATGATGGACTTTTAAACATGGAAAACTGTATTTAACATGGCATAGTTGAATAAACAAAGTTCAATACATGAACTGACAGACAGTTTTCAGGTGTTCCCCTCAATTTTGGTTCCCTTGGTGACACCCTTCCATATGTGCCCTTTTTTAGCTTCCTTGTTGGTTATTGCATGGTTTGTTAAGGTTACTCATGTCTGTTTAGCATGTTCTCCATGTTCCTAGTATCTAGTCTAAGTCATGTTGTTTACGTTTATTCAAGTTCATGTTTCGCTTGGTATTGTCCTTTATTTCATGTTCCTGTAATTTGTACCTATGTTTCTATCAAAATTCCTCCTGCATTTACTTCCAACATGTCTCATTCCGTGCCCCTGTTGCCCATGTTGTTCACAAAAGTGAACCTCCACAATGAATAAAATGTCACCTCCTTCAAATGTAAATTCCGCATAAGAAAAATACAGTCATTGATCATCTACCAAAAAAGAGAAATACTCTAACAGGGGTGTGTTTCCCCAAAACAATTAATCTTAATGATTTATGAACAACTTTAAGAACGGCAGTTTTGTGTTTCCAAAGACTTCTTAATCTCCAAATCTACAGTCAAGTTTTAAATAGTTCTTTGTTGACTTCACCTCTGCACCTGTGCTGGAAAGCACTGCCTGTTGAAAACCGAACCACCATTTTACGTATGTCTCATTATTATATGCAACAAAACTATCATTAGGAAAATAATTATTATAAAATGAATAAATAATAAGTGTTTAAATGACTTGTATGTAAAATTTGAAACATTTGCAATAACTCCCTATTGCACATCAAGCCTAAAATAGGCATACAACCTTTCACACATCTGTCCAGAAGCATGGCAAGTTGCAGTGCAAATGGAATTTTTCCAAAGATGAAATAAACTGAAACTGAAATAAACAAACAAAACAATACTCTTTTCAAAAGTCCCAGATATAGTGTAGGGTTTAAAAAGATCCAAGAACAATATTTTTTTTTTCAATCCTTGTTGTATTGTATTATTTATTTTTCAAGTGGTGGGTGCAAATAAGTTTAGTGAAAGTAAAACTTGAACCCCAATAAATGCCTTCAACAGAAAAAAAACACAACAAACACAGGTCATGTATTCCAAATATTTTTTTTGTAAAATTAAACAAAAACACTTCGACTTTACTTTGGTAAAGTCCTCATCTTTTCTCTCCTGGTAAAGAACAATTCCTTCCTCTCTTTCTTTGTCCTCCTCCTCATCTTCCTATTTTCTTCATAAGGAAGGCATATGCCAGCATGCACTGTAATGTTGTGCAGCATAGCACATACAACAATAATAGCACAGTTGCATTCTGGGACACCAACCCCAGCTTTGTAGCTAAAGAACAAAACAGAGCTGCAATAAAATAATAAAATACAATAAAATTAGGTATTTCAAGCATAGTTTCATAACTCATTTTCCTTGAATCTGGTTCACATAACACAATAAATGAAACATTATAACATGCAGATGAAAATGAGCCTGTCAGCAACTACAAAAGTTATTTAACTCTTTCTATTTTAAAGGTATGGACTACTAAAAGTAATATAACTATATCTAACTGGTTCATATTACCAGTAAAAATATTTAGAAGTGGCTAATTATTTTGCTGGCAAAAGGCATGATGTAAGCAAATGGTAATAAATAAAAAAAACAGGGAAGGTTATGGACAAATTGTCAAAATGAAAGAAACAAAAACTGTAATTCAAAGGTTACATTAAACCAGATTTTATTTGAGATTGCTACAGAATTTGAAGTAATAATGAACACAACATTAAAATGTATAGTTGTGTTCAAAATAATAACAGTGTGTTTAAAAATGTGAGTAAAGTTCAGAATCCTTATAATAGTTTTTATTTCTATGCATTGAGAAGACTGCACATTATATTCTAAATCAAAACATGAAGAAAAATGTATCAATTTTTTAATTACTTTACAGAAAATGAAGAAAAATGAATATTGGCCTCTTATAAAAATAGCAGTGTCTGCATTTTTCTTCACAAACTCAAATATTTACTGTATAAACTGAAAATCTTTAGGATTTAGCATTGCTGTGAATAACTAAACGTATAATGTATAACCACTGTTTCTGAGAACTGCTTCACATCTGTGTTGCATGGAGTCAACCAACTTCTGGCACCTGTGAACAGGTATTCCAGCCCAGGATGCTTTGACAATTCCACAATTCCTCTGCATTTCTTGGTTTTGCCTCAGAAACAGCATCTTTAATGAACCCCCCACAAGTTTTCTATCGGATTAAGGTCCGGGGATTGGGCTGGCCACTCCATAACTTTCATTTTGTTGGTCTGGAAGCAAGATGCTGCTCACTTACTGGTGTGTTTGGGGTCATTGTCTTGTTGAAACACCCAATTCAAGGGCATTTCCTCTTCAGCATAAGGCAACATGACCTCTACAAGTATTTTAATATATGCAAACTGATCCATGATTCCTGGTATGCAATAAATAGGCCCGACACCATAGTAAGAGAAACATCCCCATATCATGATGCCTGCACCACTATGCTTCACTGTCTTCAGAGTGTAATGTGGCTTGAATTCAGTGTTTGGGGGTCGTCTGATAAACTGTCTGCGGCCCTTGGATCCAAAAAGAACAATCTTACTTTCATTAATCCACAAAATGTTTCTCCATTTCTCCTTAGGCCAGTCCATGTGTTCTTTGGCAAATTGTAAACTCTTCAGCACATGTCTTTTTTTTAACAATGGGACTTTGTGGGGGCTTCTTACTAAAATATTAGCTTCACACAGGCATCTTCTAATTGTCACAGTACTCACAGGTAACTTCAAACTGATCATTGGCTGAGTCTTTGACATTCTGGCTATTCTTCGATCCATTCAAATGGTAGTCTTCCATTTTCATCCAGGTTTCCCTCATTTTGCTTTCCATTTTAAAGCATTGGAAATCATTTTAGCCAAGCACCCTATCATTTTATGCACTTCTTTATACGTTTTCCCCTCTCCAATCAACGTTTTAATTAAAGTACGCTGTTCTTCTGAACAATGTCTGGAATGACCCATTTTTCTCAGGTTTTTAGAGAGAAATGCTGTACATGTGTTGCCTTCATCTTTAAATAAGGGCCACTTGATTGACATCTGATTTTCACAGAATGAATGACCTCACTAATTGAACTCCACACTACTATTATTTTGAACATGCCTGTTTCAATTAATTATTCAATTACACAAACTCAGGAGCATGCATATCATGAATATTGGTTTTCTATGACTCTACTACACCTACTGGTAAGTTATTTGTCATGTAGTAATATAATTTCTACCAAAAACAATGATTGATCTTTTTATTATTATATTATTTTGAATACAACCCCATCCTCCTCTGACCAACAATAGACACTACAATAATAACAGTATAAAGGGAAAAAATAAATTAAAAATTAAATAAGCAATTAATGTTTAGTCCAACTTTCTAGAGTTCCTAGAGGGGGGAGGTGGGAGTAGTCAAGGCAACTGAGACGTGATGAGGCTCAGTAATATAAAGAGAGACAAGATTAGGCATGTCTATGTATGAGGGTGTGTAAATTGGAGAATTATAATGTGTAATGATGGACTCTATCTCAGATCTAGCTCTGGCAACATAGCTAAAAGGAAAGAGCCAGAAGGAAACACAGGCGTGAGGGCACCCTGAAACATCAGCCGCTCTCAGTCAACAAACTTGAGTGACAAAAGAGAGGAGAAGTGACAGCATCATATCATTCCACTTTACCATAACTCTCAATGCCCATGGACCCCCAGATCTACACCTTTACCTAAGATGGGAAGTAATTAATAAATGCCTGACTGCTGACTGTACACATTATATATATATATATATATATATATATATATATATATATATATATATATATATATATATATATATATATATATATATATATATATAATGTGTAGTACAGAGAGAGAGAGAGAGAGAGAGAGAGAGAGAGAGAGAGAGAGCTATGTAAAATGAATTGTTTTCTATCACAGATCCACAGTGCCACCCAGCAATTTACATGAAAAGCACTTTTCATGTCAATTGCTGGGTGGCACTATGGATCTGTGATAGAAAACAATTCATTTTACATAGCTCTGCAAATCTGAATTGAAATCTGAATTTCAACCTGAGGGTTGAAAAGGGGAGAGCAGTAGAATTGCCAGAGAGGGAAATTAGCCTCTGACCAAGTAATAAGCCTAGCCTTGTTTCAGGTTTATTCCTGTTAATGGTGTGTCTGCCAGAATTAGTGGCAGTAGGGATATCCTTTGCATTGTGAAACAGCCTCCATACAAAAGGGGGAGATGGGATAACCAAAAAAAATAAAAAATGAGTAAGCTATATTGACTACAATTACCAAAATGTAAACAGTTCTATGGGTATTGTGAAGAACAAAACATTCACATGGAGCAATGGGTATGGCTTGTTCTGTACATTTTTTCTCTGGACAGCTTCTCAAACCTTAGACAATATTGAGAAAGGATTGCTCAGTGTTTGCCAAAGAGAAGAGGGGCAGTTCCAACTTTAAAAACAGATCAGCAATATATCATACATGTTTCCATCAACATTCTGGACTCTGGAATAATCCTGGTGGAAAAGCAGGGAACACTGGCCCATGGATACAGTCCAGGCATCTTGTAAATGTATTGCAAATGACCTCTCTTGAAGCTATGTCATCTTAATTCTAATGTATCTCCATTGTGACAATATGTTTTCTGTTTAATTGAGATTATGTTGATTACAAAAATACAAAATTAGGTATGTTCAATTGCAGTGTATTTTGTCTGTCAGTCCAAAAGACTGAGGCACTGGGCTTTAGCTCAAGTTCATTTAGGAGTTAATGATGTTCATTCTGAGGGTAAGATTAGATGTTTTGCTGGATTTAGATGCTCAAAGTCATGCTGCTTCATTCAAATCCTTACCAGTAAGGCCTACACCCACTTTTTAGTCTGCTCCAAAAACAGTTTGTTTAATTCCAATATAAATACTTTGTTCAACACTTAATTTTAACCAGTAGTGTTTGGGTTCTTTATTATTTCAAATGAAGGATTTACTTTGATTTCATTAGACATAAAGCACACAGCCACCTGCATTCACCATATTCCATTCACACTCACAGCATTTTTGTTTGTTGTTTATCTATTCATCCAGTCTTCCAGGCCTTAAAAGTATGTTCTATAATCAACAGCAGCATCTTACTTATTCAGCTGAAGCACTTACAAGTCAGGCATAGAAACACCATTGAGTCACTAGTAGTCCACGCAGAAATGCCAGATATTATCTTTTTTCTTTGTCAAGGTCATCAGTGTTGCCTAGGGGCAGTTTGATGGCTTGATGATGCCTGCAGCTGCTATCTATTTCACTTTCTGTTCAGCAGACTATCTTAGCCAATGGGAGCAGATTCAGTGTTAATGCTGTGCTGCACCATATGGGTCTGTGTACAGTCTTTCTCCATGGCTGCAAAGATGTTTCTCTGGAGAAGCTCCTACATCTCCTGTTTCTGTTTCTGTTCAGTTGCATTAGCCTACTCACCTGCATTCTTTAAACCACAAAACTTCCATGAAGGTCTGATGCCAATGCCAATAGGTCATCAAGTGTTTTGGGGACAGATCCATGAGTCCCTGTATTGCCTTTCAGCACCAGACACAACTGCATCACAGCAACAGTCACCATCCAGCCGCCATCCAGCCATGATGTCCAACATTCAGTTGCAGCTGTGCAGAGTATGGTTCCCAAGTGCACCATTGTAGTGCATTAGGTGAGATTTTGCCATTTCTCTATCGCTGAATAACAGCCAGGCTCTGTTGATGAGCTCCAGGGAGGTAGACAATGCCCTATCTACTCTCTCTCCTATTTACATTTATAGAATTTAGCAGGCACAGAAATGCTTTGCAGATTTTGTCAAATACATATCTTCCTGTGACAACAGATAGGTCAGTGCTAAGAATGATATCAGCCTAAATGCCTAGCCAGAGTGAAAAGGAAGTGCATATTCAAGTCACTACCAGGGGAGCGACTGGGGTAGACCACTCTTAGCTGCCGCTGTATTTTTTAAGGCACTAAAGTTATTTGATATGCCGTTTGATTACTTCCAACTCAGTAGCTATATGCCATTTATGGCTTTGCATTGGCTTTGAAGAAGGGTTAGAAAATGGCATTTTTAAATGCATACTTTATTATGCAAAGAACAACAATAGATGGATGGGGAGAGGGAGAAGGTAAATAAAAAGGTTCACATACACGATGAAGGTGACACCTTAAAAATTTAACACTTAATTAAACAGTTAATTAAACCTCTTTAACAAACACAGCTCCCTGTTCTCTGTCTCTCTTTCCCAATTACATTTATAAATATTGGCAAACACCCTTGTCCAGAATGACTTAAAGAAGCAATTTGTAATCTCTGTAAAATACATATCTTAATGTGACAATATGTTAACATGACATATCCTCCTGTGACAATAGGTCATTGTTAAGAATTCTATCACTCTAACTAGAGTGGAAACGTAGATTCTTTAAGTGTATATTTAAGTCACTCTCCCAGGAGAGTGATTGGGATAGCCGACTTTTGGCTGCCACCTTGTTTTCTTAATAATTGCATATAGGTTAACTCATTGCCCATTAAAGCATGGTATGTGATGGGCAGTGTAGTGGAGAGAGAACAATATAAATATGAGTAGATGGCTTGAAGCCATGAGATATAAAATTGAAAAAAATGCTAGTACAGCAGTTTTTGCATAAACTATACTGAGACCAGATATGTTTTAGTACTCAGAGAGTAAACAGATTTCATTTTAGAGTTAACAATTCCATAGGAGGATTTGATGATCATTTTCAAAGGAAGAAGCTAAAATATACAAATTTGGAGATGGAAAACTTTGGTGGCAGGTGTAAATTAGGCTGGTAGAGAAAGATGCTAGCAGATTTGTAGCCAAGCCTGCAACATCCTTGCTTGTTGAATCTGGTTTTAGAGGTCACATACTAAGCTGTGAATGAGGAAGGCACAGGCTAGTTGGGGAAATACAGCATAAAGATGAAGTTTTTGAGGTTTTTTTTAATGTCTCAGGTATGTAGAGTACATAGAGGCAGGTACAGCTTCTTTCAGTTCTTTCATTTGCATATTCATGTCAGCCTTTATTGTATCTAGCCAACAAGTTCTTTGGCATCCTCTTCTTCTGGACCCACTAACAGTGCCAAGCATTAATGATGTTTCCAGGGAATTGGCTCGCATGACATGTCTGAAATAAGAGAGTTGCTGCTTGGTAATTTTGCCCTTTAATGATGTTCTTGGTTTGACATGCTCTAGAACTGTCCTATTTGTGACCATACCCGTCCACGAGATGCACAGCATTCGCCTCCAACGCCATAGATCAAAAGCTTTAATTTTCCTTCTATCTGCCTTTTTCAGGGTCCAGCTTTCACATGCATACATGGAGATTGGAAATATGATTGTATTGACCATGCGGGTTTTTGTTGCAATGGTAATATGTTTACTCTTCCATATCTTTGCCATCCCTTGTATTACACTGTGACCAAGTGTGATTCTTTGTTTGATTTCTGGCCCTGATTCACCACTGCAGTTGATCTTGGATCCTAGGAAGATGAAGTCTTGAACTGATTCATAAAGAGCTCCCGAGTGTGACCTTGCTTGTTTACCTCTTCCAATTTAGTGCACCAAGTATTCCAGTAGTGCTCTTTATCACGCCTCACTTCCCTTTAAAATTCCGCTTTCAGCAATCTGAATTCAATGCTTTTTCCTGTGGATTTGGCTGCACGTCTTTTGTTGGCAATTTCAGTCGTTGCCTCTGAGAGCCATTGCAGTCTTTTTGCTGTTTTTTTTTTTTCATGGAATAGTTTGCTTTGCTGTGTCTGTTATCATTTATTTCATTATTTCCCACAATTCATCTGGATCTTTTGCGTTTGTGTCTAATATCTGAAATCTATGTTTTATTTCAACTGTATATTGAACTGGGATGTTATTTGTGTCAAAATGTCACATTTCAGGAGACCTTTTGATGGTGTTAAATCGTAGTTTGATTTGTGCAACAAGCAGCTGATGGTCAGAACCACAATGTGCATCAGGAAGCATTTTGACTGCTTGCATTGAGCTCTTCCATCGCTGTTGACACAGGAAGTGGTCAATCTGGTTGCGGTGTTGCCCATTTGGAGCTGCCCACATATACAAGCGGCATTTTGATTGCTCAAACCATGTTTTTGCAATCAATAGATGATGTTCCTGACAGCATTGAATCAAACGGTCACCAGCCTAATTTCCTTCTCCTAGTCTGAATTTTCCTACAACTGGTTTTTCCTCTCCTGCATCTACTTTTGCATTGAAATCCCTGGCAATGAAGATGGTGTCCTTGGCAGGGACTTGATCAATTGCTAGCTGGAGCTCCCCACAGAATTTTTCTACATCTTCTTCTTCTGCGTCCATAGTGGGTGCATAAACCTGCAAGATCGTAAGTGAGCGAGGCCTTGCATTGAAGTGAACAGAAATAACTGTCGCTAATGGCATTAAAACATTGGATGGCCTTAGCGATTTTCCTATTTGGTATAAGGGCTACTCCATTGCATTTGATGTTGTCATTTCCAGAGTAGTAAACTGTGTAATTATAGCTTTTGAGATAGCCACTACCTTTCCAGTGTAACTCACTAATACCAAGAATATCAATGCTGAGTCGTTCCATTTCAGCTTTGACTATGTCAAGTTTGCTTGTATTCAGGCCACAGACGTTCCATGTTCCAAAGTTGTGAAATTTCATTAAATGCAAGCAATTTCTTTCACCTGGGGTAGCATCAGCAGACTGGAGACCAAAAGGCTCTATCCAGCTCACATCATTAAATCCCAAGCTACTTGAAAATCGTCCTTGTTCTTCTTCTTCCCTGGTCAATTGTTGGGTGCTTTCCAGCCCAGGGGGCTCACCTTCCGGCACCATATCTGAGTCTCTTTGGTTTTGTTCCATAAAGTATTTTGGCAATAATAGTGGAGTAGTTTGCCATTGCTTTCTCCACTCCTCCCCATTTATCTGGGCTTGGGACTGGCATGTAGCTGTTTCCAACCACATGGCTGGGTTGAATATAGAGAAACATAAGTTAATTAAATGAGTACTGTTGTTGCAGTCCATAAAGTCCATATAGAACTGGTGGCACTGAGCATGCATTAAAAGTATCAATGGGAGGTAATGGACCAGAGCTTGCAAAGTACTGGATTCTTTGGGTTTCTTATGAGTTTATTGAGTGAATTTTTATTCAGTTGTGGAATGGTGTATTTGCCATTGTTTAAGTATGCATCCAGGAATGCCCTCTGGACTGCCTGTGAACATCAGCTACAACATGAGGCTTTTCCTCTGTTTGGGTTCAATGTGATCTGCTTCAAATTGTGTGTAAAAGGTGTTTAGCTCATCCAGGAGCAAGGTGGCCATGTTAGTCACATAACACATTTTTCCCTTGTCTGTTATATTGTCTGGCCCACACCACAGTCTTCATATTGTTGGTGTTAGGTTAGCCCTGTACCCATGTTTAGCTGATCATATAGACTTGCAGAGGGCATAGCTAGCTTTCTTATAATCCACCATGTTGCCAGACTTAAAAGCACCAGTTTGTGTGTTCAGTGCTGCACGTACTTCACTACTGAGCCAGTTTCTAGCTGGGATAAACACAAGTTTTTACATTTATGTTTACATTTACATATAATCCAGTGACTCAGTCTGCGTACTCACTGATGTGGTTGTTCGAGGCTATCCGGAATATCTCGCAGTCTGTATGGTTGAAACAATCCTGAAGTATGGAGATTGATTGGCTTGACCAGGAATGGATCTCCCTGATGATGAGTGTCTCCTGCCTGTATGCAGGCAGGTACAGGATAGAGGAGTGGTCTGATGGGATCAAGGGAGGGCTTTGTATGCTTCTCGGAAGGGGGGTGTAGCAGTGGTCCATTATCTTGGTTTCCATATGCTACAGTTAAAGTATTGAAAATATTTCGTAGAAGTATTCCTCAAGTTTGCTTTGTTGAAGTCCCCAGCAACAATGGAAGCAGGGTTCAGAGTTTTTTGCCTGTTAATAGCCTCATGCAGTTTCCTGAGTGCCAGGTCAATGTCCGGCACTGGGAGTATGTACACCCCAGTGGCACCAACTCCTGAAAACTCTCTCGGTAGAAACAATGGTCTACATAAGATAATAAAGTATTCCAGATCCAAGTTCTTTTGATCAGAAAGCACACACCACCTTCCTTGCTTTTCCCAGAAATTCATTTTGTTTGATGTGCGCAATTTTTCCATGAGATATATTATGTAACATTTCTTTGTCTCCCGGTGTAATGAGACCCACGCCCTTAGTTTGTTAAGTTTGTTGTCTAAAGACTATACATTCGCTAGCAGTGAACAATTGTTTCTTTATAATTTCTGACTGCCTCAACCCCACATCATAAATGATTTGCATTAGAATTAGGCAGAACCATTACTTTGTTTCTTTCAATTAATAATAATAATAATAATAATAATAATAATAATAATAATAATAAACTGTAGCAATACTAATAACAAATATATAATCAAACATACATAGTTATGTTTATTATTCAAATGTTTCTTGAAAGAGAGCTAAACAAAGGTTACTTGTCTATACTGTTCTTGGAGAATGTCAAATGAGAATATAAACAATTGTCTGTGAAGTTAAACATAGAATAATAACATTTATTTACACTATTTTGATTTACACATTAAAATAATTAGTGTAAATCAGAATCTGACAGCAGCAGTTATTTCTTCCATGTAGAGCTTATGAATTGTGATACTTAGGTGAATTTATGACTATTCCAGTAAAAATGTGTTAAAAACCTTGTCATACCACCCAACCCACTATCACAATACAAACAGCGGATCAACAGATACAAATGTCTGAACTTGGGCAGTGTCTCAGAGAACAGGCTACAAATGATGACTACCTCCACCCGGTTCACCCCAACGCCGGTATCCACTGCTGCTGCCATCAGTACCTTCCCGGTGAGTAAACCTGAGAAATATGATGACTCCCCTGAAAGGTTTCATGATTTCCTGCTACAATGCTCCATATATTTCAATAGTATTCCACCCTGCTCTAGCCAAGAAAAGATTTCTTTGCTTACCTCACATCTATCAGACAAGGCGCTAGATTGGGCTACTGCCATCTGAGAGAGTGTACAAACATCATCATATGAGGAGTTTATCGCTGAATTTAAGGCAGTTTTTGACCACCCACACGTAGGAAGATCATGCGAAGAATTGCTCACTAAACTACAGCAAGGCAACTGTTCCATAGCTGATTATAATTGAGTTCTGCACTGTGGCTGCTGGTAGTGGGTGGAACGATGCGGCTTTAATTGTGACTTTCCGAAATGGTCTAAATTCAGAGGTATTGCGTGAGCTAGCTTGCCAGGATGATAAGCTCAATTTGGAGCAATTTATTGCTCTTGCCATCCACCTGGATTGTTATCTTCAGGAACGAAGACCATGGAGAACCTTTAGTACTCGCTCCACCTACCCCCATCCCAGTAATAGATCAGAGCCTAGATGAGAACACATGGGGGAGCCAATGCAATGTGATTCCTCTTGCTTAACTGAAGAGGAGAGGCGGTGCCAGTTCCAAGAGGGTCTCTGTCTCTACTGTGGTTCATTAGGGTATCTTATCAGGGAGTGTCATCTTAGACCCAACAGATCTGTGTCACTGAGTCACAGACAAGGCATGACTCCCACACCACAAACCCAGGTAGTGGTCTTGCCCAAGCAAAGGATGTTGCCTGTCTATGTTGAATCTTGCACTCCATCCTCTACTTTTACTGCCCTAGTTGACTCAGGGGCAAAGGGTAACTTCATTGGATTGGATATCCCAGTAGAGCCTTTACCCAAGACCCTTCATCTAGCTGCTCTGGATGGATCACCAGGGGCTGGTTCCATATCTCTCCACACTGCACCTATAAAATTCAACACCAGCGGACTCCACTCCAACTCCGATTCCTCGTCTTAAAAGCCTCATCATTACCAGTTATGCTGGGCCTACCTTGGCTTGAACAACATAACCCAAGCATATCATGGTCCCAAACGGAGATAACTCAGTGGTCAGCTCAATGTCAGAAGGACTATTTGACCTTACCCACGATTAAACTCTGTTCCACAATGATAGAGAGTCCTGCTGGCAACCAAGCCTTTTTCTCTCCTCAAGAATATCAGGACCTCGCTAGTATGTTCAGTAAAAAGAAAGCTACCATGTTACCCCCTCACCATCCCTAAGATTGTTCTATTGAACTGCTGGAGGGAGCTGTATTACCCAAGGCTTGCATCTATCCTCTCTCCCAAGAAGAGGAGAAAGCCATGCAGCAGTATATAGATGAAGCACTGAGGCAAGGCTTCATTCAGCCTTCCACTTCCCCCCTGGCATTGGGCTTCTTCTTTGTAAAGAACAGGGATGGTGGCCTTTGCCCCTGCATCAATTATTATAATCTCAATCAGAGCTCCCAGAAATACACATACTCGCTACCACTCATCCCCGTCACCCTGGAACAACTACGAGAGGCAAAATTCTTCACCAAATTAGACATCCATAGTGCTTACAACCTTATACGTATAATGAAAGGAGATGAGTGGAAGACTGCCTTCATTACCACTAGGGGCCATTATGAGTACAAAATGATGCCATATGGTCTCAGTGTAGCTCTGTCTATGTTTCAAGCATTCATCAATGACATCCTTCGAGAAGAAATGGGGAGATTTGTGATTGCATATATCAATGACATCCTCATCTACTCACCCGATCTTCATACCCACATACGACATGTGAGATCTGTGTTGAAGACTTTCCTTGAGAATGGACTTTATGTGAAGTGGGAGAAATGCGAGTTCCATACTACTACTACTACTACTACTACTACTACTACTACTACTACTACTTTCCTGGGATATGTAGTCAGCCATGGGGGAATCACAATGGATGATAAACAGATAGAAGCCATCTTCCATTGGCCAGTACCTACTACTGTCAAGAGGCTTCAGAGCTTCCTTGGTTTTGCGAACTTTTATCAATGTTTCATTAGGAACTTCAGCAGTATAGCAGCCCCCCCTCACAGCCCTCCTAAAAGGAGCATCAATCAAGCTTTGTTGGAATCAAGAGGCTGAGCAAGCATTCATCCGATTAAAGGAAGCTTTCTCTACTGCCCCTATACTTAGACATCCTTATCCGACAATCTCATTTGTAGTAGAGGCTGACGCTTTGAATGTCAGTGTAGGAGCTGTACTCTCTCAGAGACATAGCGAAACCAAACTACATCCAGTGGCATATTTATCCCAAAAATTATCCCCAGTGGAACAAAACTATGGTATAGGAGAACGCAAACTGTTGGCCATTAAACTAGCTTTGGAGAAGTGGCAGCATTAGCTAGAGGGGGCTAATCATCCCCTTTTAGTTACCACTGACCATCGGAATCTGGAGTATATGCTTGCAACCAAACAATTGAACACCTGTCAAGCCCATTGGTCATTATTCTTTTCAAGGTTTAACTTCAAGATTATGTATTGCCCAGGAGCTTGTGATATGAAAGCCCTGATATGATATGATGCCCTGTGGTGTATTCATCTAGCAGAGAATGAGGAGACATCAGGTGATAAAGAAACCATCATACTTACCTGGGTGCACCTGGCATCTATACGATTGAGATATAGATGAAGAAACTGAACAAGCCACACAAGGCACTGTCACCCCAACAGAATGTCCAGTGAACAAACATTACATACATGACTCTTGTTGGGACCGCCAAATAACCACTTCTGGTTCCTGGTTCCACTTGTCTGTTGGCCTGTGGGTAGTAGCCGAACATTAGGCTGGTTGTGATGTTGACCTTGCTCAGCAGTTCCTTCCACACCCAAGACATGAACTGAGTCTGAAATTATGTCCTTGGGCAAGCCAAACTGTCTGAACACCTTGCAGAACAGCAGGTGGGCTGTCTCCAGCATGGTAGGCAGGGCTGCCAAAAGGATAAACCGGACCATCTTTGAAAACCTGTCAACTATTGTCAGGATAACTGTGTTACCCTTGGAGACAGGTAAGCCAGTAACAAAATCCACAGCGAGGGGAGGCCAGGGTCATAGAGGAGTAGGCAGAGGGTGTAGCTTACCTGTGGGTGGAAAGTGTGGTGTTTTGCTATGAGTGCAGTCCACACAAGAAGCCACATACTTCACCATGTCTTTGTTCATAGCAGGCCATGAATAGTGCACACCTATCAGCTGTGCTGTGTGTGTAGTGCCAGGGTGTCCCATTCCGACCGAGATATGCGACCACGTAATAAGAGAATGCTGTTGTCTAGGCGGTACATCGTGGCAGTTGGGTGGACATTGCGTATGTGAATTAGCTGCCTCTATTTGTCAGTCGAGGTCCCATTCCAGAGACACCAGAAAGAATGAGGGGGAGAGAACGGGTTCCGAACTTCATAGGGCCTCCGCGTTGTATTGCTGGGAGAGCACATCCGCCCTGCTGTTTTTGTCCCCAGGCCTATAGGTGACACAGAACCTAAACCTTGAAAAGAAGATTGATCACTGGGCTTGCCTAGCATTCAGTCTTTTGGTGGTCTGGAGGTACTCCAGGTTTTTGTGGTCAGTGAACACTGAAGGGGTTGGTGCACTCCCTCGAGCCAGTGCTTCCACTGGGCTTAGTTTCCAAGAGAAGTATGCGAAGGGTCTTAGCCCTCCTCTCTCTCCCATATGTTGGGACAACACAGCTCCTACTCCTATGTCAGAAGAATTCCACCTCCACCACAAACGGTCTCTCTGGGTTCAGTTGTTGTAACACGGGTGCAGTGGAGAATGCAGTCTTGAGCCCCTAGAAAGATCTCTCCACTTCGCCATTTGATCCGCCTAGCCAGTCCCCAGAGTTGACCCGTGAGGAACTTAACCAGTGAAATAAAGGACTTGATGAACCTTTGGTAGAAGTTCGCGAATCCCAGGAAACATTGTAACACCTTACGCATGAGTGGTCTCGGCCAAGCCTTTACTGCCTCCACTTTGCCTGGTTGCATGCGAACGTTGCCCTCCTGGATTATGAAACCCAGGAAGTCCACTTCTTTATGGTGGAACTCACACTTCTGCCTTGCAGCATAGGTAGTTCCGTAGTAAGGTCAGGAGCACGGCCTGCATGTCGCGCAAATGTTGGTTCCAAGAGGAAGAATAGATCAGGATGTCGTCTATAAAAGTGATGACGGATCTTCCCAAGAACTCCCTCAGAACCTTGTTAATGTATTCCTGGAAAATGGACGGCACTGTGGCCAGACCATATGGTAGGACCAAATATGGCCTGTGGACTTGCTGAATGCTGTCTTCCACTCATCCCCCTCTCTAACCTGTATTAGATTGTACATGCTATGCAGTTCTATCTTAGTGAAGTACTTGGCTCCCCTCAGCTGATCAAGTGCTGCTGAGACCAGGGGGAGGGGATAAGAGTACTGAACCAGCAGTTTGTTGAGCCCTCGGTAATCTACACATGGTCTCAGGCCCCCATCCTTCTTCACGAAAAAGACCCCGGCAGACACTGGAGAGGTAGAGGGGCGGATGTACCTCTGCTCTTGTGCCTCTGTGATGTATTGCTCCATCACCTGCTCCTCTTCTTGGCAGAGGGGATAGACTCTGCACCTGGGGAGGTGGGGGTACAGCCCTACCTCATTCAATGTGGTAGCCTCCTGTTTGCAGGCCAGCTCTGCCCTTAATCCACCCAGGAATGCATCTAACTTCGCGGGTTCATTCCAACACATTCCGCAAACAGGGTCCAGAACTCCATGGTGTAGTCAGCGTGAGACCCTGCTTCAAGCGCAACAGGGCTTCACCACAGAACCTCCCCTGATGGGGATGGTTGAACACCACCCCTAGTTCTTGAACAAAACTGGACTAGTCTTTTCATTAAAGGTGAAGCGTTGGTAACCAAAGCCACTCCCCAGATGCATGCCTTACCTGTGAGCCTGGAGATGATGAACAATACCTTTGCGTGATCTGATAATCACGACTGGTATCCAAAGAAAAATTCACACTGGACTATGAATCCCTCACATGTTTCTGGGTCTCCTCCATACACCTTGGCGATCAAGCCCTTCACCCCTTCAGGTACAGGTGGACCAGGCCGCGTATCTTGCACCAAGAACACGAACAGGTAGTGTGGCCTTCCATTCCAGGAAACGAAACTGGTGGGGTGGTTTCCTCCACACCAGAGACAGGAGCGGACAGGGTGTCTGGGAGGGTGGTAGATAAAGCAGGCAGCTTAGGTGCAGCAAATCATGCAGTTAGCAACTGGAGAAAACCTTCCACTGTCCTTGCCTCCTGAGCATGGTGCTGGAGTATTATTTCCATCCACTCGAGTGCTTTACCCCAAAAAAATGTTTTCATAAACAATACCTTCACCAGCTCTGGGGGATTAGTGCAGGTCAGGTGCCGAAGGTACATATGGCATTGCATGACGAATGTTCCAACAGACTTACCCTCACAAGGCATTGCCATAAGCAAGGGTATAGCCAAAGGTTTCCCCTATCCAAGCATAGAGAGCAGGGCCCTGATGTAATCCATGTTTCCTTCCAGGAGCAAACCATTGTGCGGAGGTGGCTGGGCTGACGCAGATGGAACGCGATGAGACTTAGAGAGGCCCTCCTGCTGCATTCTCATTATGGTTAGTTATTCTGTCATGATTCCAGCAGAAATGAGGCAAAAGGCAGAACACAAATGCAGGAAGTGGTTTATTAAACAAGGGAAATACAAACATGAAGGGCAAAATAAACAGAGGCAAGGGGGAAACACTGAGGATAAAAGGATACACAACCAGAGCAAATAGCAAAGCAATCATGACAACAGTACTATGAGCATAATATAAACATGACTGAAGGAATATTACCAAAATAAACAACAAACTAGAATACAAAACTCAGGGCTAAAATAACCAAAACTATCAAGGATTATCAGACACAGGTGAACATAACAGGGACAACCAAAACACAGACTGGAACTGAGGAACAGATGAGGGGCAGAGAAAATGAAACCAAGGAACGGAACAAGGAAGTAAAGTTAAAAAAAAAAAAAGACTCAACAGGGAAATCATAAAACAGGGACACTAGGAGGGTGGCCGATCATTATAGTTATATTGGCTAATTAGTACTAATTACTGTTGGCCAAACAGGATTAATTCTAACTTTACCAACCTTGCAAAACAATAATTTGACTATATTGATGGAATATTGGAAAACAAATTGAAAAATGGTTTAAGACTACCACACTATATGTAAGATGAACTTAAAACACGACACTATGTTAAGTACTTAATTCTTCTCGCAAGAGGTTCTAACTTTTTTTCTGGACCCAGCTTTCCTCACATTTAACCACATAAAAACTCCTTATTCTCTCTCTTGTTCCTGACCATTGATGTTTATAACCCTGACTCAGGGAGGGGGATAGATCATTCTCAGGTTCACTCATGCAATGACTCTTTGTCTTGTCTCTGGCTTTGGTTCATAAAAATAAAAAATAATTTTAACAAAAAGAAGAGAAAAAGGGGAATAAAACAAGTAGGTAGTGATATTTGGTTATGAGACATATGTCTTTTAAACTATAACAGGTGGGGTCTGTTACCTTAATCATGAGGGCAGCGTTGGTGGCTTTTCATCCTCCCATTTTCCTCAACACCATTCTAATTATTTTCACTGTCCAGATTTTTTTGTGTGTAGCTATCTTTTTACTTTTTTCTGTTTTCTTTCTTCTGAAATTCTTCCCAAATATTGTTATATTTAACCACTCCTTCCTGTATTCCTGCATGATTATTATATACAGAACTGTATATACAGAACTATATATGTACAGAACTGTTGGAGTGAAAAACATGCATGATCATGTCATTGGCACTATTCCAATTATATACTTTATCGCAAAAAGGATCACATGCATTGCCCTTGCCGTTCTTATACACCCATTGTTTAGGTAATTCATCAGGTAAACATTTAGAATAGGAAAATCTCTTGTTTCCTTTTCAATGACTTATCACATATTTTACTTTTCTCTTTATAAACAAAACAGAAAGAGAAAAACAGGCCTAGAGGGTGAAACTCTTGCAAGTGTGCATGCCATTATAGAGTCATGGGGAAACACCACCACACAATATCCAGACAACACTGGAACCAAAACAAGGACCACATCTGAGGATGGGTATGACATCACAAAAAATATTCTCTGGTTACATACTCTATTGCAGAGCCACGGGGAAACACCACCACACAATACAAATGCAATCCTGAAATCAAAATAAGGACCACAACCAAAGGTGAGTATGAAATCACAAGAATGGGAAAAATCCCACATTACTCACCCTCAATTATTATCCCACTTCTTTGCTAGGGAAACATATTTGTTAGGGAAATTATCAGGATTCACTTGTAAGTCAACCTCCTACAAGAGACACACATGCAGTTTGCAAGTCTTAGGAACATCTGAGTTTATTTTCATATCTGTAAAGTGACATAGTGCTTTATAAGCAATGTGCTCACAGAAGTAAAATTACTCAAAGAGGATCTGCAGAGGTGTTGTTCTTGCAAAATTAGTTTGATTTTAGGTCAACATAAATGATGCAATGAAACTAGTCTGATTATGGTATTATTATAATATTTCCATGAACAAAAAAACAGAAGCATGCCTGGTCTAGCTAGGCATGCAAAAAAGGAAGCATGCCTGCACAAACCATCCTTAATGTTTCTAAAGCACTGGCCATGTACACTAACCTCACAGCTTCCTGGATCGCCACTGTAGTCCTCCAGAGTAGCAGTGTGATGCAACATAGGCTAGGCCAAATCCAAAATACTGATGAAGGGCACCTGTGTGGTTTAACTGAGTGTGCAAATAGGTGTGGGCAATGCTTGATAACAAGGTGATTGGGAACACGGAAGTGATCAGTGATGTGCGATTAGTGCAAGTGTGACTGGATGACTGGCTGGGTGCCAACTGAGGCATGATGCAATCAAACTCAATAATACTGGTATTTGGATCTATCTAATGTAATTAATAGATACATGGCAGTGCCCTCCTTAGGTTAGGTGCAGGGACAGCAGCTGCAGGACTGGGATATTTGGGTATATACCACTCATTCACATAAAGCTAAAATATATAGTACCTAGCTATGTTAGAGCATGTCTGTGTCTTGCAACTAACGTTACTGATGTTTATGAGGTGAAATTGCTCAGCCCCAAAGGTACACAGCTATCTAGCTACCAAACGTAAAGTAAAAACACAGTAAAAACTAGTTATATTATTCAATAGTCTTTGTTTGCTAAGAACTGTGTGCCATCTAATATTAGTTAGAATCTTAGTGGTTTTTCTTGGTCTTCATTAGAATCAGCTACGAGTGAGGTCTACCACACTTGAATCTCTTTTTGGCTTTAGAAAAGTGAAAAATACATCACCCCCCCCCCCCCCCCCCAAAAAAAAAACCCCTGGATTGCTCCTATATTGAGAGTTAGTAAGGAAGCAGTAATACTGCCAATCTTTACCATTTGGCAATGTCCTGACAGGAAGTTCAGAACCCAGCTGCACAGAGAGCAGACCTAGAGTGCGTAGCTTTATGTCGAGCTTTGAGGGTACTATGGTGTTGAGCTGGAAAAGCATTCATAGATATGTGTTACCCTTGTCCAGATGTTAAAGGGCAGTGTGCAGTGTCATGGCTTGCATCATCAGTGGACTGTGCTGTCTGTAGGCAAACTGAAGTGGATGGTGGTGTCAGAAAGTGGGGTACAGATGAATTATTTAATCAGCTTCTCAAAGCACATGCTTATGATATATTTGCAAGCAACAAAACACCAGTCATTTAGACAGGCTACAATGTTTAAATTTGGTACTGGCAAAATAGTGGCCTGTTTCTAACACACTGGATTCACAGATAGGGCGAGTGAGAGGCTGTGAGTAAATACTCAAGCTAATTGATCTGAATGTTCTTTAAATAATGACTACATTGCATTTATCATCATGGACTTCCTCATTACACATTTATTTAACTACATTAATTCATCTAATTGATTGTGGAGGAAAAATCAATTGGACTCGAGCCAAATGTGCAGAGCAAGTGTATTGGTTCTGTCCCTTATGCATCGAGGGAGAGAAGCCTCAAACTTCTCTCTCACATGAGTTCATATACCCCCACCATTCCCTGTTGTTCTCTCATGTGCTAATCTCATGACTCCATGTGCCAGGCATCTCAACCGTCCTTGAACATTCTTTCCTGCTAAAAACAAGTTGTTACTCCCTGATGCTGCCCAGCAACAGCTAAGTGATAACTGTCATACTCCATCACTTCTCTATTCACCTTTCTTGCAGACTGGTCAAGACAAGGGCAAAGGTCACATATTTCTTACTTCCTCTTTTAAGCAAGCATTAAGCCTTTTCCCTCACATTTCTCCCCTTTGATAATATCACACATTATCACTACCTAGCATGATTTCACAAATCAGCTTATTCAACTCATTTGAAGCTAGTCCTCAAACATGCATATTAATAAAGTTCATAAATGCATTTCTAAACATTGGGATCCATTATCCAGTTGGGAAGATTGTTTAAGTCTGGTTCCTCTTCAGGGTCAAAGTGATCCTGCAGCTCCAGGACATCTACCTTCCCGTTATTATAAGGAAATGATAGCAGTTGTAGAGCAACTAATCAGGCTATAACCCTGGAACAACAGGACATTACACATGGAGCAACACACAAAAGAAATAATACCACACAGATAATGGGGAGGAACATTTGGAGTAACAGCTGGCCCATGGGCCCCACTGCTGCTGAAGTTGAGATAACCCAGATTCTACTTCTGGAGGGGGAGGTATACCATCCCTCATGGCCGTAATTAAATCGGTTAAGTTGTGGTGAGCATCTGGAATGTAAAAACAACAGTTAGTGCCCAACACTTTGCACACTCCCCCTCCCTTTGCTAAAATTGTGTCGAGAACAAGCTTGTGTTGAAGGATAGTGGTGCAAATGGCAGAGAACTCCCTGTCTATTGTCCCTAAAGCCATTTAAGTTTCGTTTGCTAAAAGTTGTGCCAGGCCATTTCTTTTTTGCAAGGTAGCAGTGATGCTGTGACCAGGAAGTAGGGTCCAACACATTGTTGACCCCAGGGTCATCCACGGGTCCCACAAATGATATCCACGCCACCAGTGAAGTCCATTTGTAGGTGTTGGAATGGTTCTTGCAGAGGAGAGTGTGCCACCTGAGACACTGATTGTCCTCGTCCTACATTGTTCTGTGTACATATAATACGACTACAAAAATGTTTAGAGTAAGTTGTAAACCCCTTTGTATACCAGTGTTTCATTATTTGTCATCCCCCCCTTTACTCATGAGCGTACGCCTGTGAGCAATGGTAGCCATATAAGGAAACATGTAGTATGGTAGCCAAGGTTTGCCGTCGGGTCCAAGCCATATGTTATCACTGAGAGTGCATCCAGCCCTTTTCCAGGTGGCCTTTTCTTCGGCTGAGGCACTTTGCTGCATTCGGGATATTTCGAGAGTGGGAGTAATGGGAACTGAGATGGCTTGCAGTGTCACTGGAAGCCTGGCAGCTCTTTTTGCTGCCAAGTCAGTGCGGTGATTCCCTTTTGACACTTCATCTGTGCCTTTAGTATGGGCTGTGTACTTACACGCAGCTATAGCAGTTGGTAAGGTGATCGCAACTAGCAGGGCCGCAACAAGGTTATGGTGCTGGATATGTTGCCCTGAACTAGTGAGGAATTTTCACTGTTTCCAAATCATGGCAAAATCATGTACTACACCAAAGGCATAGCAACTGTCTGTATAAATGGTGACGATTTTATCTTCAGCAATTTTACAGGCCTCTGTTAGCGCAATCAGTTCAGCTGCAAGGACTGAATAATGTAGGTGGAGTGGTTCCCTCTTAACAGTAGTATGCGCAGTGACTACTGCATACCCAGCCTGCAGCTTCCCTGTGTCTGGGTCTCTGGATGCACTCCCATCTACCCACAGCACTAAATCAGGATTCTCGAGGGGCCCGACCTGGAGGTCAACCTTAGGGGAACAGAGATGATTTGTTAGTGTCACACAACCATGTGGCTCTCCATCCTCCGGTGTAGGCAGGAGGGATGCTGGGTTCAGCATTGTACATTGCTGTACAGTTACATTAGGCATTTCTAGCAACACAGTTTGATATTTTAGCCATCACTGCGCAGTGAGGTCTGATGTCTTCTGGTTGTTAAGAAGTGCATCTACAGCATGTGGAACCAGCAGGGTTAGTGGGGTGTACCCCATGATGTCTCGTGATGCAGCCAAGGCCTTTTCAGGTGCCACTACTGACCTTAGGCATGGTGGCAGGCCTGCAGCCACCAGGTCTAGTTTGCAGGAATAGCAACTGGCCTATTTCTGTCTCCATGCTTCTGCAGGAGAACTGACATCATACACCCATTTAGTTCATCAACTGTCTGGGTGAATGGCTTGTCTGAATTTGGTTTACCTAAGGTGGGTGTGGTTTGGAGAGACTGTTTTAACCCCACGAACACTTCCTCTGCCTCTGGGGTCCACTCCACCTTGGTTTGAGATACCCCTGTTGGGACTATGGCTCTCAATGGGGCTTCCAATTGTGCGTAATTAGGAATGAAGGTGCGGCAGTATGAGCACGTTCCTAGGAATGAAAGGAGCTGGTGTCTGGTGGTAGGCCTTGGAATACGAGTGATGGCTGATGAATGGTCAGTGGCCAATGCCTTCCCTTCTACAGAAATCATGTGACCCAAGAATTTTACGACTGGCTGCACAAATTGTAACTTGGACCTACTGGCTCAACGGCCAGTCTCGGCCAAGTGCATGAGTAAGCGCAAGGAATCTGTTTCACACTGGTCTTGAGTGGGTGCAGACAGAAGTAAATCGTCAACATACTGCAATAGCACACCGCCTTCCAATAACAAATGGCGCTAGGCTGTCTCTGAGGGCGTCATTATAAATAGTGGGAGATTCACAATACCCCTGACACACTCTTGTGAAAATATAAGGTTTTCAGTCAAATTGAAAGGCAAACCAATACTGGCTATCCTTATGCACTGGAACACTGAAAAAGGCATTAAGCTAGGTCCACGATGGTGAACCATTTACTATCATGTGGTATAGATGAGAGGATTGTGTGCAGGTTTGGGACATTTGGAGCTCTTTGTCTCACTGCTGCACTGATTGCTTGGAGGTCCTGTACAAACCTCCATTCATTATGACCTGGTTTTTGAACAGGGAAAACTGGTGTTCATACAGGCGAGTCTGGGTATGGCACAATCACTCCTGCCTCCAGGAGGTATTTGAACACTGGTTTAATGCCTTCTATGGCTTCTGGTTTCAGGGCATACTGATGTTGCTTGGGCCTGTAATCTGACTTAGGTGTGATTTTTACTGGTGCTACTCCTTTAATCAACCCAACATCATTCTTCCCCTGTGTCCACAACACACTGGGAATCATTTTTAGGAGGGGGGACTCAGGAAGAAGAATGGAAGGCTGTTCCTGCCGTCCCCTTTGTTCTATTAGCCTTCTACATGTCTTGTAACCTTGATGGTAAATTGCACCTTTTTTCTTCTTGTTCCCGTGCAGCTATTTACCTCCTCTACCTCCTCATTAATTTCTAATGCACCTTCCTGTTCTACTCTAACCCAGGGCCCTAAATTGTCCCATTCCAGGCCTCTCGGTTTTGTGATTGACACATGAGGGCGTGATAGCGCCATGGCAAAACACCTTTTGGTGAGTAGGTGGGCCTTCAGCTACTATCACTGAGGCAGTGCTCTTCCCCTTTCCCCAATACACATAATCAAGGCAAATTACCTCCCCTGGGAGCTCCTTGCCGAAAAACTCCTTTTCATACTCATGATCAGGCCCTACGGACACATGTGGTACAGTGCAGGTTTTCTAGTTTCATTACTTCTACCCCTTTTTGTTCACCTTGTTTGAGGATATCTGACATAGTCAGTTCTGGTGGGTTCATCCACTGGTATGAGTACAGTGGTTCAATTTTCTCAGAGTACATCTGTTGCACTGTTGGCTCAATTACCTTTAAGCCCTCTGGTTTGGACTCAATTACGATGCATAGCTTGCATATCAAATCTCATCCTATCAGATTTACTGGACACACTGTGGACATTAAGAATGTATGGATGAAATTTCGAACCCCTTCACTTTGGCAAGGGAGAGGGTGTGAGTAATGCTTTAAGGTAGTGTGTCCAATGACCCCTACCGTACTTAATGTTTTCCCAGATAACGGGAGGTCTAATTCCCTAGCCTGAATTACAGACTTAGCAGTGCCTGAATCCACCAGGAATGACATACGTATACCCTGCACTGTTAGGTACAGTTGTGGCAAGCAAGAGTAAGGAGGTGTTGTATACTTCAGATATGAGGGAGAGAGAATATGGTGCATGTGTGCTGGGAGGGTGCAATGTGTGTGTGCTCTTATATGTAGCTGTGGTTGACCCGTCCCCGACTCTGCCCGTCACTCTGCTTCCTCGTCACAGCCCCTCTTCTTCCGTGTTTTACAGTCTCTTGCAACATGCCCTTTCTTTCCACACATGTCACATCAGTCATCTCTTTCGCTGTCATCCTGCTCGTAGCCCCCTCTTCCTCTTCTTCTTCCATGGCCTTGTCCTCGACCACGGCCTCTGCCTCTTTGTCCTGCGACAGCTTGACACATTGTGAGGGCTGCTTGATGTGCCTCATTCTCTTTCCTCATTCGTTTTTTCTCTGATACAGTTCTCAACTATTTTTCAGAGTGGATGGCATACAGCCTGATAGTGCTCATGATGGCCATTTCCCACCTGATGCATAGCTTGCATACTTCTTTTCAGATTTTGTCTCGCACACCATTCATGAAGCTATTGTGGAGGTGGGCTTCACATGCTGAGACCTCAGCTGGTCCTGCTGCCATCCTATCGGGTCTTTCTATTCCATAGTGGGTAGTGTGGATTTCTATGAGTCTGCCACAGTATTCTGCCACATTCTCCTCCAGCCCTTGTCTGTAGCCAGCTATGATGGCCATGTTAACCCATATTGGGAATGCCATGGTTGCACGCCCATGGCTGACTATCGAGAGCCGGCTTGTGCATGGCTGCAATGGTCTTGTCATAAGGGCCAGGTCATCCTGGGTAGGCTGGGGAGAGACTTTGGAATTGTCTTGCACCACCGCTGCCGGAGTATCTTGCTTTGGCCTCGGCCTGAGTTACCTCAGCTCTTGGCTCGGGTCCGGTGCTGCGACTCCTGTCACAGCTCCTTGTTCCTCTGGTCAGTGGTTGGACTGGTGGGGTGGGCACTGTAGGGGCTGCTGCTGCCGTTGGAGCGTGAGGCATTAGTGGGCAGGAATCGGTATTGGGGTCAACCTTGGAAACCTACACAGACTGAAGCACTTGAAACATGCGGTTAACAGTTCCCTCCCTCTTTTTCCTCTGTCTCTCTTCTGCCTCCCCCATCCAATTATCCCATGCTCCCCAATCAACTGTAATCAGTTTTTTTCTTTTCTATCTCCCTCAGATTATACTGTATATGTCATAGTTTATTTATCTCCATACAACCTCCAAGTGAAAACCCGCATTTACTCATTAATGTTATTTGAGCTGTTATGTCTGGCCCATATTTATTTTCCATGTCTGTACATAACTACAAGTTCCATTTTTGAGGCTGACACCCTGACGGTGCAGCTGTTTCAGCTTTTTGTTTCTTACATTTATTGTTACCCATCACAGCATCAATAATAAAATCAAAATCAAGAGATCAACAAAATGTGTTATTAACCCGTTAGTGTTACAGAGTAATATTATTCTCTCAGTCTTTTTTTTTCTTCTACACAATCAGAGGCATCAAACAATCAATTTCATACCAATATTGGAAAGTTGTTTACCACTTACTCTAAGTCAGTTGGCTTCAATCATCCACACAAGGCTGACACTGTTGTCCTCCATACTAAAACAAACTTTCCTGAGTGGCCTTAATCTGTGGCTCGTCGGAGTTGACTATTTACCACTCGTGTCTGTCAATGGGAGGGGAGTCTGGTGCCACTGTTTCCTTACAGTCCATCTTTTGGAGTCTACACTTTTTGCCCCAGTGTCGTCACACTGTGCTAGGTCCCAGACCCTCGAGGTCCCAGATCTCCCTACAACAGCTGCCGGATCCGCCTTACCCTCGGTTCACTCTACGGTCCATTGCAACAGTCTGGATCCCGCCTCTGGAACTCCTTTCTCGCTTCAAATACAGGGTTTAGGAGATGAGGATATTTATCTTTTCCTCATGGACATGTCCCTCTCAGTTGCAGGGTATGGAGCTGTGCAATCCTGCTGACTACACCAAATTGTGGAGGAAAAATCAATAGGACTTGAGCCAGATGTGCAGATGAGTAAGCTTTATTGGTTCTGTCCCTTATGCATCGAGGGAGAGAAGCCTCAAACTCACATGAGTTCATATACCCCCACCATTCCCTGTTGTTCTCTCATGTGCTAATCTCGTGACTCCAGGTGCCAGACGTCTCCACCAACCTTTAACATTCTTTCCTGCTAAAAACAAGTTGCTACTCCCTGCTGCTGCACCCCTGCCCACCAACAGCTAAGCGATAACTGTCATACTCCATCACTTCTCTATTCACCTTTCTTGCAGACTGGTCAAGACAAGGGCAAAGGTCACATAAAGGTCACATATTTCTTACTTTCTCCTTTAAGCAAGCATTAAGAATTTTTCCTCACATGTCCCCTTTTCAATAATTCACAAAATTATGTGCTTTTGCTACAAACCTGATCCCCCAGCATTTTATGCAATTCTAAGTGCTGTGTAACACTTCCTGCATTGTCCTTACTGCTACTACTGCTGCTTTTTAATGCTGCACAGAGATAGTTAGTTAATAATATCAAGCAATAATATTGCCTAGCAACTGTATGCAAAAATAGTCAACTCCTACTCAACACATTCTGTGTATGTACATGCAACCAAAAGAGGCCAGAAGACACTCACAAAGCATTACCCCAGACCCCAGAGGCAGAGGAAGTGTTCATGGGGTTAAAACAGTCTCTCCAAACCACACCCACCTTAGGTAAACCAAATCCAGAGAAGCCATTCACCCAGACAGTTGATGAACTAAATGGATGTATGATGTCAGTTCTCCTGCAGAAGCATGGAGACAGAACACCTGACACAGGGCAAGGTATAAATATTTACTATTGATTGTGGATATGTAGGCTCTCAAAATGGGTAGAAGCCTTTCCGAATGAAAAAAAATGGGAAAAAAGTGGATATCATTGGTAAAATCTTGGCTAAAAAATGATACAGTCATATGGGATTCCTATTGGGATACACAGTGTAAATGCTATGTCTAAAGTCATGCAGAAACTATGCAATTACCTAAGCATTCACTGGAAATTTCACATTCAGCATCATCCACAATCATCAGGAATAGTGGAAAGAATGATTCAGGAATGTTTAAATAAGGTCACGATGTAGACCAGCAAGTCATTGGTTGATATACTGCCTACTGTGCTATGGGAGAACTGAATGACACCTAGTGCCACTACCAAATGTTTCCTGTTTGTGATGGGAGGACTCTTTTTTACTGCTTGGGTGAGGGGTAAACTGGGTATTTCCTTTACAGTAGACATGGACACCTTGCTCAATGACTGCACTGCTGCCCTGGTTGAAAAACTACATGTGCAATCTTCTTCTCTCCCTCTCCTCTCAGAAAAGCCTACTCATCAATTTGCACCAGATGACAATGTTTGGAAGTCTTTGAATCCACAAAAAAATGTGGTCTCCAACAACCATTGTATCACATCACAACTTCATTAGCAGTCATCAAGTCACACTAGCACCAATCACACCACAAGATCACTTCTGCATTCCAAATCACTTTTTTATTGATCACAGGTCTCCACCTGTCTCCCATTTCCACAAGCACTATTTAAATCTCAGAGCTGCCCTTCATCAATGCTTCAGATCCAGCCTAGCCTGCATCTTATACTCTTTTTTGGTTTCCCATTGGGACTTACTGCTATCAAGCTATGCTCAGTTATCTTTTTTTTGGCTGTCTTATACTCCTCTCAGAATTGTTTTGCTTTCTCGCATCTTGCTCCTGTGTATCATTGGGACCAGTGAGCTTTTCCCTCTATTTTAATATCCTCTTCATTCGCAATACTTTGCTAACAAATCAATATGTCTCTCACACTCATACTGTAGTGATTTTTGTCTGTTTTTTTTCTGATATCGCAGGCATTTCACTTGGAGTATCTCACTTTTATTGTTAAAAATGCCACAGATTATGTGACTGGTGAAGCAACAGTAACCAAGGTGAGCTGAACTTAGCAAATTGTCTATTGGTTGCTTCAGTTATTCCATGATGGATATTATTAAACAGTGTCAACTTGTATTGCATTACATTAAAGCAAAAAACAAGTCAGTTACAGCTGTCTCCATTGCTACTGTACAAAGAGAATCTTGTTGCTATCCTTCCTGAGTATCAGAACAGTAAGCTCACCTGCCAGGTGTATGATGGAGCCAGTGTGATGAGGGATGCCACTGCAGGTGTTCAGAGGAAGATATAAGAGGTGTACAAAAGGCCCACTACATCCACTCCTATGCACATCAGCACAATTTGATAATGCATTTGACCACTTCGCACATAACCAAAATAACCAAAAAATTTTTCTGACCTTGGTGGATTTTCCAGCTTTATTTCCTGATCACCAAAATGCATGGTCATGGTCTCAACGACATGCAGCAACAATGGAACTTTCAGAGCTGTGCCATCAATACCATGCTTGAATACACCTCATCTGGTGTTTTGAAAGTATACGAGACTCCCTGTGATTTTGACCCCATTACCATCAGAGAGGCAGGAAGCTTCCCTATGCTACTAGAGGCTCTGGAGCCTCCAGCTTTTCCACCACATAATGCTTGATGTGGACCTCCTCTAAGCCAAACTCCAGAAGGAGGACATATATTTGGTACATGTCAAGGGAATCATCTAGCAGTTCCAGCATGTCAAACAAAAGATCAGGTATCTGTATTCCTTATGTTCTTATTGTTTCTGTGGTTGTTATTTGTTGTTATGTTAAATTATATTTCTCCTTTGCAGAAATTCTCTCCACTCCATGGTTGGACAAATCAGTGTAGGTGGCTCTCAGCCAGCAAAGAGGCATAAGTCAAGAAGAGGCATAAGTTTAGAGGACTATGGAAGGGCCGCTGCACAGGTGAATTTTTGCTGTAGAAGTCACAGTCCACTTTACACTGGAGTATAGTACTTTTATTTTAATCATCTAGGAAGGAGTGCTCCAAAATGTACAGATGGAATGATGTAGAGAGTTGTGTACTATGCCATATATGTATGATCAGTGTGATACATTTTATTTATATTGCTTTTTATAGTTAGAGAAAATAGACTTCAATTTATTCCCCTGATGAAACTTTGACCGGGCTACACACCAGACGCAGAACCCACTGGTGCTTTGAGGTTGAGCAACAAAGCCATAAATGGCCTATCTATCAGTATGGCCTGGTGCTCTGACCCTCAACCCCCTTTCATTTGATGTTATAAACCCATGGACAAGTAAAAGAAAAGTTTACCAGCCTGGTTATACTTCAAGAAATGGTGACCATAAATTCCATCAGACTCAAATCCCTATGAGGACAACCAACTTTTCTCACCCCACAGATTCACAAAGTAAAAACTTGCCATTTAATCTACTATGATATCAAATGATAATCAACATGTAGTATAGGGTTATTTTAATATAATCTCCAAATTGTGATGTTTGCCTTTGTTATTTTAAGTATCTGTTGTCACATTATTCTGTTCACTACTTGTTCTTTATTAATTTGCATTATTCACCCAGATTATTTCATTTGTAAGTTGCTTGCCTCATGCCTGTTGTAAACAAATTACTCACTCCTAATTGTGTTTACCAGAAATCCTATATGAAACAGAGAGACAATATATTTAAGTTAGTAGTTTGTAACTTCTAGAAATTAGTCATTAAGAAAGTAAAAGATGCATTGTATCTTACGCACCAGCAGTTTTTGAGTGATTTGTACTTGTTCACTTTAACACTAGATATCTAAAAATGTACACATAGCACAATGATCATTCAGGATTAAAATTGAAGTAGACACTTGGGACTAGACAGCCATTCACATCCAGGCTTATTTGTCCATCATTTAGTTTCCATGTGAGCTCATCTAATACATTTAATACATCTAATACTCATCTAATACAGAAGAAAATGTCAAAAAAACAGTAAATGCCTTTGTTTTTTGGTGTATTATGTGTCAATTGATGGTGGAGATTCATTTTCACTCATACTCTACATTTTCTGATTCACCAGGGTCTTGTGTAATAAATTGAACAGTTTTGAGCATATACATGAAATGACTAACTAGCTACACAATGTTTTCCAGTAGGTGTCCTAGACTTCTCCAAAGTGTCCAAAAACCTCTCCAAATTCACACAAAGTCATCAATCACTATACATCAAGTTTACATGTTTCTTTTTGCTAAAACATCACAATACGTTACTTTAGTAAGTTCCACAACAATATTGGCTTCATAGCATCATTGTTAGCATCATTGAGGGAAAATGCTGTAGCTAATACTGTAAATGCTGGGGAAAATACTGTAAATACTGTAATACTGTAAAGAAATAGTATACTTTCTCATTTATATTTACGATTTGTAGAAGGATTACAAATTTTTTCAGCAGTGAATGGAAACATCCAGTGATTTGTTATGCAAACATCGAAGCTAGTCTATGCTAGCAGTCAAGCTAGTCCATGCTAGCAGCACCCAAACAACTCCACATAAATTTCAGCTAAAATAAGCATCTTCCTTTCCATGTTGTCCAAAAGTATTGGCATTCAAATCATTCCTATAGTTGTACGAGTTTCACCAAACAGCACCAAACCGATGCGTTAGGCTATCTGCTAACAAACTGAAGCACTGACAGTACACAGCACGCAGACCTTTAAACATTAAAGGGATGATTCAATAAGGCAAGTGAGGGGTCTACATTTTCAGCTAAGCCTCCTCTATTTGAAGAAACTGCTGTCAATCATGCAGCTTGCCCTTAAAACACTTGGAAATGCCTGGAAGTAAATGATAGTCACCCTCCCTCCTCCTTACCCCATCAAACATAGGTGAGAATTGCTGTCACTCCAAGACAATGGCACTGCAATGGCAAATAGAAATCAATATAAAATAGAAAAGGGGGGGTCTAATGTTCTATTCAGGAACACTTTTACATCAGTAACATGCATTTTCAGTTAACCAAAGGCTTGCATAGTTTGGGTTTGCTCACGAAGGAACTGAATGGGTGTTTTTATGCAAAGAAGTGAGCATGCAATTAAAGAACTTTATAAACACTCTGTATACCATTTAAACATGTCACACAGTTGTTTTGATGGTATTTGAATTTTCTATGACAAAATTTGAACTTATGTTATACCAGAAGAATGTTTTAAAAGGCAACTTAAAAGGGCAGTCATGTTCTTGTGGAAATTTACCCGAAAAACACGGTGTCTTTAGCGTGCAATTTCTGGCAAAAGGATGCATCTAGATGGCTGAAAATCAGTAAGCAGGTACTTGTATTAGTCCTAAGAAATTATATTTTGATAAATGGACAGTACTTTAAGAATATTTGATGTTATCAATAATTTATTTGAGTATGCCAGTTTGGGCCTGTCCGCTGGCCCACTAGGGGGAGTTGGTGCATAAGGGGGTTAAGTCAGTGCCCCAAAGTTGGAAGGACACTCCCTTATTTTCTTCACACTATCCTGATGATCCAATGGCACACATGCTTCTCCTGCCCACCTCCAGATGATTCAACAGGGTCAACCAGCGAGTCAAAAGAACCAGCATTCCCTCAAATGTTATCAGTTGGTATCAATAGTAATGTAATTGTGTATTTATATAATTATATTAGTTAAGTTTTTTCCCTCACCTGTAATACACCATCATCACTCCTAATTAGTTGCCAATCTACTGAGTTACAATGGCTGGCTCTGTTCCCATGATGAGCCTTCGCTGACATTTCTCATTTGATTAAGCTTTGTTTGTTGGTCTTTTTATTTCATAAGTAGATTACCCAGTTGGTCATTCCTAGAGATGGCTTACCCAGTCTCCTTTCTCTTTTTGTTTTGTCTTTTATTTCCCTGTTTATTCCTTTCTTTCCTTTATTAGCCAGATATCTTCATCAACCACAAACTATTTGCATTAATTTTTGCTGGGTTGCCTTTTATGATTGTTATATTAGTGAACTTAATACTCCTGGTCATTAATAGAATTTTAGTCAGTGATTGTTGTGCATGTTGTTCCTATCAATGCTTAAACATCAAGAGTCAAGAGTGATTTTCTAATGTTTAGTATATGAGAAATAATCACGTATTAATTTGGTGACTTTCCTGATTTGAGTCTGAACTACTAATCATTAATAAATTCATTAAATTTAAAATGAAATAAAATAAAAATTAAAATACATTTTCCCTGTTAATCAGGGTGGTGCCCCAAATAAATTTATTCATTGTAATTGACAATTTATTAAAAGTATTAAAAAAACTACACCTGGTATGAAGGTGTGTAAATTAGGGAACTATAATATGCAAAGATGGACTCCAGCATATCTAGCCATGGCAGCACAGCTAAAAAGCTAGAGTCAGAAGGAAACAAGTAAGGGCTCCCTGGAAGATCAGCACTCTGCAGTCAACAAACGTGAGTGACAAAAAGGTGAAGTGACAGCATCATAAAACCGCAGTTTACCATAACTCTCAATGTTCATGGACTCCCAGATCTACACCTTTACCTAAGATGGGACATATTTAAAATGCCAGACTGTACAGATTTTCAGCCTAACATTTACAGGATGGTTATTCTATAGTATGGGAGCGTTATAGGAAAAGGCTCTGCCCCGTGCAGTAGAATTTCTTATACTTGGCATTAGTAAAGTGCCTGCTTATTTTGATCTAGCAGTTAACAGGTGGGTCGTAATGCAGTATGAGTTCATTAAGGTACTGTGGAGCAAGACCATAAAGTGATTTGTAGGTCTTTTACAATCTATAAAAATTTTCCTGGGAGCTGGTGCAATGTAGCTAAGAGAGGAGTAATGTGAACTTTCTAGTTCGAGGTAAGAACTTTGGCTGCTGCATTTTGAACTAAGTGGAGATTGCTTAGGCACTTAGAGGTACAACCAGATAGTAAGGCAGTAGTCCAATTTTGAAGTGATAACTGCATGGACTAACTTTCCATGGAGGTAGAGAAAGGTGGTCATAGAAATTTTATTTACATGAGCTTCAAATGAGAGACTGGGATCCATAATCACTCCAAGATCTTTAAATGTTGAAGAAGTTGTGATTGATGTTCACACAACAGTTTATTAAATTTAGTAAAAGGTTCAATTACTTCAGATAGAACTTCCTTTAGAAAGTATGTGGGCAGTGACTCTAGTAAGCATGTGGAAGATTTTGAGTGTTAGATCAGAGATGTAAGTTCAGGCTCTTGGATAGGAGTAAAGTCTAGAGTCTTCTTTGGCTTGGTTGTTCTGATGTCTAAGTATCTTCCGAATCTTACATTAATACTCATAATGTTGTCTCTAAGGTGTTTAATTTTCTCATTCTCCTGCCCATACACAGGAACCCAGACCTTTGTGGCACCAAGAGGCCTAGCAAACAACCTTAAAATGGTACTAACACCCCATTTTTTTCCAGACCATTTGACTTTGCATCTTTTCTTTTTCCTTATTAAGACATTCTAGGTGGAATGCAGGAACATCTTAGCAGCTTGAAATATGGTTCTAAATTCCATCACATTTTAACTTGCAAGGACAATCAAAATTGTATTTGCATATGCCAAGGACAAAGGAACTTCCTCATGAACTTATTTTCAAAATCTATCAATATCTATCAATACTGTTGCAGAAGCAGAGTTCATCTTGCCAACTGAAGAAGCGGGAAAAAGCTTGGTGATGCTTCCACTAAACTGTTACTCCACACATTCATTTATCAAGTTCCACTGCCTGAGCCTAGACATCAGAATTTCATTGGACTTGGTGAGACCAAGCAACTAATCCATGTCATGCTTGCTATCTGACTTACTGTACTCTACTACAGTTGGCTGATCTCTTTCTCAAGAGGAGAGTGTGGTACTGGAGCAATCAATGGAAGAATGTCTGTATTTGTGATAGGGGGTGCATTCTTGCCAGTTGGATGTTTCTAAGCATCCATCATGCAGAAGTAACAATTGCTTGAGTGGTCAGTCAGTTCCTGCCAAATTCATGGGATAGCAAAATTCTTGGCTCTTTTCTCCTTGTTACAAGCCTTCAAGAATTTTCTTGCAGTGCCTGCACCGGAAAGGAGGTTGCTCGTATGCAGAAATATGCTTTGTAGACCTCACACATCTTAACAGATGCTTTCATGGGGTACCTTTACACTGGTTTTGATAACTGGCCACAGATGTAGCAAAATGCAGGATGAATGCAACCTCTTGATGCCATTTAAATTAAATGTGGCTATATATCCACTATCAACTTGCTCAACTGTAACATAGCCTGAAATGGTTGTTTTAATGCACCTGTATTTATACTGCTATGTATACTATTGGACTGCTAGAAAGTTCTAACAAATTCTCAAAAGTTATATATATTTCTGGACTGGTCTATAAACATCTGAAAAGTTCTATTCAGTCTTCTCAGCACTGAATATATTGCAAATGTCCTGGAAAACTGATAAATTTGAAAAACATCCTTGTCCTGACCACAAAAAGCCATTTCCTTTATATTTTATGCCCAAAGAATGAGGAGCATACACTTTCTACCCAGGAACAACAACAAAAAATTTTGTAATGTAATTTTTAACATAATGCAGTTTGTCCATTGTTTTATTCTCATTATTATTTGTTCATTATTACTTTCCATTACTCATAATTATTTTCATTACAGGTTGCTTGCCGCATACTTATTGTAAACTAAATTGTGAACCATTTATTATTGTGTAACTAGAAATTTTAAATGAACCAACTATACAATATATTATTAAAGTTAAAGTTAGTAGTCTAGATTTCAAGTTGTAAAGGAATGAAAGTAAGTTTAAACTGGTTACTGCACCTGCGCCCTCCCGCCCGCAGGCCCAATCTGGCATACTGAAATAAATCAACAAATTCATTGAATTATTCAACAAATAAATTCAACAAATAGAGGATGCTTGTATTTAGATGCATCACTTGCCTTATTTGTTTACCCACAACATAAGCTAGAGCTGTGTGCACAGCAAAACATTGCTTGTGCATTGTAGTCAGATAAAGTGCAGTGCATGCATGTGACACTGTTTGGCAAAACTTGTGCAGTGATTGATATTGTTTTTAGTGAATAATTTGATCACCAATACTTTTAGATATCATGGAAAGGAAAAGGCTTATTTTAACTGAAGTTTATGTGGAGTTGTTTGGGTGCAGTTATGAGCTGGAAGCTGAAAGATGGATCAGTGGCTTCTAGCATGGCTACTAGCATGGATGTTTCCATTCAATGCTGGAAAATTCATAATCCTTCTACAAATTCTAAGTATAAATGAGAAAGCATACTATTCCTTTACAGTATTCCAGTTGTTTCCCCACCATAATATTTAGCCTAATAGCAATGAAGCTAAAATTGTTTAGCCTTTAACAATGAAGCTATAACAAAGCTAATATTGTCTTTTAGCAAGTTGTGATGTTTTAGCAAAGAAATCTTGCAAACTTGATGTATAGTGACCAATGACTATGAATTTGAAGAGGTTTTTCAGCACTTTGGAGATGTCTAGGACAACAAGTGGGAAAATACAGTGTAGCTTCTAAATAATTTCACATTATTATATAAGACTCTGGTGAATCAGGAAATGTAGAACATGATGGAAAATGAATCTCCAGCATCCAAATATACATTATAAACCCCCAAAATTAAAGGCATTTTATTTATTTTTTTAAATTTTCTTCTGTATTAGATGAGCTCAAATGGAACCTAAATGATGGAAAAAAATAAGCCTGGGTGTGAATGGCTATCTTGGCCCAAGTGTCTAGTTCAATTTTTATCCTGAATGATCATTGTGCTGTGTGTACTATTTCAGATAATTAGTGTTAAAGTGAACAAGTGGAAATTGTTAATAAATGAGCTTAAAACTGGAGGTACACAAAGAGGTTTGCATTAGTCAGTCCTAGTCAGCCCACAAATAGTCAGTCATAGAACCTTCAGCAAAGAGAAGAGTAGCTTACAGAACTGAACAGTACCAGGACTCTTCATATGTTATCTTCTGGAAAGGCATACATGCAAATGCAGCTAGCTTTCTGACTGAACCAGCTTGGGAATCAAGTCAAGTGGATCAAGAAGAGCTGAGTCATCTCATTGTCTATCTGCCCCACATCGCATGAATAGGCTTGTGAACCAGCAACATGACACCATCCCTGTCTCCATGGTTTCTGTTTCTTGTTATTGTTTCATTTTCTTCAGTCCTGTTTTTTTTTCACTCTCACTCTTTTTTCACTTTTTCACTCTCTTTTGTACCACCTGTGTCTTGTTAACTCTTATTATACACGCATACAATTATATAAACCCCATCTAATTCCCTGTTAGTTGGCTGGTCTTTGTGATTGCTAGCCTCTGTTTGTTATCGATGCCTCTATGCTGTTTGCTCTGCCCATGGTAGTCATTCTAGCCTGTCGGGTTTATTGTTCTAACTTCTGTTCATTGTTCTAGCCATGTTGTTCATTTCTATTTAGCCTCTCTAGTTATCCACCTCGTAATCACACCATGTTACAGAATGACCAGCCTAAGAAAAATGCATATAGGGTATGTGGTATGTGGTTGTCCTGCTGGAACAAAACTCTGACTGTTTCCATACAGTCAGAGTGTGCCACGTCTCAGCACCACCAAGTCAGAGACAGCAAATCCCCTGCCATCTTTAGCGGGGCATCTTTTTTGTGGAATGCTCTGCAGGTGGTTTCAATTTCAGCAGGTTTTTGTGACCCCAGGTAAGTGGTATTAGTCTACTCGTCTTGATCAACACAATAGGGAGGAGCAACCTGTAGCGCAATATGCTGATAGATGGATGGAATGCTCAGATAATAAAAACAAAGTCTCCGCTCAGCCAGATCCTGTTCTCTGCCTCAGCCTGTTCTTGGCATGACAGATGCAATTGTAGGGAAGACAAATATGTTTGAGCAATTTCCAAAGACATTCCAGCAATACTTGTGGATAATTTTTTTGTATATTTCTAAAAATATATACATGCAGTGTATTGCATTTGCCTCATTTTTTGTACAGTAATACAACAGTTCAGAACTTAGTTTTTTGACTCATGAATGTAAATATTGTAAATGGCTTGTTCAGTGGCTGTTTTTTAGGTCTTTGTATTTTGATTAATTGAGTTTTCTGTTTTGCAGCACACAGTATAACTTTGTAGTTTACTGAATGTGTGTGGTATACAGAATATTTGTGATTAATTGGTTTTGAGGAGTGTGTGTGTAGTTTCTCATTGAAAAGTGAATTTTCTTCTGCTGGTGTATGGTTTAAGAATAGTTTGTATTTTTAAGAGCTTTGAGTTTCTTTTTTTTTTAAATATGTGTAATGTTTGGAAAAATTATCAGGAAAAAAACTAATACATTTTTCTCTTTTATTTCCCCAACTTTATTTGTTTTAGCCATGCTTGTTCCACCCAGAGTCCTGTCTGGTTAATTCCATTTTGTTATGTTTGTTTGGCTATAGCTCAATTTGAGGGAATTTGGATATTTCTTGTCATAATTAACGTATTCCTCAAATTTCTTTATGTATTTTGTCCTTTATTTTTGATTAATCAGAAATGTTCCCTTAGCTGCTATGCCTGTGATTCAAGAGTGGTATTCTAATTTCAGGTAGACAAGAAATAATCATGTTGTTGAACTTGTGACTTTTATGAGTTGACACTGAATTAAAAATAATTTATGAAATAATTTGAATAAATTAATTTTCCCTGCTAATCAGGGTGGTGCCACAATTAATCTTATCAGTGATTAGATGGTTTCATATCACTACTATTAGCTATCTAGCTAGTTCCCTTGGTTAAGTAAGATACCATTTAAATGGTTAACCAGTCTAACAACTGAATTTCTACAGACAGTTTTCTCAATCAAATGATAGCTACAAGTCATTTTTATTCAATATAGTGATAAACCAGCCTCTTCTGATTTGTTGCTTGTTTTCTTGCTAATGCCAGTACAAAATGACATTTTAGACAGATTTTTTTCATGTTATTCATTGTTTTTTGTTCTGAAGCACAGGAAACATAGAGCTCACCTGCCTTTTTGGTTTGAGCTTTTGGTTTTGCTTATAGTGTGGTGTGTCTGTCTTTTTTGTTTGTTTGTTTGTTTTGCTTTACATTTTGTAACTATTAAGAAATTCCTATTTCATATTAATTTCATATGTTTTTTCCTCTTTTTTGCACTTGGACTATGCCTTTCCTTTTAAATGGCCATTTGAAAGAGTTTACGATGTAAGAGTGCAGATTTTGCCAAAGGTAATTCACTTCCAACACTTTTAAACAGCATATGGAATGTTAGTAAAGTTCTTTATTTGCTTGCTCAATCTTCTTATAGAACATGCATAAAATGTCCTTCATAAAACCAAGGACATCGCACAGAACACCCTGCATTGTCCTAGCCACCAGTTATATGTTTGTCTCCAGTGCCACACCCCCCTCAATTCTGTAGGCCCACACCTGGGGACAGGTCAACTGGCCTCAGTCCACACTGGTCAGCTGCTGGTCAGCTTCATCATGGTGTCCCTCAATGCAGTGGGATATAAAGTACAACACTTGATGTCCAACCCTGTTCTTCCACCAATTTGGGTTTCCAGAGGATATTGTTTCAGATTTAGGGGTACAGTTTATATTGTGGGTCTGGAGGGCACTCCTGAACAAAATCAATGTCAACCAACACTGTACCCCTGGAAACCACTGACCTCTGTTTTCACCACTATCCTATCCTGCAATTGGAGTGCCAGAAAGTCTGGGAGAAGCCATCTTGCCATCCAGCTCTCCACTCCCACAGTACATTGGATGTGAACCAACCTATGCTCTGAGTGCCCTCTTGGCCATGGTAGTATCTGGTGAACTGTGAGGGTTATGGACCTGAAAAATGGAGCTGTCTGCTGACCAGCCAGATAACAGACTCTGACATGGGCACAGTTGAAGACAGAGACAATCTTTCCAGGCCCACACCTCACTGCCTGTGTCGTCCCCAGTCAATATTGTGACACCATGGCTGGTAACCAACCAAATCTGACACATCAATCACAACTCACTTTCATCTCCTCACTCACAATCAACCATTTAAGGATCATCACACACACCTGTCTCCTATTCTTCTTCATCTAAACACAGAAGTGCTCAAGTACACTCTTTGCATTGACTATCCCTGGCACCTATGAGACCTGCAAGTCCCTTAGAGACTTTATGCTTAATAAATGGCTTTTCTTTTATCTTCTTATTATCAAAAATATTAGTTTTCTCCATTTGTACGTCAATCCTGCTTCAACATGTCAAAATGTTAGAAAGTACTATTGCTGTAAACTGCAAGAGATCTAGAAAACATCTTAAATGCTCAGAAACATACACAAAAATAAATAATATTTTGATACTAAAATATGTGCAATTAATCGTATATAATGTTATAGAATAGAATATTATAAAATATAATTTTCAAAGCTGTTAAAATTATACTGCTGTCAAAATGTGCATAAAATGTATTTTGTAAGCACGATGAAATTGGTTTCCCACCTACAACACAGGAATACACTAGTTTGTCAGGTTTGTCACTTATGTGAGAAAATAGGTTCTCAAGCTTTACATCATACATCATAATAATGTTTCAATTGTAATGTGTAATCTTCATTCAATTGTAATCTTCAGACTTTTGGTTTTGGTTCTTCTGAAACTAAGTCTTTTCAAGTTTTTTGTACATTAAAGAAAAGTTCAATTCAAAATTATTATATGTTTACATTTTCTTCTAAATATGTTATGTTTTAAATTATATAAAAATGCTCACACTGCATCTAACAAACTATTTAATGTCAGGTACTAATTCACTTACATTAAGATATTTCATTGTTTCAATCAAAATTAAAATACATAAAACTCTATTTTTTTGTTTACAATGGAAGGTGGTGAAAGCTATTGAAAGAATAATTCCCTTGCATTCATTTGAAAATCAACAGAAGAATATTTTAGTCTCTTTAGTCACTTTAGTCTCTAAAGTGTCCAGTGAGATGAATAACTCAGTTTAAGCCAGTTAGATATGTTTGAAGAAGGGCCTGATGAGATTTTAATGCAACATTCTTATTAGTCATATCTGGTGTATAAAAAGGCTGAATAAATGCCAAAACATTCATTTCTTCAGCCATTTTAAGGTGCTGGCAGTTAAAAAATTGTGGAAGTCGCATCACCATGTTTGGTGACTGAAAAAGAGAAAGAGCCATCTTAATTAGCTTCATCTGCAGAATTATTAAGTGGTAATATAATGGTGTGATTTATCTCTCCTATCATCTGGTCTAAGAGCAATGTTCCTCTGGTACATTGCTTGGTATAGTGCAATAGGCTATTCAAAGGCTGCTTTGCCATAGATAGCTGAATATAGGCAGTGCTACAGCAGCATTGTGTGCACCCTCATCAGCATACCCATCGTGGCTGTTAGGTGGATCTAATCATTAAGCATAGAGAGATTTGGCAAGTAGAAATTTTGTTGCTGGTGAATTCAATTGAAAATGAAAATAAAATATCCTGAAAGCCCAAAACAGAAAAGATGCAGATGTGAGTATATAAAAAATTGCCTATTCATTCCTTGGGAAGTCTACTTTCAAACAGTTACAGTTAAAGTTCTCTATTTACCTGCAATAGTTTATGTAATCCATAAACAGATTATAAATTCCTTAAAAATCAAACCCTGGAAAAGATAAATGCACTACTCACATGTAGAATATGTAGAATACAATATGTAGAAACATGACAATGAGAAATATTTAATGCAGTGCATATATGACATGCAGAAAATGTACCAAAATGAAAAGCACCATGGACCACATCAAACACAATCCCCTACCTACTAATCACTTGCACCTGCACCTCAATTACAGCTCTGCCTATTTAAAATGCACAGGCACCTACCTACAGTTTAGCTGGCAAGCCTCATTTTAGCCTACAGTGTATGGCCAGTGCTATTTACTTCAGGCCCCCTTTTGTTTCTTTAAACTTGATGTTGAGCTTTTTTTTTGTTTGTTTGTTTTTTGTCTAATAAAGATACTCAAATGGAACACTCACATCTCACTCCCTCCCTGCTTCTGCTGTCACAGCCAGCTGATGAGAGTGCAGCAAGTGGCTGATTGGGTGAATATTTGGGCAGCTCAGGCTTTCACCCTGAGGATGCAACAGCAAGAGCTTGGCGAGCTCCCATCCATGGTTGACTGTTGCGAGGAGAGCCTTTCTGTGAACTCTATCATCTGGGCTGGTGAGACCTCCTGGTATGCTGAGGGTGTGCATTGCCCTATCGCAACCCCTGAGGTCTACGGTGGGGACCCCGAAGGCTGTGAGGGGTTCATCATGCACTGTAGTTGAACTTCACTTCAACTACCAGCCTCAGAAGCTAAACCATGCCAAGGTCGCTTTTCTCATCTCGCAGTTCATGAGGAGGGCCAAATCCTGGGGAACTGCTCTAGTGTCTCACTCCTTGCCACTGCTGAGCAACTTCCATGAGTTCATAAAGGAATTATGGGTGGTATTGCATCATCTGCATTATTCTGCATCTGCATCAGGGGAGGGTCTGTGGCAGAACCATGCTTTTTCTCTGGAAAAGTACAAATGCTCAGTGTCTACACCATTTCCATATACTGGCTGCCTTGTCTCATTGTAATGAGCCAGCTCTTGTGGTTGCCTTCATGGAGGGTTTGCAGGGAGAGCTACAGGTGGAACTTGGCTATTGTGTACAGTCACATCCTGACGTATCCTCCAAGGTTGTCTGCATCTCCAGCATGTGAGGCCGTAGTACCTGAGGAGTTCAAGCACCTGGTGGAGCTGTAGTGAAGAGAACAAATAAGATGAATAGCATTCCAGTCTCCACAATGTTCTGGATCACTGTGTCAATCACACACAAGGGTAGCTCTCCTCTTCCTGACAAACTCTAGAATGGCAGGCAATTTCAAGGACCTTAGCCTCACTACATGCCTTAAGATCCATGCCATCCCGTTACCATACCTGTTATGTGTGCAAGCACTTGATGGTGGTCATCACCCACTTAGTTAAAGAAGACATTAATGATGTGCACACAGAACACCTTTCCTTTTTATTTATTTACATCCTTAGATCAGTGGTTAAAGTACTTGACTTCTAAGTGGAAGATTGCTGGTTCAAGCCCCACCACTGCCAAGTTGTCACTGTTGGCCCCTGAGCAAGGCCCTTAAGCCTCATGGAGCCATGAAATCCTGAAGGAGAATGTCTGGCCATCTGTTCTTGACCTGAAGATGAAGTGCACTTGGGTTCTGCAGCAGGACAATGATCCAAAACACACCAGCAAGTCCACCTCTGAATGGCTTAAGAAAAACAAAATGAAGACTTGAGTGGCCTAGTCAAAGTCCTGACTTAAATCTGATTTAGATGCTGTGGCATGACCTTAAAAAGGCAGTTCATGTTTGAAAACTCTCCAATGTGGCCAAATTACAACAATTCTGCAAAGATGAGTGATCCAAAATTCCTCATTGCCAGTTTTCACAAATGGTTGATTGCAGCTGTTGCTGCTAAGGGTGGCCCAACCAGTTATTAGGATCAGGGGGCAATCACTTTTTCACACAGGGCCATGTAGGTTTGGATTTTTTTCCCTTAATAATAAAAACAGTTCATTTAAAAACTGCATTTTGTGTTTACATGTGTTATCTTTGTCTAATAATTACATTTGTTTGATGATCTGAAACATTTAAGTGTGACAAACATGCAAAAAAATAACCTAGGGGGAAGGAAGGGGGCAAACAATTTTTCATACCACTGTATATGGTAAGAGTCTGCAGTGGACAATTTCTACTCAGCCTCCCAATGACCTGTTTCTGAATCAATTCAGGCTAAGCTCAGCCAGAAGAAGCATAAGAAAAGAAAGTCTAAGAGCCAGTCTGAGTCTGCCCCATTTACCTAATGCTTTATTCAAAGCAACTTACAATTATGACTGAAAACAACGTGAGTATCTGAGGGTTATGGGCCTTGGTTCAGGGACCCAACAGTGGCAACTTGGCAGTGGTGGGGCTTAAACCAGTAGCCTTAAGTGCCTTAACCACTCAGCTACCACTGCCCCACTGTTACACAGTTGGAGGTTTCCTCTGTCTCCCTCTTGGAGTCCCAGCCTGTTCCTGTGGTTCAGCTCAAGACCCTGACTTCCAAGGTGGAAGTCAGGTATTCCATGTATTTGTTCAGTGGGGGGGCACTATGCATCTATGTCAGGCTCTCATAGCAGGCCTGGGCAATGAAACATGTGGAGATGACTATGGGCCTGAGGGACAACACAGGGACTTCTCTTTCTCCATGTTCCCCAGTGAGGAATTAATTGACCATCTTCCAGACAAGGAACATGACAGCCAGCTTCCTCACACCAGCAAAGTATGCAATGGCCAGCCTCTAGATTCCGACGCACTCGGAGACACACAGACTGCATCTGGCATGCTTGGGGGCTCACTTGCCACGTGCTGTGCCCTTGGGGAAGCTCCAGTCAAGTCTGCAGTGCTGCAGGACATGCCAACAGCAGCAGCCACACCCCTGGACACACTGCTGATTGACACTGTGCCCCTACACCTGTTGCCTTTCACAGCTACACCCAACCTGTTCATGTTCCTATTGCTGGCCTGAAGGACACCACCCAGCCTGTTCCAATTCCTGTTCCTGGCAGGGTGAAACACCCTGCCAGTTCCTGTTTCCAACATAGTGGAAGGCACTCTGCCAGTTCCTGTCTCTGGCTTGGAGGAAGCCACTCTGTCCCCACACCTTGCACCAGGTCTTTCTCCACACCTTGTGCCAGTCCTGTCCCCATGCTTTGTGCTAGGCCAGTCCCAGTGGCCACACCTCAAGGCTCTCCTGTGCCCCTAATGGCTGCTTTGTGTGGGCCTCCTGTGATGCTCAGGACTCTTGAGGCCATATCGCGCAGCTGGCAAGTGACTCCTGAGGTCTGAGACCTACCAGACCCCAATGATTTCTGTACCCTCTGACAGGTTCCAGTTACTACCACTATGTTCCTCCCACCACCTTTTCTGGACTCTATGTTATGGCTGTGGTTACTCAAGTCCCAGTTCCTGTTGTGGTGCCTGTGTCAGTCCCTTTGTCTGCATCAGTTTAATTCCCTGTACCCTTAACTGTATTGCTTCTAGTGCCAATGTCTGTCTATGTTCCAGTCCCGGTGTTATTTGTATAATCTGCAGTCAGTACCATGGTTCAGCATCCTGTTTTGTCTGTGTTTCCAGTGTCAGTACCTGTCTAGTCTTGGTTCTGTTCGCTGTTTCTTGTTCTTTTGTTAGTTTTTTTTTTGGGGGGGGGCATCGGGAGCCACATATTAAGGAGGGAGTTCTGTCATGTTTGCCTCTCCCTGGTGTCATGTTTTCCACGTCAATGCTACTATGTTTATTTACTTCTTGGTTTTGTTTCCCTGTTTTGGTTTCTTTTGATTCCACCCCCTATTTAGTTCCATTACCTGCTATTGTAATAGGTTAATTGTTAGTCCTCATTAGTCTTTGTATTTAAAACCTGTGCTTGTGTTCAGTCATTGAAAGCCTCATCATTGTTTGATGTTTCTGAGTCAATGTTTATCTTTCATTGCCTGTTTCTCTGGTTTGTTCGATCTTTGCCTGTTTTTGGATTAACCTCTTTGCCTGTTCCCCATCTGTTTTGTTTACCCTCATTGACTGCTTTTTGGATTTTTGACCCTGGTTTATGTTCTTTGGATTATGATTGTGGCATACCCATGTTCTCTAATAAACTGCATTCACCTTATTGCATGTGACTTATTGCTTGTGCTCATTGTTTTATGATATATGATATATTTGATATATTTTGTTATAAGATTTTTCATTTGCATTATTTATCTGACGCTTTTATCCAAAACAACTTACAATTATGATTGAATACAATTCAAACAATTGATGGCCTTGCTCAGCGATCCAACATTGGCAACCTAGTGGTGGTGGGGCATAAACTGGCAAAGTTCTGATTACTAGTCAAATACCTTAACCACTGCCCCAAACACAATTTTAGAATAAACTGTTACTCATAGATTACGTCTGTGTTTCTTTTCAAAATTGCATTCTCAACTGAGATTAATGCTCACAAACATGCATGCTTTTGTAATAACCAGCCTGTAACTACAGCCTTTTAATATGGCAAACACCAGCATCACATGCAGTTTACAATTTATTTTTACAGTTTCCATGTCTATTCTGTATTTCTGGTACTTGTAAAGTCAACTGTTTCCCCTGTCAACTGTTTATTTTTGTAACACTATTCTGAAAAATAACTAACAAGCTTGCAACCCCTCTGATGAATTCTCAAATATAGGTTTTGTTGCGACTCTACTTAGCCTACCCAAACAATGCACTATTTTACCATTGGTAGCATGACATAAAACGTGTAGCACATGTAAGTTCACTGGTCATTTTCAATAGCAGAAAAAAGGTCCTAGTAGGCTTGCTGCAGTTGTGAACAATTATATAGATTTCTATTTAAATGTGCACCAGAATAATCTTAAGGACTTTGTTGTCATGTAATTTTGAAAAATGTGTTCCCTTTTAAGGTTTTGTTTTTTTGCTTTAGCACATTTTTGCATGTCACTAATGAAGAGTAATATATACACTGTTAACTATATACACTTTTTTAATGGTGCTTTTTTCTCCCTGCTGCTTCTCTGTATAAAAAACATTAATACAGATTAACCTTCTGTACACATCTGATAGGGCTATCAAAGAAAAACTCAACAGAGCAGTAACAAGCAATATTTATCGATATCCATCAATCCCTCACTGATGTGATCCTTTGAGCCTTCTTTCTGAGGAAGGAGATTCTCAGGGTCTAAATCTGAGTAATGAGTAAGTACACTGAATGTCATTGTGCAGATGATGTGTGGCCAGCTCTCCTCATTGGCACTAACTGGCTCCCCTTCATTTAAATGGCTTGTGGCACATGAGGGAGGACTCTTTTCACATAAATAAATGATCTAGAATTTTTTCCCTTAAGCTTGTGATGCATGAAACACATTACATGTGATTTTTGTCCAAAGGCCCTATTAAAATTGCACAGAGGTCGCACTTTATTACCTGAGGTCTAGGTAATTTTTTGGTCATTAAGATCCTATTTGTATTACTTGGATATTTTTTAGAACTGAACATCTGGAGGTTATGAGACAGAGCATGAAATCAAACATCCCTGGCTCTTCTTGCCGACTCTTGTCTTGAGAAGGATAATGAAATGCTATACAAAGTGTGCCATCTGATAAAGAGCTTGCCTGCACTTCCTGAAATTTGACTTCTGGCAAAGCATGACACTGCCATGATAATATATATTTTGACTGACATTGTTTTATTTATTGAATGCAAATAGCACAATGCAGCTGGATTATGAGGGATCCTGCATTTTTGTAAAATATCTCCAATTGCTTTATCAAAATAGCTCTTTTGAAGTGGCTTGAATTCCTCTTCATCGCTCCAAGGATTGAATGTATTTCTTTAATTTATATATACATTAATGTTTTAAATATTAATTTATGTTAAATTAACCTCTAATGAAGCTATAGCCTTTAAAAAGTTTTGGTTAGCCAATATTTTGCAAGGACCTTTTGCTTAACAAATCATTAACCATTTACATTTACATTTTTTTTCAGCAGACCTGACCATTACTTTAATCAAGCCAGACTTCATTTTAATTATATTAGCTAGTATTGATGCTATATATGCAATTTTGAAAGAGGTACCATAAATCCAAATGTTTAATAATTTATTTATAATTTAAGGTGTGGGTTTGCCAAAACACTTGTAACACTAAGTACTTTGTAACCTCATAGTTAAAAACATTCTTAAATGTATGAGTTTTTCCTGAAACTAATGTAGTACTTAATCTCATTTGTAAATTTAAGAGTATTCTGACCCATTTGTAATTACTAAGTACTTCCTAACTTGAAGTTCACATGCAGTTCTACCTCAAAATTGACAGAGGCTGCTAATTTAATTTGAAAAAATAAATGCTTTCTTTTGTACTAATTACGGAAACAGCAAAATCATATATATATATATATATATATATATATATAAATGCAAAATCAAATCTACTATCTTGAATTATGTAGTATATTCAATTAATTTAATGTATTAGTGTATTAAATGTAATTAATTTTAGCTGTACGTATCATGGTTTATTGGGTAATGTCACAGCCTCCCACTATGAAGATCTTTTAGCTCAATTCTGGGCATAAATATATATTGTTTCATTTCATTCCAGGGTTTAAATAACTTAATTCTTGTTAAACAAACAATATAACTTGATTTAAGTACAGGATATTATTTTTGATGTACATATTTAAATGAAAGTAGGAGTAAAGTAATAAATGTTTATATATAAATTAATAAATAATTGTTTATCCCTCTGAAGTCTAAGGGCATTTTCTCTGTTTTTGTATATTTTCATAAATTCACTTTAAAGGTTCTTACTGTACTTTCAGCAGCTGTACACTTTTTGCACAACATTTTAGCTATCTAGCTAAATGTTGATTGAACAAGGAAGGAAATAACATGAAAGGTAAATCCTTTGTGATTTTATGATTGATTATTAGTTAGTTTCACACAAATTGACACACAATTTCATCAGTTAAATGCAGCGATTATATGGCTATGACCTGAGTGACACACGAACACACAAATCATACAGTGAGAGCTAGATGACATGCATCTTACCCTATATCTATCTTCCAAATCTAACCTCTTAAAGGCTCTTTATTCTTACTATCGACAAAATTTAACAGCATATTTCAAAGATTCAGGAAATATATGAACCATATTTCTACTCTGTTTTTTTTTTCAGATATATTAATAAAAACATTGAGAAATATTAAAGCAGACACCCCGCATCCCATGTCACTGACTGGGTGCTGATGTCCTCTTGCATCGCTAGGGCTCCTTGGTTGACTGGGCAACCGCCACCATGCTTGCACCTGCAAAGCACACAAACCACAACTGATTATAATGACCTTGGGTGGCCTCCAGACTGACCGACCTGCCTGCATAATGGTCAGGCATTATGGTCAGGTGGTCAGGCCCCTGGAAGGCAGATCTGAGGAAGGACCTATGCAGTGCTTGGATCATGGCTTCCTTGCTGTTTCGAATGAGCAAGCTGGAACAGATCTCCTGGCTTGTGATGGAGGTGACACTGATATCCCTGCCGAGCATCTGGGAAACGTCCTTACTTCCCTGTACATGCAGAGAACTCCCAACAAGCTCCAGGGAATACTGACCAAGCACAAAATACTCCCATGCCCTCAGACAAGAGAGAGAAGACCCAACATAACATGAAGATACACAAAGGGGAAATAAAGCAAAACTAAAACAAAAGGGAGACCTATTCCTTCCAAAAATGGTCAGTCATTTTGTTACGGGTCTAGAACATGCAGGGAAAATGGAGGAAACAAGTGTGAGTCTCCAACAGAAGAGTTTAATGAAACAAATGAAAATGAAAGTGCACTAATAGGAACAAAAGAAAGCCAATGTAAAATACAATGACCGACAGTCATACAAACACAAATGACAACATAAGAACTTAAAGTGCATGTGGTACAGTCATTGATGAAAAACACATGTCACCAGAGACAAAACAGAAAGGTGGTGTCTAACAAAAACAAAACATAAACAACACCAATGTGGATGCCACTGCCACCTGACGGAGGCTGCTGGCGGGGCATCATTACAATAGTCTTAGTCAAGATAAAAAGTTTTCCAAATATCCTCTTTCATTTATTGTTAAATGTTTTCTCCCCCAGTTTTGCTCTAGAATTGTCTTATACCAGAAGGCAAGAGGAATTTGACATGCCTAGTAAGTAAATTTCAGATTTCTACTGAAAACTTGTGAAACATTGTTTTATTTGACATTAAATCATGAGACTCCTAAATATTCTGTAAATTCCTGTAACTTTAAATTTGTCAGCTTTCTCCTGTGGATTGTATGCTACCTGAACGCAGGTAGTGTGTATAGATTGTGCCTAATTTACAGTGAGGCTTGAGTAATACGTAAACTTGAATTCAGTCTGTTCTATACAGTCTAAGACATCACAGTAGCATATTTGGGATTAAAACATTTTATATTTGATCATTAACATTTGAACCAGTAGTTCAAACAAATTAAACTACAAAAAAAAGAGAGAACTGCTTTTTTCTATGTCTGTGAGCCACTGTCATGGTTGGTCCCTCCTTGCTTCCATGGTTTCTTGTGTATTGTAATTCCATTCTGTAGTTTCGTTTTGTCTGCCCCCTCGTCTGTTTTTCCATGCCTGTCATTACTTTCACCTGTGTTTGGTTTAGAGTTGATTAAATAATATATTTAAACCTGGTCTTGTTCCCTTTGTTTTTACATTGAATGTCTGTGTGGATGTGTTTGAAAGCCTGTTTATGTAAGTTTGTACTCTATGCCTTTGTGTTTTTCCTAGCCTTTGTGTTTCTTAACTGCCGAGTTTATCCTAGCCTCTGTTCTAGCCTGTTTCCCCTGTTTGCCTTTGTGTGTTTTTTTGGTTTATTATGTATCCATGTAATCTCTGTATCGGTAAATTGACCCTGGACTACTCCAGTGACTATGACTCTGGATTTGCCCCTAATCAATCTCATTCTTGTCTGCACATGCGTCCGCCACCTAACCGCTCACCGTTACAGCCACCAAAATGGTGACGGACTAAAACTAAAAAAAAATCTTAGACAAAATGTAGGAAGAAAGTAATACTTGTGTAAACTAGTGATAAAAGTAGATTCATGAAACAACCGAATTAGTAAAATAATAAAACCATAATACAATGGTACACCAGGCACCCATTAAATAAAACAAATACAATGTTTTTAAAAATGTATCAACTAAAACAAGAACAGATAAAACTGAATTAAGATGTTATTAAAAACATAAAGTATCCTAAAAATAAAAATAAGGTCATCTTTAAATTGTTATCTATCTTATTCCAGGTAAGAGAACATTTCAATGTGTTCTGTAAGGGCTTGAATTAAACGACAACACTGAAGTAATGTTAGGGGGTAGAAAACCAGTAAGAGCCTTATAAATAAATTCAACTATAGTGTCTATCACACTTTACAGAGAGAGAGCAGACCAGCCTACCTTAGCATACAGCACACAATGATTAGCTTTATAATTATCAACAGTAATAAATCTTACTGGAGAGGGATAAACAGAGACTAGGATGTAAAGTTAACATTATTTTAGCAGGACACCATTTAATCTCAGCTTAATATAAAGCATTTAAATGTTATCATTTATATTCCTTTAAGATTAAGAAGAGATGTTCTGTGGGCAGATGAAGACCTGCATTTAATGTCTTTCCTTGCTGTAATGAATGCTGTACTGATGTATTTACACCTTTTGTATGGATTCAAATTTCATGTATAGCTTCCTTCATAACAAGAGAATTGCATTAAATAAATAAATCTTTGTGTTGTCTGTGACATGATTTTGTTGCTGTTGTTTTATGATGAAGTGAGTACTACAGTACTGTTTATCTAATCTCAGATAATGAAAAATGCTTACTTTCTTTCTTCACAGTGTGGGTGCTTTATATCCACTGCCTGTATTAGAAAGAAAATGATTAGACAGATTGAGAATATGAATCAATGTTGCCATCTTGTGGAAGTCTAATTTGGAGAGAATTCCACTACAAAACATGATATTCTTTTAATGCCTTTAGTATGCACAGTATCTTTACCCTAGTGCATAATGTTGATGCACTCGAGTAAATATATGTATAAGTAAATTGCTCATGTATGAGTAAAGATGTGAGAAGTATATTACATAAAGTAAAAAAAAAAAGTAATGTTTCATAAAATCATTTATTATGCATTACGCATAGATATTAATATATCCTAAATTACAGGTGAGGGTAATAGTATAGTGCTAATCATTTTCCTGACCCCATTCAGTTCTTCAGGCTAAACCCTTCATATTCCAATAAAAATATTATAAATTTCATAATACTGAGTTTTCCTGTTTATGATGCGTGCGGAATTTTACGCTAATTCAAGCATCATTTCTATTCCTTTAAGAGTTGACCGGTGGAAATTGACCTGTGTGTTACTTGCTTTGAAAAGTTGATCTGACTGTAATTTTGACCACCAGATGATATTGGTGTTTCCATGTTAACTTGTTCAAAAGCCTAATGATCATTTGTTGTGAATTTTCTATAAATACTCTGGCATAGTCAAACAGTATTTAGATTATCACCAGAGATTTGGTTGGCATGTTACATTGTAGACTCACAGTAATCATCTCCTTTAAGTCTTTTCTTCTAAGATGATGCACTAGTTGCTGTGGCTTTGTGTTACATCATTCTCCAGATGGCACATTATTAAGATATTGGGAGCAGATTAGTAGAAAGCTTCACCAAGATTTGTGTTTACAGAGAGCTCTTCCCTCTTACCTTCTGCCCACCTCTATAACCTCAGAGCATTTGCCACTTCCTTTGAAGAGAAAGTAAAATGATCCATGATCTCATGTCTCCATTTCTTCCACCAGTCCTTGTCCTTCTGCTCTTAGTCTTCTCCTCTCTCTACAAATGAAGTCCTATACCTTCTGACATCCAGCAATCCAACAACCTCCCTGACTGGACCCCATCTGATCCACACTGCTTCAGTCAATCTCCCAGGACCTGCTCCCATTACTCCTAACATAAACATCTCTATTATTACCATATGCCTTTGAGACTGCCAGGTTAGTGCCCATACTGAAGAAACAAACACTAGATAGCTCTGACATCAACAGCTACTGACCAGTATTTCTTCTTTACTTTGTCTTAAATATTCTTGAGTGTACAATCTATAACCAGTTAACTCTCTTGCTTACCCAGAACCAGCTCCAAGACTAATTAGTTTAGCTTCAAACTGGTACACTCTATTGAAACTGCCTTGCTTGCAGTGACAGAGTAGCTAAATTTGGTTAGATCAGCTAAACTGTCGTCTGTCCTGATTCTTCTAGACTTATCTGTTGCTTTTGACACAGTGAACCACAAGATTGTATTGGCAGACCTAGCTAGAGAGACACTCTTATCAGGTAACATGGATGGCATCCACATCCTCTCTATGTAGACTCTCCATTGGAGTCCCACGAGACTCAGTTCTTGGTCTTCTTTTCTCTCTATCCCTGTTCCCTTGGTGATGTAATTGTCTCCCATGGATTCTCCTACCATTGCTATGCCAATAATAAACAACTAATCCTATTCTTTCCACTTTTGGTCATGCAGGTTTCTGGCTGCATCTTAGCACGTTTGACTGTTGCTTCATGGATGACAGTCCAACACAGGAAACTGAGCTGTTATAAATCTGTTATAAGCTGTTATAAATCCCCAGAGCAGTTGGTCTTCACAGAGATCTTGTCATCTCTTTTGAGAATTCATTGATTACTCCATCTAAGAATGCAAGAAACCTTGGTGTAATTAAGTTTGCCCAGCTGTCATTCTCAGATAATATCACAAACGGTAATACAGGTTTCCCCTCTTCAACATTGGGGGAATTTGCCATTTTTTCTCCAGGGAGCAACCCAGCTTCTTGTTCAGTCCACTGGGCAACAGATCAGGCAAAGTGTTGGGGGCAGAATGGATAGAAGACCTGGTAGAAGACAGAGTGGGAGATGTGATAACCTGTGGGTATGTAAACATGGTGGTGGCTGGTGGGCTGGAGGTGTGGTGGCAGCTGACAGGTCTGAAGGCAAGGCAACATCAACTTCAGAACAGAGCACAGCAGAGCAGAAGACTAGATTGGGAACCAGGTCAAGAACATGGACCAAGACCAAAGACATAGCAGGTCTATAGCTGGAGTTGGGCTTAGACTAGGACATGAAATGGGTCCAGGAATGAAAGCCAGCATGGGGCACTGGACAGGAACTAACATTGTCAGCTACGACAATGGTACCCTCAATGACACAGGATGATGGAGTGCCATCCTCCTTGTTGCAGGACACAGAGACAGCACCCACTTGGGGACAGGGCAAACACAGATGGGGAGCAGAGAGTACAGCACAGTAGAGGCAGCACCTATTAGGGGCAGGGTATAGCAGTGGAGACACCATCAAAGAGGTAGAGTATGGTGATGGGGACCTTTAGGATACAATGCATGGCAATGGTGCCCTCCAGGAGGCCGGGCACAGCGATGGCACCATTTTGGATGGAGACTAGAGATTGATTGTCATCTTCAGTGATGGGGCCAAGAGCCAGAGTGGCAGCCATAACTCCAAAAACAGAAGACAGAGCTGGGAACTTGGAATCACATGGAGTCCAGCACCTTAGGTACCCTGACACCAGAGGGGAATACCTGACAATTACCTGGCAATCAAAACAAAGCTGACAGTGTCGGACTTTTTAATTACAGAAGATAAATCATATGTATTAATAATTTTTGCCTGCTTCACATGATTACCACATTAATATTTAATTTTTTCCGAGATCAAGTTGATTTTATTATTTTCATGTTATGTTCCCTTTTTCATGCGAATTACACCTGATCAGCAGAAGTGCTTGCTTAGTCATAGGCTAATTGTTAGGAATCTTGGGCTATGTCAGGTTCAGAGCACGAAATCACATGCTGGTTAAACTTATGTGTTTTAATAGTGAAAGTGCAATCCAAACATGCAGTAAAAAAAACAGGCAAAGGTCAGAATCCAGGTAGAAAACAATTAAGAGAAGGACATAAGACAAGGCAAATGAGACTTTACAAAGACTAACTGGACAGAACAGCTTTTACAGGAAGACACACGAGGGAAAACAAGACAAAGGTAGAACTAGTAATCAGGGTATAGGGAAGGAACAGGAGTATACTTTTGAATACTACTGTCTTTGCCTTTATATACCACCTTAAATAATGTTCTATGACAATGTTTGTTATTTCAGCACATTACCTATAAAACCTGACATACACAGGTTAAAAAAATCCACAAACATACTCAATGAAGACTGAAAATGAAATCACATGTTGCAAATGTGAATATGTAAATGTAAACTTGAGATAAAATCAAACTTTATTTATTTACAATTACTTTAGTTATTTCTTTGTATATATTTTCTACTTGGTCTATCAACAGCAAACATAAACTAGAATGTTGTTTCAAGTTTCAACTTTCAATACAAGATGACTGTAATCTTTACCTTGACTGTGTCTTTATGGTGTGATGTCTTGAACCAGTTATTTGGTTTGATCATCCCAGAATGATCAGTGACTCCAGAGGGCTACTCACACTGTTTCACTGACTGCCAGCACTATCAATACACTTGTCAATGTTATGTCATTCTGTCAAGAATGGTCTGGCTTCAAAGTTGGAATTTCTGTGTTTGAAACAACCTCCAAATGATAAAATGTCATAAAAATTGGGGCCCATTTTATGATAGATTGCAATGTATCGTAGTTTATGCTAGCATTGTCTATGCCTCAAATCAGTCTAATTAGACTAAGTATGGTCAACAAACATTTAACATGAGCTCTTGGTGCCTTGGCAGCAGCCTGTGTGACAAGAGAGGACTGCCTTTGAGCAGAAGAAAAATGTAAATTTTGACAAACCAAAACCAGGGACCAAATCATTGGTGACAGGCCCACTGTGCATAATTTCAAAGGCATTATCTGCTCATGTTGACTCATTTTCATCTTTTGAGCTTATTGATGTGTGTATCCCTCTGATCAAATCCTGGTAAGTAATCAGTGGATCAACTGAGTCTGTGATATTCATTTACTAGCTTTGACATAAGATCAACATCTGAAGATCCTAACTTGTCTGGTAGTGGCATTGAAGTAAATGTTTCAGTGTTTAAGTTAATAAATCTTTCAAACGGAGGGACACCTTTTGACTTTTTTAAATTTTTGCTAAAATCACTATTTTGTTTTAAATGTTTCTTTAGGCTTCTTGTTCCAAAAGGTTTCCCTTAAATTCATCCATGAAAATCCATGCTTACTGTAAGCATTTTCTCAAAAGTATCTTTTTGGAATCATTGGCCTGGTGAAATACTTTTGGCTAAATTTTTGCTTTTCATTCTCTCACACTTACACATTTCATCCCTTCAGCAGAACAGAGTGAGACTAATTCATGTGTAGTTTTAACACTGTAGTGCTCATGCATGTTAATTGGAGTGCCCTGCAGAGGTGCATTGCATGGATTATCTGGTCAGACAGAGATTCGACAGCTGGAATGTGACCTCATGAGGGATTCTCAATAATAACAACAATGAAGAGGTTGTTAGCTTTTGTACATTTACATGTGAAGAGAAACTTACATATTTGTCAGTATAACAGTAAATGTGCCCCCTGATAATTAAACCCATGATCTTGGTCTACCTGCTGTACAACATGAGTTATAGGTCCACACAATGTTCCAGTGATGTTCTATGGAATTATGAATGAAAAACCTGACACTAGCACTGACATTAACCATTCATAGCTTTTAATAAAAGTTGTGACTGCTGGGATTCAGGTTCTAATCACAGATGTACAATGTTCTGTCCATGGTGAAGTGTTCACAGCAATAAGCCTTTTTAGTTTGCTTTTGTATTACTCTTATCAGTTATTCAGGAGCTCATGTGATGCATGGACCAGATATTTATACTTATAACATTCTCCATGTATAATCAAAAACTGCTACATAAGTGGTATAACCCCCCCCCCCCCACAACAAAAAAAACCAACAACTTTGCAAGTAATTGAACTATATGTTGCACAGTAGAAGTGTTTTTGTACATACCTCTCAAAGTAGATTTTTGTTTGGTCACATTGCACTAGCATTATAGCTTTCAAATTATTGTCCTGGCCTGGTCAAGATAAGGTGTTGCTTGGCCTGATGTTTTGATCACACATCAGATATAATGTAGGTTTATATGTACCTTTAGTAAAATGTCAGCAGGAGAGGGTCTTTGCATATTATTTCTTCATATTTCATTAGCCTGACCTGATAATTATGCAGGATTATTATCTAAATTGTTTGACCTTGACCCAGATGATGCTGGTTGACATTTATTGTTCACAGCAAGAAGACCAGGCCTGTGATTTTTGTTGCATTTGTACTGGGTGTCTGATGAAACACCTACAGTGCAACATTGCCATCTGCTGTCAAGACTTCAAGAAAAATAAATAAATCAGATTACAAGGTCAGGTACATTTGAGGATATACTGTAACAAATATTGCCTAAATCTACTAATGGTTCAAAGCAATCTATGACATCCAAGATATCCATTTTTAATAAAATAATACTGACTGCTAGGTATATTGTTACAAAAAATAAATAAATAAATAGATTTACCAAAAAAAAAAAGTTGTTTTGTTTGTTTCACATTTATCTGCTTTTTTTTTTCTTATATATCTCAATGTTTAAAATAATTTGGAATATTTTTAGCCCAGGTTGGTTTGTGCACATGCAACTCCTTGATGTCTCCTCAACTGGTGACAAAACGTCTGCAGTCTAATTGCCAAGCTCAGCAAACAATTCAGAATCAATATCCCAATGTGGATGATATTCAAAATGTATCATTATTCATAATATAACACAATATATTTATTAAAGTGTTTGCAGTGACTGAGATTTTTAGCAATGTTTTAATATTGCTGTCCTTTGTACATGTACAACTCCAATTATGTATCATCAAAGAACTTTCAGGTAACAGGTAGGACAAAAGTGAGTATATGTAGCTGCCAATGGAGGTTGTGAAAAGAAGGCCCGGTAATGTTATGGAACCATTTTGACCACTGCCATCATGACCCAAAACAACACCTGGCACTTTTCTGATGTGGTTAAACCATCAAATTTCATTTATATGACTTTGAAAGATTGTCTTTCTTTTTCCTGTGATCTTAACAATGGCTACATCTTCAAACAAGCTGTCTCTTACCACAAACAGTCTTTGTATTCATCAGGCATCCCTCCAAATCTGTCATACTATATCCTGACATTTAAGAATATTAACAAATAAATCAGTATTTCTTTTAAGGTTCAGCTAAAACAGGATTGCATCCAACTGTATTTCTCGCAAGTGTAGTCAGTTCAAGACTAAAAGACATATTTTATTAAAGCAGCCACATGGTCTATAGCTAGAATGTATAATAAATAATCCTGATTTGCACCACTGATTATAGTTACAAAACAGAATCTACCTGTTTTTCATGACCTTATATTATCCAACTGTAATCTTAGGTAAATATATAGTACAGATGGATTAAAATTTGGATGTAATTATAACTAGATTCCGTTAACTTTTAGTTATCTATCAGATAAATGTATACATGCTATCCTGTATAAAGTATATAGTGTATCAAAACAGGTTGTCTCTTTCTATAGTGGAACAGCTACATTAAGCTCTTAGACTCTGTCCAATCAAATCTGTTATACAACAGATTTCCTTTGGTAGGCAGTACTTAGTATTACAAAATTTATCTCTGTGTCAAGTCTAATAAGAAGACAATTTAAATAAGTATTTAATTGAACTAGTCACTTCTGAGACCAAAACTACTGCACAGAACATTTTTCAATTGTCATGGAATGCTCAACTTCCACTGGTCACGTGGTATGGCCCACCTTGTGATGTGGGAGTTCTTCATTGACTGTGTATCATTTGTAACCACACCTATGTTGTTAAAGCACACACCTGCATCGGTTTAGTCTTGTCTTGTTTGTATGTATTTAAACCCTTGTTAGCTTGTGCATTATTGTCAGTCATTGATCCCATTCGTCTTTATGTTTGTGCCTCTGTTCACCTTATCAATGCCTGTGTTTGTGTTCACTACTTGTGTTATATGTGAGTGCCGGTGTTGTGAATGTGTGTCAATAAACGTCTGTCTCTGTTGAGCGATTCTGTACGTATTGCTCCTTGCCTTGCAGCACTCGGGCTGTTACATCAATATATCACAATAGTACACATTCAAAATCTCAGTAAAGTAAACAGACTTAAGAGTTAAAACATTTATTTATGTTTACATGCTATATAAAATAGTGAAAATTTTCTTATTGTTAATTTTTTAGTAACCCATTTACTACAAATACCTCACTTTGCAAAAGCTATTTTTACAGCCATTTATTGGACTTGCTATGGTTAAATTCTGATTCAGAAATTTCAGATTTTACTTGGGAAATGCTTATATATGACCATTACAGGAAGTCAACACATATGAAAAATTCCAGAATTAAAACAACACATCAGTGTTGATCTCTGGAAATTAATGTTCAATATACCATATATGAAAGTATTATCAATTATAAATATACTGAAGCAGCATGCCAAAAAATATGACCATCATTTACATTTAACACTAATTCAAGAAATATGTACATGAATTAATTACAAGAAATTATACAATAATGTGGAATATCAATATGATATATTTGTAAAGTCACTATTTTGTAAACAGTTAACATTTATAACTACTATCATGTTATAATTACTTTGGTGTTTTGCAGCTAATTCAAAGCATATTCAAGTTTCATGCTGTATCTAATTTTACATAAAAATGTGTATGAGATTTGTGCTTAAATGATCTTTAAAAAATGTTTTGTGTAAAATAACTTCATGTTTAGTTAGCAAGCCCACAATTGAATTCACAGTGATTTTTAAAAAGCATTGTGCAAGAGTCAAAACACATTTTTTCACAAAATAAAAATAAATGAAATAAGCAAGTCTGCATATGCACTATTATTTAAAATACACATTTTATGTAACTGACATCAAAATACTAACCTCAGAATGTATTATGAGGTAAACAATATGAAAGCTAATCTGGTAAAACTGACTTTTAATATACACATTCAACAATTTTGATACTCATATGCAAAATGTTTTGATTTCCAAAATTAAACTGTAAAGCTTGATATGCTGTAATAATTATAATAACTACAGTTTTTCCACTGTCTACTTATAATAGTCAATTATTAATAGTAATAGTCAGCTATTTAGGTCTCTCACATTTTCAAATACGATAGGAATGAACAAGCAAGACAGGAATGAACATTCTAAGTGTTGACATGAAGGTATTATTATTATTATTATTATTATTATTATTATTATTATTATTACACTGCTGGTGTGTCTGCTGAAAGAGTGTTATTCAGGAAGCCTGGATGCTCAAGACAATTTTACTACCACTACACAGGCCCCAGCTCTCCCAATGTTCAAAGGCACCTCCTAAAACAGCAAGAGAGGTGGCAGTTAATGGCCAGAATTCACAAGTCTAACTCCACTAAATGCAGTCTTCTACCCTGCTCTCACTTAATGTACAGACTTCTTGGAAAGACTATCCTGTTCTCTATGCCAGTCTTTCTTAGTTCCTGTTTGTGTTTTTCTGTGTGTGCAAAAGAGAAGACTAAAGCATAACACATGTTTCTCTAACTAAAGGTTAATACTGCTTGCTGAATTCTTGAGAGGTCAACTTGGTATTTCTCATTTGCCATTGTGACTAAAGGGAAAAGAGATGAATAGCAGGAAAAGCTTTCACTTCCTCTCTATGGCTGTACATCATTTGACTGTAACAACAGTAAAAGTTACCTCAGTCCACTCATTGTTCTGCGCATCATAGGACTCCACAGTATTTAGGTAGGACTGGCCATCATAGCCACCTACTGCATACAATCTGTCCCCAAGTAAACTGACTCCAACTGCATCACGAGGCACACTAAGGGATGAAACTGTAGTCCACATGTCTGTTTTTGGGTCATACCTGAAGTACAGCACAGAGAGACAGAAAATGCTGCAGTATATGATGCTGGTTTTACTGACTCGCAAGAGCAAATTCTAAGATGGTTGAAAACCAATGGTAAAAAACAGTAATTATTATATTTTACCATTTGGTTTTTTTTGTTTTTTTGTTTTTTATTCAAAGGCATTTCAGCAGGAAGCAGATTAAAGAAGGCAATTGCGGGTCTATAGAATCAGCAACAACTAAGTGATATCACAATACATAGGTAAACATCAACATTTTATTTTATTAACCTTTTCATTTCATTTTATTCACTGCCATATTTGATAGTTGCCATACAAAACTAAGTGGAAGGGAGAAAGGTTATACAGATGAACCAAATAATTAGTTCCTCAAACTGTATTTTGTGTTGTCTTATTATTCAGTCCTGCATTGTTTATTATTTAGGGAGTTATAATTAATGTGACATTTGGCTATGCTGTTTAATGCATTAGAAGCAGTCCAACTTGAGATAAACAAAGGCAGAGGGCAACTGCTGTTCTTTATAGCACCAGCAGGGAGTGTATGAAAACAGATCATCAGTAGCCTGGAAGCCACATTCCACACTGATAATTGTGGTTTTACTAAATACAATGTGTTTAGTTGTGTAAACAGAAAACATTCTATGAAGTGCAGACTTTTTGTTGACTGTCTCTTCAACATCTAGGTAAGCCAGTAATGAGTGTTTTGAATTAAGTAGTTTACTGCAAACGTTTACCTCTCCACACAGTCAGACAGGCGAGAGCAGTGATTTGAAGCTGGTGCATCATGGCCACCGACTGCATAGAGGAAACTGTTGTATGTAGCCACACCCACTCCTCCTCTCCTCTTTGCCATTGGTGAACACATACTCCATTTGTTTGTATGGGGATCAAAACATTCCATTGATCGCAGGCAGGAGCTTCCATCACGGCCTCCTACTGCAAACAATCTGAAACAAAGCATTAAATATAAAGCCTCAAAAATCCCAGCATTGACAAGATTAACCCTTGCATAAATAAATAATAATAAAACAATAATCTAATCTGCATTTATATAATGCTTTTCACATTGTCTATTACATTATTATTAGTATTATTTTCTATTATATATGACTGTATACATCCAGAATTACAATGACCTTTACACAAAAAGGGATAAACAAGTTACATTATTTAAAAAAATAAAAAAAACATAATTTCTGCAAATCATGAAATATAAAATTTAATTTATAAAAGGCCCAACAAACCAGGCATAGGATAGGCTAAATAAATCAAAGTCAAATTTATTTATACAGTATTTATATAGTACTTTACACAACAATTGTTGTCACAAAGGAGCTTTAAAAATGTTTGGGTGCAGATCCTTAATGAGCAAACAAATAAGACTTTAATGTGGAAATGTGTTTAGAAACACCTAAAGGCTTGGTATCCGAATACTTAATCAAACAATATTCCAGAGTTTAGCAGCTTTAGCCAATTAGGAAAATATCTTCCAACAAAGTGAACTGAATAAAACTGCCCCAATGGCCAGTCATAGGCTACTTTAAGAGATCAGCAAGATAAGTTGGCACTATAGCATTTATAACATAAACATGAAGATCAAGACCATGTAGCCAAATTTTAGAGGAAGTGCAAATGGAATAAGGGGTAAATATACTCTAACTTTATTTTACTTGTACTCATACAAGCTATTATTACTCAATTGATGGTGGGCTTTAACTAAGCATTGTATGTGTTTTTATATGTGTGTGACTGAAAAGAAAACAGCAGAGTTGAGGGAGAATATGATAAATTAGCATATATTAACTTTATAGTATACATTGATGTTAACTTCAAGTGTGGCTCGGGCTAAAATAACAAACAAAACCCAAATTAGCTGTCTTACATAATGACTGACTTACCTACATGAAAATAAAATTTAAAGAACATTAAGCTACCTCACTCTCCAAATAGTTTAAAACACAAACAAAACCCCAACCCAACAAAAATATTTTCCCAGTAAGAAGAGAGTCTGCATGGAATCTTATTACAGGTAATCCTTGCTGTAATAATTTCTGTCTTCTCCCTAAAATTCATAAGAAAAACATTCCAGGATGTTCTATTGTATCTGCTTGTTCCTGCCCAACAGAAATTATACCCAAATTTAATTCTTCAATCAATTGTGCAGTCCTTATGTCACGCCACCCGACACCCAAACTACAATACCCATCATGCTGTTTGTTTCCAGGAGAATGACTCATCCAATCATCAACTGTTCATCAGATCCTCATCACTTGCAGATTCACCTGTTTTCCTGGTTTCCTATGTATATAAGATTGTTTGTTGTTGCAAAGTATTGCCTCCAGTTTACCTGAGCATACCAAGCATTATTTTCCTTTTGATCTCCTGTGTTTTTGACCTAGTTATCCCATTACTCTCTATTCCGATTTTTGCCTGCCCCTTGTTGGATTTCTCTGCCTGTATTTTTGCTCTACAGTTTTTTTGATTGTTTTCCTCAATGATTGTGTTTACCTTTGAATACATCTCCCTGGTTCTGACTCTGGCTAGTTTAACCCCTATGGATTCAGATTACAATAAAACTCCTTTTATCAGCAAGTGTCTGACTTTGCTTACAACGTTACACCTTACCTACATATGTAAAGACTCTTCACACTTTCTACAAATTCTTGAATGCCCAAAAGAACAAATGTTACCTGCAAGACTTCCTTACTTTTTTTCCAATGGACATTACAGTTTATATACTGTCTTCCCTAATGCAGATGGTTTGAAACATTTTCTTGATGAGAGAAACCTGAGAAGAACCCTCTCACAGATATTCTCTTAAGACTGTCAAAACTTGTGTTCATTTTTTAATGTTTCACACTTCTCACAAGTAGGAAGAGTTATTATGGGTACAAAAATGGGACCATCTAATGTGAACATCTTTGTTGGATTCATTGAGAATTATTTTTAATAATACACTAGACCTGTACCCTTTAGAATTTCTAATATACATTGATGACATTTTTGATATCACTACATACACATTTGAAGATCTCTAAGTGTTCATTTCATCCTTCTCCAAGTTCCATCCAGGCCTGGAATATTCATGGAATATAACACATCCTGACATAAGCATAACCTTTTTGGATGTGATGTCTGGAAATGATTTTAAATACCACCATCTATTATAAACCTAGAGACTCTCATTCCTATTTACAATACAATTCTTCACATACCAAAGCCTTCAAAAACTCTATCCCTTTACTCACAGCTACGAAGACTTGAGTGCATTGCAGTGAGAATGAAGACTTCCTCCAGAAATGGAAGGAAATGTGTGAATATTCTCAAAACTCTGGGTTTTATGAGTAATTCATAGATGATACCTTTGCTCATGTTTGATCTATTCAGTGTATGCACTGACCTACAAACAATCTACTCTTAACAAAACAAGAATTCCTTTGGTGTTGATTTATAATCCTACAAATAAAACAATGGCTAAAATTATACTTAAACATGTTCGAATCCTCTAGGATGATTCAGAGACCACAGTCCTTTTAAGGATCCTCCACTAATCTCCTACAGACAAAACAAAAACATCAAAAACACTCTTCAAGAGTGAGCTAAATGACCATTCAAATAATATCCGTAGTCTGCAACTGCTCTATGTGTACTACATATATATTTATTAATGCAGGCATTAAGATAACTGGGACAAAAGGATCAGTTGTCATCACCCATTCATGGAGTCATGGAGAGTCATGGGGAGATTTTCTCCCAATATAGCTTCAGGACAAGTGAAGAACACAGCACATCAACTATTTTAAAAAGTCAAGAATAAACTTTATTACATAGAATCAATTCTCTGTAACAAGGAGCATTTCAGTGTGATGATGGAGCTACAGCAAATAGGACTCGCATATCAGGTCAGACTGACCTCAAGTCTATGCTTCTCTGCTTGTTAGCATTAACACAGGCTTAGTTATGTACTATGTGCATCTGGGAATATGTTTACCTCATTTCTCCCTCCTAGTGTCCTGGTTACAGCTATGTACACCGCCCTTGTCAAACTGACCATGGAGGCGACATTGCAGTTATTGCAGAAAGCTGGTTATGATTTAAAATCCTTTGAAATAATTTTTACTAACAATGTAGCCAGCAATAAGAAACACACTCAGCCTCTTCCACTAATTGGAATCTACAGGCCACCAGGACACTAGTCATAATTTATTAATGAGTTTGCAGATTTCCTCTCTAATCTGGTTACTTTGGTAGAAACAGCTATTATTGTTATTATTGGTGATTTCAACATTCACTTTGGTATTGCTCAAGACCCCTTGAGATCAGCCTTTAGTTCTATACTAGAATCAATTGTTTTAACTCAGTGTATAGGAGGGATCCACACACTCTGCTGGACATACACTTTATTTAATATTGATTTATGGCATAGACTTAGAGAAAAATATGTAGTATACTACCCCAGAATTATGTCATCTCAGACCATTCCCTTATTTCATTTGAACTACATATCAGTCACAATACAGTCATCATGCCTCACTACCACACCAGTTGCTCGATCACATAAGATCCTGCACCTAGCTCAACTCTTCACAACTTGAACAAATGACTGAATGCTTAGAATGCTCAGCACTTAATGATGCACATTTAATGCTGCACATTTAATGATGATGTTCCACTTAAGAATAAAAAAAATAGGCAAAAAATAGTACTGTGCTATAATGATGACATTCGCAATTTAAAATAGAACAGTCGAAATATAGAATGCAAATGGAACCACACTAAACTTTAGTTTTCCATCTCATGTTTAATCTTCCAGCTCATGAGAGACTTCTTATCTATACAAAGTCAAATACTACTACACAAACAGCTTCTCTCTCTACCCTAATAGAAAATAACAAAAACAATCCTAGATTTTTATTTAATACAATAGCATAACTAACTACGAATAAAACAGACACCAAAGCTCAGATTACAACATACACACAGTAGTAATGATTTCCTGAATTTTTTAAATGGGAAAATTAAGCGCATAAGAGATTAATAAGAGTATTAATGTGGCATCACACTGTTAGAGATCAAAACAATCATGTCAAAAAAGGCATTAGAATTCTAGACTCCTATCCAAGAGCCTGAACTTAAATCATTTATTTCCTGCTCAAAATCTTCCACATGCTTACTGGATGCATTGCCCAAACACTTTCTTAAAGAAATTCTACTTGAAGTAAAATAACTTCTACTAAATATAATAAACTTACATGTGAACATGTCACATTAAATCATGCAAATTAACAGTCATCAAACCACTCATCAAGAAAGCTAACCTTGACCTATGTCAGTTGTCAAACTAAAGGCTGATATCAAATCTTCCTCATCATAATACAGAAACAATACTGATTAAAGTAGTGACCTATGGGAGGCTTACAACCAGGGTTGAGTGTCTTTGCTCATATTGCTTGATCTCGTTACAGCACTGGACACCACAGATCACAACACTTTACTAGATAGACTCAAAAATGTTTTTGGGATTATGGGAATAGCCCTTTTTTGGTTGAAATCTTACTTAACAAATTGTTACCAGTTTGTGCTAGTTTTTGCTGGTTTCCACTGCTAGGCTGATGATTCTCATTTATGCCAAACCAAAGCACAAAAATCATCTTAATATTATCAAGGAATATGTAAAGAACATCAGACACTGGATATTGAGAAACTTTTACTTAATCCTGACAAAAATAATCATTTTGCTATAACAGCTATTTAATATTATTTTCAACAGCTGGCTACTCCGTTCCCTTATCAGGTCTCTGTAAGGAAGGTTTATTACCCCACCAGGACACATGGCCCAAACTTTACAACCCCAGCCCAGGACTTGGGTGCAACCAGTCCATAAAGTATCTCACATGAAATTTAGGGATAACTTCACAACCTGGAATACTTAGATCAAGAAAAAATTATAAAGACCATATTCTTGAAGGAATACTGGAATTTGATGTTTCCCTTGTGAAAGGCCTTCTCACGACCCGCACAACGACACCATGATCATTTATAGAATATATACATAACAGGCTCAGCATGCTCAATCTTGAGTGAAGTCTAACTAGCGATCATCACTGAACTTTTATGAAATCCTCTCTCTTAATTTATGTTAACTTTTCTTATGTATGGTTATTTCAATTAGTCATGAAATTATTATATTCATGCCTTAATCCTATTATTCTAGTGTTTGCATATTAACCTTTATACATGTATTACATAGTGACTACCCTTTCATCTCAACTATAATAGACAGAGAGACATTAGTTGAATATTAGTAATTAGTAATAGTAGTACAGCACCATACATGTATAATAATTATGCTCTCAACCTTTCTTTATATCTCTCTTCTATGCTTCTCTATCTCTTCAAGTCTTTAAGTCGTGTGCTTCTTGATAGAAATGTAACTGCTTTTTTTATATTTAATTGTGTCCTTTATATTACTTATAAGAACATTTGCACTCTATATCTAAATATGTGGACCAAATGGCTCAGATGAATAAAGGTAACCGAACCCACCTGTTACAGTTTAAAAGACATCTCATAACCAAAATATTACTACCTAGTTGTTTTATTCCCCCTTTCTCTTTTTGTTTGTTAAATTGTTTTTTACCTGCTAAAACCAGAGATATGTCAAAGAGGCATGAATATGCATGAGCAAACCTGAGAACGATCTCTACCCCTCCCCAAGTCAAGGATATAAACATGAATGCTAAGGAATAAAGAGTTTTTATGTCGTTATACAACATGAAAATTGGATCCAGAAAAGAAGAAGTTGGAACTGCTGGTACATAGCATTCATTTTCCTATTTTATGTTCGTCTTATATCTAGTGTGTTAGTCTGTCATAAACCATTTCATTTGATTTCCATTATTCTGTCAACATAGTGACATTTTTGTTTTGTATCATTGGTAAAGTTAGAATGAATCCTGTTTGGCCAACCTTAGATATCTACAAACTATGTCTAGGATACACTCTTGCATTGGTATCTGTGAAGTCAAGGAAACATGCATCTCAGCTGTACACTCTCGGTGAAGCTAAGGCTTGCAAATTCAGGACAACCTTTCATATGGGGTCATTGTCAGCGTACCAGATTCAGGGTTAGGTGTTCTTTCCTGCTGACCATGGCCATACCTAAATTTCAGTCACCCCGCTTTCGCGGCTGTACCAGCCAAATTGACAATTGTGCCTGGAAACTGACATAAGTGCTTCCTTCCATTCATATGCTATCTTGGGGTGTCTATAGAGAGTTGCATTTCCTAGAGATAATTCTCTTCAAGTTAATATTTCCCCCCCATATTAGTCTATATAATAATAGGAATAGGAATCTCCTCCATATTTAACAATCTTCCTGTAGTGAAGCTCACTGCTAGCTCTCTTAACTTTTTGGGATAGGTTAGTCTTAGCTGAGTTAGCATCATAGCTAAACAGTTCTCTGGCTTGTGCAAAAGTAAGGATATAAAACAAATAAACCAACAACAAAGAGGTAAGAGGGAAGCCTCTGATCCCTTTTTTGTTGTTGGTTTATTAATATTATTTGTTTTATTTCCTTTCCTTTTTATTTATTTATCTCTTCAGCCCCCTTCAGTTGTCACTTGTTAGATATTCTGTACACCTGAGCCAAGTCTTTCATAGTTGTCTATAACACACATTTAACAACATCAATCATTTCTTTATTCAGTAATTAATAAACTCCCCATTATTCAACAAGTTGGTTGTTGTGGCAGATATATTTGAAGCAATGGTATTCGGTCACTGCACAAGATATGAAATAATTAGGAATGAGACTGATGTTAAATGTTAAATGTTAAAACCTTTAGTAATTCACAATCATTAGCTGACATATTTCCCTACATTTTAGGGTGGTGCCCCTTTCTAATAATTCATACACTTATGCCTTCTTGCTACATGTACTTTATGTGAAATTTTGTGGAGAAGATGTATGTGAAAACTGTTGGAGGCATGTTTTTAAAATATATAACTACAAGAAAAAGAAAAAGATAAAATTACTTACTTTCCATTGAGGGCAGTGACTCCCACAGTGCTGCGAGGAGTGGACATGCTAGCCACATAATTCCACTGTCTGGCCTGTGGGTCCCACCGCTCTACTGTGTTCAGATAGCTCCATCCATCATGGCCTCCCACTGCATACATAGGTCCTTCCAGTACAGCAATACCTTATCAAGTGAATTTGTCACACAAAAAACAGCTTTATCAATTTTGAGAATGAGATGCTAACAACATTTTAATCTATGGAATTAAGATACAGTTTGGTATGCTACAGTTTGGTATGTTATTTATACTACACTGATTGTAGTATTATTGTAGTATTATTGTACTTAAAGACAGCATATGTTTTCAGTTATTTACTTTCTGTATGCAGTTAAAAGTTCAGTTAAAAGAAGATATGGAAAATTAGCTTACAGACAGATTTTTACTGAACTGTTGCCTTACAAGACCTTTTTTAGGATCTGTTTAAAGAGAGTTCTTTTGTGTCTTAATTTGGGGCAACACAGCTTGATCTTTTTTACCTGCATTTGTAATCTTTTTTTCAAAGCATGAGCTCCAATGGCTCCCAAGTGGCACTGCTGTCTAAGGTTTATTTTATTATCAAGAGATTTTTGCTTTGAATCATGACAATGCCAAAGTCCCATAATACATTAAACCTTACTCTCCCAAGTTGGTAGCTATCAACCAATGGAGGGAGATCTGATTAGCATGTTAAATCAGGCAAACTAAATTGAGTAACAAGCTAAATGTTCTTAATTATAAGGACTTTTGTCTAGTTTTCAGATCGGCTACTATTATTTTAAGTAGATATTTATGCTTTTTTCAAGAAAGTTTAATAAGCCAAATTTGCTTACCCGATTGGCAGTTTTGTTTTCTTTTGCTTAATACTTTATTTTGCTTAAGCATTTTTTAAACATTAATATAATTTTGCTTGTTTCTAGAGGGTCTTATTTTTACATTGTTAGGATCTTTTTAAAAAAAATTATATTGGTATTTTTGCAGCATGTCCAAAATTCCACTCAAACAATATTAAATATTTATATTACTAATGAAAGAGAGAGAGAAGACAAAGAGAGAATGCACCTAGCCCATGTCTGTGGGTTGACATAGGAGGCATAGTGCACCACACTTTAGTGATAGGGTCATAGCACTCCACCATATTGGATGTCTTGAGGCCATCTCTTCCGCCAACCATGTAGAGTTTTTTCTCAATTACTGCCACACCGAACTGAAGCCGTCGGCCATTCATTACTCCATCCTGGATCCATGTGTTAGTGCGAAGGTCATACTTTTCTATTGTTGTAGAACCTAAAACATTGAAATTGTCAGTTAGTTTCATGTCTATGTGGCAACTCTTGGAAGTCAAGTCAAATATATATTTTCTAAAATTTTCTGAATTAGGGACTAGAACGGCTTTTCAAATTTGTCTAGTGTTCTCCTGGAAATGTTTATTTACTTTAAAACATATGAAAGTAGAATCGCTATTCAGATTGTGACAGGACTTATGTTGCCCTAATGAAAATCATGAAATCCAATTTTTGAAATCAATGGTCTGACATGCGACAGCTTAGCAGGTGAAATTTTGCAGTAGATGATTGTATGACCAGTAACCAGGAGATAACAAATCATGACCCACCTTTTGAGGCATCTATGCCTCCTACTGCATAGAGTGCCCCAACAGTGGACTTGCGTGGTTTGGTCCTTGGACTCTGTAGCATTGGACGGCGCTCTGGCAGCAAATGATACTTCATAGCCTCCATCAGTAGTTTTTGGCATTCCAGATCTTCTGAAAACATCCTATTGTTTTCCAGGTCAGCAAGAAGCTAGAACATGCATTATGGTCACTCAACAAATTATTTTTTGATTCAGCAATAATCAAATGTTATGTAGGCCACATAACCTTTGGTTAATTTGGTTAGTTTGTTTGTATTACAATTTATTGTTTTTAAAAGTAGTGGGGGGTTTTTAAGCTTTAAACTTCCAGTTTTTTAAGTATTGAGTGATTCAATTGAATTGGATGTTCTCTCCCCAGATCCTCTAGGCTGATAATGTATTGAACAAACCTGAGGTGGGAGAAGTGGTAAGCGGATGTACACTAGTAGCTCTCCCAAATCTCGTTGTCGGTGCTGCACATCATATCGTACCCACATCATCAGTGCTTGAAAAATAGTTTCTTCATCTGGAATGTTGATGTCATCACTGGCAAGCAGTTTGACTATTTCCATTGTAGGAAGTAAGAGAAACTCCTGGTTTTGAATGACCTCTAGAAAGTGTTCCTGAAAGATCAAGGCAATGTAATATAATTATATTAGGTCATTAGGTATCCAGTTGTATTAAATGCATGCATATACAAAATGTATCTTTAAGAGATCTCTAATATAGGCATGTTGTACTTCTTTGTAACGTAGAAGGGCTGAAAAGAAACAAAAATCCATCAGATCCAATGTAACACTGTTCACACAGCTGTTAATGTAGAAAAGCACCATAGATGTGTATTACTCCATATACACCTCTGTGCTGTTGGTAGCCTATAAAGCAAACAGATTCCAGTTGGTCCATTCATTGTAGTCTTTGTTTACTCAGGCCATACTTTTGTAGTGAAGCTATATTAAAAATTATTCCCCTGATAAATTCTGACCTGGTCAAAAGGGTAGGGGGCTCTCTGGCACCCCTGGGCCACAGACCAGACCTAGGATATGCTGGTTCCTTGAAGCTTAGCAACAAATCCATAAATGGCCTAGATATCAGATGACCTGGTTTCTGACCCTCAGCCCCCTCTCCTTATGGGTCATAAACTGATGGATGGGAAGATGAAAAGCTTACCAGTGAGGTAATAAAAAGAGAGTTTACAGGGATAGGATGTTTGACATTGCATAACACCTAATAATAATATAAGGGAGTATAGAGATTCTGTTTCCTTTCGGAATGATCTGCATACAGGGCAGAGGCCTCTGCAGGCTTCAGCAAAGGATCCTGTGTAGGATTTGGTGGAACTCAAGGTAGGATATATGTCCTCTCCACCAGGCTCATGATCTTATAGAAAAACAATGTTCTTTAGGACACGGTTAAGAGAAGTCTTCTTTTGGAATGTGGTGGTAATGGGTTCCAACTGATGTGGGTGTTGAATATCAGTTTGCATATATTGACTAAAGTATGGTTTGGATGTAATGGTGACAAATGCAAACACTAGTATGTAAAGAAGGTGGGGTGAATAAATAAACTCTTCTGACAAATGTATGAAAATGTGTGTTCTTTTTTGATTGTTAGACATTCTCCGGAGGGTGCCTCAATAATGCTTGTTAATGTTAATCTACAATAAAGGACGGGGACAGCTATTCTCTTTAACTAATTCTGAAGTCTGCATCTTGATTTTCTATTTGAATTTTATTTTCTATTTTGAACTTTTAAAACTAGCTGACTGGCTATTAAGGAATGAAACCAGCCTGGGTATATTGTAAGAAAATGAGACCATAAATTCCAATTCCCTACGAATTCAAATCCCTACCAGGGCAAGTAACCTTTCTCATCCCACAGATTCACAAAGTAACAACTTACAGTTTAATCTATTATAATGTGAAATAAACAACCAGTAATGTAAGTCAGTTGAATTTCCTTTTCCTGCAATAATAGGCCATTGTTGTCCATGTGGAATTCGGTGGAATTCAGCAAGAAGCATGAGAGGAAATCCCACCCTGCCTGCATCAGTGGCACTTCTGTGGAGTATATAGTTTCAATTACATGAGAATTCACATCTTGCAAGACCTGTCAACTCCCTGTTGATGGCTTGTCAATGTTTCTACCACCTCAGACATCTAAGGGATTTCAGGCTGCCCTCCAAGGTACTGTGGAATTTCTACCCTTGCACCATCAAAATCATCCTCACAGGAAACATCACAGCCTGATTTGGGAACAGCACCAAGCAGGACAGACAGGCTCTCCAGAGGGTGGTGCATTCAGCTGAGCATATTATTTGAAAGTTTCCTAATCTGCAGACCATCTACTACAAGTGGTGTTGGACCAAGGACAGGAAGTTTGAGAAGGACACTAGACATCCTAGTTATGGACTATTCTTTCTGTTGATGTCAGGCAAGCACTTTTGCTCCCTGAAGGCAAAGACACAGAGGATGAGGTGGAGCTTCTTCACACAAGTAATTTGGGCTATGAACCAAGGCAGCAGCTAGGACTACCCTACCGACACACATCATACAGAGGACTTATTCTTCACTGATCATTTATCACAGGTTTATTTATTAACCCCCTGTCTAACTGCACAGCACTATGCTGCATACTCACTTTGCACATTTTGCACTTTAGACTATGCTCATCTCTGCACTACTGTAATTTCTACTGTAATTTCCATATTTCCATAAAAACTACTGTAATTTCCATATTTCAATAGTTCTATATTGTTTGTATATATTGCAATCTTATTGTTTAATGGGACGGGCAGTTGTCTAAGCCTTGCATTACTAGTTGTACCTTGTATGACTATGTATGTGACAAAGACTGATTGATTAATTTGATTTGATTCAGTTTTAAATGTATAACATGTCATAATCAACTTTGTGACCCAGTGCTTGTCACATGTATTAGGTCTAGGGTTAGTTAAGATGTATTTGAAAGGTTTATTATTGATCCAAACTGTTTGAAATGATCAGTTACCCAGGAGTACAGACAGATTGAGTTACACATTATTGCACAGTAAAAGTGCATTTACAGTTTCACTGATTTGCTATTAACTATCATGCACTGCCCAGCTGCCTCTGACACAACACTTCCCATAGAAAAGGCCTTCTCTAGCATGTTCGGTGTGCTATAAAAAGTATTTTCTTCAAGATTGGCTGAGAATGTTGTACTTCTCTATGACAGAATAGTAGCAGTGGCTGTATGCTGACACACCAGGTGTCTTATGAGGAGTTGACCATACACAATTATTTAGCACCCATTTTCTACTCACTGACAGATTATGGATGTTGCCAAGTAAAACCCCAGGTCATTGCCAAATCAGTGCTCATTTGTGGCTAGAAAATTGGCTCTCGATCACTATGTGTGAATTGTTCAAAGACACAATCTGAGAGGCTCCAAAAAAAATATCTAACATGCTAAATATATGTACCTGTCAGCAAGTCCAAATCCTGTAGTGTCTAAAGTGCTGCAACCTGGTAGTGATGACTGGTAGTGAGTGCGGTGTCTAGATACAACCAATAAAACCGAAGAAAGATATGGAGTGAGGGGAAACCAGTTGAGGAGTTGTAGAATAGCAACATGAATGGCTACAAGTTCATAAAAAAAACACAATTCCCACTCTCCCTTCTCCAGGTGGTCTCTTTTTCCTTGATCTTGAGATGGAGCTTGAGATGGATAACTGCTGAAATGGATAAGTGAGTTGATGCCTTGTTCACTTCTGGCATGCAGCTTGATGTCATTCATGAAGTGAGGCTATATCATGATTCTCAGCATGAAAATGTTTATTCTAACATCAGGCTTCTGTGAAGCAGGAACAGTGGAGTTTAGCTTCAGATGAACAGACAAACGATCATGGCACCAGATTAATCTTTGTCTTGCCCAATCCAATTCTATGTTGATGCTCAAAAGAAGGATACAGGACCACAAGTCTACTAGAATTCACACCAGCTTTAATCTATACAATAACATTCCCACAGATATAGGTGTTTGAGTATTGAAATCAGAGGCAATTGATGCATATATCTACCTTGCATATCAGATAGAGAAAAAGTGTAGGAGGGATAAAGGACTTCCAGGAATGTCACTAACATAATAATTTCAGAAAAAGAAAAAAAACAGAATTAGTGATGCATACCTCTAATGAATCAGTCACACAGCCACAAAATACTGAGATCAGCAGCAAATGACCTGCATATTTAAAACCAGCGTGCTTATACCTCTGAATTCTCTACAAACAATGCAGGGTAAGGCATACAGTATTTAGGGCTGCAATTACTAAATTTATAGGACAATAATATAAAACACAGCTCCAACACAGCTAAATAGTACCTAAATAAGGATGCTGTTTTAACTGTACCTATCTGATACCACAGCTTCAGTAGTATCCAAGTCAACTCAATAAATAGCCAGATAACTATAGACTAGGAGTAATACAAGGATATAATGTGGTACTACTACAATTCTGTTTCTATCAACATTGAAGGCAGTGTGACAAAGGGCACCTACACAATCTGGAGATGGAGAAACACAGAAATGAACACCCACACCAATCAAAGAAGATTCAGTTTGTGTGGAAAGGGAAGTACAGACACTGACATTAAGTAGACTGAGACAGATGTATACAAGAAACTTGGATTTTTGTACACGACAATCTTGGAACAGCAACCAACAGCTCCACTGCACAGCCAACATCTGATAAATCACAACAACCAGTTGATGAACCACTAGTGCAAGTCCAGTCAGCATTACCAGACACAAACATCAACAATAAGAAGATTAGTCAAGTGGAGTCAAAGATCTGCCAGGAGCTACTTAATATAAGGTAGTATCATGAAGCTCTATAAAATGTGTCTCTCTTGAGCTGTATAGAACAATATTAGTAGCCAAAGAAAAGCTCTTGAGTAGATGGCGCAAGGCAACTACCTGAACCCTACAGAATTAAACAAATACATATGATACAGCATAGCCATTGAAGCAAAAGAATGAACAACATTGAAAACTGCCATGAAGGAACTAACATGGAAGATGAGGATTCAGAAGACAATCCCAGAGAACTAGCCATATTGAACAAATCACAAAATGCTGGGTCCACATGAGGTTCAACAACCTGAGAAACATGTACAGAATAGACATGAGCCTGCAGAAGCTGGAACAGACCATCAATCTGAAGCTTCAGGCAAAATCTCAGTGGTTGAGAATGTATGCAAAGAAGAGCAGTCACTACCTTTAGAACATGCTCTTCAAAGAGGACACCAAAGTGTTCTATCATTAATTCAACAACCAAAACACTGACGTAAATGAACTGCAGTAAAGAAGTAATTGCATGGTATTGTGGAATAAAACGGTTCCACAACGATTGCATTGACTCAAGAGGGAGAGAAAGGACCATGAACAAATATCATAACTCACTGCCAAACTTCACAGTTGATGATACAGCTAGGTTCATCAAACATACAACTGGAAGTTGCCTGATACCATCAAAGACCTTTGATCAATTCCTGGTTAACATCTGGAATCACTTCTCAATTTTCTACTTTGAGGAAACCAAGGTCCAAAATATTTACTATCTAATCATCTCCTTCTATAAGTCTGAATAGTCTTAACAGCTGTGCTGATGAACTATGTCTAGAATTTCTTACTCAAGAATGTAATCCTCTTAGACAAGCAGAAGGGTTATTGAAGAGTGTTGAAAGCTTTCAAGGATCAGCTGCTGGTGAGTAAAATGATTATAGTCATCATATAGACACACCTGTAGAATCTGGGTATGGCATTGTAGAAGCATTGATGTGAGAGTGGAAGACTGAGATGTGGTTGTTCTTCACCCAAGGCCACATTAGGACAGGAAGAATTACAAGAGAGTTATATTCCAGGGTGACTCCTTGTCTCCCTTTCAGTTTTTCTTAGCGCTGATACCATTAAGTAACTTGCTGAACATATGATGGATTTGATTTATAGTGAACAAATGCAACAAAGTCAGGAACTACTCTGTGGGTATTAACCATGGACAAAGTTCAGTTGTACCAGGCATGCAACATGTCACACCTTCCACTCAAATTCAGCCCAATGCAAACTACACTACCCACAAGCCCCTACTTCATTCCAGATCACCTGATTATTAAACTCACCTGTGTCTAGTCTAGTTATCCCTCATGTTTGTATGTATGCTCAGTTTGCCCAGTCAGTCATTGTGAAGTCTCGTCTGCCCGCCTTACGATTCTGAGCATTTGTATTCCTTATTGCTATTCTGGTTATTGATCCCTTTATGTCTGTTTAATGGATTTATTCTTTTGCCTGTGCCCTGTTGGATTTATTTGCTCTTTGACTGTTTTCTGGATATTGTTTATGTTTTGACTACGCCTTTGGATTTCCCCTCTTCCTTATTAAAACATTGTACCTGCATTTAACTCTGTCCCTGCTCATCAAATCTGACACAGCATTTTGTCATTGGAATGGAGTTTGGCCTAGACAAATGTGCTACAGTAGTCTACAAATGTGGCTAGTTAATCATCCCATGGCCTGAGCACATACACAGCTCTTACTCCAGAAGTGGAAAAAAAAACATAATTCACAAACTTTTTTTACATTTTTAAAAATGTAAATATCAAATCAAGAAATCACAGTTTTCTGCATTTTCCCTCAGTAGCTTTTGACCTCTTTCACTCAAATTAGAATTGGCTTTAATTGTTGACAATGAAGCCTTAACTACAACATAATGCATTATGTTCATTTGTGTCTCATCGTCCTGTTTGTCAACCATGTTTTGGTCACCTGAGTGGTGTTTATATATAATATAGTAATAATATGCTAACTAGGTCAAATTCTGATTTGCTGACAAATCAACTATATGGACCCAAGTTTCATCTTAACTGTTTTAAAAGGAAGCCAGACAACTAATAAATATTACTTAATATTTGTCTTGCCATGTAAAGCAGTATAGAATACCACCAATCAGGAATAAATATCCTTGTCTATAAATCCAGAAGGGGAATGGCCAATGAATTCTAACTGAATTCTAATGGATTTTCATATTCTAACTAGAACAAATAGTAGCAAAACCCTACAAGCCCACAATGGATTGAGACAGGGAAAAAGTAATAGGTAACTGTAATGGATGGTACCCCAACACCCCTCACAGAAAGTCTCCTTATCAAGATGCTCTGGAATACCTGTAGAGCAAGTGGACCCTCACCTCTGGGACAGCACATCACTCTTCCTCACTCTCTAAGGAAGGTTTATTACCCTGCCAAGACACATGGCCCAAACCTTATGACCCCAGCCCTGGACTGGCGGCAATGAAGTCATAAAACATCTCATGTGGAATTTGGGGATGACTTTACAACCTGGAATACTTAGATCAGGAAAACTTAAGAAGACCATATTCCTGAAGGAATGCTGAAATTTGATATGTCCCTTGTGAAAGGTCTTTTTCGTGAGCATCACAAAGAGACATGTGCAGAATATAATCTTATCAATTGTTTTCTTTTTGTTTTCCTTTTTAACAAGGTGGTATTTGCGATGGATTCTACAAACAATTGTTCCATACCACCCCTCAGTGACTATAACAGACTTCCCATCTGGATTATTTGATTCATTTTCTTTAGCTCTTTTGCTCCCTTTCTTTTCTCACTCAGTTGTCACTCGTTAGGTATTCTGTATGCCTGAGCCAAAGCCGTCATAGTAGTAGCACCCATTTCATAATGTCGATAATTTGTTTATTCATTGATCAATACAATTCTCATTTATTCACCAAGTTAGTTGTTGTGGCAAATATATTGCCACAATCAATGCTATTCGGTAACTGCACAAGTAATAATAATAAGCCTTCAGTACTTCACCAGTGTTAGTTGATGTATTTTCCCTATAATTTAGGGTTTGTGCCCCTTTTCAATAATTCATAAAATGTTATGCTTTTGCTACACTAACCAACTAATATAATGATATATTGTCGATGGTAATCATGGTAATTTGTCTTATTATTGAATAGTATTTAAAGACTTTATTATAACCATCAAATCAAAAAAAATCCATTTTATTGTCATGTGACACACACAGGAGTAAGGTGAGTTAAAAGCTTAACTGCTTACTCCTTACATTCTGGCAGTATTGTTACAAAATACTATGCGCATATTCAAAAAAAGTAAAACTATATACAGATGTGCAAAGTACAGCAGGTACATACACAGTCATATGCACATCTTACACACATCATGCACTCACCACACATATTGTGCACTATTGTAATACAAACCCCGAGTAGACACTGTATATGAGACAGTACTGAATGATCTGAGTGTGCCAGTAGTAATAGGGTGATATATATTATTGTCCAAGCTGTTTTACATAACACTGTCTATAAAGTGCAGAGAAAAGTGGGTGGTTGTATGGTGGAGAGGGAGGGATTGTCTATGTGAGTGTGGGTATGTGAGGGTATAGGCCATGGTAGAGTATAACTGGCTGCTCAGCAGTCTAATGACCTGTGGAAAGATACCTTCCCTGAGCAGGCTGGTTCTACTTTGTATGTAGAACCATATTCCAGATGGCAGCCACAAGAACATACTGTGACTTAGACAGCAATTTGAATATACATCCAAGAGTGATGGAAGTTCAATCCTAGTGATGTGTTGGGCTGATCTCACCAGGCTTTGTGGTTTGTCAAGTAGGATCATCAAAGACGTCAACTACATTATCCACAGCCTCTTCTGACTGATGCCATCAGGACAATATAATCACAGTATAAGAGCAAACACAGCATCTTATGAGATTTTCCACAGACAGTTCAGTAATGCCTCTTTTAAAGTATGAGATGTACTTGCATGGCATTAGCTTTACATCAGCACATGGGGTATTTGTGTTCTTCATTGATTGCAGATTCAGATAGGACTATAATGTCAGTAATTTTATGGACTGTATGCTCCCATGTCAGTAAAGATTATAGCACCTATAATCATAAAATAACCACTAGAAACAACATGGTTATTTTAATCCCACGTTATATCAATAAATATTCCATCATATCAAGTGGATAAGGATTTACAATTTTTATAAAGCATGAAAGCAGTCAAAAAAGTATGCCACAAAGGGACAGATATAAACCCCTAATCACTTGTTGAATTGGATGCTCTGTGAAGTAATGCTGTCACAATCAGAAATATCACAAATCTGTTTTGGTTTTTTTTAATCCCCAATGTCATACTGCCAGATCCCCAAGCAGACTACAATATCCAGCAACCCATTCATCACCCAGTCAAAAACTCACCCAATCAGAGGCATCAGAATATTGAACTCACCTGCGTGTCCTGATTATTGGAGTATATAAGACTTAGAGTTTGAAACAGTCATTGCAAAGTTTTGCCAATAGTTTTTTAGAAGCATACTGAACGTTATTTTGGATCGTCTTTTTGTGTACCATACCTTTTCTTAGAAGTCCTCATTGTTGTATTTTGCCTGCCCCTTTTGGATTTTCTGCCTGGTTAAATTGTGATTGATCTTCTGGTTTCTGACTCGGACTGTTATGCTCTCTATGATTTGGATTATCCCTTTATATTCTCTTTTTGTCATCACACTGCATTATTGCAAAACCCCTGAACAAAAAATAAACCAACCTGCTGTTTCATATCCATAAGCGTCTGATTTTGCCCGACCCATCACATCCAAAAAAGTTACTGTACTATGTATATGCATTATAAACCTCTTACAAATATTCCTAACAATCATATATGAGGTTCTGTTCAGTCCCAAACTGCAATTATTTCCTTGGTAGAGTAAAATCCTGCAAGTCCAAGACTTTAATTGCAGCCAACCTTTTGGCTCAAAGAAAGCTGCTAAACCAAAGGCACAGATGCATGTACAAAAACAAACAAAAAAGGGAACACAAAGGTAAAAAAATATAATAAACTCACAACACTAATTAGAACTGCTTCTAATGGCCCACAGGCTGTGAAACCTAAACCAACCCATTAGCAAAATAATCCAACCCCAAACAAAAACAGACACAGAAAATTCAACACAGCAAATGACCTAACTAGAACAACACACTCTGCTCAAAACCCCACATTAAACAATGCACAAAGAAATCCTGCAGCCAAGCACCAGCTATTCCTTTTGCTCTTTATATAACAAAAATAGTTGGGCAGTCAACTACATTGAGAAAAAAAAAAACAATGCAGGCCTGTCGGTGGAATCTAAAACGCAGTAAAAACAAACTCAGTAAAAATTAAATGAAAATGAGAAGCGTAGCTTCTACAGGCACAGCTAAACCCTTCCAGGTTTAACTGAGTTACCTGCAGGTTTCTTCTTGTGTCTAAATTACATCTACATCCGAATAAGGCCGCAATCAACACATGCCTAGAATGTAACAAAATAATCTGTCATTTTAATTCAAGGGTGTAATGTTGGGTTACACCTGGGTTAATCATTTAAAACAAAATGCAGAGACAGAACCATAACCATAACATAACTAACCAAAGCCCAGTTATTAAAATTAAAAGCACGAAACTAACAGGACACCGAAGAGGGAAACTTACAAATGGAAAGACAGGGCTTAAGAACATGTAATAACAAGGGAGAAACAAGAAACAGGTTAAAAAAATACAGGGCAGAGCAGAACAGAAGGAAAACAAGGACATGAGAGAGGTTGCTAAGGGAAACGTGACGCTAACTGCATGGCAAATGGAGGTTGAAACAAATCTCCACCCTCCCAATTCTCTGCCAGCTTTTAGCAAACTCTGTCTACAATTCTTACAGTGGCTTATGCCAGCATCACACCTAGTGTAGTCCCAATCCTCCTCAGGCAAGGAATCTACTTATCTATGCTTCCCAGTCACCGTGATCTACTTCCTCATGTGTAACCCAAATCCATTCTAAACATGTTGTACTCATTTGATCTACTGTCGTCAACTGTATTATCTCAAACCTTGCTGCAATGGTTATCACGTTAAAGGTAATGCCACCACTGTCCACATCATCTGAAACACTCATACATAAGGGACAAAGGAAATGCTCACACATTATGTGTAATCACATACTTTTTCACATGCTCATACCGAATGCAACACTCATACATAATGGACAAAAGAATTGCAGACGCTTTGTGCGTACTCACGTACTTTTTCATGTGCTGGTACCGAATGCCTTGCACCTGTAGCATGACACATTTACTTGTATTATATACTTTTGCATTTACTGGCCAAAGGCCTTGTCAGAGGAATGAAATTTTAGGAAGCTTTAGATAGAGTCTACTACATGCATTTATCCTGTTAATGTTAAATTGCAAGTTATTGTTACTATATGCAATTTTATTAAACATTAACATGTGTAGGATAACAGACTAGTAAGGAACATAAGCCAAATCTAAATCTTGTGGTTCATAATAGTCCAAGATAGATAAAATTTAATTAATATTTCATGTTGCAACAATATATTTTTATTTGTGACCAGTGAAAGCTATATGATACTAGTAGATTTTTTGTGTAATGGTAATATATGCAAATCAAGTAGTCACTCACATCTCTGTAATTTATATAGGGGTTTCCTATCCAGTGTATATCAATCATAAACATTATAGGCCTTGTAGTGAAATTTACATTATGGATGTGTCTGAAAAACTAAATCCAAACAGTACTATAGATTCAGATTCATATTTTCCTATGATCACAGACTCATTTGCAATGTTTGAATAGTACTGTTTCATCACAAACATTAATTTGAAGAAGTAGTATAATGTAAGGGCAAACAGAAGTTGGCAACATTGATCTGGGAGTGAAGAAACGATAAAAAGGAGAACAGATTTTTAAGATTTGGCAAACAAATGAAGTACTGGGTTGTTCAAATAAAACTAAGAGGCACTGATTTGTTTTTAGATGTCGGTAAATGCCATAGATATTTCGAACTTATGGAGTAAAATATTGCCTTGGTAGTTTTATTTTAAAAGGCAGAATGTTGGAATTGCATTAAGAATTGAGGGAAAACAAAATTATTCAAATATTATTGTTTAATCTGGACAGAATGTTTGGCAGTAAACTCCAAAACTGTTCACCCCATTTTGATTACTGAAGTGACTGAAAAGGAAGTTTCTTTGCCTGTCCTCTCTGATTAGATTAACTTTGTTGTTAAGGTAAGCCCTGTATAAACATCCTGTACAGATGCCCTTCGGAAGATAACATCCAGTTTCTTGAGTCATTTCTGCACTTTGTAAGAAACATATCATCTGATAAATATGTGTGTTGCATCCTACAGTGTCTATGAAATATTTAATGTATTGATTATTTTTGGCCAATGTTGCTTTTGTTCCTTTGCACACATCAAGACTTTGGCACACATCAAAATCAATTAGTACTACAATAAATAAAAAGTCTTGAGTGTTTTGTGGTTATTTTATAATTACATTCTAACAACAATAAATCCATTAAGATAAAAATTAATTGTTTTTGTAACATGAATCATGTTAAAATTGGGGAGAAGAAATACTATTTATTCAATTATTTAAAAAAAATATTGTAAATTTGAAGTCCTACAAATGTAACGATTGGGCACCCTCTTAGCGGCCTGTTTTATTATTTCTCTCTGTCAAATCTTTGTTTTTCATTTACTTCCTTATTTCACTCCTTGGTTTCGTTTTCTCCACCCATCATATGTTCCTGTAGTCCAGTCCGTGTTTTAGTTCTCCCTGTTATGTTCACCTTTAGTGTCTGAGTGTCTTGGTTATTTAAGCCCTGTGTTTCTGTCTTCTAGTTGTTGGTTATTGTGGTAAGTTATATCCTTCTGTCAGTTCTGCCTTATGGTCATTTACTTTTTGTTTACTCTGGTAGCATGTTATTTTAGCCTTAGTGTTACCCCTTTTGCCTCTGTTTGTTTTACCCTTCGTGTTCGTGTTTCCTCATTTAATAAACTGCCTCCTGCAATTGCATTCTACCTCTGCCTGTTCCTAGTGGGATCGTAACAGAATATCCAACCATAAAACAGATATGCAACAGGAGGACCTCTCTGTGTCACATCATGTTCAGTCTGCATCAGTCCAGCCACCCCCACACAATGCTTTGCTCCCGGACAGGGACATGGAATATATCAGGGTCCTGCTCACTACGCTTCAGGAGGGGAAACCCTTGGCTCTACCCTCTCTTATGGCAACACCCAGTGAGTGTAATGTGGAGGGGAAGTCAATGGGAACATATGTCATGCAATGCTGTAACTACCTTCAGCACCTGACCTGCCCTGATCCCCTGGCGTATGTAAAGGTAGTGTTTTTGAAAATATTTCTCCAGGGTAAGGCACCGACAATGGGCCGACATAATCCTCTTAGCACAGGGTTCAAGAGACTGTGATGGTGGAGGGTTTCCTCTGGTTGCTCTCCACACGATTTGCTCCTCCTAGATAGTCCCTGTTTGGGTATGAAGGAATCCGCCCGGCCAGTTCCCGCCTCCGGCGCGAGGGCCACCGCCCGTCCTGATCCTGTTCCAGTCCCTTGCGCGAGAGATGCTGCCAGGCCAGTCTCTGCCTCTGGCAAGAGAGACGCCACCCAGCCGGATCCAGCCCCTGTTCCTGGTGTGGATGAAGCCACCTGGCCCGATCCAGCCCCTGTGTCCTGCGTGAGTGACGCTGTTGAGCCTGATCCGGTTTCTGGTGCAAGGGATGCTGCTACCCAGCCCGATCCAGCTCCCACGAGAGATGCCACCTATCCCGACCAAGTCCCGGGCCCTGGCGTGAGAGACTCTGCTAATCATGAGCCTGTTCCCGGCCTAGTGGTGGCCCCCTGGCCCATCCTCGCCACCCGAGAGGCCTCTCAATCTGTTCTTGTTCCTGTGTCAGGTCTGTGCCTGTAGGTAACTTCTGGATCCCCCTGCAGCGCCACCGACCGCTGTAACCGTGCCTCCAGACCCTGCAGCACCGCTGAGCAAAACAAGCCCGTCTTCAGGCCTCCCGGATCCGCCGCTGCCTGGCGCAGCCATACCTCTGGACCCGCTGTTGCTGACTACTGTAGCCACGTCGCCAGACCCTGCAGCACCACTGAGCAGCGTAGCCCTGTCTTCCAGCCTCCCAGACCTGTCGTTGACGGTGCCGCCACGCCTCCAGACCCGCCACCGCCACTGATGGCTGCTGCCCAGCCCACGGACCTGCCGCCGCTGATGGCCACAGCCCTGCCTCTGGATCCCCCCAGACCTGTTACCGCTGATGGCAGCCCCAGTGCCTGTCTCTGTTCCCACTCCCAGCATATTTCCTCTCCTTTCCTCTCCTGACTTTTTGCCTGCCACCTTCTCCAGCCGTGTTTCTGGTCCAACTCCCTTTCCCCATCCTACTTCCATCCCTCAATCTGTCCCTACTCCACTGCCTGTTCATGGTTTGGCCCTGAGTCCCATACATTCATATAGCATTCCCCGACAATAGTCCTGCCCCGTCTCCTGTGTCTGTTTGTAATCCTGGCCCGGGTTCTGCCTCTTTGTTTGCTCTGTGTGTCTCCCTGCCTCATCATCCCTAGCTCCTCATTTTGGTCTGGTCCCTGTTTCGTGTAGCCCTTTTTTTTACACCTGTCTTGCCTGAACTCCCGCCCCTGTTCCACCCTCTGGTATTAGGCTTGTTTTTGTCCTTGCCCCTGTTCCTGTGTCCGTTCTGATGCCCTTGTCTCTTTTTGCTTCCTGTCCCTTGGCCCCTGGTCTGTGTGTGTGGTTTGTGTGTTTTTTTTTTTTTTCCTTCTGGCTCTTTTGGTTTGGTGTTCTGAGTTTTGTGCACTTCGGTGGGGGGGGTTCTCTAACGATTGGCCACCCTCTTGGCGCTTGTTTTATTTCTGTCATCTTTTTGTTTTTCATTTACTTCCTTATTCCGCTCCTTGGTTTCATTTTCTCCACCCTTTGTATGTTCCTTTAGTCCAGTCTGTTAGTTCTCCCTGTTATGTTCACCTGAGCCTGTTTAGTGTCTGTCTTGGTTATTTAAGCCCTGCGTTTCTGTCCTCTAGTTGTTGGTTATTGTGGCAAGTTATGTCGTGTCAGTTCTGCCTTATGCTCATTTACTGTTGTCATTACTTTCTATTTACTCCGGTAGCGTGTTTTTACCTTTAGTGTTACCCCTTTTGCCTCCATTTTACCCTTCATGTTTCCTCAATTAATAAACTGCCTCCTGCAGTTGCATTCTACCTCTGCCTGTTCCCGGTGGAATCATAACAAATATTTCTTACGTACTTAGTAGTTCTTAAAGCTTTTATTACTGTGATTTTTTTCACAGCATACTGACACTCCTACCATAGTGTAGCTGTGGGCCACGTTCAGAAGATCTGTGCACCCTTGAGCATCAGCAAATGAACAGATCCCCAGGCAGTTGGATGGGTGCAGTTGTTTCATTAGAAAGTTGCAGCAGACCTCAATAACTTGTGAGAGCTGGAGCAGACATGCTGTAGCCAGTAGACTCTCAATAGTCTCTTCCTTCAGCTCAAGAACACCTGTGAAGTTGGAGATAAAAACTGAATTTTTGTGAACCTTTACCACATATAACCAAATTGGTACCAAAGCAAAATAATAGTTGTGCTGGATATACTATATCCTATAGTGTTAAGTTATTAATAAAACATTTTTTTTTCTTTGTTAGAAGTTAGAGAAACAGTACTTTGATGGGCTTAGTAATCCATAGTAAGAGTTTAATGGAATAACATCTTACATTGAACTGATTGTATTAAAAAAAAAAAAAAAAAAAAAAGAACTGTGCAATAACAATGCAAAAGCATCCACTTCAAATGCATGTTTAACTAAAACTGAAATTACAATCAGATTATTTAAAAAGCAATGTTGGTACTAACCAGTGTATGCAAAATGAACTAATGATTTCAGTGCCTCCGGATCAACACCTTCTATTTTGATCTCCTCTTGTTTAGCCTCCCGCACATCATTGGTGAACATGGCAGCAAAGTAGTCAGAAACTGCACTTAAGACAAGTCTGCCATTAACAAAACAAACAAGTATGCTGAATATGCATGCAGTGTAGATACAGCAGTTATTTTCACCAGGTTGTCATAAAAAGCTGGAGAAACCTTGACTAAGCACACTTCCACACTGAAGCACTTAGCTACTGAAAGTGCTTTCTCAGTGAGTAATGTTACAATTCAAGAAGTAAATGTATAGAATAAAAAAACATTTAAGTAAATCCAAACTGTGTGTATGGATACATACTGCACTGTCAATAAATTCAATATTTATTGCATAATCACAAGAAGTCTTTGATTAAGAAAAAAAAAGTTGTATGACTGAGTTGCCAGTTTACTAGGGATATCTTTTGGTGTGTCTCCTTTGCATACATTTGCCAGAGTATTGGTTCTAAAGGTTCCTGAATGCATTGTGCTGTGTGTGAGGTTCTACAATCCAGAAAAGATTGCATTACAAAGTTGCTGCAAATTGGACAGCTGTTTCGACCTCATTCCAAAACACAGCCTAAAAATATGCTCAACCAAGATAAGATCTAGAACTGTTCAGGTCACTGAATAAATGAAAACTCATCTTGCTAGCAGCATGTTGCTAGAACCATTAAATGACAAAATGTGGCAATATCTTTGTGCATTATCATGCTATATGTGACTATCCAAGTGTAGTGAACCACATTTTACAGTTTAAATTGTAGTCAGGAAAACATGAACTTGGTGAACTGAGATGATCTTCTGCACACCTATAGTAATTCTGCATGTGATTTGCACAGCTCTGGCCCCATTACTTGCTTACACTATTATCTTTATTCTCCTTTTACCCTTTTCTCCATGCATAAAATAGCTGGCTACTTTTTAAATTTATTTATTTTTCCTTTTCATATGGTTCTCAGTGAACCCTTGAAACAGTTGTGCAATTGTTGGTCTGAAAAGCCCAGACCAACAATCATTTGGGAAATAATCGAACCAGCATGTCTAGCCCTAGTTATCATGCTACATCTAAAGGGTCTCTGGTTTTGCCTATTCCAATGTTCATCTGAACATTAAATAATACTAGAAATGATAGCCTGCAAGACTTATTCAATATACTTCAATCATGTGATGTATGACCTAATAAACTGGCAACTTAGTGTACCTCAGTCACACATCTACTTTAACAAGCTTCTTTTCTTGCAGCTCAAAGTAAAATTTTAATTTACTGGCAGAATACCAACCTGTGTGCAGGTATCTTGTGATCTCCAGCTATCAAAAGCACATCACACAGCTGCTTGTGTTGGAGATAAGTCTCTATCTTATGAAAGGTCTGTTCTGCATGGTTTGTGGCCTGGAAAAACTCAACTGAGCAGTTGGAGCTCATCCTAGAGTAACTGCTCATAGTCAACCTGTACAAAAACCAGAAGACAAGCATTTGATCACAATTCACTTGGTCATTTCATAATGACCTTATAATGAACACATCTGCCTTCAATATTTGATGTGTATCAGTGTATTTGAATGTTGCACATTCTAAAGCATCTGCATGGCTTTATTATATACACTTATTTTACACACACATATTTGCATGAAATTGACAATGTAGGAATCATCGCACATGCAGCATGAGAAATGGAAATGCCCATTTAATGCAATGCAGTGCTTACAATTTACCCTCACTTTTCAAAAGGTTTGCTACTTTAACCACATAATTTAGTCATGTTATTTGATTAAATGTTTCTTGTGTAGGAGATGCAATATGTAACGGCGGGAAGGTCCAGGGCGAACACACGTTCGTGTAACATAAGGAGGCTAAGAAAGATGCGGGGACGAGTTACGTTAAACAAACACATACGTTTATTCATACAGAACCCAAATACGACGCAGCAATGAAGCTAGCGTAACGTCAAACACCGACAACAGAACCATAGGGGTTTATATACATATATAAATGACAAGCAATTACAAACAGGTGTGACACATGGGGGGCGTGTCCACACGGACGAACATACACACACGGGGAGACACTTGGGAGGAGGGGCCGTAACGTGACGAAGTACCACTGCCTCGTACGTAAAGAGCGCACAGGATTCAAAGCAAGAGAAGCCAGGACAGGACTGTGTAAGTGAATGACATGTTTAATAACGGAATCATCAGGAGAACAGTACTGAACAGAATCCAGGAACAAACAAAAGGATAATAGACTTAATCAGGGTGAGGATAAGCATTAGATACAGAAGGGAATTAAATATTCAAGGAAGACGTACGGGAAAACAACGAAGCATGAAACTAAGACAAACGGTAGAAAAACAAGGAAGGGAAGTACATATAACTAGGTTACTTAACGAGGTAAACAATAGCCAAGTCTAAAATACACAACACAGATTTAAAAGGAAAACCAAAAACACATGACTGAACAAGGTGAAAGAAACCAAAAAGGGAGCGAAGCAATGAGGAATTGAATTAAACAGACTGGCGATAACGGATCAGGAAAGCAATGTAAACGAAAGCACCGAGATAAAGTACAGCGGACAGGAGAACAGAATAAACTAAACGAACATGAACTGGGAGGGCAGTGTAAACTGGAGTACAGATAGAAAGTGCGTAGGAACTAAATGAGAGAGATAACTAAACAGGGGAAAGGCGAGGATAACGGTGTGAGTAACTTAATTTAGGACAGAGAGAACAAGTACAACGTAACCAAAAGCGAGCGAGGCAAAAAAAATGGCATGATATAGTCAATAACCAATAAACATGAGATGCAGGAACAAGGTTTAAATGCATGAACTTAACAAGACTAGAAACGAGGAGCAGGTGAAAGCAATGACGGGCGTGGGAAACCAAACGAGGGGTGGAGAAAACGAAACTAAGGACTGGAACTAAAATAACACACAAGACGGGAATGGAAACAGGCGAAAGCTAGAAAACACGGAAGATATCAGGAAGCTAGGAAAACGGGAGACGCTCCGTTCCGTGAGCGTGACAATACCTCTTGGTTGACACACACTAGTTGTATATGCGTGATATTCTGTCTCTTTCCTTCATATTAGTCAGAGGTTAAAAAACTTTAGACATAATCTGCATAAATAAATGGATTTAAAGAATTCAGAAAGGCAGCTTTTTTTTTACAAGCTGCTATTTTTTTTTTTTTTTCAAAAGACTAACTTTGAATGGGATCCTTTTTTTCACAGGGCTGTGAAAATGTTAAGTCTGAACTACTTTCCCTGTGGACTAGAAGATTACATGCTTTTGTGTGGCATATCTGTAATTGCTCAGAGCCCTGGCAAACAATTCAAAACTGTTATTTTGGTGCCCTTCATAGAACAAATACACCACTGGCTTTTAACTCAGGCTTCCTTTTCACAAAGTCATGTTTTCTGAAAAGTGTTCTTATAACTGATGAATGGCTTTTAAAAAATGGTGTTGGCATGAATGGGACTGTGGTAGGCCCAGGGCTCCCTGTTCTCGGGCATCTGGAGTCGCCCATCAGGTGGGGGTACTGTTACGAAAGCCAGGAATCATGCTCAACCCTGCACTGCCACGCCTACTTCTTCCCACACATGCCTCCGATCTGGTTTGAATGAATACTTACACACCTGATCATTGTTTCCCTCATCACTGCCCCCTTACGTAAGCTCCCCTCCTTCACACTCACATCACAAAGTATTGCCAACCTTATGTTGCGTACCAAGTGGTTCAGTTATGGTTTTGTCTTCCTGGTTTTCGACTGCTGCCTGTGTTTCAGATCTCATCTTCTGCCTTACCCCTGAACACCCCCCAGACTCTGCCTTGTGTTATCAACCTTGGAACAACGTGACTACGAATACCTGCCTGACCCCACTAAGCTGTTTGATCTAAATAATAAAATATTTTGCGATTGGATCCTCTTACTTGTTTGTGTGTGCAATCGTTACACACTTGGGACTTCTTTTAGCTGTTCCTAGGATTGCATGTTTCTTGACTGAGATGTCATTCCTGGGATTTTTTAGAGCTAATCCTCCATCTTAGGGGTCACAGCCCCAAGTGCAGCATGCACCACTTGAGAGAGGCCTAACAAGTAACCAAAACAAAGACACATGTAACATGAACTGCCACCATCACTTGTGTCACAGAATGCTCCCCTTCCCACGGGTCATGTGGTACAGCCTGCCGCGTGCATTGGGAGCTCATTGTCTGTCTCGTTTGTAACTACTCATTTGTAACCACACCCATGTTGTTTAGCACACACCTGCACCTGGTTTTGTCTCGTTATGTCTCTCTGTATTTAAACTGCTGTAGGAGTGTGCTTAGTGGTCGGACATTGCTCATGTTTATATTTGTGCTCATTTTATTCGTATTTGTGTTAACTGTTGAAGTTGCAAGAGAGTGCCAATTATCTTTATTGTTTGTTTAATAAATGTCTGTCACCTTCGTAGGAGCCTGCTCCTTGCTCTGGGCCGTTACAGAATGAAGAAGGCTACGGGCACAGGTACCCATTTAGGTGGAGTACACCTAAAATATTAGTCTTTACCATTAGTTAAAAAAAATCAATAAAAACATGTTAACATTTTTGGACAAAAAACATGATTAAATTTATATTTTCAATCTAATTAAATAGTTTTAATGGTGTAAGTAAAATACCATTAGAAAAGTGCTTACAACTATGGATTCGTGAAGGTTTTCAAGGTGCCTGTTTTAATAAGAGTAGGGTAATGTGGTGATATTCACAAGGCATCTTCAATCAGTATTCATGATCATTAGACAACATGTAGGCTTTTACAACTCTGTATTAAATACCACAGGCAGGAACATAGGCAGGATGGAGTTGTTCGAACACCATCCCCGCACCCCCCAAAATCAAAATGCCTACTTAATTTAAATCATTCTGTTACTATATTAAATGCCAGCATGCAATGACATGAAGCAAACTGTCAAAGCAATATGATTTTGGAGCTGAAATAGCTTATCAATTAGTTCATTGCTTATACAGTTACAAATCACTGGAATTAGTTTCTCTGACTATGTAATATTAATTAACTGACAGGCAAAAGGTTGCATTATGGAATTCAAGAATTATGATGGGAAATAAAGAGCAAACTAAAACAAAACTGAAGTGGTCAGTGAATTCATTACAAGTTAAGCAGGAAAGTGTCACTTCAGGTACTACGCCACTCCCCATATAAGGGCATAAGCCATTCCACACACGGGGTACATTCAGGTAACCACAGTAGCCAGAACTCACCCATGCCTTAATCCTGATTTCACCTAATGCTAAATCAACATGAGTTGCAACCTCAGGAGGCACTTCTTTCCTTCTTAACTGCTACAGCAGGAGGTTTAACAGGCCAGTCAATGGTGGTTAAATTTACAAACAAACTCAGCAAATTTGTCAAAGAAGTATGCTAACCAGAGCAATATTTGCTTGCAGTATGAAAACCCCAATTATACAAATCATATATATATAATCATCCTAAAGTTAACAAAACAGCAAGCACACTCACTTGTATCCACTCTACCCAGCTCATCCCATAGCTTGATCCATTCCACCAACGCAGTACATAGAACACTATAATACAGAGTACATACAGGAGTACTTAGCAGATAATATGCTAATGTTATGTAGCTTGGATAGAGTTTGCCTAACTGATGACACTCCAGGATCATTGAGACATCTAACCACCTTATACTTTGTCGATTCCAATATATCGTGGATCTTGAGATTACCTTACTTTATTACTGTAATTATAGTAGTACACATATGCTGAGTGGAGGTACTCCTGAAGTTATTTGATCCAGTCTTCCACTGACCCGTCTTTCACACTATTTTAAGGGGTTAAAGAGAGAAGCTGTTAGTATCCACTAGTACATTCTCTTGTCTATTGCTTGCCTGTTCCAGCATAGTAAAATCGATAGCAACAATTTTCCCACAGCTGCCATTTGGAGGATGAATAAACCAATACAAATCCATATCACAGTTTCTAATTTTCTGCTGCCAACAAAACAAAGCAAAAAAACTGCAAAATGTCAGCACATTTCCACTCTATGTTCATCAGTGGCTCTCCTATCTCCCAGAAGCATAAAAACACATAACAGAGTTAGCCTCTTGCATTACTTCTATTTCTTTCTAAGGAAGGTTTTAACAATGGCAAAGGAGAAAATTGGCAGGTTACTAGTCTGGTTGAAGCAAACTATATTGATGGGTACTGAAATAATAATCCCTGAGATAGCATCAATCATACACCGAGGAGTACTGTCCACCAGCAGATGGGAAAAATGTATTAGCTTTCTGATTAATTTTTCTTGGCCAACACTATATTTTGACATCAATCAAGGCCAGTCATAAGATCCAGCATTGTCCCACTGACTTGGTAGTCTGCAAGTATACTGCAAGTATATCTGACCAAGAGTATGTGGTCACTTTTCTTAATTATTGAGTTCCACATCTACTGCTATACAGGTGTATGCAATCCAGAAAATAATAATGCAGTAATAGACCAGTTGTTAACAGTAGAATGGGTTGTACTACGAAGCTCAAAGGATGCCACATTTGATGCCAGTCAATTTATGAAATGTCTGCCCTGTTATATTTGCTTGGATGAACTGTAAGTGTTAATGTTGTGAAATGGAAATAGGAGTTCAGCCACAAAGCACTAGAGCATGCAAATTCAAAGAATGCTGCTGCTGATTGCTGAAATGTGCAGTGCATAAAAATCACATATACTTTGTTACCTCATTTACTGCAATTTTCCAAACTATCTCTGGAAGCAACATTAGCACAAGAGCTGTGCTTGGGAGCTTCAGGAATTAGATCTCCATGGACTCTAGAACAGTGTAAACATGTTTTCTAAAATTATGAATTATGCTTTATTATCTAGCAATATTATAGACAAATCTAGTTTGAATGGTAAAAAGTATGGTAAAAGAGAGTTAGGAGAGTAGGGCTATGTAGATCTGAGTCATGTAGATAAGGAATCCCATAACTGTTAGCAAACTGGTAGCAACCCTAAATTGCAACAAATCATTATTGTAGCCACGTTTTGTCCCAGAGCTAAAAATGTTGTTGAGAAGCTCTCTGCAACTGTTGTCCCAACTGACCCAATATGAAGAGGCCAAGAAACTTTTACACTCCCAATATTTACATTTGCCAGTGAAATTACCAATATCTTCATCTACCAATAGTAGCTCAATGTTCCAATGAGCTTTAGTAAATGTCTAGTGTCCAAAGCTGAGTCTACAGGATTCCCTCCTGGTGGTGGGCTGTCTACCCCAGGGGGTCCTGGTTTTCCTACTGCTCAGAGGAAGGAGCAATTACCTTGTCAATTACTTGTCATGACTCAGTCTGGCTGCCCCACCTTGTCCATTTCCCCTAGGTCATCTATCATATCTGACCACCAAAATCTGGCAACCTGATTTCTCTCAGTGACACCTGATAAAGGGCCTATAGGAAATAGGTCCTATAGGGTCTACACCTGAAACCTCACCATCTATATGATAGCATAAGAGCTATCAGGGCGTGCCCTATCTAAGATATGTGCCATGTATCCAAGAACCTTTATGCTTCCTCAACTTGCAGAAAATACTTCCGATAAAGCATTTTTTAAATGATACTTGCTTTCTCTTGGCAAACAGTTCTGAAGTGAATTTCATGAAAATGCTCTATCCTTGTGAATAATGAATAAAGTAACAAAATAAGTGAGAAAATAACTTCAGTTCTGCAAATGTTTCCCACATACTTTTGTCATCTAAAATTTATCATGAACCAGCATGGGGAAAAGGAATACTATTCAAAATCTGATACATTTCATACTCTCTTTTTACTTTTTACTTTTAGTCTTTTTACTGTTACAAGCAAAAACAGTTCTAAAACATTTTAAAACCAAATTATTATAATTGTGTGGAAATGTGACTGAACCCATTGGTTGAAGCCAATGTAATAAAATAAATAAATCACAAAAAGGGCTCAGTTCTGATGAAGCAGTTTAAGTAAGAGCTCTTCCTCAAAGCACTCCCATTGTTCTGTAGACTCACTGTCATCTCAATGAAACCAGTGCTGAACAGTCTCTAATCACTGTGTTGTATGTTGAACAGTCTTAAAGCATTGGGATAGAAGCTGTCCCTGAATCATTGTGCATGCACAGATAGCCCTGAGCTGCTTACCAAAGGGCAGAAAGGAGAGAAGTGCCAGTGCCGGGGGACTAAAATCTTTCATAATGTGCTTTATCTTTCTGAGGCCCATGGTTTAAATGCCTTGGATTATTGGTAGCCATGTGTCGATGATCCTTTCAACCATTTTAAGTACTCTTTGTAAAGGCTGGTGCCAGGCCAAGGCCCCCTCCGGCCACCAGAGGGAGGCCTTGAGTCAGACACACCACTAATCAGACTTAACACCCAACAGCTGAGCTATACTTTATATAAGCCCAGCTAGCCAGTCATTCGGTGCTGGGTCTTTGCCAAAGTTCTGAGCCAAGCCCCTAGCTGGGAGCTTCAGGTATTGAGGTCTGTGAGCCTTTGTGCTACACTTGTCTGTGAGAGTGTTTGTGTTTTGACACATCCCTCCTCTCTCCAGTTTTCCCCCTTGTGCTACACCTTACTTCTGTGCTGTGAAGGGTGTCTGTGTTTTTACACATCCCCTCCCCTCTCCAGTTTTCCCTTTCAAGTCTGTCTCTCTCCCGAGGCTTCCCTTAGCCATTCAAGTTCCTCCCCGTTTTCTGGTTTTGTTTGGGAAATTTTAGTTTGGTTTTCCCCAGTACATCAGGGTTGCCATTTTTTCCTGTGGTGTCCTTTGTTCTCCCGTTTTCCACGCTTGGTGTGGTGTTTAGTTTTTTTCCTTTTGTTTTGCCTGATCCAAGATCTAACTGTTCTGCACATGGGCCCACCATTGTTAGAGCGTGGTTGCTCACCCAGTAGGCTGTTGGTGTCATCACCTAGCTGACCTGGCTTTGAGCCCACCTTACACTCTTTCCTGTGATGTAATACATGACAAAGGTAGATTCCACAGCACACCTCTCAAACATGGTTAGGACTGTAGTGGACACCCAGGCTTTCTTCAGACACCAGAGGATGTGAAGGCATTGGTGGCCTTTCTAATGGTGGCTGCTGTGTGAGGTTATCACTGATGGTGAACCCAAGGAATTTGAAATATTTCACCCTCTCTACAGCGTTCCCACAGATGTAGTCCACTGAAGAGATAATACTTGTATGCATGCATATCTCCAGAAATGCACAAATGTAGTTATGGATCTTGTGAAGCATTTCTAAATTAATCTAGGGTTTCTGGTTGGGAAATGAACAAACTTCAATAACGGGTATACAATCAAGGTCACTCACTCATCTCCTAATGAAGTCCATTAAAACAGGGTATACTTGTCCAGAGTTTCTGGACATTCCCCAGTTCACCAAATCAAAGTAGTCCTGCAGTTTTTCCTCCACCTTTCTTGTCCAGCTCTGTACAGTTTGCATCAGTGGCTCCTCACATTCAATTTCTGTTTTGACTCCAGAAGTAGCAGCACAGAGGCATGAACTGATTTGCCAAGGTGTGGATGTGAAAGAAATCAGCACACTTTTGTGAAACAGTGATTGAGATTGTTAGTGATGCTAGTGGGGTAGGAGGCATGCTGCTGTGGTTTAGGGTAAACATTCCAAATGCTGGCTTGAGTGAAGCCCTTCTACCTAATGAACTTTTGGGGCGTGTCTTCTCATATCTGGTGATGATGCAGTTGTAATGAATGCACACACACGAGGGAGAGGATCCAAACCCAAAATGAACCTCCTATAAAAGTTGGTAAAACCCAAGAATCACTGTATACAAGACACTTTATCCAGGTCCATGGAGGAACTGCCTGGCTTGATGGTGCAACCAAGAAAGGTGACAGATTTATGGTGAAATTCACACTTCTCTGATTTGGTGTACAGCTGATGTTTTCAAGGACAGGACAGCTGTAATGTGTTCCACGTGTTCTTCCTCTGACTGAGTAAATATGAGGTAATCAATGTAAACAATCCAGAAATTGCCTATCGGGTCCCAAAAGATTCCATACATAAATGCCTTGAAAACAGAGGGGTTATTGGACAGACCATAAGGCATGACTAGGTACTCATAGTGTTCATGTCATATTATGAAGGCTGTCTTCAACTCGTCCCACTCACAATCATTTATACTGAGATTATAAACGCAGATTCTATGCAGGTCTAAAGATCTGAGATGTCGGTGGGAAGAGCTTGGCGTGGCAGTGCTGGGATGACTGTGGTTCCTGGAATCTGTGACAGCAGTACAGTTTGCCCATATCATTATGTATGTTCCATTGTGGTAGAATGTAAGCCACAGCCATAAACACAACGAAAAACTCACTGAACCGGTAAAACAGTCAACACTTGATGAATAAAAGCTCAAAGTCTGGAAAGCAGTTCAGTAAAAATGCTTTCATGTCCATGCAATGTGTATGTTTATGGGAAAACATACACCACCTCCTGTTTTCTTTCCTGATGATTCTGTCCTGTTGTCTCGGTAGGCTGAAAAGCCCTCTGGCTGGACTGTGTGGTCTTGCATACTCATGGTGAGCCATGTCTCTGTGAAGCAGAAAATAAAGTTTCCCCAACTCTTTGGAAATCAACTCTTCCTCTGAGATCATGCAGTTTGTGGTTTAGAGATGTAATGTTGGCAAGGAAAATGCTGAACATTGGGGGTCACAGTCTGCGGTGTTTTATTCTCACCTACACATTGGTCCTGCAGCCCCATCTCTACATGTGTCTCTTCCATGTGTCTCTTCCTAGGTGAGTTGTCAAAGCCATGTTGGGAGATCCATCATGGGAGATCCAAGACAACAACTTCAGGTCTAAAACACTGAATATTGCATCTTGCTGAACTGTTTTGCTATTTACACTATTTTTAGAAGTGTTTGATGATCATAACTAATGAGAGTAAACTGCCTGGAAAAATAACATCAACAAGACAATATACACAAAACCCTCTGTGAAGTGAATATACATTCAGCTGTTCTTGAACACATAGTCATGGATAAAGACAGCCACCCTACACAGGATTCAAACCCAGGGCTGAGCTCTGACCACTGGACCAAAGAGCCAACTCTCTGGCATATCAGCCAGAGCACCCATTTACTCATCCTAAGTCTCCATTGCACCATCCTCTCCTTCAGAGGGTGATGATCTCCATCACAATGCCTTCACCTCCAGGGAATGTCCCTGTACATGACATGTCTACATGTCCCTCTGCAAACAACTGCCCATTTCATCAGGGCTACACCCATGCCCCTCATCAGAGGTCCTTCCTCTGGGCTACACCATTCCCTCTTAACTGGAGTGGGTTCATCAACATGGGGTACACTCCCAATGACCTTGCCACTATCCCACTTCTGACACCATGTATAACAAAGGCTGAAGGCAGCTACCCTACACAGGATTCACACCCAGGGCTGACAGGAGCTAAACATGAGCACTGCCCACTGGCCCAAAGAGCCAGCTCCCTGGTATATTAACCTTCCTAAGTGATGGTCTCTGTCCACACTGCTGCATTTTAGAAGGTCAAAACTAAATAAGTTTAGTAGATTTAGATAATTGTTTCAGGCAAATAAATATTAACATGTGGGTTGTTCACAGTAATATTGCAGATTTATTTTATTAAATTTTTAACTATATGTTAAATGGTCCTTGCCTATTATACACCTATTGTAAGGTTGAAGTTAAAAGTTCTTTACATACAAAGCTGTATATTAGAAATATTAATTTGATAAGAACCCTTATGCCTTAAGAAAAGAAGCATGTCTTGTTTCTTAAGCTTTTAAAAGTTAGAGTCTACCTTTTTTAGATGTTGGTCATTGAAGTTGCAAAATAGCATGTACCTAACTTCAACAGTGCTAAATAGGAGATTGTTGTTCAGCACAATCTTTCAGACAGATTAGAAAGACTGGAATTAAATGTGCATTAGTCAAAATGTTGAAACACTACCTCTAGTAGTTAGGTAGGTGAACAGAAAAACACTGGAACATTTAATTTCACTCTTTGGATCTGTTCTCCATTTCTACTCATGAACACATTGCAAGCCTCTAAGAGCTACCATGGCAAGAGGAGTGCAATTACAGTTTCTAGCATTACCAACCTTTTTCCACAACTTTACTTTTGAGCAATGAGTTATACTGTTTATTAACAATTCTTAGTTATTTAACAATTTGTTAGCAAAAGTGAACTGTGTGGTAGTTTTTATCTCAGAGTTGGAGTTGGATATGTAGTACTTGTACACAGAAGCCTTGTAAATGGTGCGTATAAGTAGAGGTCTACAACACTGCTCTCCCCCATCAAATAAATTATTTCTTCTTCTTTTTTTTGTCAGAACAGCATGTTGTTTTGTTTTGTCCACAGTACAAGGACAGGGTGCTTACCTGGTTCTGCCATATTCTCAGATGGAAATGGAAGTGAATTAATAGGGCATTGAGGAGAGTCTCATAAAGTGACTGACAGACGGTCAATGTAAATACAAAACAAGAGTCCATCCCAGAACTTCAATCAGGTTTTCTCAGGTATATAATACACATGTACTGATGCCATTACTAAAATAATTACTTTTTAATATGTTCTACTGTCACGGAACGCTCGCCTCCCACGAGTCACGTGGTTTGGCCAGCCACGTGCAGTAGGAGGACTTTCGTTTGTGGCCACACCTGCACACACCTGTACTTCGTTTTGTCTGTGTTTATTTAAACTCACGTCAGGGTACGCGGCGTCGTTGGTCATTGTCGGTGTGATGTCGGAATGTAACGTGTTTTTTTTTTTTTACGTCAATCGTTTCATGTTCATCGTTTGTAATACGTGTGAGTGCTGCTGTCGTTTATGTTAATAAATGTTCGTCCCTGTCGCGGACGTCTGTGCGTCCTGCCCCTCCCCCTGCGGCACTCGGGCCACCACGCGTTACATTTAGATTTCACAGTTTGTTTTAATTACAGTTTAATTGAACGAATGCACATTGAAATTACTAAAATGGTCACCCAAAACCAGTAATCATTTCTCCCCCCAAATGTCTCCGTATGTGCGTGTGTGTTCATTCGTCCGTATGGCCACGCCCTCCCTGTGTTTCACCCCTGCTCCTTGTTGTGTATCCTTAGTGTGCGTGTATATAAGTCTCGTTTTTAAATATGAATGTTGTCGATGTTTCACCTTGATAGCCTGTGAGCTATGTAGTCGTTGTACTATGTATTATATGTAACATATGTTCTGTGTTCTGCAACTCATCCCCGCATCCTACTCTGCCTCCTCAACATAACAATTTTCATATAGATTTTCATATATATGCAAGAATTGGCAGAAAAGCTGATTCATGTATTTGTCATCATACTGGCCAAATAAGAAAAAAGAGATTACAATATGTATATTCAATTTTTTAGAGAAATGTACTACAACTTTAATGCAATAAACACTTTTATTTAGGTCAATGTACATAACTCTTTGGCTTTTCATGTTTTGGACCATGACTATGGAATGAGGTCCCTGAGTCCTTATTATTAATTTCCTATATTTTTGTCATTTGATTTTCAGCTATCATGTGATGTGCCTGCAGCTGAGGTGTAAAAATGTGACTTATAAATAAAATGTATTCATTATTATTGTGGTTGTTAAATGCTGATACAGGATAGACTATTGCTGAGCTGACTATGACAACCAAAGCTGCAGTATCATGGATATTATTTAAAGAGGACAATGTCATTAAAATGTGTTTAAAATGAGTAAGCATATCTAGAGTCATTGAATCGTTACAGGCATATGATTTTATAAGAAAAAAAAGTCAAATTATCACTGATTAGAGTTATCATTATAGTTATATAGTTTTGTTTACCTCTGGGCTCTAGCAGAACTAATTACACCACTGAGCCTTGTCAGTTCAATTCAACTCATTTATGGAACTCTATCTACAGTAAATAATTTGAAAGGTACCTACCTTGATTTTCTAACAGACAATAACAATGTGACCAGTCAAGCTTGGCAATATGTGGTATGGTTCCATAAATGGCATGACTTACAAGCTTTAGATTTTATTGTAATTATACACAGGATAAAATATCAAATCATCAGAGCTGCACATAGGGCCCAGCCCACTCACTAGAAACTACAATATTGCATAGGGGTCTTCACAGGTGCCTCCCTTCATCTGTGTTTTGCTGAATTAAGACTATTATACCTCCAGGAGGCTCAACAGTCAATCTGTTTTCCCAGTCCCACTCCCCTGCAAGATCAACTTTAACCTAACCACATAACTCTTGAAACAGAAACCAAAACTGGCTTCCCCAGCCACTAAGGCTGTACCCATCCCCCACTGATACTGTTAATGACTCAGGGCCACCAATTGCATGCTCACATGGAATTGCTAACTCTATAAAATAAATTCTATTTACTTTTAGAGTACAACACCACATCCTGCTCAGTGTAGTTAAGGCAATACACTCTGGGACCTGTAGTTTCTTACCCAGTTGTGCTACCAGTTTTTCAATCTTGTGCATCAACTCATGTACTGATATTTATAGCCTGCATGCTCTCTCCAATACACATTCATGCACAAACCTACCTGCTTTATTCATATCAATGCTTGGAAAAGCATTAATGTCTAAATGCTTGTCATCAAACAAACATGCTAATGCGCTAAGCACCTGATAATGTCTCCCTGTATATTGTCACTGCAACAAATTAATCTTACATGCCAATAAAATATGCTTTAGTGTGCCAACCCCCTGCATAATTTACAACTATGATCCTCATGTACTCAGTGTCCAAGGTTTTGAGGGGTTTGTAAGACATATTGGATTGCTCCAAGCAAAAATTTAGTGCAACTCACGTCCATTGCCCACCACTCTAGACAAGTGATTCCCCACTTCTCTAGATTTTCCCACTGAAGTCACTGACCTTGTTCTCCTTGTAATTCTGCTGTTGCATTCTGTGCTTCCTCTTCCTGTTCACAAACAGAATTAGTAATCATTCATCTTCTCTCTGGTGATGTGGCCTTATTAAACACTTTCCATCAATCACCTGACATGAAGTACTGCTATTCCACTTTGCACTCTGCCTATCACATCCCTGTATTCTCATTTGCACTTGGCTAACTGCACCACCAATCGTGAATTCCAATTTCTCCATGATTGTGTGACTAGTGTCACCAGTTTTATCACCAAATATTTAGATCCTAACAAAATCATCTCTTGATTTAGCACATTTAAATTCTTCAGCTAAACTTGCCATCAGTAAATCCAGCAAACTCTCCAATACCCACTGGTCACGTTGTTAGGCCTGCTGTGTGCAGTGGGATTTCATAGTTGTTCTTGTTTGTAAACAGACCTCTGTTTTCTGCACACATCTGCATATGGTTTAGTGTGTAATGTTTGTGTGTGTATTTAAACCGATGTTGGTGAGTGCTGCTTTGTCAGTCGTTAGCTATGTAGATTGGTATATGTCTGTACGTTTGTCATTTCTCATGTTAATGTTAAAATTAGTGTTCATGATGTTTCATGTTTTTTGTGTTCACCATTTATGTGAGTGCCATTGTCTTCCATGTACGTCAATAAACATTGTTCACAGTCGAGGAAGTCTGTACATCCTGCACCTTGCCCCCGCAGCACTCGGGCCGTTACACACTATTTACAAAACATGGCACCCCTATCCACTTCCTTATAGCCTTGTTCATAATACATCCTCTCTACTTTGTTAATAGCAAATTCATAAACCATCTGAAACAAAGCAGCAAGCCAAACTGGAGACACCAAAATTTCAATTTACCTGGTAAACCTGGTACCTTACTGCTATTCCATCATTTCTCCAATGCTATTGCCCAATTAATCTTTAGCCCCACAACTTTCTCATCATCCTTTAGTGCTGCACTATACTATTTATCCAAACTCTTAACTGACTTTTCCAACATAAATTCTCCTTCCACTAAATAAAATTCCCACACAAGTTTTCCTTTCACAATTGAAAACTTCTAGACTAGACTTTCATGCTTTCCCACCTAAAATTATCATCAATATTCTCTAGCAACTGCCAGGTACATGGCACAATATTTGTCAGTGTTGTCATGTCATCTATGAAGGCCAAAACTGTTTAAGATCCACAGAATCCTTCTTTTGATATAATGATACCCACTCTTTTCCACTCCTTTGGTATAATCCCCTTTTCCAGACTACAACTTTCATCTTCCATATGACCTTCAAGACCTCAAGTGTACTTTTATACATCCAATACAGGACAATATTAGGCCCTAGTGCAGAACCTGCCTTTGCATGAAGCACCATGCCTTTGACCTCAGCTCCACTTCTGTGGGCTGACATCCATTCGATGACCACTCTATGTCTAGTGTATCTCTATTAGAATAGCCAGTGGCAACTCTAGCTCCTTTGCCTTATTCTTATCAGAATACACAGCATCAAAATGCTCCTCTTATTCCTTTTTCCCAACTTTTAACCTCCCAGATTTTTCCTTACTAAATAAGGTCTTCACAAAATTAAAAGGATCCTGAAAAAGAAGGCTGCACTCCTTCCTTTTTCTACTTTTGCTCAAGACCTCTGATCTCAAAACCCTCACTAACCTCTTTAACTGTTTGCTCTGCATCGACATATGTCTTTCAGAATGTCATAAAAGCATTCACTCATGAGCTGAAAGTTGAGCTAGGGAAATTAACATTGTCTCTAATGGCAGCACCTTGCATCAAAATTCTGCCATAGGTCTTTTCTCTTTAAAAAATTTGTTTACTTCCTGTCATACTGTATAATAACATTACACAGAGTTACTCAAAAGAAAAACAAGGTATTTTCACCTGAAGACCAGGCATTTAAAACATGAATAAGCATTTATGGATCTTTATGGATCTCATAAATGTCAATTGCTTTAGGCAAATTAATTAAATCTTGACTTCATCAACCAGCATTTGCATGTAAATATAATCCCTTCTATAGATTATTTATGCTTTAGCCCTTCCTAATTTTATAGCACTTGCACAAGTAGTGTCAGTCATAATAGTGCTCTCCTTGGAAATCGGAATATGATTACATTAACATGCAATGAAATATGCATGCTGCAGGTTATGAAAATGCAAACAAATAATGAGGACAGCAAAGCTCTGTGAACAATACTGTATCATACCGTATACCTTATTTCTGTGATAAAAGCCAGAGCCTCCTCAGCAGTTGAAAGTGATATATCCATCTAATGAATAATATATCCACAGCTTTGTTTCTACACCCAGTGTGCCATATAAATGGACTGCCCCCAGGTGAGCAGTTTGGCAGCTGCATGGTGGAGTTTATTGGAAAATTATGCCCTCTGAGGATAATGCCATTATACTAGCAATGCTGCTGACTAGTAAACAGAGCAAATGAAAGTAAATCAAACCCTGTCATTAGTAAGTGCATCTAAGTGGCTAAATTAGCCTCAGTACAGTGGCAAGCAAAACTGTAGACTGTAGTGCCTACATAATGCTAGTTAAACCACTCAACACTGTCTTTAAGAGTTACTATAAATCCAGCTGGTGCTAAATTGATAGCTGTGGCATTAAACTTTTTAAGATAGTTACAGTACTTAATTACTGCATGCATTCAATGCTGAATTTTTATTTTTTATTTTTTTTGAGAAATTGTCTATAGATGTAACATTAGTTGACAGCTGCTGGCATATCTTTAGATATCTACCCCTTGGTTTCTTTTTCTGCTGTTTTTTTTTTTTTGTTTGTTTTTTTGTTTTTTTTTTTACCTGTCTGTGGATTTTTCCTCAGAGGGCTCCTCCGAGTCATTCTTCATATGCTCCTGACTGCATTTGCCTTCCTCTTTCCTGACAGTGGCAGGTGAACTGTTTTTAGGAATATCCTCGCTAGCTTGCTGCATGATATTTTGCCGGTGCCATAATTGATTGCCCAGCCTGACATAGATGGGTGTGGAGCCAGGAATGGGATCCAGAATGCTGTGCACTGGGCTGTTGCACTTGCGAATTCCTCCTCTGTCCCGGGAGTGACTCTTGAAGCGGCTCTGGACTGGTGAGCTGTGATGCTCCGAGCTGTCTTGATGTATGTGGCCCCCGCTTCCTGCTGATGTCTGGGAGGAATGAGTAAACCAACGCCAGCGAAGCCTAAGGATCTGCTTTACATCAAACTCTTTCTTTCCTGATACAGACATTCTGTTTGGCCTCAGTATGATGCCCACAATTTATAGAATTCTTGCAGTAATAAGGAAATGAGTCTGCCTCAGCTTCAGTGGGTTTTCCTCCTTTGTCTTTGTTGCTGGTTGTGGTCGTTGAGAGAACAGTCTGCAGCTTTTGTCTGAGCTTACCGCCCCCCCCCCAAGCTCTGTCTGCTGCTCCCAGTGCTCAGTTATAGCACATGCATGATACACTCTGTCTCAATCACCCTCCTTCTGTCCCTTCAGTCGCTATGTGACTCACACGCACAGAAAAAAAAGCCAAAATGAAGATGACTTTCATAAGCACAGCGTACTATCCAGCATCTGATAATGTTGAGCAAGGATGGTACTAAAATAACAAGATGCAGAGGTCAAATTTTAGTGAAGTAAATAATTTACCATGGCAAGAAAATGCAGCAATAGGGCTGTATGTTTTTACAAGCAGCATCCTCTTTGCGCCTGTTTATATTCTGCAAGTCTTTTTATGTGCTTTCTCTCTCTCTCTCTCTGTCTCTCTCTCTGTCTCTCTCTCTCTCTCTCTCGCTTTCACACAACACACACACACACACACACACACACACACACACACACACACACACACACACACTCAAACATATACAGCCACTCAGACATACACATGCACTGCACAGTCTTGCTGATTGGATAAGGTCCCATGGGAAACAGGCTTTATCTCAATGCAGAAAACCATGCAGAAAAACAATGACATTCTCACTGTCATTCGCAAGCATTTGTGACAACTTGCTGAAGTCACAAGAGATATGTATTAACCTTTCACTAATAAGGTTATTTAATCAATAATTCTCAAAATATTTCATTATGTCATACCGCCCATCCCCCTGGTGCACTACACTGCCCAGCAGGCTGTTCGTCACCCAGATGGCGACTCAGCCAATCAGAGACATACTGTCAGATCCACGTCACATGAGTATTGATTTCACCTGTTGTCACTTAGGTCAATGTATAAAAGACTGCTTAGAGCTCATCTATGTTGCAAAGTATTGCCTCCAGTACAGTGCATAACAAACGTTATTATCTTGTTGCATATACTGTGTATCGGATTTGGTTTTGGTTCCTCTCTTTTCTGATTTTTGTCTGCCTCTCTTTGCATTGGGTTGCCTGGTTACCTATTGCTCTCTGGTTTTTTGACTCAGACTGGTTTACTTCATGATTTGGATTACCCCTGGCTTTGTCTTTTTGGTTTTGACCCTGGCTTGTTCACCCACCATTGATTTGAGCTGCAATAAAACCGCAACCTTATATCCATGAGCATCTGACCTTGCTTGTCACATCACACAGTATACTTAGTGCACATAGATCCAAAGCTATTTATTTTATGTGTTGTAAATATTTATTCATTTTGAGGTACAAAATGTTATCAAAACAGTAGCCAAAAATGCTTCCAACAGTAGATCAGAGGCTGTAGTTGATAGTTGGGATTTACTCATTAATGACTTTTGGCCTACAAGAAAAGTTTTACCATGCTCAATAACTTCTTAATGCTTCTCTGTAAGTTCTGTTTTAAAATAATTGATTGTTAGACAAAGCATCATTGTTCTACCATTATACTAGCAAATAAGGCAAATTATATAACACTTATACTTAATTTGGAAAAGGGGAGAATTATATGTTCAATTTACACCAGCTGTTACTGCTGTGGGTGAATGTCAATTCGGGTTTTTTGTTTGTTTTTCATGAGAGCATTTTTGTTCTTCACTATAGTTCGATAGCACAAAACGTTTTTGTATGTATGTGAACATAAATGTTTTATTAAGGTTTCTAAAGTTTCATCTTGTTTCAAATGAAAAAGATAATTAATATGTTTTTTTATATGCTTTTTTGATGTTGCCATTTTACTGTATTAGTGTCATTATATGAGCTTTTACATTTCTACAGTTAGGACTGTGCACATGGATAATGGAAAAGAAGAGTAGAAAAATGCCACCTACATATAGCTCTACAGTGGAAACCAATGTCAGAGGCTGTGCTTATGCTAAAAAAAAAAATTTGATGGTATATTATGATTCGATGCTGTAAAGTGGAAGAGGACTCACAACTTCAACAATGTCTTTGGGAACAAATTTGAAATACATCCAGTCATAAGGTCAATGATTTTACAAAAACCAACAGAAGCCTTATAATGTGCCTAGACCAAGATTGAATGTGCATATATATTTAACAGGCAAACAACTTTTTCAAAATTGTTAGTTCAGGTTTTTCCATTATTCCTCTTTGTGATAATGATTTTATTTTCAACTACTGAGGGGATATGATTATATGCAGACTTTTAAGAAAACACATTCTAGTGTCCTACACAGTATTATTCACAATTCATCATCTGTTTCTATTTACTAGGATTTGTCATTCATCTACAATCAATAGAATGATGTATTCATGTGCTGTTCTTGCAAATATAATATGGTATTATCAATCAAACATGCATATTTATACATTTGTAATATGCTTGCTATATATAGGGTTCTCAATATGAGATTGCCCTTCACTAGATGTTTGTTTATGCTGCTTCTGTAAACCTTTTTTACTGTTTCAATGGTATGATTTCAACAACATGAACAATCATAAAATAAAAATTATTTGACAATGTAGAAAACTCAGACCCATTTATACATTCTGGGTGATGTATTACAAGAACATAAGTACAGATAATTATAAGTAAAACAATATTATAAATTGAAGTTTGCCATGTATTTATTGCTAGAAACAGAACTGATCCACTGGTCTCTGGTGACCCATTCAGACCTAGTCTGTTGACAGCATCTTGCATTTCACCATCAGACTTGCATTAGAAAACATTTTAAAAACTAGGGAAAATGTTCTAATGTCTTGATAATTTGGGCAATGATGTTGATGCACACAGTCACACAGAGGTTGTCTTTCATTCTATGTCCCATACTGCTATTCCTGAGCAGGCTGGATTTGAAATTGTTTTAGAATTTTTCTATCAGATCTGGGTTTTAGGTGACAGGGCAATTACATTTTGGAATAAGGACATATTACTTATACAGTTATTACACTGTCCTTCTAAAATGTACAGGTATATGATTTGGCCATATGCAGGCATATTGCTATATGCCTATATTTGGCCTCAGGAACACAGTGATGTATGTGAATTCAAAATTTTGGAATATTTGGTTCATATTTGATTCAGAAATTACAACTCAGTCCTCAAAAGGCAGTAGAAATATGAATACAGCTGACAAAACAAAAGTATTGTCACCGCTTTACTAATAATACCATAGACCTTCAGAATAATGCCTTCAGAATGCTGAGAAGGGCCATTGGTCAGATTTCCTATCATTTTTAGGATAAACTTACACTTCAGAGCCTTTCAAAATAACACCACAAGTGGCACATACATTTAAAAGTAATGGATGCGGTTATGACAACTTTGATGAACATAGTTTGTTCATTGCTCTGTATTTATGTGGCAAGGGGAAATAAGGTCCTAATATTTCTGAATTGGACAAAATCCAAAAGCAGCTTTGGAGGTGTCAGTATTCTACTATGAAGAGAACATGAGACTAACTCTTTATTCTATGTATTTGACAGATGCTCTTATCCAGAGCAACTTACAATTTCAAGCATATTACAAAGGTATTTGAATGTAAAGTTAGTAGCCCAGATCAGGTTTGAACCTCATCCCCCAGAGGAGAGGCAGCATTGTTTCCCACAGCACTATACTAACCACTTGCTATGACATGATAAAAAACATGATAAAGTTTTTGATATTCTAGATATTGTGCATATAAGTGTAACAGTGAATTTGGTAATCACTTTGTGACACATAACTAGTGAGAATATTCCTGCCCAAGGTAACTAGACATTTTACTTCTCATGATATTTACACTGTGGTGACCAATTAGAAAGACTGGTAGCTAGATATGAATGAAATTACACTTATATAGCACCTTTCTCAGAAAACCAAGAACACTTTACAATCAAATGACAGCTTTTACATCCATTCAACACACCAGTAAGAGATAGCGGCAACTCCTAAAGGTCTGCATCAGGCAGAGGAAGGGAAGAGAGGATTTACATTTGCAGCATTTAGCTTTTATCCAAAGTGACTTATAATTATGTTTGAAAACATTTTGAGAAGTTGACAGCCTTGTTCAGGCACCTATCAGTGGGAAACTGGCAGTGGTGGGGCTTGAACTTGAAAGCTTCTAGTTACTAGGTGAGTGGCTTAACTACTGTACTACCCATGTCCTGTACACACTGCCATCCATCACTGGGCATGCAGACACACAGTACTTCACACAATCACACCAGGAAAATTTTAGGGGTTTAGAGGAAACCAGAGGCTCCTGAGGAAATCCACATGGACACTGGGAGAACCCGGAAACTCCACCCAGACAGGGGAATGAACCAGCACTAAGAGGCAAACATGCTAACTACCAAGCCAATATGCTGCCCATTACTAAATAACTGTAAACGGTAACTAGGTGGTCCAAGGAAATGTCAATAGCTATATAAAATCAGTGAAATCAGTAGTTCATCTGCTGTACTTGTTATATTTTTCTGTTGATTATATGCTAGACAATTTGTAAGTTCCTAGCTAGTCAGAATATTATATATTAGAATATCCTTAATGCTGTCAGATTACAACACCTTACTTTCACATTAACATTCATCGGTCTACTTTCTTTTACAGAGTTGGCTAACTTAATGATGCAAAGGGGGAAGCAAAATCAGTAATCAATAGATTTCTGAAGGCAGCTCTGCCTTGGAGGCAGAACAAATGTAACTGGTTAACAGTCAATGGGTAGATATGTACCATCAGCTACAATGCCAGCGTACCGCAGCAGTCAGTAAAACTGAAGCAACTGCACTCTAAATGTAGTGATCATGTAGGCTACAACAAAACCAAAAGTTCTGCAAAGAGTACACAATATTAGAAATGTTAAAATTGGTTCAGAACACTTTTTTGGCTAAAATGGTGGATAACCACAAATACCAAGTAGTAGTTAGTAGTTGCAAAAACTAGTTGGTTGTAAACCATATTTTCCTATCCGTACAGGAGCATTTTCACCATGACTGCCTGTGCTCATTGCAGTTCTGCACAGAACAATGTTTTTCCCAATGCCAATGGATTGGTGGCAATATTGGCTATGTAACATTAAACATCAGTCACATTTTTAAATACTTTAAAGACATTGCAGTCAAGCAGTTCAGGACAAAATGCATAATTATCTTCTTTGCTCAAGTGTAACATGGTGCTTTTATATATGTCAGTACCTCCCCATTGCTGTAATGAACCTAAACAAGAGAGCCAACAGACTTTATTTAACATTTATTGTTAGCTGTGACAACTAACAACTGAAAAATACAAAATTAAACTTTTTCCAACTCTGCACTGCAAGAAAACTGAATACTGTATAAACTGTATTTCTAAATAGTCATTTACTTTTTAAGAGTATATTTAGACTATATTTTTACTATGGTGTCAATGCCATTGAAATACACAGGCTATATTAACAATTGAAATTATGCCAAATTCAAATCATACCTTCACAACAGCCTAATTTTTTATGTTTTTTTTAAATAACTATTCTTGATTTCTTTGAATTTCAAGCAAATATATCACCAAAATCATTTATAAAACAAAACAATTTTGAAGTTCATTTAGTTGTAATTTCACTTTAGTCTTCACAATCTTATTTACTTTTTGAGCTATTGACTATTGTCAATTGTATTGCATTCATTCCATTGCAATGTTGAATAAAAATATTGATTATAAAGAAAAATTTGTTCTGAATTTATTTAATCAAAAGAACATTGGCATTCATTTGAGATGATTTCATTATCATTATCAGTTCAAAATGATGGGATAAGATAAAAATGAGGTCTTACCTTTCAAATGTTACAAGAAAATGTCTTTTTATTTGAATAAAATTGTTTTTTTCTTGGTTTTAAGTGAATTCAATGATTCCCCTCTTTGTTCTTCATATCTCTACTCTACTGACAAACATGTGCTAGAAAGAAATACATTTTCCTACTAAAAAGGAAATTCCTAATACATTCCTTCCTTGACAATGGCCTCAGTGGCTGACTCTGAACAATCAGGAAGGCATCATTTCCTGTTTTCTTGGCTTATGAATTGTACTAAAGATCCGTTTGAAGTGCTCATGCATATTTCTTCACTATAATGGTAGCAGGGAGTGATTTGTTAGGTAATGTTTTACAAAGTTAACCTTTTTATAATAGTATGAATATTTGTGAACTTCAAATTAAGAGAATCTTTGTATATATTCAACACACATACACACTAAGTATTGAACACTTTATTGAATTTTTTTGCAGCTAACACAGAAAATGAAAGTAAGAAACAACTTAGAAATGTATAACATCCCACATAAGGGTTGCCCTGTTCTGTGTAAAAATTAATGTGAGTGAGATGGAGAAGATTATGTTAGTGAAATGGCAAACAATTTAGGTTGATAGACCATTTTCTGGATTTTATTGTACATGCAGAAAGTATTTGTTGTTAGAAAATTTATGTCAGTATAATAGTTTAATGAGATAAATACTTAGTGATTATTTTTATATAGATTGCATCCTGATTATATATACCAAAGCCATGCCTCCTATATATTGTATCAGCAGTTTATTTACATTTTTACAGTCCTAAAATATATGATGACATTTGAATGCTATGTGGCTTACATTTTTGTATTATACAGCACTGATTAATTGGAGCATGGAAATTATAAAATCTTTAATTATTGCAACTGCAAATATATTCTTATATGTAACAATAGATGGATTCTTTGTGACAGATGTATGCTAAACCCTTTCCAATAAAGGTTAATCATTAAAAAAATATATCATAATTTTTTTTAAAAACCAGATGCAGATATTTCATCTCCACTAGCCATTGGGCATGATCTTGAATATAAATTGTGATAGTAGGCCCAATAGTGTTTTATTTACAAATGACATTTAAAATTACAATACAGATTTATCTTATTTACAGTTAAATTGTGATTTTAAGACTTGACATTTACCCCAGCAAAATGAAAGGCTGATTATTCATGGTTCAAAAGAGAAATGCAGCAAAACATAGCAACAAAACTTATGGAAGTGCATTGTAGTGTAAGGAGGCATAGTTGTATATCAGCAGATAGCACAGAGAATGGCTAGAATATTAGTGCCCCTTAATGGTATCACAATGCATTATTTTTTGGGGGAAACAGCTATTTCAACCTGTGGGAAGCGAAAACCACTTTTTGAACCACTATCACTGCTCGATGATGACACTCTGGACTTCTTTGATGAAAAAGTTCCACTAGCTCCTTCAGCCCTTGCTTCACTATCATCGCCAAGTGTCACTTCATATGAACCCTTGGACTTTGAACCAAACCCGCCAAATGTGCCAAACTTTAACTTTCCTTTTTTGCCTGTTGCCTTACCCCCTCCAACATCCATTGAAATATTACCACCCTCTGTCTGTAAATGCCCTTCAACAGAAAGTGGAGAGGCAAGTTCTCCTTCATCGCTCATTGAGGAAGAACGAGGCCTAGACTTTTTATAAAGATCAAGTGAAGCTGATTTACTCTTTGGTGAAATTTTTAATCCAGAAGATCCACCCTCTACCAATTCTCCAGAACTCATACTTAATCCTTTACACACCTTAGAACCCCCTTCACCAATGATTTCAATTTCAGGTCCCTGAAGGGTAAGATCAGATGAACTTCCACCCTTGATTTTAGACTTGCCAAAAAATCGTGGCTTTTTTAATTTTATTTTTCCACCACTGCTTTTCAAAGCAGTAGTAGGACTCTGCATCTGTGGACTTTCTGAACTAACACTACCAGTAGCAGTTAGTTCTCCTGAATCTACATCTGTACCCATCTCCCTTCCATCTACCTTAGGTAAAACAATTCCAAACTTTGGTACCCTGATCTTAGGAAAGGTTATATTGCCCTCAGGATGTTCAATTGATCCAGATGTTGTTAGATTAGTACTCTCTCCAGATTCTCTGCTTTTCTCAGCTGAATCACTTCCATGGGACACTTTAATCTTTTCATTTGGAATCTTCAGTTCTATATCCTGAATTTCTCCTACAATGTTAACACCTTCTTTATCAATCGTATGACACTTAATTGCACCTTCAAAGCTTCCCTTTCTTTCAATACCCTTCAAACTAAACTCTGGAGTAGACATTTCAGAGATTTTTTTGTCATGAGAGGTAATTTTTAAGCCTTGGCTCTTCACTCCAGTTGAATCAGAAATTCCCTTAACTTTTAAACTACATCCTTCTAAACTAACATCTGAAGCTTTGACTTTGGCTTTTTTTGATTTTACATCAGGTCCCTTAGAGCTGAAAGATGGTGTCTGAATGTCAACACCTTCAATATCTGCCATAAGTCTTGGAGGTGATAAATCTAAATCGGCTGATTTTGAAAGTACATTTACTGAGCCAGCCCCTTTATCTTTGGGGGATTTAATGTCAAATTCAACATCTGGAAAATGTATTTTTCCAAACAATGTCTTCTTTACCTTGGGTCCTTTAAGGTGGAAGTCAGGTGAGTCTGTATCTAACTTCATATTATCAGTTTTAGTATCAACATCAATGTCAGTTTTCACTTTACTTTTCACCTTTGGCAATTTAAATTGCCCCTTCTTCCCCTTCATATCCATATGAGGGCTTTCAATATTAGTTTCAAAAGGTGGGATCTTGACATCAATTTTGGGAGCTCTGATTTTACTGTCCTTGGAAAGACTAACATCAGCATCAGGACATTTCACCTTGGAGCTCTTTGATCCAAAGGATGGTAATTTAATTTTGGGCATATTCAAACCATCTCCAGGACACTCAATGTTAAAATCTGGACACTCAATGTCAACTTTTGGTACATTCATGTCATCTTCAACCTTTGGACCTGAAAAGTCTACATCGGTTTTTACTTTAGGATCTTTAATGTTGAAATCCACATCAGGCATAGAGAGTTTTGGACCAGATATGGTTGGCATTTTGAATGTGGGACCCTTGATGTTTCCTTCTGGTCCTTCAACATCCATATCTGGGCCTTTAAGATCAATCTTAGGGCCTTTAACATCAATGCCACCTTTTGGTAGAGTAATAGCAACATCAGAGCCTTCTGCCGTTGGGCCTTTGAATCCAAAGGATGGCATTTTAATTTGGGGTATATTAACTCCTCCCTCTGGTCCCTCAGCTTTAACACCTGGACACTCAATGTCAACTTTTGGAAATTTGATGTCACCTTCAATCTTTGGAACTGAGATGTCTATATCAGACATTAGTTTAGGACCTTTAATGTTGAAATCCACATCAGGCATCGAGAGTTTTGGACCAGATATAGTGGGCATTTTGAATTTGGGATCATTGATGTTTCCTTCTGGTCCTTCAATATGCAGATCTGGGCCTTTAATGTCTATCTTGGGGCCTTTAACATCAATGTCACCTTTTGGTAGAGTAATTTCAACCTCAGAGCCCTCTGCCTTTGGGCCTTTGAATCCAAAGGATGGCATTTTAATTTGGGGTATATGAAGTCCTCCATCTGGTCCCTCGACATTAATATCTGTAACCTCAAAGTCACCTTTGGGCAGTTTCATGTCACCCTCAATCTTTGGACCTGAGATGTCGATATCGGATTTTAGTTTCGGACCCTTAATGTTGAAATCCATGTCTGGCATAAAGAGCTTAGGGCCTGATGAAGTGGGCATTGTGTATTTGGGACCCTTGATGTTTCCGTCTGGTCCTTCAACATCCATATCTGGGCCTTTAAGGTTTATCTTAGGGCCTTTAACATCAATGTCACCTTTTGGTAGGGTTATATCAACACCATGGCCCTCTACGTTTGTCCCCTTGAATCCAAAGGAAGGCATTTTCATTTTGGGCATTTTAACACCTCCCTTTGGTCCCTCAACGTTAACATCTGGACACTCAATGTCAACTTTTGGCAATTGCATGTCGCCTTCAATCTTTGGAACTGAGATGTCTACATCGGTTTTTAGTTTTGGACCTTTAATGTTGAAATCCAGATCAGGCATAGAGAGTTTTGGACCAGATATGGTGGGCATTTTGAATTTGGGACCTTTGATGTTTCCTTCCGGTCCTTCAACATCCATATCTGGGCCTTTAAGGTCTATCTTAGGGCCTTTAACATCAATGTCACCGTGTGGTAGGGTTATATCAACATCTGGGCCCTCCGCCTTTGGCCCCTTGAATCCAAATGAAGGCATTTTAATTTTGGGCATTTTAACCCCTCCTTTTGGTCCCTCAATGTTAACATCTGGACACTCAATGTCAACTTTTGGCAATTGCATGTCGCCTTCAATCTTTGGAACTGAGACGTCTACATCGGTTTTTAGTTTAGGACCTTTAATGTTGAAATCCACATCAGGCATAGAGAGTTTTGGACCAGATATTGAGGGCATTTTGAATTTGGGACCCTTGATGTTTCCTTCTGGACCTTCAATATCCATATCTGGGCATGTAACGTCAATTTTAGCTCCTTTAACATCAATGTCACCTTTTGGTAGAGTAATAGCAACATCAGAGCTCTCTGCCTTTGGGCTTTTGAATCCCAAGGATGGCATTTTAATTTTGGGCATTTTGAATTTGGGACTCTTGATGGTCCCTTCTGGTCCTTCAACATCCATATCTGGGCCTTTAAGGTCAATCTTAGGGCCTTTAACATCAATGTCACCTTTTGGTAGGGTTATATCAACATCTGGGCCCTCTGCCTTTGGCCCCTTGAATCCAAATGAAGGCATTTTCATTTTGGGCATTTTAACCCCACCCTTTGGTCCCTCGATGTTAACATCTGGACACTCAATATCAACTTTCGGCAATTGCATGTCACCTTCAATCTTGGGACCTGAGATGTCTACATCGGTTTTTAGTTTTGGACCTTTAATGTTGAAATCCAGATCAGGCATAGAGAGTTTTGGACCAGATATGTTGGGCATTTTGAATTTGGGACCCTTGATATTTCCTTCTGGTCCTTCAACATCCATATCTGGGCCTTTAAGGTCTATCTTAGGGCCTTTAACATCAATGTCACCTTTTGGTAAGGTTATATCAACTTCAGGGCCCTCCACCTTTGGCCCCTTGAATCCAAAAGAAGGCATTTTCATTTTGGGCATTTTTACCCCTCCCTTTGGTCCCTCAATGTTAACATCTGGACACTCAATGTCAACTTTCGGCAATTGCATGTCGCCTTCAATCTTGGGACCTGAGATGCCTACATCAGTTTTAAGTTTTGGACCTTTAATGTTGAAATCCAGATCAGGCATAGAGAGTTTTGGACCAGATATGGTGGGCATTTTGAATTTGGGACCCTTGATATTTCCTTCTGGTCCTTCAACATCCATATCTGGGCCTTTAAGGTCAATCTTAGGGCCTTTAACATCAATGTCACCTTTTGGTAGGGTTATATCAACTTCAGGGCCCTCCACCTTTGGCCCCTTGAATCCAAAAGAAGGCATTTTCATTTTGGGCATTTTTACCCCTCCCTTTGGTCCCTCAATGTTAACATCTGGACACTCAATGTCAACTTTCGGCAGTTGCATGTCGCCTTCAATTTTTGGACCTGAGATGTCTACATCAGTTTTAAGTTTTGGACCTTTAATGTTGAAATCCAGATCAGGCATAGAGAGTTTTGGACCAGATATGGTGGGCATTTTGAATTTAGGACCCTTGATATTTCCTTCTGGTCCTTCAACATCCATATCTGGGCCTTTAAGGTCAATCTTAGGGCCTTTAACATCAAAGTCACCTTTTGGTAGGGTTATATCAACTTCAGGGCCCTCTGCCTTTGGCCCCTTGAATCCAAATGAAGGCATTTTCATTTTGGGCATTTTAACCCCTCCCTTTGGTCCCTCAATGTTAACATCTGGACACTCAATGTCAACTTTCGGCAATTGCATGTCGCCTTCAATTTTGGGACCTGAGATGCCTACATCGGTTTTTAGTTTTGGACCTTTAATGTTGAAATCCAGATCAGGCATAGAGAGTTTTGGACCAGATATGGTGGGCATTTTGAATTTGGGACCCTTGATATTTCCTTCTGGTCCTTCAACATCCATATCTGGGCCTTTAAGGTCAATCTTAGGGCCTTTAACATCAAAGTCACCTTTTGGTAGGGTTATATCAACATCTGGGCCCTCTGCCTTTGGCCCCTTGAATCCAAATGAAGGCATTTTAATTTTGGGCATTTTAACACCTCCCTTTGGTCCCTCAATGTTAACATCTGGACACTCAATATCAACTTTCGGCAATTGCATGTCGCCTTCAATCTTGGGACCTGAGATGTCTACATCGGTTTTTAGTTTTGGACCTTTAATGTTGAAATCCAGATCAGGCATAGAGAGTTTTGGACCAGATATTGTGGGCATTTTGAATTTAGGACCCTTGATATTTCCTTCTGGTCCTTCAACATCCATATCTGGGCCTTTAAGGTCAATCTTAGGGCTTTTAACATCAATGTCACCTTTTGGTAGGGTTATATCAACATCTGGGCCCTCCACCTTTGGCCCCTTGAATCCAAATGAAGGCATTTTCATTTTGGGCATTTTAACCCCTCCCTTTGGTCCCTCATTGTTAACATCTGGACACTCAATATCAACTTTTGGCAATTGCATGTCGCCTTCAATCTTGGGACCTGAGATGTCTACATCAGTTTTTAGTTTAGGACCTTTAATGTTGAAATCCAGATCAGGCATAGAGAGTTTTGGACCAGATATTGTGGGCATTTTGAATTTGGGACCCTTGATGTTTCCTTCTGGTCCTTCAACATCCATATCTGGGCCTTTAATGTCAATCTTAGGGCTTTTAACATCAATGTCACCTTTTGGTAGGGTTATATCAACATCTGGGCCCTCCACCTTTGGCCCCTTGAATCCAAATGAAGGCATTTTCATTTTGGGCATTTTAACCCCTCCCTTTGGTCCCTCAATGTTAACATCTGGACACTCAATGTCAACTTTCGGCAATTGCATGTCGCCTTCAATTTTGGGACCTGAGATGCCTACATCGGTTTTTAGTTTTGGACCTTTAATGTTGAAATCCAGATCAGGCATAGAGAGTTTTGGACCAGATATGGTGGGCATTTTGAATTTGGGACCCTTGATATTTCCTTCTGGTCCTTCAACATCCATATCTGGGCCTTTAAGGTCAATCTTAGGGCCTTTAACATCAAAGTCACCTTTTGGTAGGGTTATATCAACATCTGGGCCCTCTGCCTTTGGCCCCTTGAATCCAAATGAAGGCATTTTAATTTTGGGCATTTTAACACCTCCCTTTGGTCCCTCAATGTTAACATCTGGACACTCAATATCAACTTTCGGCAATTGCATGTCGCCTTCAATCTTGGGACCTGAGATGTCTACATCGGTTTTTAGTTTTGGACCTTTAATGTTGAAATCCAGATCAGGCATAGAGAGTTTTGGACCAGATATGGTGGGCATTTTGAATTTAGGACCCTTGATATTTCCTTCTGGTCCTTCAACATCCATATCTTGGCCTTTAAGGTCAATCTTAGGGCCTTTAACATCAATGTCACCTTTTGGTAGGGTTATATCAACTTCAGGGCCCTCTGCCTTTGGCCCCTTGAATCCAAATGAAGGCATTTTAATTTTGGGCATTTTAACCCCTCCCTTTGGTCCCTCAATGTTAACATCTGGACAATCAATATCAACTTCTGGCAATTTAATGTCACCTTCAATCTTTGGAACTGAGACGTCTACATCAGTTTTTAGTTTTGGACCTTTAATGTTGAAATCCAGATCAGGCATAGAGAGTTTTGGACCAGATATGGTGGGCATTTTGAATTTGGGACCCTTGAGGTTTCCTTCTGGTCCTTCAAAATCTATATCTGGGCCTTTAAGGTCTATCTTAGGGCCTTTAACATCAATGTCACCTTTTGGTAGGGTTATATCAACATCAGGGCCCTCTGCCTTTGGCCCCTTGAATCCAAATGAAGGCATTTTCATTTTGGGCATTTTAATCCCTCCCTTTGGTCCCTCAATGTTAACATCTGGACACTCAATGTCAACTTTGGGCAATTGCATGTCGCCTTCAATCTTGGGACCTGAGATGTCTACATCAGTTTTTAGTTTAGGACCTTTAATGTTGAAATCCAGATCAGGCATAGAGAGTTTTGGACCAGATATGGTGGGCATTTTGAATTTGGGACCCTTGATGTTTCCTTCTGGTCCTTCAACATCCATATCTGGGCCTTTAAGGTCAATCTTAGGGCCTTTAACATCAAAGTCACCTTTTGGTAGGGTTATATCAACATCTGGGCCCTCTGCCTTTGGCCCCTTGAATCCAAATGAAGGCATTTTAATTTTGGGCATTTTAACACCTCCCTTTGGTCCCTCAATGTTAACATCTGGACACTCAATATCAACTTTCGGCAATTGCATGTCGCCTTCAATCTTGGGACCTGAGATGTCTACATCGGTTTTTAGTTTTGGACCTTTAATGTTGAAATCCAGATCAGGCATAGAGAGTTTTGGACCAGATATGGTGGGCATTTTGAATTTAGGACCCTTGATATTTCCTTCTGGTCCTTCAACATCCATATCTGGGCCTTTAAGGTCAATCTTAGGGCCTTTAACATCAATGTCACCTTTTGGTAGGGTTATATCAACTTCAGGGCCCTCTGCCTTTGGCCCCTTGAATCCAAATGAAGGCATTTTAATTTTGGGCATTTTAACCCCTCCCTTTGGTCCCTCAATGTTAACATCTGGACAATCAATATCAACTTCTGGCAATTTAATGTCACCTTCAATCTTTGGAACTGAGACGTCTACATCAGTTTTTAGTTTTGGACCTTTAATGTTGAAATCCAGATCAGGCATAGAGAGTTTTGGACCAGATATGGTGGGCATTTTGAATTTGGGACCCTTGAGGTTTCCTTCTGGTCCTTCAAAATCTATATCTGGGCCTTTAAGGTCTATCTTAGGGCCTTTAACATCAATGTCACCTTTTGGTAGGGTTATATCAACATCAGGGCCCTCTGCCTTTGGCCCCTTGAATCCAAATGAAGGCATTTTCATTTTGGGCATTTTAATCCCTCCCTTTGGTCCCTCAATGTTAACATCTGGACACTCAATGTCAACTTTGGGCAATTGCATGTCGCCTTCAATCTTGGGACCTGAGATGTCTACATCAGTTTTTAGTTTTGGACCTTTAATGTTGAAATCCAGATCAGGCATAGAGAGTTTTGGACCAGATATGGTGGGCATTTTGAATTTGGGACCCTTGATATTTCCTTCTGGTCCTTCAAAATCCATATCTGGGCCTTTAAGGTCAATCTTAGGGCCTTTAACATCAATGTCACCTTTTGGTAGGGTTATATCAACATCAGGGCCCTCCGCCTTTGGCCCCTTGAATCCAAATGAAGGCATTTTCATTTTGGGCATTTTTACTCCTCCCTTTGGTCCCTCAATGTTAACATCTGGACACTCAATGTCAACTTTCGGCAAGTGCATGTCGCCTTCAATCTTGGGACCTGAGATGTCTACATCAGTCTTTAGTTTAGGACCTTTAATGTTGAAATCCACATCAGGCATAGAGAGTTTTGGACCAGATATTGTGGGCATTTTGAATTTGGGACCCTTGAGGTTTCCTTCTGGTCCTTCAAAATCTATATCTGGGCCTTTAAGGTCTATCTTAGGGCCTTTAACATCAATGTCACCTTTTGGTAGGGTTATATCAACATCAGGGCCCTCTGCCTTTGGCCCCTTGAATCCAAATGAAGGCATTTTCATTTTGGGCATTTTAACCCCTCCCTTTGGTCCCTCAATGTTAACATCTGGACACTCAATGTCAACTTTCGGCAGTTGCATGTCGCCTTCAATCTTTGGAACTGAGACATCTACATCGGTTTTTAATTTTGGACCTTTAATGTTGAAATCCAGATCAGGCATAGAGAGTTTTGGACCAGATATGGTGGGCATTTTGAATTTGGGACCCTTGATATTTCCTTCTGCTCCTTCAACATCCATATCTGGGCATGTAAGGTCAATCTTAGGGCTTTTAACATCAATGTCACCTTTTGGTAGTGTTATTTCAACTTCAGGGCCCTCTGCCTTTGGCCCCTTGAATCCAAATGAAGGCATTTTAATTTTGGGCATTTTAATCCCTCCCTTTGGTCCCTCAATGTTAACATCTGGACACTCAATATCAACTTTCGGCAATTGCATGTCGCCTTCAATCTTGGGACTTGAGATGTCTACATCAGTTTTTAGTTTAGGACCTTTAATGTTGAAATCCACATCAGGCATAGAGAGTTTTGGACCAGATATTGTGGGCATTTTGAATTTGGGACCCTTGATGTTTCCTTCTGGTCCTTCAACATCCATATCTGGGCCTTTAAGGTCTATCTTAGGGCCTTTAACATCAATGTCACCTTTTGGTAGGGTTATATCAACATCAGGGCCCTCGGCCTTTGGCCCCTTAAATCCAAATGAAGGCATTTTCATTTTGGGCATTTTAACCCCTCCCTTTGGTCCCTCAATGTTAACATCTGGACACTCAATGTCAACCTTTGGCAATTGCATGTCGCCTTCAATCTTTGGAACTGTGACGTCTACATCGGTTTTTAGTTTTGGACCTTTAATTTTGAAATCCAGATCAGGCATAGAAAGTTTTGGACCAGATATTGTGGGCATTTTGAATTTGGGACCCTTGATGTTTCCTTCTGGTCCTTCAACATTCATATCTGGGCCTTTAAGGTCTATCTTAGGGCCTTTAACATCAATGTCACCTTTTGGTAGGGTTATATCAACTTCAGGGCCCTCTGCCTTTGGTCCCTTGAATCCAAATGAAGGCATTTTAATTTTGGGCATTTTAAACCCTCCCTTTGGTCCCTCAATGTTAACATCTGGACACTCAATATCAACTTTCGGCAATTGCATGTCGCCTTCAATCTTGGGACTTGAGATGCCTACATCAGTTTTTAGTTTAGGACCTTTAATGTTGAAATCCACATCAGGCATAGAGAGTTTTGGACCAGATATTGTGGGCATTTTGAATTTGGGACCCTTGATGTTTCCTTCTGGTCCTTCAACATCCATATCTGGGCCTTTAAGGTCAATCTTAGGGCTTTTAACATCAATGTCACCTTTTGGTAGGGTTATATCAAAATCTGGGCCCTCTGCCTTTGGCCCCTTGAATCCAAATGAAGGCATTTTCATTTTGGGCATTTTAACCCCTCCCTTTGGTCCCTCAATGTTAACATCTGGACACTCAATGTCAACTTTCGGCAATTGCATGTCGCCTTCAATCTTTGGAACTGAGACGTCTACATCAGTTTTTAGTTTTGGACCTTTAATGTTGAAATCCAGATCAGGCATAGAGAGTTTTGGACCAGAAATGGTGGGCATTTTGAATTTGGGACCCTTGATATTTCCTTCTGGTCCTTCAACATCCATTTCTGGGCCTTTAAGGTCAATCTTAGGGCCTTTAACATCAATGTCACCTTTTGGTAGGGTTATATCAACATCTGGGCCCTCCGCCTTTGGCCCCTTGAATCCAAATGAAGGCATTTTCATTTTGGGCATTTTAACCCCTCCCTTTGGTCCCTCAATGTTAACATCTGGACACTCAATGTCAACTTTCGGCAATTGCATGTCACCTTCAATCTTGGGACATGAGATGTCTACATCTGTTTTTAGTTTAGGACCTTTAATGTTGAAATCCACATCAGGCATAGAGAGTTTTGGACCAGATAAGGTGGGCATTTTGAATTTGGGACCCTTGATGTTTCCTTCTGGTCCTTCAAAATCCATATCTGGGCCTTTAAGGTCTATCTTAGGGCCTTTAACATCAATGTCACCTTTTGGTAGGGTTATATCAACATCAGGGCCCTCGGCCTTTGGCCCCTTGAATCCAAATGAAGGCATTTTCATTTTGGGCATTTTAACCCCTCCCTTTGGTCCCTCAATGTTAACATCTGGACACTCAATGTCAACTTTCGGCAATTGCATGTCGCCTTCAATCTTTGGAACTGAGACGTCTGCATCAGTTTTTAGTTTTGGACCTTTAATGTTGAAATCCAGATCAGGCATAGAGAGTTTTGGACCAGAAATGGTGGGCATTTTGAATTTGGGACCCTTGATATTTCCTTCTGGTCCTTCAACATCCATATCTGGGCCTTTAAGGTCAATCTTAGGGCCTTTAACATCAATGTCACCTTTTGGTAGGGTTATATCAACTTCAGGGCCGTCTGCCTTTGGCCCCTTGAATCCAAATGAAGGCATTTTCATTTTGGGCATTTTAACCCCTCCCTTTGGTCCCTCAATGTTAACATCTGGACACTCAATGTCAACTTTCGGCAATTGCATGTCGCCTTCAATCTTTGGAACTGAGACGTCTACATCAGTTTTTAGTTTTGGACCTTTAATGTTGAAATCCAGATCAGGCATAGAGAGTTTAGGACCAGAAATGGTCGGCATTTTGAATTTGGGACCCTTGATATTTCCTTCTGGTCCTTCAACATCCATTTCTGGGCCTTTAAGGTCAATCTTAGGGCCTTTAACATCAATGTCACCTTTTGGTAGGGTTATATCAACATCTGGGCCCTCCGCCTTTGGCCCCTTGAATCCAAATGAAGGCATTTTCATTTTGGGCATTTTAACCCCTCCCTTTGGTCCCTCAATGTTAACATCTGGACACTCAATGTCAACTTTCGGCAATTGCATGTCACCTTCAATCTTGGGACATGAGATGTCTACATCTGTTTTTAGTTTAGGACCTTTAATGTTGAAATCCACATCAGGCATAGAGAGTTCTGGACCAGATAAGGTGGGCATTTTGAATTTGGGACCCTTGATGTTTCCTTCTGGTCCTTCAAAATCCATATCTGGGCCTTTAAGGTCTATCTTAGGGCCTTTAACATCAATGTCACCTTTTGGTAGGGTTATATCAACATCAGGGCCCTCGGCCTTTGGCCCCTTGAATCCAAATGAAGGCATTTTCATTTTGGGCATTTTAACCCCTCCCTTTGGTCCCTCAATGTTAACCTCTGGACACTCAATGTCAACTTTCGGCAATTGCATGTCGCCTTCAATCTTTGGAACTGAGACGTCTGCATCAGTTTTTAGTTTTGGACCTTTAATGTTGAAATCCAGATCAGGCATAGAGAGTTTTGGACCAGAAATGGTGGGCATTTTGAATTTGGGACCCTTGATATTTCCTTCTGGTCCTTCAACATCCATATCTGGGCCTTTAAGGTCAATCTTAGGGCCTTTAACATCAATGTCACCTTTTGGTAGGGTTATATCAACTTCAGGCCCGTCTGCCTTTGGCCCCTTGAATCCAAATGAAGGCATTTTCATTTTGGGCATTTTAACCCCTCCCTTTGGTCCCTCAATGTTAACATCTGGACACTCAATGTCAACTTTCGGCAATTGCATGTCGCCTTCAATCTTTGGAACTGAGACGTCTACATCAGTTTTTAGTTTAGGACCTTTAATGTTGAAATCCACATCAGGCATAGAGAGTTTTGGACCAGATAAGGTGGGCATTTTGAATTTGGGACCCTTTATGTTTCCTTCTGGTCCTTCAAAATCCATATCTGGGCCTTTAAGGTCTATCTTAGGGCCTTTAACATCAATGTCACCTTTTGGTAGGGTTATATCAAAATCTGGGCCCTCGGCCTTTGGCCCCTTGAATCCAAATGAAGGCATTTTCATTTTGGGCATTTTAACCCCTCCCTTTGGTCCCTCAATGTTAACATCTGGACACTCAATGTCAACTTTCGGCAATTGCATGTCGCCTTCAATCTTGGGACCTGAGATGTCTACATCTGTTTTTAGTTTAGGACCTTTAATGTTGAAATCCACATCAGGCATAGAGAGTTTGGGACCAGATATGGTGGGCATTTTGAATTTGGGACCCTTGATGTTTCCTTCTGGTCCTTCAAAATCCATATCTGGGCCTTTAAGGTCTATCTTAGGGCCTTTAACATCAATGTCACCTTTTGGTAGGGTTATATCAACATCAGGGCCCTCGGCCTTTGGCCCCTTGAATCCAAATGAAGGCATTTTCATTTTGGGCATTTTAACCCCTCCCTTTGGTCCCTCAATGTTAACATCTGGACACTCAATGTCAACTTTCGGCAATTGCATGTCGCCTTCAATCTTTGGAACTGAGACGTCTACATCAGTTTTTAGTTTTGGACCTTTAATGTTGAAATCCAGATCAGGCATAGAGAGTTTTGGACCAGAAATGGTGGGCATTTTGAATTTGGGACCCTTGATGTTTCCTTCTGGTCCTTCAAAATCCATATCTGGGCCTTTAAGGTCTATCTTAGGGCCTTTAACATCAATGTCACCTTTTGGTAGGGTTATATCAACATCAGGGCCCTCGGCCTTTGGCCCCTTGAATCCAAATGAAGGCATTTTCATTTTGGGCATTTTAACCCCTCCCTTTGGTCCCTCAATGTTAACATCTGGACACTCAATGTCAACTTTCGGCAATTGCATGTCGCCTTCAATCTTTGGAACTGAGACGTCTACATCAGTTTTTAGTTTTGGACCTTTAATGTTGAAATCCAGATCAGGCATAGAGAGTTTTGGACCAGAAATGGTGGGCATTTTGAATTTGGGACCCTTGATATTTCCTTCTGGTCCTTCAACATCCATATCTGGGCCTTTAAGGTCAATCTTAGGGCCTTTAACATCAATGTCACCTTTTGGTAGGGTTATATCAACTTCAGGGCCATCTGCCTTTGGCCCCTTGAATCCAAATGAAGGCATTTTCATTTTGGGCATTTTAACCCCTCGCTTTAGTGCCTCAATGTTAACATCTGGACACTCAATGTCAACTTTCGGCAATTGCATGTCGCCTTCAATCTTGGGACCTGTGATGTCTACATCTGTTTTTAGTTTAGGACCTTTAATGTTGAAATCCACATCAGGCATAGAGAGTTTTGGACCAGATAAGGTGGGCATTTTGAATTTGGGACCCTTGATGTTTCCTTCTGGTCCTTCAAAATCCATATCTGGGCCTTTAAGGTCTATCTTAGGGCCTTTAACATCAATGTCACCTTTTGGTAGGGTTATATCAACATCAGGGCCCTCGGACTTTGGCCCCTTGAATCCAAATGAAGGCATTTTCATTTTGGGCATTTTAACCCCTCCCTTTGGTCCCTCAATGTTAACATCTGGACACTCAATGTCAACTTTCGGCAATTGCATGTCGCCTTCAATCTTGGGACTTGAGATGTCTACATCTGTTTTTAGTTTAGGACCTTTAATGTTGAAATCCACATCAGGCATAGAGAGTTTTGGACCAGATATGGTGGGCATTTTGAATTTGGGACCCTTGATGTTTCCTTCTGGTCCTTCAAAATCCATATCTGGGCCTTTAAGGTCAATCTTAGGGCCTTTAACATCAATGTCACCTTTTGGTAGGGTTATATCAACATCAGGGCCCTCTGCCTTTGGCCCCTTGAATCCAAATGAAGGCATTTTCATTTTGGGCATTTTAACCCCTCCCTTTGGTCCCTCAATGTTAACATCTGGACACTCAATGTCAACTTTCGGCAATTGCATGTCGCCTTCAATCTTGGGACCTGAGATGTCTACATCTGTTTTTAGTTTAGGACCTTTAATGTTGAAATCCACATCAGGCATAGAGAGTTTTGGACCAGATATTGTGGGCATTTTGAATTTGGGACCCTTGAGGTTTCCTTCTGGTCCTTCAACATCCATATCTGGGCCTTTTAGGTCAATCTTAGGGCTTTTAACATCAATGTCACCTTTTGGTAGGGTGATATCAACATCTGGGCCCTCCGCCTTTGGCCCCTTGAATCCAAATGAAGGCATTTTCATTTTGGGCATTTTAACCCCTCCCTTTGGTCCCTCAGTGTTAACATCTGGACACTCAATGTCAACTTTCGGCAATTGCATGTCGCCTTCAATCTTTGGAACTGAGACGTCTACATCAGTTTTTTGTTTTGGACCTTTAATGTTGAAATCCAGATCAGGCATAGAGAGTTTTGGCCCAGAAATGGTGGGCATTTTGAATTTGGGACCCTTGATATTTCCTTCTGGTCCTTCAACATCCATATCTGGGCCTTTAAGGTCAATCTTAGGGCCTTTAACATCAATGTCACCTTTTGGTAGGGTTATATCAACTTCAGGGCCCTCTGCCTTTGGCCCCTTGAATCCAAATGAAGGCATTTTAATTTTGGGCATTTTAACCCCTCCCTTTGGTCCCTCAATGTTAACATCTGGACACTCAATGTCAACTTTCGGCAATTGCATGTCGCCTTCAATCTTTGGAACTGAGATGTCTACATCGGTTTTTAGTTTTGGACCTTTCATGTTGAAATCCACATCAGGCATAGAGAGTTTTGGACCAGATATTGTGGGCATTTTGAATTTGGGACCCTTGATGTTTCCTTCTGGTCCTTCAACATCCATATCTGGGCCTTTAAGGTCAATCTTAGGGCTTTTAACATCAATGTCACCTTTTGGTAGGGTTATATCAACATCTGGGCCCTCCGCCTTTGGCCCCTTGAATCCAAATGAAGGCATTTTCATTTTGGGCATTTTAACCCCTCCCTTTGGTCCCTCAATGTTAACATCTGGACACTCAATGTCAACTTTCGGCAATTGCATGTCGCCTTCAATCTTTGGAACTGAGACGTCTACATCAGTTTTTAGTTTTGGACCTTTAATGTTGAAATCCAGATCAGGCATAGAGAGTTTTGGCCCAGAAATGGTGGGCATTTTGAATTTGGGACCCTTGATATTTCCTTCTGGTCCTTCAACATCCATATCTGGGCCTTTAAGGTCAATCTTAGGGCCTTTAACATCAATGTCACCTTTTGGTAGGGTTATATCAAAATCTGGGCCCTCCGCCTTTGGCCCCTTGAATCCAAATGAAGGCATTTTCATTTTGGGCATTTTAACCCCTCCCTTTGGTCCCTCAATGTTAACATCTGGACACTCAATGTCAACTTTCGGCAATTGCATGTCGCCTTCAATCTTTGGAACTGAGACGTCTACATCAGTTTTTAGTTTTGGACCTTTAATGTTGAAATCCAGATCAGGCATAGAGAGTTTTGGCCCAGAAATGGTGGGCATTTTGAATTTGGGACCCTTGATATTTCCTTCTGGTCCTTCAACATCCATATCTGGGCCTTTAAGGTCAATCTTAGGGCCTTTAACATCAATGTCACCTTTTGGTAGGGTTATATCAACTTTAGGACCCTCTGCCTTTGGCCCTTTGAATCCAAATGAAGGCATTTTAATTTTGGGCATTTTAACCCCTCCCTTTGGTCCCTCAATGTTAACATCTGGACACTCAATGTCAACTTTCGGCAATTGCATGTCGCCTTCAATCTTGGGACCTGAGATGTCTACATCTGTTTTTAGTTTAGGACCTTTAATGTTGAAATCCACATCAGGCATAGAGAGTTTTGGACCAGATAAGGTGGGCATTTTGAATTTGGGACCCTTGATGTTTCCTTCTGGTCCTTCAAAATCCATATCTGGGCCTTTAAGGTCTATCTTAGGGCCTTTAACATCAATGTCACCTTTTGGTAGGGTTATATCAAAATCTGGGCCCTCGGCCTTTGGCCCCTTGAATCCAAATGAAGGCATTTTCATTTTGGGCATTTTAACCCCTCCCTTTGGTCCCTCAATGTTAACATCTGGACACTCAATGTCAACTTTCGGCAATTGCATGTCGCCTTCAATCTTTGGAACTGAGACGTCTACATCAGTTTTTAGTTTTGGACCTTTAATGTTGAAATCCAGATCAGGCATAGAGAGTTTTGGCCCAGAAATGGTGGGCATTTTGAATTTGGGACCCTTGATATTTCCTTCTGGTCCTTCAACATCCATATCTGGGCCTTTAAGGTCAATCTTAGGGCCTTTAACATCAATGTCACCTTTTGGTAGGGTTATATCAACTTCAGGGCCCTCTGCCTTTGGCCCCTTGAATCCAAATGAAGGCATTTTAATTTTGGGCATTTTAACCCCTCCCTTTGGTCCCTCAATGTTAACATCTGGACACTCAATGTCAACTTTCGGCAATTGCATGTCGCCTTCAATCTTGGGACCTGAGATGTCTACATCTGTTTTTAGTTTAGGACCTTTAATGTTGAAATCCACATCAGGCATAGAGAGTTTTGGACCAGATAAGGTGGGCATTTTGAATTTGGGACCCTTGATGTTTCCTTCTGGTCCTTCAAAATCCATATCTGGGCCTTTAAGGTCTATCTTAGGGCCTTTAACATCAATGTCACCTTTTGGTAGGGTTATATCAAAATCTGGGCCCTCGGCCTTTGGCCCCTTGAATCCAAATGAAGGCATTTTCATTTTGGGCATTTTAACCCCTCCCTTTGGTCCCTCAATGTTAACATCTGGACACTCAATGTCAACTTTCGGCAATTGCATGTCGCCTTCAATCTTTGGAACTGAGATGTCTACATCGCTTTTTAGTTTTGGACCTTTAATGTTGAAATCCACATCAGGCATAGAGAGTTTTGGACCAGATATTGTGGGCATTTTGAATTTGGGACCCTTGATGTTTCCTTCTGGTCCTTCAACATCCATATCTGGGCCTTTAAGGTCAATCTTAGGGCTTTTAACATCAATGTCACCTTTTGGTAGGGTTATATCAACATCTGGGCCCTCCGCCTTTGGCCCCTTGAATCCAAATGAAGGCATTTTCATTTTGGGCATTTTAACCCCTCCCTTTGGTCCCTCAATGTTAACATCTGGACACTCAATGTCAACTTTCGGCAATTGCATGTTGCCTTCAATCTTTGGAACTGAGACGTCTACATCAGTTTTTAGTTTTGGACCTTTAATGTTGAAATCCAGATCAGGCATAGAGAGTTTTGGCCCAGAAATGGTGGGCATTTTGAATTTGGGACCCTTGATATTTCCTTCTGGTCCTTCAACATCCATATCTGGGCCTTTAAGGTCAATCTTAGGGCCTTTAACATCAATGTCACCTTTTGGTAGGGTTATATCAACTTCAGGGCCCTCTGCCTTTGGCCCCTTGAATCCAAATGAAGGCATTTTAATTTTGGGCATTTTAACCCCTCCCTTTGGTCCCTCAATGTTAACATCTGGACACTCAATGTCAACTTTCGGCAATTGCATGTCGCCTTCAATCTTTGGAACTGAGACGTCTACATCAGTTTTTAGTTTAGGACCTTTAATGTTGAAATCCAGATCAGGCATAGAGAGTTTTGGCCCAGAAATGGTGGGCATTTTGAATTTGGGACCCTTGATATTTCCTTCTGGTCCTTCAAAATCCATATCTGGGCCTTTAAGGTCTATCTTAGGGCCTTTAACATCAATGTCACCTTTTGGTAGGGTTATATCAACATCAGGGCCTTCTGCCTTTGGCCCCTTGAATCCAAATGAAGGCATTTTCATTTTGGGCATTTTAACCCCTCCCTTTGATCCCTCAATGTTAACATCTGGACACTCAATATCAACTTTCGGCAATTGCATGTCGCCTTCAATTTTGGGACCTGAGATGTCTACATCAGTTTTTAGTTTTGGACCTTTAATGTTGAAATCCACATCAGGCATAGAGAGTTTTGGACCAGATATGGTGGGCATTTTGAATTTGGGACCCTTGATGTTTCCTTCTGGTCCTTCAACATCCATATCTGGGCCTTTAACATCTATCTTAGGGCCTTTAACATCAATGTCACCTTGTGGTAGCGTTATATCAACATCTGGGCCCTCCACCTTTGGCCCCTTGAATCCAAATGAAGGCATTTTCATTTTGGGCATTTTAACCCCTCCCTTTGGTCCCTCAATGTTAACATCTGGACATTCAATGTCAACTTTCGGCAATTGTATGTCGCCTTCAATTTTGGGACCTGAGATGTCTACGTCAGTTTTTAGTTTTGGACCTTTAATGTTTAAATCCACATCAGGCATAGAGAGTTTTGGATCAGATATACTGGGCATTTTGAGTTTGGGACCCTTGATGTTTCCTTCTGGTCCTCCAACCTCCATATCTGGACCTTTAAGTTCAATCTTAGGGCCTTTAACATCAATATCACCTTTCGGTATGGTTATATCAACATCAGCGCCCTCTGCCTTTGGCCCCTTGAATCCAAATGTAGGCATTTTAAATTTGGGCATTTTAACCCCTCCCTTTGTTCCCTCAATTTTAACATCTGGACACTTAATGTCAACTTTTGGCTTTTGTATGTCATCTTCAATCTTTGGACCTGAGATGTCTACATCAGTTTTTAGTTTAGGACCTTTAATATTGAAATCCACATCAGTCATTGAGAGTTTTGGACCAGATATGATGTGCATTTTGGATTTGGGCCCCTTGATGTGTTCTTCTGGTCCTTCAACATCAGTATCTGCCCTTTTGATGTCAGTCATAGCTTCTTTTCCATCTGTGTCCCATTTTGAAATATTTACATCAGCATCAGCGCCTTCCATCAGAGGGCTTTTGAATCCAATTGATCGCACTTTGATTTTAGGTATTTTACAGCCTGCATTAGGGCCTTCAGTGTCAAGCTCTGGCCCTTCAGTCTCAGCTTTTTGTACATTGATTTCTCCTTTAGTCTCTGCAACTGAAACATCTACAGCCGTTTTTACTTTATGCTCTTTCACTTTATAGTCCATATCAAGCATAGAAATCTCTGGACCAGAAAGTGAAGGGATATTGCATTTTGGACCCTTCACTTTTCCTTCAGATCCCTCAATTTCACATTCTTTGGCCTTGATATCTATTGCTGGTTCTTTCACATCAACATCACAATGGGGAAGACTTACATCCATCTGAAGGCCTTTCACATTTGAACCTTTAAGGTCTACTTTATGTGCTTTGAGAGCCCCTTCAGCTGGTGCTTTTATGTTAGCTTCAGCCTTTGTATAACTTGCATTCAGATCAGAACCCTTAGTCTTTGGACCCTTATGTCCAAATGAAGGCATTTCCATTTTTGGGAATTTGTATCCTACATCAGGCCCATCAGTATCAGCCTGTGGAAAAGCTGCATCTCCTTTTGTCACCTTAATCATCCCTTCTATCTTTGAAAAAGAAACATCATCCCCTTTTGTTTTAGGGCCTTTGACATTGTAATCCACATCAGGCATAGAGATCTTTGGATCAGAGACAGATGGTAGCTTACATTGATGACCCCTCTTTTTTCCCCCAGGTCCCTCAATTTCACTATGTTGTGTACTGATATCTACTTTTGGCATCTTGATTCCTTCTTGAAGTCCCTGAGTATCAACCCTTTCAGCCTTAATGTCTGCTTTAGGCATTTTTACATTCTCTTCAGCTCTTGGTACTGAGGCATCTGTATCATCTTTGATATTTGGACACTTTATGTTCATGTCCACATCAGGCATGGAAATCTTTGTGTTAGTGACAGATGGTATCAAAATTTTGATTTTTCCATTACTTTCTTCACTATCATGTTCTGATAACTTGATATCAGTTTCTAAACCTTTTTTTTGATTTTCAGCTTTGGGAAGGTTTACATTAACTACTCCTGGGTCCTCTACCTTCAGACCTTTACATTCAAACGGCATCTTCATATCCGCTTTTTTTGAAACTAAGTCATCAATTCCCTTTGGAACTGATACATCCAGATCTGCAGTTTCTGCCCTTGGTGTTTTAATGTTACCTTCTACTGTGAACCCATGTACATCTGTGCTTAGTTTTGAGAGCTTTACGTCACCGGAATGTGATGTTTCCATGCCTTTTCCTGCTGTTGTGCTGTCCAATGTTCTCACTTTTGTGGAAAACACTGAAACAAATTCAGTTCCTCCTTTCACATTTGAATCTTTTAGTGCAGCTTCAGTATCTGGCCTGGAAATAACAATTTCATGTTTGTTTGAGTGTGGAATCATTACATCTTCTGTGTTCATACTAATGCTAAATGCTGGTTCTTTTCCAGTTTCTTTCAAATGCTGGTCAATTTTGTTAACATGACTTACATCTTTTTCTAACTCCATACCTGTACTCATGTCTGCAGTGAAAGCATCCATGCTTTTTGAATTACCCTCAAGCTCACTCCATCTAGAAGGCCTCACTTCCCCTTCCCCTGCTCTTGCCTCATATCCAGTGTCAGACATATTAAATGTCCTTTCCTTCCCACTCCCTTCTGTCCCTCTTATAATTGTGGTTTTGACATGCCCTGAACTCCAGTGCTTCTCAGAGGTGCCAGTGTCCTCTGGATCTCTGAATCTAACTTCCCCCATATCACCTCCCTCTGCTGCACCAACCTTGCTTATAACACTGCCATGTGGTAATCTGATCTGAGCAGAGCCTCCTTCTAATTGCTCATGCTGTGAAAAATATTTGAATTCTGGGCTTGAAATATCAATCTGTTGCTTGCCAGGTCCACCTGGTATGTCCACAGTGTAAGTTGTGATGCGACGAGTAATGGTAGTAATGGTGCTGCCATCACTGCTGGTGCTGCTGTGACGTTCTGTGCGAACATCAACTCCTTCTGCAAGGTCCTCAGACTTCAGCCTGGGCTTAATTTTCTTAGTGTAGATTCTTCTGTAGTCCTCATCATCCCCACTCTGCAAAGAAAAAAATCACTGACAGATGCTTCACTGTAATATTTTTATATTTTATTAAATTAGGCCAGAAAGTCTCAGATGAAAAAAAACATGGGCTTTAATTTTGTAGCTGCACTGGAGTGTTAAAGCCACATTTTTTTCTAATTTTGTAGGGTACACACACATTTACTGCCATTTGTTAATTTGATGGACAGAAATACATATGTCTGATACAAGGTAGGTGGTGACATGTGACATGTAATATCTGCCAGTGCAACAGTATTTTTGTTATCCCTGTTTGACTTAAAACACCATTTGCACTGCTGCTTTCTCAGACTTGCTCTCACTTCAAACATGCAGCTTAAGATGTGTCCAATTTCTCACTATATGGTTTTGACCACAAACAAGAGCACACTATATCTCCCGATTACTAACTGCTAACCTATTTAATCATTTTTAAAGGAAAAACAATTCTATTGTTACTACTAAATGTGAATCAGTGCCATTACACATAGAAAATAATATGTTAAATAATGTAAATAATTCACATCTTCTGATCATGTATTCAGTCTATCTAACCTCTTTTTATAATTATGCCACTCTGCATCGGATTAATTTGTCTGTGCCAGTCATAAAAATAGCAAACAATATTTCCAAGAAAATGGAGCCCCATAAGTTTAAGAATCAGGTGACAAAACGGTCAATGATGAGATTGTTCATTTGATAGCCTATATTAACTAGAGATTTGTGTGTTTTGTTTTTTTTTTGCATCATTAAATATTGAGAAATGTCATTAAGTACAACTATAAATATTACTTTCATAATTTTAATAAAAAGAAAATAAGACCAGTGGTGCACACAGATGCAAATGACAGGCCCTCAAAAGTTTTACTTATAACTGAGCAATGGTCAGTGATATCTCAGATAAGTAATGACATCTCAGTTCCTGAGTTGTCGTGCACATTATAATATATAGTTCAATGTCTTTCATGCTTTGTTTGTAAATCAATATAATTTTCAGTAACTCCATTAGCAATACACATTAGCAATACATTAGCAATATAATTTCAATACATTTACAGTCATACAGCCAACTAAAGAAGCTGAAAAGCTGATATGTCCCTTAAAAACATTTTAAGCAGAAATGTCTAACTTATTACAACATAGAAGCTAGTGCAATGTTTTTGAAGAGCACCAGCAATAAACCATTTACTTACTAGAATGATGTCAGGACTAGAGCCTCCAAATCCACCTTGTCCTTCCCATGACAAAGTACCCATGGGAGAACGACAAGGAGATTTATCTCCTGTCTTGTGTTGAAGTTTTAGTCCAACCTTGTGTCGGTTAAGAGTCTTCAATAACTCAGCTGTTTCTTCAGAGCTCATATTCTCAAAATAAATTGTGGCACCAACAATTTGATCACCTGTCAAAGTGGGACACATTTTTCAATTAGACAGCAGATGCACTTTATTTTTGAAAACATGGAAGTTTTGTTTATTAGATAGAGAGTCTGCAAAGTTATAATAAATATCTATATGAATATATCAAGGGAAACACTGTTCTCTACCTTCAAATACTCTCCCAGTGTGAGATGCAGGGGATTCTTCTGTCACTTCTTTGATGAAAATCTCTCCTTGACCTTTTTGCTCTATTTTAAGTCCATGTTTATCAGGGCCCATCCACTGTGGGAAGAGGACTTCCCTTGTGTCCTCATCATCAGCCATCTAGGAAAGAAGGAAAGAAGGTAAATTATTGTTTTCCAATTTTGAGTTGGCCTTTGATATGCTGCATTATTGTAGTGTTTTGTTGTTGTTTTGCTTTGTATCATCAAATGATCAACTGAGCATTTTGATTATTAAAATTTTCATGCTTATTTTAATAAATGCTTAAAGGAGATTACTTTATTATAAATTAATAAAGTAATGCCACAGGGCATTTTGCATTAAACCATACTTAGAATATAGATGCTTTCCCATTCTTTGACAATAATATCAGCAGGAGTTCTTTGCTGGCATGCAGCAGTGTGTTCATTATTTGAGTAAACTCCCTTTGTTTTGAAAGCAATTTGCAACCAGGTGATAAAATATGATTTTTTATAAAGCTATGTGTGTAATCAATTATTTTTTAATGTAAGGCACCTTCTGCTAATACCATTGTCTTTAAGAACTGTTAATGACTACATAAAAACATGACATAAGACAATTCAAATAGTTTTTCAACATCTAATAGGGCACTGCTTCCTATAGTTAAATAATAATTAAACACTTAATGCTCAGCTCATTATTGAGACCCTTCTGATTAGGCTTACGTCAAGTTTTGTTTCTCCTTCCCCTGGCTGCTGGAATGGGTTAAATCAGCTCTAGTTTCTTTTCCTGAAATCAAAATAGAATATTTTATTAATCCAGATAAAACATTTAATAGTAAACATTCTAAGTTTTTAATCCATAACCAACATCTGCAGTATTGCAAAGATTTCAATTTTATTCACATTTTCAGTTAAGTTTCAAACCTTTAATAATATTATAATCATCTACAAGATGGTCCAAATTGCCTACTTTCCCAGCAATTCCATGGATAGGCTAGATGAATGCCACTAGATGGCAATAAAATGCCTGTCTAAAATATCTATAAAAAATCTTCACTGATTCTGTGAATGACACCATGCCCAATCCTCAGAACAAAACAGTCTGATCAAATGTCAGATTCAATATCAGAGAATAATGCCAAGATAATGCCATAGGAATACCCTTATAAAAAGTTACAGTGCAAGTATTTTCATTTTTTAATGTACTTTTGTAAATAATATTAGTTTACATTTCTTCACATTTCACATTACAGCTTGTAACATTTGTGCAAATCAGAATACAGTAAAATTAAGTTACTGTAGAATTATCATTACATTGCAACCTTAACTTCCATCTGCTCATCTAAATTACTTTATTGCAACCAGGTCAGGTTCATTTAGTGTAGTTTTAAAAAGTCATTATGTAATGTTCCAAGCATACAGATTAAAGCCTGTAATAGTATGCAACTTATTAGTTCTGAATGTTTCTGAAGGATGTCCAGTAAACATGTAGGACTGCCATTCCAGCTTCAAACAGAAATCTCATTGTTTTCTTATTACCACCCCCTCAACAATCCATTCAGCTGTAACCATGAGATCTTTTAGTTATGAATACACCCACATGCATATTTCACACAACAGAGTGATTGAGACCCTTCTGATTAGGATTAATATGGATTTACTGATGAAAAATACCAGGTATTTTCAAAAATAATATTCATTTTACTTTTTTTACAATTTTATATGGTATCTTCTGTACTAAATATGCAAGAAGACCCTGTTTAATCCAATAGGTTTAACCTTAGAAATGCCAATCATTGCTGGTCAAATATCAATGCCCAATATAGACAATAATATAAGGGGTCAAAGAGTTAAAGCTGATGGTAAAATGTATGTATGTTTATTCCTTTGACCAAGCATAGTTAATGCCATTGAAAACTTTAGCATACCCACAACAAAGATTTTTGTTAAAAATAAATCCTCTCACACCGCAAAGGATATTCTTGTGAGTGGAAATTTGAGAGAGCAACAGGATATGGTTTAAAATACTGCTTGAGTTTCCTTACCCCAAGAATAGTTCAACCCTGAATGACTAGTATTCTGTAAGAATTTCATTTTCCACACGACATCCCATTTGCATTCAGTGCAAACATAGTGCTATTATGAAATTTAAATATAACACAAAAGCTAGTAAACATTTGGAGGTATGGACAGATTTGCACCTGGTGCAGATTACCACAGAAAATATAAATTCTTACTGTTTTAAACAACTCTTCAAAGGTCTCCAAAACCAAAATATTATGACTGTACACAAAACTGCATGCCAACAAGTATCTTAAGTTATGCAAAGTATGACTTAAAATGCAAATGCACTGAAGAAGAAACTTAAACACACATTCCATCCATAAAACCAAGGAGGAACACAGTGCTAACAGAACAGCTGACAGCATACAGCATTGCTTTATAGCAAATCAATTGACAAAATATTTTCTACTTCTGACAGCTATGGTACAATTAGCTGACACTTTTATCTAAAACAACATACAACTTGAGAAAGTAAGGTCTGAACAGTGGAAAATTGGCAAGGGTGGGGCTTGAACTAGTAACCTTCTGACTGCAAAGCATGTACCTTAACTACAGGGTACAGTGCTGTGATTAGAATACATGCACATCCAGCTATAATTTGACGCTCAAAACAATTCTCAATGTGATACAGTAGGATCACAAACTTTGTTAAATACACATAAGGTTAACTGATTTTCCCTTGAATAAAAAAAAAAAACACATACTACTTAAAAAAAAAAAAGCCTTGATCTCCAAGAGATTATCAAAGACAGACAAGTTGTATAATAAAGAGCTTTATAATAAAAACATGCTATTCCTATTCAATAGAAGACAGGAATAATTTTTTTTTTTAATTATAATAAAGATGTTAAGTTTATTGAAGATTGGGAAACATAGTGACACTGTGAATAGGTTTGTAGTATAAAATATCTTCCCAGAATTATGTTCTTCTAAATCACCATGCATCTTCAGTAACCTTAATTTTAAAGTAATTTTTAAAAAATCTCAGCCAAGCAACATTACCTGCTACAGCTTTGAGTGTTCACCTTTGAGTTCTCTTAAAGTATGGGTAAACTCAAACTCATACATATTTTCTTTGTTCTCTGTATTCTATGAAACATTTTAAAACATCAAAGTTTTTACAGAATCTTTTTAGTGGTAGAAAATTTAGGAGTTGTAGAAGCTGTGCAATTCAGCCCTAAGACTAGACTCATTATTATCAATGGCTAACATATCTATTTAACAGAGCAGCAGATGGAAATAACTAAGATTGTTGTCTTCGCAATGACTTGAGAATGGCATGTTATTCCTCTGCCTGTTTTAGGCATGCCACACTGTTATTTCTTCATGACTCTAAAGGGGGCAGTACTTCCCCTCATCCCTCACACCCCCTCACCTCTATATCAATCAACATTTTTCTACATGTTATAAATGTTATAATAATAATTCTACATATAAATAACAAAAATATGTACAGTATATACATTAATAATGTGAAAATTGATTTGGTTTTGTTTGCTTTACATTTTATTAATTTATCAAGAACTGGGCAGTGATAGAGATTTTCAAATCAAAAATGTAATAAATGTTATCTGTGCATGCCATGTAATAAATCTGTTTTGTTTTCAACCAAACTAAACTTAATACTTTTAGAACATAAATAAAGAAACCTACCAGGTTGCTCATGCACAACCTGACACTCTATCTCACTCTTGTCTTTGTTTTCTGAAAAAAAGTAAAAGAATATTATTAGTGTAGACCCCTAAGAGTGTTTGGGATGATTTAATAGCCACATAAGAAAACCTTGTCTCTCATGTTCACAATACATAAAACAATTACTGTACAGACTAAAAACTATATTTAATATATGATATTATATTGGAATGCACATGAAAACCAGTTTATACTGGCTTTGCTTGGCCTAAAATCCTTTTTCCCCTACTTTCTCTTTAAAATATAGCCACACCCATTGCTTTCCACTTTCTCTGCCTTGACCTCAGAGGGAGACAGTGAATGAAATGGATACTGCATAAGAACAATAAAGATAGCATTCTTATAAACAAGCCATAATTATGAGATTATTTAAACTTGCACACACTCAAACATTTGCTTTCAATTTTTTGGAACATGAAGGTTGAGATTTGTTAATTCCCATGTATAAAATTAGTTAATTTCTATGTTAGACTGAAGATGAGAAATGAGAGATAATCTAGTACAACACCTGCTACAACTACATACCTAAAATTAAATGCATCTTCCCACTACTTTGGATCACTTATATCTGTTTTATCTGGCCAAATAAAAAAAATACAACACATTTCAGGGGGAAACAATCAATTAAGGCAGCCTAATAATCTTTTATACTAAATCTGCAATTTCAGGTTTCAGGTATAATCTAGGTTTAATGTGACTAAATATTTATTCCCCTACCCTGTGATTTCCTCACAGGGAAGCTATCACATGCAAATTCCAATTTGACTACCCAGTCTTGCAGAGGTATTCTGCATACAGTATATCATGATTTCACAGTATGAAATGTGTTACATTATATAATAAGCTCTTGTGTTTAAACAGGATAACTAACTGTCTACACCAACCACTGATTTATTTATTTTTTCTCGAATTTTTAGATTTTCTTCTCAGGACACTGTAAAAGAAATACTGAAACATAATTTTGCTTCTTATGTCTTCTTTTATACAATAATGTAACAATTGATAGTGGATAAAATAATTAATTACTTAAACTTGATGCAAAATATTGATGTTTTTTATGTTTGTTGTCCTAACACTGAATTGATAGATCATATTTTTAAAACCCTTTAAGTGCTTAACATTCAAGTTCAAGTTAAAGTTCAGTTTATTTGTCACATACAGTCATACACAATATAACTTGCAGTGAAATGGTTGAGAGTGCTCTGTCCAAACTGAGGAAAAAGAAAAACAGGGGTGCATTCACTTTGTTTGAACAAAATTTCATTGTTATGTCATTTACCATGGGATGAGAAAAAGTATATTTAAAAAATGACAACTGATGAATGTTAAGACTTTTTCACTGAACCTTCAAAACTTCCTGTTTCAAAGACCAGTGCTTTTTTGATACAAGTAACTGGAGCAGCTGAAGGAGGAATAAAAAATTCCCATGTCATTAACTGACACTTTAAACAAAAATCACAGACAGGTATGTGCCAGTGGAGACCTGCCCAAGTGCTGAAAAACAACTATAATTAAGCCTCTTCAGTGTGGTTTTACTTTAAGTCTAATGACCATTTAGGACTCAAAGAAAATAACTATTTAAGAAAGACTGGAAATAAAGAGATACTTTATGAAAGGAGTCAATAGTCATCTTAACATACAATAAATAGAAATCCTGATTTAACACGTTACCACTCGCATTTCAAAGTTTTAAGAATTTTAAGAATCTCACTTGTCCTAATAGACTGAATTGAGGATCCAAGTTATATAACTGAAAAAGTGATTAATTAGAAACTCAGAAACCTGGATACTTCCTTAGCGCAAGTGTTGACTCTCACCTGATAAAGCTGATCAAGATGGAGACCTTCACAATTTAATGGTGGTTATATCAATAGTACACAGCTGTTCATAAACAACATAGAAATGTTTAGTTTCACTCGTCTCTCAACTGCACAAAACTCATCATCCATAATTCTGAAAACATTGTGCCTTTCACTACCCTGTTGTTTCATTATATGGCTAGTTATTTCAGAACTGTGACTGAAATAGACATGGACCTATGGCAATAAAAGCCAGGCTGGGTGAGCTTGCCACTGTGTTTGCACAGAACAGTGTCTGGTAGAACAGCTGTGTACACTTCAGAGTGGAATCCATAATCATTCTGGTCACCTTGCTAAAGCTGGAGTCAGCACACTAGAACAAAGGACACAAAATACAAAAACTAAATAGTTCAAGATCTGACTTTAGTTAATGGACCCACTCAAGAACAATGTCAAACAAAATATGCATGTAAAATATGGTAAGAGTTACAAAGTTTTCACAGTACAAGTTTAAACAGATGCAGACTTTGGGATAGGAAAACCCAATAGACCTAACAAAAATGTAACAGATACTAGTGTATATGGTACATCCTAGTGATCACATACTGCCTATAAAGTAATACTAGACACACCCAAATTTGAAAAAGAGAAGCAGGCCATCTTCCCATGCTCACAGAGCAGAGAGCAGAGAGCAGAAAGCCCCACCCTGGCCTCCAGTCACACACATTCCTTTATAGATCTGTAGGGCCAGCTGGAAGAGTGCCCAGCCCCTCCTGCAGTGACTAACTCCAAAACAATGTTCTACACTTGGCCAATTACTTTGTTCCCCCAGTGAATCCGTACAGAATCACCCCATTTTGTTAAATGTTTCCTAACACTGATTGAAGACAAAGTGACTTGAATTATATATTCTTTTTCACAAAAAAAAGAGTAAAATACATTTTATACCCTTAACCTTGGACTTAACCATGGGCTTAACCTTGTTGTTTATAACACATAAAACATAGGTCTGCAGAGTATATTGTATTGAGTGTATGACAGCGTATTAAAATGCATTAGTCTTTCAGTTAAATTATTTTCAGTTAAATTATGATGTCATAATTTACGTTTCCTCTTACCTTAAATGAGCACTGAACAAAAAATCAGTTTTAATATATCCTCTTTGGTTATTTTAATTTTTATGTTCTATTGTTTAATTGGACAAGTATGCACATGGTAACTCACTTCTAGATGATCCCAATACTCAATAAATCTACTGGTTGTGGTCTTTGTACATATAAAATAGAATGAACTGATGTAAAGTACTGGCTCACTTTCAGTAACTAATACCTCTGTAAATCATGAAGTGAAAAAAGTGTAGTCCAGAACTCTGAAATGCTGTAATGACTCATGATAGCATTCTCAGCCCCCCCCCCCCCCCCCCCCCCCCCGCCCCCAAAAAAAAGATGCATATAAAATTTAACTAATGATTGTTATAAAGGAATACTATTTATATGGACCAATTTAGGAATGCAATGTGTAATAAATACTGGTATTATTTATAATACCACAAGCAATATTCCATGATAAACACAGACCATGGTATGAACATTTGTACATAGTGGTGAGTGTGAAGGACAGAGAGAAGCAGAGCTTAATGTCACTCAGAAGACTGGTGGCTTCATATAATTCTGTACATACCAGAGGTCATGTAAAACATTGCTAAGCCTTCTAATATAAAAGTTCAAAAAATACAATAATTATACAATATAGAAATAATATTATAATATAAAATGTGTCAAATGATGAGTAACTAAGAGAAGAGTGACATAAACACGTCTGCTAACTTCTGCCACTGACATAGCCAGTATCCTCTTTTTTATCTATTTGCTAACTTAATAAATTCAGTAATCAAGACTGTATCTTGTGTAACCAATTCAATTCTTTTCAGGAGAAAGGTATTGGAACAGCTCTTACATCAGAATAACATTTAAAAGCAGTGTTTGGCTTCTTGTAACAGTTCTGTCAATACATCAAACAGGTATCAACAAGTTGAGAAAGATCTGTTATGCTGTCAAGAATCATTTACCACATATATACCTTAACTGAACATGAAGTCCTCGGCACTAATTCTGATCTTTTAGTCATGTTCATTCCTGCAAAAGATGTACCCATAGATTCATATTGCTTATACTGTTGCCACACCTATCAACTAAAGAAAATGGTGTGCATGTACAAAGTTGGGGTTTTGGAAAGACTGTGAGTTTAACAGTAAAAATACATAGACAAATTGATATTTATTTCCCCTCCCCCCTTTTTTATGGCCAGAAGAAAAAAAAATCCATATTATTCTGTATCTTTCAAAATACATGAACCAAGCTATTTTACAAGATTCAGTTGTATGTGAAATTATAAAAAATCAACATGCATTTTAAGTCACTGGCATGTTGGCAGAGACTGCTTCTTTTACTCAATTGTTCCTAACTTCCTCAGTCAGTAATTCTTAGGTGTGGCTTGATTTGTACGAGTTAAAACACAAAGAACATCTACAAAAATGCCAGAGAAGTCAAAAAAAAAAATGTGTTAATCATCATACAATCATAACTGCATCTTTGAGTGGATTCACTATTTTTGATAACAAGTATATGTGTGGTCCAAACATATCTGTGATGAACCAAATGAACCACAGACAGTTTATATCTGAATAAATACAAACTTAATATACAATACAATACATACAATACAATTTATAATAATAATAATAATAAGAAGAAGAAGAAGAAGAAGAAGAAGAAGAAGAAGAAGAAGAAGAAAAACAAGAAGAAGAAGAAGAAGAACAAGATGAAAAGTCTTATTGTTGTTGTTGTTATATCTAAATAGTTTTTGCCAAGAAATGTTTGTTCAGGAACACACTAAGATACAACAAAGAAATATAACATTCTGTTTTTAAGGGGATTATTCCTACTCTACAGTTCTCCCTTTGGTGTAGAAGCAAACTCTCTAAAAGCCTGTAAGGAAATGACAGAGGAAGTGTGTGTGAGTCCAGACTCTTTCCGTTTCACACTAGCATAGCAAACTCTGCAAAGGCAGCCCTCCTGTCTACCCTATAAACATCTCACAGGAGAAAACGGTGCCTCCATCTGAGACTAGCTCCTGTGAGCCAGGATGCTTTAACCCACAACTCTGTGTCTAAACATACAATACAGAGTATTCATCAAAAACCATTTCTGAAGAATTGTTCACTGAACATTCATCATGTACTAGAGGCACACACAGTAACATAAAGATAATTAAACTTGAAATATAAGACAACGCTCGACTTTGACTGATCATAACTGTTGATATGACTGAAAAAGCAAATCATAAAAATATCCCATTAGTGAAATTATTGCAAAGGAAAGAATAAAAATGTAAACAAGCTATACTTCATCTTCCATATATTGTATCAACAAATCTCACTGATACACTTTTATTTTTTGATACATTTAGCTAGAAAGGGAGCTAGAAGGGTGTGGCAAGAGAGGGGGATGGGATCTACAAATGCAGTTTGTCAGCCGAAATGACTTTCCAGACCTGTAGTTATTCATTTCAGCTTTTATGAAAAAGCTGGTGTTTAACATTTACAAAAGTAACAGAAATTACACCACTTTCTTTCTGTTTTTACACCCGTCAACAAATATGTTGGGGTTTTTTTAAGAAACTTGAAGATGGGTTAATTTATCTAAAGGAAACATAATATTAAATAAGAAAATAAGAGTGTTGCATGAATAAAACATTCATTCTTTCTTATTCTAACAAGCTGTACTTTTCCTTCTTCTGCTTCAGACCTGGTTTCAATTAGTAAGTCTTTCCAAACCACTACATTCCATCAGTCCCCCTCCCCCTCCTCACTCTCCACACCCTGGACAGGATCCCAGGTTAAGAAAATTGAGGCAAAACTGCTAGAACTAGGGAACTCCACCCATTTCAGTACATTTAAGCTTCATTTCAGAAAATGTTTAAATGAATAATTGATATAATGCCAGTGTAAGTAATATTTTTTCTTTTTGTTCCACTTCTAAAGTCATACAGCAGAATATCTGATGACGTTATCCAAAAACTGGGCTGTGTCCACATTTGGCAGGGTATGAAACTGCACAAGAGATTGGGTGTGAAAATAACTCTGAAAAATGAATACAATAATGTCGATTATTAAAAAGAAACTCTTGAGAATAAATGAGAATCTTAATTACAAAATTAAACCAGCGTGGACAACGTTCCCATATGTTGCATAAAATGTTTAAGCAAAACCAAAGGCGTAGTCTACTTCAGCGAGTCAGACCGATACATCCACGTTGCACAAACCCCAAAGAACTGGTGAAGTTTCCCCACCGACTGCAAGTGTGGTGGTATTCTTTGCATAACATGCAAAATATCAAACATTTTCTTCTGTATATTATCACAATAGAGCATATTATTGACATCGCCTTTAAAGAATATGAGGCCGCAATTTTTTCAACACAATATATTAATGTCGGATTTAGACTATATTTTTAAAATTAACATTGACTCTGCAGCTGATAGTCCCAAAAAACAATGCGCAACAGATTATTTGTGCAACTAGATACACACCCACTTCTCATGTTCGCATTACCCCTCTTTGGAGTTATCGGTTGTAAGAGTCATAAATAGGCATTTACATACAAGACGTTATGTACAAAATGTTATAGGGACCTATTTATGGTCCCTATAATTTTCGTAATTCCATCGTAACTTTGTCGTTATGATACTTTTCAGGAACTGCACTGATCTGTACACGGAATTTAGGACTGCACGTAATGCAAGTACTTATGGAATTTAGTTGTAGACTAGAAAGAATTTTGGAAAAAAATGTATTTATTACCTGGGAGTAGGTCCTGCTTCCAAATTTTTAACACCTTGGCATGAGCATCTTTTGATGTCCACGTCTTTCTTCCACAGCCCCGAAAAGGTTTTTTTTTTTTTTTTCCCACAGCCAATACTGCCGAAAACGTGTTCTTTGAAAGTTTGGAAACTTTCTTTTTCTCCGTTTTCTCCACGTGGTTTAAAAGCACTTTGTACTTTTTTAAAATTGCCTTACTCTCTCACTGTTCTTTCTTTTACAGTTGTGTCGTCGTAACTTCGGGCTATGGAGAATGGCTTAGAGTACAGCAGGGAAGAGATCTTCAGTAGGAAAGAAGGGGGGAGGTAACGGTGTAACAGGGAGTGGCCGTTTGCGCTTTGGTCCAGCCCACCCACTGTTTGATTCACTCACAGCCTTGTTGTCGAGACGAATTTGGCATAGTGAAATAAGTTTACTAATGTGTACAAAACACTCATGAAGGCCTACAATGCATTAATGTAACGTAATGCGATTTTGTTAATAATAACTGAATAAGGTTATTTCCCAAGTGGTGTAATGATAGTGTAATAGGTGTTGTATTTACACATATGAAATGATAAATGGTTTATAGTTGGGACTGTGATTATTCATTGATTAGACACATATTGTAGTAATACATATTTCATATGTGTTTGGAATCAGATATTTTATAGTATTTATGAAAGGGTTATGAATGTAACTTCAAAGCAACAGTCATTAAATAGAGCTTGTTAAGAGGCACTGAGCCACTTATATGTTAACTAGTCTGTTCTTGTCTAGTGCAGTGGTGATTTTCCCCAAACACTGTAAAGTACTCAAGATTATTTCATCCTTTACAGAGAATTGTCAGTCTTCTTACTAGTAGAGTTATTTTGAGAAGCATATTCCAGAACTTATTGTATTTTTTCTTAGTCTCGGTAGGAAAGATTAATTTGCAACATAATTAGCAGCCACACAAACTATTTTGTCTGTTTAAAAATACATAAGCTACACGTGATTTACATAAAATACATGCATATTCAATATTGGAAAGTAATCCATGTAGATTATCTGTATGAATTAGGTTGGAAAGAATTTAAATATTTCTGCTGAACAATATTTTTGAAATGTTCTAAATATGATAAGAATGAACTTTCAAATGAAATATGAACTGCTATGCTGAAAAAGACAATATACCTATCCTACAAAACCAGCATGCCTATTATCTGATTTATATGGCTGTTGACTTACCTGACGAACCTGTCATGCTAAGAATGTGCCAAACGGCCTCTCCCATTTGCAATCCTTTCTTCTTCTTTTTTTAACTGCTGCAGCGTACATTACTTACACCTATCAACACAGTCTCTTCCCAAGGTCTCTACTGTCCCAATATCCTTTCAGATTCCTACTTTGTTCTAACATTCTAACCAGGCATTACAAATACTGTATTCATTGGTTAACAGAAACCTAAAGGGCTTAAGATATTAATGGTAAAAATACATTTATTAACAACAAAGTTTATATATTGTTTCTTATTTTCACTCACGTTTTTGAAAGATTTAAAAATCCCATGATCATATAGGGAAGGCGATTAAGCAGGCACAGTCACAAAAACTGAAATGCAATGCCAAACTTTTAAGGTAAAGCATGTTTATTGTATGCATGGAGCTTAAAACTTTTTGTTTTACAAAATTAGTACCTTTTTAGTATTATTAATTATTGCATTGCAGCATTTGGGGGCTATTTGCAAATACTTTCATTACTATTGTCCTGTTACAGTTCCATTATGTTACACTTTAAAACCGTACTAGTTTCTCAGTGAATGTCACAGCTTCCCATAGCGTCAGGACAGAATGAAATGTTCTTTTATATTTATGTACCACCTATTATAAAAGCAACGATGAACTTTGGTCTCAGAAGATTTTGCATGAAATTACCCTACATGTCCATTTACCTCAGAGTATTTCTCAGTGTACTTTACAGTTGGCATGAAGGCTGTGTCTTATGATACATTTTCCTGCCTCCTATGAGTGATCATTAATTGCACAACATTTTTGAAGAAATTCAGCCATGTATTGGCCAGATATTGTTGCTATGTAACAGACAACATACAGAATACAGATACAGAAATACAGACATATAGTAATACAGTAATGTCCATGTCAGCAGTTTGCATGGAGTAGTGGGTGCATAAAGGCTTAACCTTGATGCAATACTTCGACAAATTTATGTCACACCCATATTCAGCACAGAGAAATAGCAAACAGTAGGTGAATTCAGTAAACAAAGAATAGGTTATTATACTGCCTCTCTTAGCAAAGAACAGCAGGGTGTGGCAAGCTACTATGGGTAAAGAAAGTGATTTTAATTAAGGACAAGAATAAAGTCAGTAGACTTTGCTGCAACAGACAGAAAAGCACAATAAAACTATTTTGCAAGCAAGAGAATTGAAGAGTAGGGTTTAACAACAGCTTACACTGCAATAATGTAATACATTAAAATTCCTTGTTGATTTGGCCCTGTTGCTTTTACTGCATACTTTCCCAGTGCTCTATGTTTGTTTGAAGCATCTCAATTACAAAACAGCGAAAAAATGTCAAAGAATTAAACATTTTCTGAAATTACGAGGTGGGACAATCCACAAAAGATTCATTGCTGTAGTCACAGCAAATCTATCCCATGCTTTAAGTTACTGTAAACTGTATGTAAAATGTAATGTCTCAATAGCTTAATACTAGGATATGTGGTAATGGGTGTGTTTCCTGGTGTGTAGTGCATAGGTGTGTCTGCTTGTGTGCACTAGAGTAGAGTAAATAACAAGAGTGAGTGCTGGTGTGTCAGGATGAGTCATCCTGTAGGACTACAATACACACCATAGCACTCATGCAGAGAATGGAGCAAAGGAAAAGAACAGGGAGGGGCAAGGGGCTGAGTTTGTTAGGTGTGTCATGGAATCAACTTCAAAAAATAAAAGGAGGAACATTTTATGTTAAGTGAAAAGAAACAGTAGAGAAGGCAACACCATGGAAATGGCATGGCGAAAACCTTTTTGACTTTGTGATAAAATAGTTATATTTCTCCTAGTGAAAACAATTGCACTCATTCAGCTCAAGAACATCTTTAGAAAAGGCTCTTCTGAAACGTAATGATATTGTTAAACAACTTTTCCAAAGTTGATTCTAACAACACTGGAAGTCTTTCTTCAGTACAGTTCTACAGAAACATCCCCATATGTCACACATTTTTAAGGTGGATATATATAGAGGAGGACACTTTTCTAACTCCTTGTGGTCATGCAACCTTAGGATCATTTTAAAATGGACATTATACACCTTTATTCATTCATCTTTACATACATGAGTTATACAGTATTGACAACTAAATGCTTTACTTAATTTTCATATGGAATGTAAGTTGTATTTTTTACAACATTTTACAATGATGTAAACTTTTGGTTCATGTTGTAGGATATCACTTTAGCCACATGCATTTGTCATTAGCTGGTTTTTTTTTGTTGTTTTTTTTTTGAGAACAACAGTACAACTGTGGAAACAAGCCATCACATCCCTCATGAACTGGAAAAAGCAGCACATCAGGCAACTGTGTTCACAAAAGAGCACTTTTAGTTTGACTATAAAATGTTCATTCAAGGCCTTGCTGTGATTACCTGATCTAGGCCATTTGGTCCTGTTTTAACACCTTTTGCTAGGCATGCCCCACTTTTACCTGCACATTCCAGTTGATCTACTTCAGAAAACAGCAATTACCAGACCATTGCCATGTACCATTTCTCTCCTTTTGCTTGCTTCTCATTTATCTCATTCTCTTTCTAAAAGTAAGCTATTGTTTTTTCACTGTATTTTAATGTCACATTAAGTAAAATAAACATTGTAAATGTAAATATTTTCATTGATGTGAGATAAAGAAAGACCTTTCTACTAACATATAAGATTAGTTGCTATGGTCACATTGTTTATTAGTTTAATATCATGGGGTTCCCCTTATCTGTGTCTTGTGATTGTATGGCTGTCCAGTAAGAAAAGAGAAAAGAGAACAGCATAGAATGTCAGACGGTTTGAATTGTGGTTTGCCCTGCAGATTATGACTCACCAACACGAGGGACAGACGAACCAAAAGGACTATTCTGGGATAGCTGCCATGGCTACATAATAAGCAAGGGGGCAGGCTATTGCAGGAATGTTTCCATAGTGATAATTTGTCTGTGTATATAAATATGAGAAGCCAAAACACTTGTTGAAGAAGGTAAAATCTGATGCTTTGCACATGCACTGTAAAGTGATGACACTCACTGACATCTACACCTAGATAGGCCCAGTGACTGCAGTATTAATGCCACCATAAATAACTATTAACAATAACAGTATCTAACATCTTTTTATACTTTTAAATCTGTGTTTGTTATACAGAAATGTCATTTGTCTCACTTTGTCTCACTTAACTAAGAACTTTCACATCTTTATTTTTGTCTTACAGGTATAAAATAATGCAGCACTTTTCAGAGTAAGTAAGCTAAATCAGGATATTGCTAAACTTTTATTCCACTTGGAATTATTATGTACTAATCTACACTGTGCAATTGCCCAATGCATAGATAAAAATGCATGGATCAACTAAACATTATTGGCAAAAATAATTAATTCCAGTGATAAGTACTTTGTGATAAATAAATGGTCGCCTGTTTTTTGCTGGCGTTTTCTTTCCTGGTTTTATTTATTCATTTTTATTTATTTATTTATTTATTTATTTATTTATTTATTTATTTATGTATTGTGTTTGTTTGTTTTACAAGATACTTCTTACATTCCAGTCATATGTTTTTCTTCAGTCCAGCTCTTTGTGGCTGGTAGTCAGCCGTCAGGGGGGCCATTTTCCCCACTTCGCTATTTTTGTATCCAGGAACACACCGCTTAAGTCGTGTCATCATTCCTTCGTTGATGCCATGCTGTTAACTTTGGCTATATAAGTTACTCCAGATCTAAGGTTTTTTGCCAATGAGAAAAATAGTTTTTGAAAATGTATTAGGTTAACAAATCTTAATACAATACGTTTTGTTCTTTGTACATTTTTCTAGCAAACATCACTGGATTGTTTAAATTATGAGGTCGTTATTGAGTCAAAAATATAAGATTAGCAAACGTCAGTAATTGTTTTAGCAATTGTATCTTAACTATTTAGCCGAATGATCGCATAATTCAGAGGATCGACTGACATTTGGGTCGCCAACTAGGATGGTCTATAAGTGGTCAGTGGTCATGGGTGGAAACGCGCAACTCGGGCCGTCAAATGGAAATCCATTGCTGCAAACCCACTTTATTTAATATACGTCCAAAACGATATTTGTCCTGACTGCTAGCCTGATTCACTTAATCTGCGGCAAACGGGGGTGTATCCATCCCACGTTCGTCCTGACATTAGCCTCTTTTTGCACTGTAGAGCTAAACAGATCCTAGGTTCGTGTCAAGCCGTTGCGGACTCCTGACACCAGTTACGTTTTCTCTTTCCACAAATTGGAAATCGGGACCAGGAAGTATTTGTGGCGGCGACGGGTTATCGTCATAAAAATGTCACACAAATCTCCACTGGTTGCGTATTTGTGACGAGATTAATACATTGGAGCATTTAGACTGTTTTAGTGTTTCTTTTGTGTGCACGAAACGCCGCAAGAAATTATTAGGTTGGCAAAGACAGCGAAAACAACAGGAGGCTTAAATTCATTTTTGTACAACCAATCATCTAATCCCTACGTCATAAAGACATCCCACTCGTAACGTTTTGCCTCCCAGAGCACGGTTAGCTATCCATACTGAGAAAGCCTCACTGAACAGGCTTTGTATACGTTTCGTAGTTCATGCGGAAATGCGATTAGAAAGGATGCTGTCCGTATTCAGGAACCTTTGGACCTACAGCGGAAAAGAGGCAATAGCTGATTAAATTTCAAATTACAGTAACGTAATATTTTGTAAGGGCTTGTGCGTTTTCTGAAAGCAGAACATACGATTTCTGGGCAGAGAGGGGGTTACCACATTTCTTCTTTCTTGCTGTACTGGCTCACTCACAGATAGTCAACTGCTTTTTTATTTATTTAAAAAATACAAATAAAGTACATATATAACAGCAACCAAGCGCACATACGTTAATACAACACAACAGCAAAATTAAAGATAAATAAATAAAACAGTTTAATAAAAAGTAAACAACATAAATATTTTTTTTAAATCATGCGAGACATCAAAAGCAATGTTCTAAGTGTTCAGATCCATCTAATTACATTTGAAGTGAACTATTATAATGCATTAATGCAGACAGGGATTTCTGGTTATTTATACAATTTTTAGCTAATATATAGCTAATTCATACATTGAATATATTCATGGATAGAATTATTGTATATACATTAATGAATATATATATTTTTTCCAATAAAATTAACTAAATTCACAATGAATTCTAAAGACTAGTGTTCAGGGTGAAGACAAAGATAATATTTTGTTGATCAATATACATTTTGTGTACATATATACAGAAAATATATTTGAAGGCAGTCAGGTGCCTCAAGGAAAGAAAGAGAAAGAGAGAGAGAGATATGATCTTGCCATCACACAAACATGTGTTCCATGCAATCATGTGTTCCAATACACGGTTTCAGGTGCAATGTCACAAGAAAATTGCGCATGTATTTTGGCAACAGAAGTGGAGATTTGTGCCATTGATCCACAATTTTGATCCCATTTCTTTAACAGCTAAATCAATTAATAAAATCAGGATCCCAGATGCTTACAGAATAGCAGACTGGTACACTGCAAAACTTTTCATGTTTGTTAAACTTAGAAATTTAAATTCACCTGCTGCCTTAAAAAGGTGAGTAAACTCAACTTGATGACAACCTATGTTTCAACTGAAATAGTTGATTTAGAAGTTGTTTAATGATCATTAATTGCTTCAACTTGATACAGTGAGTTAAAACAACTTATTACTTTACATTATCTTGTCAAATAAATATAATTCCCCATCATTTAGATTCACACTACCAAGTTGATATCATTTTAACTATGTTTCTGCCTCTAAATTGTTCTGCAACACATTCTGTCTATATGGAGTCACTCTACACAAGCAACACTGAATGTTGCAGATTAACATAACATGTTTCCTCTCAGACTTCCTCTCATGTTTCCTCAAGACTTGACAAACCTTGTAACAAAACAAAAGATTTTTCAACAGTGCTTGGCTTTGACATGGGCTGCAAGAACCTTTTTGTACAGTACCACATTGAGTGTCCTCCAACATGTTGAGATGTACCAAACAAGTCTATCCTCTTTCTTAACATTTTGTCATTAATTTCTCATTATTAATTTCTCCATGGAAACGATATTCAGTACAGCAGTGTTGTTCAACTGTTACAACAGTAACATTTCCCTCCCAATTAAGGCTTGAGCTGTGCAGTCATCAGTCTATAAATGATACTTCAGCAGTTTTTTCAAAGTCTATGTATCCTATCTGAACATTGGTCAGGTTTTATTTTCATGATGACCCTCTGCAGAAATTAAAATGAGCATTTCATTCAGGGTACTCCAGATTAGGGCAGTAGATGGTGTCTATTAATTAGGAAAACCAGTGGGCACATCTCTGAGGTCATGAAGAGCAATTGCCTCATCTACCACCATGGCCATGTTAATAATTTCATGAGGAAAAGTATCATGCAGGACACCTTCAATTCCCAGCAGAAGTCCAACATGCATACCCTTCATGAGGACATCCAGGGTTTTACGATGGACAAATTTATTTCTCATTTATCCTGACCTTTATTAAAACCACCTCTTTGTATCAGCTCTACTGAACATATTTGCACTTCTTAGTTGTACAATTACAGGCTGTCCGTATCTCTATATATACTTTGTTAGCCCTTAAGGTGGTCAGGACAGCCATAGCAGTACTACTGCTGTGACCCTGATGTGTGTTAGTGTGTGTTGCACCGGTACAGGTAGATCAGACACAGCAATGCTGCTGGAGTTTTAAAGCCCTCAGCATCACTGATGGACTCAAAATTTGTCCACCAGTCATTCCTGTGTCCTGTGACCACTTGTGAAGGACTAGATGATGACCAACACAAACTACAGCAACAGATGACCTACTGTCTCTGACTATATTTATTAAAGGTAAATGTACAAGGTAGATGTATTTACTAAAATGGAAAGTGAGTGGATACAGGGTTTTAAACTCCAGCAGCACTGCTATGTCTGATCCACTCATACCAGCAACACACACTAACACCACCACATCAAGGTCACTGCATTGCTGAAATTGATCCATCATCCAAATACCTGCTCTGAGGTGATCTTGACCATTTAACAGGGTAACAAAGTGTGCAGAGAAACAGACAGATTACAGTCTGTAATTGTAGAACAAAATTGCACCTATATGAGCAGTGGATCTAATAATCTGAACCAAGAGTGCAGATACAAGGAGCTTGTTTTAATAAGGTGACCAGTAAGTGAATATTGCATTTAATTCTAATAGCATTTATAAAGATAAGGACAGTAATAACTTTGGAAAAAGTTCAAATTGATCAGTGCCTATTTGGTGTTATGCATATTGTTTATAGTTTGGAGTACAAGAAGAAAAAGAAAATCTACTCAACTCTCACAATCAGTATATTATTGACATTATTGAAGCATTTACATAATGCTGACTCGGATGAGTATCCCAAACATGCTGTCTAGTAAGGTTTCTTGTTGGTTAAAATGTTGGTTAAAATGCCGCAGGGCAAGTAGGAGGATGCACAGACCTCTCTCAAACGTAGACAGACATTTTTTTACAGGAGACACAAATGGAAAAAAAAAACAAAAAAAAAACAGCATGCAGATATAAGCTAGTGCAGCATTACATAAAACATAAGCATAAGAACAATGCACATAAACACTAATGCTAACCCTTACATGAACATGTATAGTCTCCCAACACATTTTCTCTAACAGTTAAAGAGCTTGGAGTAATTCTCAGTCTCTCATTCAAAGCTCATGTAAATAATATTTCTAGGACCGCCTTTCTCCACCTCAGGAACATTGCAAAGATTAGGAACATACTCTGCTCACTTGATGCAGAAAAGCTAATCAAATCAAATTTATTTATATAGCGCTTTTTACAACAGATGTTGTCACAAAGCAGCTTTATAAATGTCCAAGTCCAAGCACCAAATGAGCAAGCCAAAGGTAACAGTGGCAAGGAAAAACTCCTTTGAGCATGAAAAAGAAACCTTGAGAACCAAGGCTCAAAGGGGAGGTCCATCCTCCTCTGGCTGACAGTGGTCACCACAATAGTAACAATTTTAAGATAAATAAAAATAAATAATAATAAAATGAAAAATAAGCAATTAATGTCTAGTCCAGTTTTCTAGAGGTCCTAGTGCTGTCCTGATGGTGTGCACATGTCCGAATCCCATCCCGCAAGAGAATGTCCATCAATAACAATGGAGAAGTAGTTGGCTTGGTGGGGGGGGGTTTGGTGTGCTACAGCAGGGGGCATCAGGGGGTGGTGGAAGGCTCAGTAACATCATGACATCAGGGGTCAGTGTACCTCAGCAGAAAGATAGAATAGTTTATTAGGCTTGTCCAGGTACAAGGTTTTGTAAATTAGAGAACTATAATGTGCAAAGATGGAATCCGGCAGATCTAGCTATGGCAGCACAGCTAAAAGGATAGAGCCAGAAGGAAACACAGGCATGAGGGTACCCTGGAACATCAGCACTCCGCCGCTCTCAGTCAACAACCTTGACTGACAAAAAGAGAGGTGCAGTGACAAAATAATAACATCCCAGTTTACCATAATTCTCAATGCCCATGGACTCCCAGAGCTACACTTTTACCTAAGATGGGAAGTAGTTAATACAATGCCTGATTGTACAGATAGGTTTTCAGCCTAGCCTTAAATTTTGAGACTGTGTCTGAGTCTCGAACATTTACAGGAAGGTTATTCCATAGTGTGAGAGCTTTATAGGAAAAGGCCCTGCCCCCTGCGGTAGATGTTCTTATTCTTTGTACTATTAAAGAGCCTGCACCTGTTGATCTAAGCAGATGTGGTGGATCATAATGCACTAGGAGTCATCTGTGGGGGCAAGACCATTCAGTGCTTTATAGGTCATTCGAAGTATTTTATAATCAATCCAAAATTTTACTTGGAGCCAATGCAAAGTTAAGATAGGAGAGATGTGTTCAAGTTTTTGTAGGTCTAGTAAGAACTCTGGCTGCTGCATTTTGAACTACCTGGAGCTTGTTTAGTATGGTGTCATTTATATTGTCTTTCGAGTGTTCTGTTTTAAATTGAAAATGTGATCATTATACCACATTTTTTTATCCCTAATTTTTTATTCTTAAGTGCAGCAACATCACTGAGAGTGCAGCGAAATACTGATTCTATATATGATTCAATATTGAAGGGTAGGGGTAACAACAAGCAATCACAAGGTGGACGCATATGCTGAGAACAACTTTTATTATGGAAACCATGGAGACAGGGATGCTAGGAAGGTGGCCAATCATGATACTAGGCTGAAAATCTATTTGTTTAGTTAATTAATTAAATATTTCCCATCTTGGATAAAGGCATAGATCTGGGAGTTCATGGGCATTGAGAGTTATGGTAAATTGGAATGTCCTGATGATGTCACTTCACGTCTTTTTTGTCACTCAAATTTGGTTGAGAGTGGCAGATTGCGGATGTTTCTGGGAGCCCTCATGTCTTTGTTACCTTCTGGCTCTTTTATTCAAACTGCTGCCAGAGTGTACCCTTACACATTATATACCCCTATTTTAGACAATATTTTTGACAGAGTGACCATATGATCTGTTTTGCATTGTTTTAACCATTCAAGATAACAAGACAAGCAAGACAACAGTGGTAGCCTAGGGGTTAAGATGCTTGACTAGTAATCAGAAGGTTGCCCTTGAGCAAGGTCCTTAATCCTCAATTGCTTAAGTTGTGTTCAGTCATAATTGTAAGTCGCTTTGGATAAATGCATCAGCTAAATGCTGTAAATAAATAAATAAGACAAGACTTTATTGATCCTGAAGGAAATTGCAGCATCACAGTACTATACATATTGCACAAGAGAAGACATACATTAAATCAAAATAAATAGGGCAGGCTTGTAGAAATTAGTTAAATAATTGTGGTACAGATAAACTATAAACCTGAAAATAAAAAGAGTTAGAAGGGTCTATATATGCAACACGTGGAGACTTGGCAGGATTCAAAAAGGAGCCATGATACATATAACGACGTTTATTTTGAGACACAGAAGACAACGTAGCACTACGGCTATCACGGGATCAAACACTAACAACATTTACGTTTGCACAAAGGACTTATATATGTACACACTAACAGCACAACGGGGAGCAGATGTGAAACAAATGGGGGCATGGCCACATGGATGAACACACACACACAAACACACACACACAGGGAAAGGGGCCATACCGTGACAGAGCCCCTCTCCAATGGCGTGACTCCTGCCAATCAGGCTACGGCCCTGAAACCCTATGCCAAATGGCAAAGCTGGAGGACCGAGCAACCTGACACGGGTCAGTGCGAGCAGGACAGCGGGGGGAAGGACAGGGACCAAAACAATAACAGACACAGGGACAGCACCACTGACGGGCACAGGCACAGACACAAAAGGAGAAAAAGCGACAGACACATTAAATGTGACTGGGACTGGCACAGTGACCAGGACAGGTACATGAACATAATTAAACAATGGGTATGAATAAGTTCAGGGAAGCTGGCCAGAGCCCCAGCCTGTCCCCCAGTCATTGGCTGGGTTAGAGTCCGACTCTACTGTGGGGGGTTCGCCCTTCGCCAAGTTGGGTGGCGGTGGCTTCTCTGAATTTGGGGCACACGCCTTAGGAAGTGAACCAGTGGTTTTGCCTGTCTCTGGGCCAGGCACTGGCAATGCCTTCTTCTTGCCTCCTTGAGGCTTGCGCGCAGGCATACGAGCCCTGGGGCTGTGTGCCCCAGGTGAGGGAGTGTCCTCAGATGATGACGGCACTGCCTCTTTGTGAGTCATGTGGGGCAGCTTGCTGATTCTAGTGTGACATGCCTTGGGTGGAGCCTTGGGCACTGGAGGCTCGTCGCTCTCAAAATCTGCAAACCACATGTCCATCACAGAAGGGGAATCCTCATGGAGGGCTTCCTCTACCTCTATCATGGCATTCTCCAAATGGTTGACCTCTGAGTCTGTCCGGAGACTGGCGTTCTGATACTCCTCACTCTGCTTATACTCCCCGTAGTCCTCCCGGTCCTCTAGTAAGAGCCCGGAGTCCGACCCTGGAAACTGGTCACCATTGTGGCCGTTCCGGTACTCCGCCGAGGGTCTGTAGTACTCTGCCGAGTCCGACCCCGTACTACACTCAGGGCCCCCAAAAAATTTCCCAGGCACACTCTCCCCTGTTGTACCTGTGTAGAGAGTTCCAAGGAATATGGGGAGTTTCCCTGCAAGGGCTGCGGAGGAACGATTACATGATTTCTTCCCCTTCTTCTTCTTCTTGCTCCTCTTCCCTGGCATCCTTCAGCGGTCAGTGTTTACATATATATTATGTACATGACATATGCAAGAGCAGACTTGGAAGGTATTGCATTAAGAAACATATTAAGTGATAAAACATATGACAACACAAGTGAGAAATGTCTGTATATATAAATGACAATGTACTTGACATAAACAAGAGCAGCATAAGTAATTATTGCAATAATGGAGTAAAGAGGTTGTGAAAATGTCAGTAAAAATATTAACCATAGGAATCACAGTGACAAAATTGGTGAGTCTAGAGAGTAGAAATATAGAGAAATTTAATAGCATGTCAGATAAAAGTAACAGTGAAAATGAATGTATCCTAATAGAATAAACATGATTGCAGTGATTCCATTTTCTCACTTTTTGGTATACACTGGCTGTCTGCGTACCAAGGGCTTATACTGTATAGTAAGGAGTACAAGATTGTGGTCAGATTGGCCCACTGGAGGGAGAGCAGAATTGTATGCTCTTTTAATATTAACATATGACAAGTGTCCAGTGTCCTGTCCTGTTTTCTCTGGTCTTGCACTTCACAAACTGGTTGGGTGTGGGCAGACATGGTGAGAAGGAAGCATGATTGAAATCTCCAAACAATGCGATGAATGTACAGGGACTTTAATTCTGCACTCTTGCAATGATAGTGTGGATGACATCTGCTTTGGTAGAAGGTGGAATGTACACTGCACACAGTACCACTTTTATGAATTCTCTTGGCAAATAGCATGGATGCATTCCCACCACACATAGTGCAATGTCCATCTAACAGATTACTTCATTCACTGTGACCAGGGTTTATAGGTCCCACCTTCTCACAGACTACAATTAGTCAATCATGTATATGTCCTACACACAACCATAGGTCATACTTCTTAACATGTGTGTGTGTAGCTGTTTCACAAAAGCATATGGCTAGAAAGAACACATGAAGTATACCTTTTATATGACCTTTTGAATGGTGCTTTAAGGAGGCTTAAAAAGGCACAGAGCTGATTATAATGCTTTGAGGGCATTTTTGCAATGTCAGTTTTGTCTGTGTACAGCATACATGTGACAAAATAATTTTAATTAATCTTATGTTCACTTTAACTTTTTAGGCTTGGCCTTTTAGGCTTGTAAGTCTAATAAACAAATTAAAAACAAATCTGACAAAATTACAGATGTGGAGTCAAACTTTGGTTTACAAGGAATATTAAAACTGAGGAAAATGATTATTAACACGAAAGAAAGTAATAGTGTAAATCCAGTCATAAGAAATATTTAAAAAGTAACCCAGACAGAACTGATCTGGTTGAGTCCAGCCTTTAAAACAGCATTTAAAAGAGAAGAAATGCATAGTGCCACGGAGAGTGAGTCTACACTAACAATTGCTGTGCTATAAGAAAGTGATTAAAAAGTTCATAAACAGCATTGAACTTCATGACAATATTGTGCAGGACTCAGTTATCTACAAAGTCCAGAGAGACAGCCAGTGAGATGCAAAATCATAACAACCACAGACACTGGTTTTCTAGTGGGGATCACCACTGCTGCCTAGCTAGTTTCTGTTTATTAGCCTATTTACATGTGTTAGTAGTTTAGTTGTTCAGTATTCATCTGTAGATTCTGCTCAGTTGCTACTTTAAACAAATATGTTTATAGTGAATAAGAATACATTTAATTGTAAATATTACTCAATTTTAAGATGTGATTCATAACAGTGGTAGTAACTTTATTTTCATTTATTGTGAAGAAATGTATATCTTTGTTAACAAAAATAAATAATTTAAGCTTATTATCTTGAATACTGACATGTTTAATTTGCGTCTCTTTACTTCTTTGGATTTCTATTTTAAGGATTTTCACCTTATGACTGTAAAGGCTTCTGCAACGGAACGCTCCACTTCCCACTGATCACGTGGTTTGGTGTGCCGCATGCAGTAGCAGTTCAGTGTCTTGTTTGTAACCACGCCCCTGTTGTCAGCGTACACCTGAACATGGTTTAGTGTTGTAATGTCTGTGTGTATTTAAACCGTTGCTTGCATGTGTGTCTTTGTCAGTCATACGTTTGTCATGGCCTTTGTTAGTGTTAGTGTTCGTCTTTAATTCACAATGTTCCAAGTTATTTGTGTTCACGTCCACCATTTTTGTGAGTGCCATTGTCTTCACTGTATGTCAATAAACGTCTGTCACCGTCTAGGGAGTCTGTACATCCGGCTCCTTACCCTGTGGCACTTGTGCCGTTACAGTTTCTAACTGCAAAGCTATTAGCTGATGGAAAATTATGCTATTGAGTTAAGCTGCTGAGTGTGTCAAATAAAAAGAAGAAAGAAGAAAACCAGTATGGTAAATAAGTAGAATCCAGTTTAAAACTGTGCAGATAGATAAAGCCCTTTCAAGTCAATAAGCTATACAGATCCTTAAACCAAACTTGACAGTGGAAAACTGGAAGACTCGGAACTGGTGATTCAGAAAATGGAAGGCAGATGAAAATTAAGCATGGCTGAGCAAGTTTTATGGAAGTCAACTGAGCAAATTAAGGCAAAGAGAATGACAAAGATTATTCTCTTGTCTGTTCAGTAGTATTATGAGGATTATAAACACATGTCTGAAGAAGAGCTCAGAGACATTTTCAATAGGCTCTACGTTAAGGACTGAGAATTATGGAGATCAGTGATGATGTAGAGGCTGGACCCCAGCAGAGCTGAAGGAAGAGGTGGGCAGAGAAGAAGTAGGTGTAATAACAAAAAAGCAAAGGGCCAACCTAATAAATACTGCAAATAATTGTGAATTAAAACTAGTCTAGATTAGAGGAGGCTCTTTGCCCAACTCTGAATTATCCACAGTGCTACAAACAGCTGAAACTGAGTGCACGAGGCATGCCAGAACCAAGCCCACCAAATCAGTCAACAATCATCCAGAGTGTGTGATGATGCTAAACACAAAAATAAGCTCTACTTTTACAAACACTTCCAAGCACTAAACATAGTGGGGGGGGGGGGCTGCAGTAAAGAGGATGGGGATGTGCAAGAGGTGTCTCAAAGTTCACAGTGATGGTTCACACTGCAAACCCCCTACCTATGCAAGAAACAGGACTACAAGAATGAACATACACCTGAGCATCATTACTTTCTGTGCCCCAGTGCTGAAGCAAAGAAGGGTAGAAATAGCAGGGGTTTGAGAAGAAGAAGCTTGGAAGATGGAGACAGGAGGATATATACAAAGGAGCAGGAGGAGTTGGTAAACTTTCACCAGAATTCGCAGAACAATGTCAAAAAGTGTTCTCAAAGACCATATCAAGGGCCTTCAACAGCATAAAATAACAGCCAAGCCTCCTGGTGGAAGATGGATTGCAAGAACTACCAGTTATCATGATGCGGTATCTTTTAAAGATCTCTAGTAAAGACTCCCAAAAGCACCACTGGATTTAACCAATTGGTATGTTATGGACTAGACAGCATTGTAGATGTTCACAGAATGGTGACACCAACGCAACAGCAGAAATGATTTTGAGACAAGTATGGCTAAATGAGCCTGTCTGACCCAAAGAATAAAATTAAGTCATAAGTCACAGAGAAAGCTAACTAGCATCCCAGACAATCAGAGTCATTGGAGACCTCATGCTGTGGGACATGCCACTGGGGAAGACAGCTGGAGGAACTCGTCCCAGGCTCTGTGAAGAGTTCACTCAGGGACTTCCTAGAATGGTGGAGATGGGATAGTATTGGCACAGCATGTGAGCCTAAATGTGGAGACTGGGGCTGTGGGAAGTACCAAAGTAAAGAAATGCTTTCAGAGACCATGTGTCATATGTCTGAATCCCATGGATCAAAAACATAGAAACAGATAGGAAAGATAAACAGGAAAATCTCTATTTTTCATAATATGCTGATAAAAGACTATTCAGACAAATGGCATCAAGTGCAGACAACATATGATATCAACTGGGAAAGCTAAGATATCATTGGACAGTGATCTGTCATCAAATATGTTAACAACATTTATTCTGGGACCACTGTCGAGGTCAGTGGTCATGTTTCCATTCGTGATTTCTAATGAAAATTGCTTTAACACTTAAAAATGTTTGTCAATATAAGCTTTTTAGTGCAAAAAATAACATGAATAGAGACGTTGCAAATGAGACATGCAAAAGTCACATGCATGCACAAAGTGAGGCGAAATTGCTTCTTCAGGCCAAACCGTGAGGATACTTTGTGGAATATCTTTATTGATGTCCTCATAATTATGGCACATTCAGCATCAGTGATAGGACATCATGTAAAAATAAATAAATAATGACAGAAATCAATGCCTGATTTGTATGCCCAGGGAGCTGGTATGGTGAAGCATGGTTCATGCATAATGACCATGGATGTGTAGGCTCTCTGGTCCTTCACTAATAGGTTTGACCTTGGTTAGTATTTTTGTTTGCTTTCTATACTTTTAAATCTACCAGCAGTTCTGGATTGGGTCATATATGCTTGCAGCATGGTGGGTCTTCTTAGCCACCTTAAGTATCAGAGTAATATAACCATATCATATAAACTGATTAAAATAACATATGCAAACAATTCTAAAATGCAGGTGTCAGATAAGCATCATTCATCGGAGCTAAATATGTATTCTGTTGGATTCTATTTCTGGACATTTTCTGACTGCGCTGCTCTTTATCAGGTTACTGCGTGTACCTATGGTCATGAAAATACCTGCAGTATCACATTGTGTTATTGTGCCAAATTTTTTGTTTGTTTGCATGATCACGAAAAGTTGGGCATATAGAGTTTAGTAAGCAAATTACTTTTTCACTATATTTTATCATTGTATAATATAAAGACAAGAACTGATGAAAGTGTTGAAACTACCTGTTGTCACGTTTCCTGACAGCATTTTCCAAAATCTGTTTCGTTTTTATGACTGAAAGTGTCAAATCAATCGATATTTCATATGCATTAGGCTACAACAGACATTTTCCTGTTACTTAATAATTTCACCATCTAAACTTTGAAGAATAAAAATTTCAACTGTATCCACATCCTGTGTACTTAACAAGATACATAAATAGGCATATATTTCTCTTACCTGATATTTCTAAGCTTTGTAGCTGTGTTCTGGACGAGTTCAGTCATGCCGATGCTCCACCTCCCTGACTAGTAATCTGACCTTGCAGAGAAGTGTATGGGGTCTCAAATCCAAAAACACAGGGGCTGTTTTCCCTCTCCCCTTCGATTCCACTAACTAAAAACTAAGCCACTGCACAAAGCTAAGCTTAAAAATATTGAAATAAAAGAAGTTTCTGAACAAACTAATTGCCAGTTGTCTATTCTGCTTGATATTTTAACACCTACTTGCCATCAGCACGCTGACCTCCGACCCCTGCAATGGAATGTAGAAATCATTCCCTGCATTTCAGAAAAAAAATCTCCATTACTCCTCAAAGACATCCATGAACATGTCAGCACAATGCAGCACACATTTCTCACATGAAACAGTAGAGACAATGCATCTGTTAACTTGTTTTTTTATGTTATCTTTGTTACTTTGATTTGAAACTAGAATTGTAATCTTTTCTTCAAAGACTAGAATGGTGACAGGCTCCAGGGAAACATTCCAAAATCAGCATAACACAGAAAAAAAAAACCTATAGATAACTTCAGACCATTCATTTTCTCTTGTATCATCTTCAAAGATTAAAGGGCCATGCATTAATTTCAATGAATTAGCTTTTTTCATACCACATGACTAAACTAAGTTAAAATGCATTCTCTGATTATTGCTCATATCTAAATGTGAAACTAACTAACTACAGGTTGTTCTCCAAATATGCAAAAGAGGTCCAGTCTCAGTCCTGTAGCTTACCATTCCTCACCTTTCCAGACCTTCACAAAAACATACTGCATGTACTGAACAAATGCAAAAAAAGGAGAGAGGAGGCTAGACCTTGCCGGTCTCTTAAACCAATCAGTTTATGGCAAAATCTAATTTCTTTTCTTTCTTCATTCTTCCAAAATATTATATTAACTGAGTAAAACAATAGCAATTTTTAATGGCAAAAAATGGAAGGTAACAATGTGAATAAATTACATGGTGATAAAGACTACTGGGTTTTATACTTAAACAAAACTCCAATATTTCACACTATGACAGAATATCAAATCACTGTTTTCCCAATTTTTCCATTTCCATGAAAATAACATCTGGTGAAGTGAAGTCATTGGCAGATATCATTCAGAGAATTTTCCTTGGCTGATGAAACTTGGGCTCCTCCTTGCAATCACCATGGTTGTGTAATGCACAATATATCAGCAGAGAACAGTGCCCCTTTTTGTGATTACAAATTCATAGTATACTCAAATGAATTGCTTCAGTATTTGAGTTCTTCTCATCATCATAAATGACATTATGTCACATTTTCAGTTTATGCATTGCTTAAGTTTATATTTCCATCTAAATATTAAGAAAATATTAATATTACATTAAAATATTAATATTAAATATCAGCAATATAAAAAAGTTTGTTTTGCAGGGACATATATAATAATAATTATATATATATATTTCAGCAGTTTCTATCTTATGCCTAAACTTCATAAAGAAAATAATAATTCTGGATGTTCTATTTGCATGTTCCTGTCCAATATAAATTATATAAATTATATATTGAAATTTTTCAACCAACTGTTCAGTCCTTATTTACATATGTTAAGGACCCTTCACATTTTCTACACGTGTATTCACAGTCATGCCTAGGTTTGAAAGCTTTATAACATTTTCTTGATGCAAGATCTGAGACGAACCCTTCTACAGGTATTCTCTGAAGTCTGTCAGAACTTGTGTTAACTCTTGTCACAGACTGCTTCTCTTTCCACTGGTCACATAGTTCGGCCCACCCTGTGCAGTGGAATGCAATGTAATTGTTTTTGTTTATAGCCATGCCTCTGGTGTCTGCACACACCTGCAGAGGGTTTAATGTGTATATTGTCTGTGTATTTAAACTGATGCTGGTGTGTGCTGTGTTGTCAGTCGTTGGATGTAGATGTGTAATGTGTATCATTGCTCATTAAGCGTTTTGTGTTTTACGATACAAGGGCACCTACTCTCTCGATGGCAAACAGACTTCCTAGAGGGAAGTGCTTAGGCACGTCCCAAGCTGCTGCTGGGATCCCTGGAGAGGACCGTGACTGGCGTTTGCGGCCACTCTGGAGGAGTTCTTCCTTTTCCGTGGACATGCCAGGAGTACTGGATGGGTCCGCCCATAGCCCAGGAGGTGGACTGCTTCCGAAGCGCTCCTAAGATGGCTGGCAAAAGGAGGACTGTTGAAAAGAGTAGCACATTCAGAGCTGGGGAGGATGTGTACCTCTCCATGTCCAGTGGGGCCAAGGACACGACTTCAATGCCTGTGTGTATGTGTGTGTAAATAGGTGCATTTGTTTGTGTGTATTGGTGCCTTTTGTGTGACTACAGGCGCATTGTCACATTATGTGGAGCTAACTGGACTGCCCTGAGAGAGGCATGGATTCTGCCTTTCTCCCGCCTATTGAGAGGTCACCCTTGTTGGCAGTTCCTAGTTGCCTTGTGTTGGGTGGGCACCAGGCATTGCCGTTTGTTTGTGTGTTTGTTTATATGTGTACACGGCGGCCTGGGGTTCGCAGTCCCAGGAAGGATGCATCAGGAGCCGCAGCCCTTGGAGCGGGATTCTGTTACGGACTGCTCCTCTTTCCATTGGTCACGTGGTTCGGCCTGCTGCATGCAGTGCATTGCAATGTAATTGTTTTTGTTTATAGCCACACCTCTGGTGTCCACGCACACCTGCAGACAGTTTAGTGGGTGTATTGTCTGTGTATTTAAACCGATGCTGGTGTGCGCTGTGTTGTCAGTCGTTGGATGTGGATGTGTAATGTGTATCATTGCTCATTAAGTGTTTTGTGTTTCACAATGTTGCATGTATTACATTTACACCTTTTGTGTGAGTGCCCTTGTCTTCTGTGTTTCTCAATAAACTATCACCGTCAAGTCTGAATGTCCTGCTCCTTGCCCTGCGGCACCCTGCTGTTACAACTCTAAACTGCTTCACCTAATCCAAGTTCTACTCACAAATAAGAGGAATTAGTATGGGACCATCTTATGCAGACCTTCATTGGATATGTTGAGAAACATTTTTGAACAATATACTGGACCGAAACCGTTCACATATCTGAATATATTGTTATATTGATGACATTTTTAATACTGCTACATGGACATTTGAAGAGCTACAACTGTTTATTTTTTTCTCTGGGTTCCACTCAGTAGACTGACTCCTCTGGGACCACTACGTGGGTAGTCTAGTGGGCCCAGCTAAGTCTCCAGCTGTTGCTACTGCTGTCTCTTCTCTCTGCCAGGTGTGTGGAAAACATGTACCCACAAATTGTAGTTAGTACAGCAAGCAGGCTTTTAAATGAGAAAAGTGATTTTAGATTTATATATTTAATTTTATTCTTCACAAAGAAAAAAAAAAGATATATATATATATATATATATATATATATATATATATATATATATATATATATATATATATATGTTTGCATCTCATGAGAGCTTGTGATGTTCACAAATATAAAGCCCATTGTAACAAACAATACAATGAAAATGCACATCCACACTTGCCATTTCCTTTTACATATCCTGCCAAAATGAAAACTGAAATGAAATACCTGCATTTGCTGTATAATAAACAATTAAAATGGATAAAATGGATGCATTTGAATAGCCTGGAAAAGAAAAGAATTTCAAGTTGAAATAGCAAAACCAAACTGAATATTTGATTAAGTTTCAAAACGCAAATTAAAATGCAATGTATGATTTTCCTTTTTGTTTCACCTGTTTCTATAAGTGGAATGACAAAATTCAAATAAAAAAAAAATTGAATTAGACAAAATTAGACAACTGATAGTTTGCGATTGAATTTGGATGTGCTTACAGTTTGAAAAGTAAAAAAAAAAAAGCAAATCAGACTGATAAAATCAGATATAAAATCAGACTTGATTTAACTGTTTTCAAGTTCTTTCCATGACATAAGATTAATTTCAATTTGGTGGGGGGTTACTTAGGTTGTCCAGCAGTTCCCTCTAGAGGGGAGAATGCGGAATATTCTTGGATGCGAATTTCTAGAACATTCGATCGACACAGAGGTAGCACCACTGGGCAGAATAATACGCAATATACATCACGCACATTGCAACTAACAGTTGAAACCACACTAATATTATTTTACAACATTACTAGAGAAGTACCATCATTAATGAGAGAAAATATTAGCCGTAATGAATTAGCAACTCGTAGGCTAAACTAAAAGTCTAACAGTCACAGGCTACATGCGCTCATGTTAGTTTCATATCAAGAAACTAAGTCACAGGCTACATCCGCTCCGTCTCTTCTGGAAGAACTCTCGTCGCCAATCTCTGATATAGCTCGTGTCCTCACTCCTTGAAGAGGTATGTCTTTAGGAACGGCCTTTCCAACAACTTGTTCAGACAGTGAATAAAAGTATTCTTTCTTGAAAATGGGTTTGGATTTGGGGACAGCAAATAAGTGGCCAAAAATACACTGCTATCGATGGACGTTACTAAATAATGACGTTAACTAGCTTATAGATATGTTTAAAAATTATTATTTGCCCTTAAACCATTTACAGTACAAGTCAGAGAACAACAGCAGCCCACATCATATCAGATAAATAACAGTCAACAATAGCCTAATAATAATTGTCTAATAATTTATTTGTAGGCTCACATAGCCTACATATATACACGTTGTAGGTTACAACACATTTGCATAAGGCATACAATAACCACAGACTCTCTCCCATCTGATTAAGACAGATGGTTTCCTTCTTGGAAAAAGAGAGTACCCCTGCCTAATGTCTAATGGCACCACACCCTGACCCTGCTACAGTTTCACCCACTACAGTAGTAGATCCAGGATCCATATAGAAACAGGCCAGTTTACAGTGCCTGAGGGGACCCAGGATAACTTCTAAGAAGGCATGAGATTTTAATGTGGCTTGTTTAGTATTATGGACACTCTGGCATACCATACAATGACCATCACCATCCCCCTGCAGGTGTGTTTGAGGAAGGCAGTAAAGGCTTTACTGAAAAAGAAAAATGTTTTCAAATTTGTTTCGTTATGAGACTCCCTACCAATTTGAAAATTGTCTGTAAAAATCATATATAATTCTGACTTTGCGTTATAATGAGACAATTGTGGCTTATAGAGAAACTAATTTGATATGGGTTAAAAAAAATGAATTCTGATTCCCAAAATTCCCATTTTGAATTCTGATTAAAAAATGTATTTTACATTTTCTTTGCCGTCAACGCTATTTAATTAGTTTTGGACTACATAGGCTATATTCAAATACAAAACCACCACAATAAGCCCAAATTAAAAGGGCAGAAACCAGTAAAACATATGATATTTGTTGAATGACTAAATAAACAATGCAGTGCTGCAATTTTACAAACTTGTGTACTAATTCAGTCATCTCTTTTGGAACATCAACTGTTGTTCCATTGCTGACATTGCTCTGATATATAGCAATAAGAAGCTATACAGTTTTTAGTGTTTGCATCCATGCTGAATCCCATTATCAGTGTTCAACTGATAATAGCTTTTGAAATTAGCCATGAACATGCTTCAGTTAAGTTCAGTACACTCAAAGTTGACTAATTTCCATCACTGAGATTTTAACAGGCTGATCTGGACCCGATAACTCTGAATATTTTGGGTTGTGTTAGTTCAACTCAGAGTTCAAGGTTAAGTTTTTAAGGCTTGTTAAACCAACTTTCAAGAATAACCCCTGGTATTTGTGCCATTGAGCTGCAGTGTTAATCACATTCCTTTAACACTTAATTCAACTGATAAATGATATCCTTCGACATATCCCCTTTTATTCGTAAATAATGATGATGGATATATACAGACATTTAGATTTAATAAGGTCCATGAAAATAAAAGTATTGCAATAATGGCAGAATCTACTCTAAGTCCCTATGCTTATCAACCTACTTCAAGTTCAAGTTCAAGTTCAAGTTCGGTTTATTCGTCACATACATAGTCATACACAGTATAACACGCAGTGAAATGGTGGAGAGTGCTCTGTCCAAACTGAGGAAGAGAAACAGGGGTGCATAGAGAAAAAAATATATATATGCAGATAAATATATATATTCTATGTATGTACAAAAATATATTAACAATGTATGTACAATATATGTATAGTATGATTATATACACAATGTACAATGTATATGGTTGGGTATATATGTACACAATCTACAGAATGTACAGATCCATTTTGTATAATACCATATCTACAGTTGTTGTGTAACAGGGTAATTGAGTATAAATCTAAATCTATATATACAGATGTACAGATATACAGTCATGTTACATGGTGGTGGTGGTGGTCCCCACAGTTTATCAGTTTCCCTGATTCAGGGCCCGAATGGCCTGTGGGAAGAAGCTCCTCTTCAGCCTCTCTGTCTTGGTCTTCAGGGAGCGGAAGCGCCTCCCTGACCTCAACAGAGAGAAGAGTGTATTGTTGGGATGGGTGGGGTCCTTCACAATTTTCCTGACCTTGGTCTGGCACCGCTTGTAGTAGATGGTCTGCAGGTCAGGAAGTTCTGAGTGAGTGATGCGCTCTGCTGAACGCACTACCCTTTGGAGTGCTTGTCTGTCCTGCTTGGTGCTATTCCCAAACAAGAGTGTGATGTTCCCCGTGAGGATGCTCTTGATAGTGCAGATGTAGAAGTTCCGCAGTACCTTGGAGGGCAGTCTGAAGTCCCTTAGGCGTCTGAGGTGGTAAAGACGCTGACGAGCCTTCTTTGCCAGGGAGCTGGTATGGCGGGACCAGGACAGGTCCTGCGAGATGTGAACACCAAGGTACCTGAAACTATCTACTCTCTCCACCGTGGTCCCACTGATCTTCACAGGGATCTTACAATGTTACAATGGCCAGCTGATACCAAAGTTAAAGTCAAAGTATTTATATAGGTTTTTTTTGTTTGTTTATTTATTTTTTTACAAGAGCCACTGTTAGAAAACAGCTTTACAGCTGTCTGAGTCCAAGCTCCCAGTGATCAAGACAAAGGTGACAGTGACGAGAAAAAAAAACAAAAAAAACCTAAGAGTATGAGGAATAATCCTTGAGAGGAACCAAGACTCAAAGGGGAGGCCCATCCTCCTCTGGATGACACCAGACACCACAACAATATAAACAATAAAGAACAAAATAAGCAATGAAAATATATAAGCTATCTATATATTGAAAGTCTATTCCAGGTTTCTAGAAGTCTTAGTCTGGATTTGATGAGTGTAGATTTGTCCAAAACCCAATTGAAACGAGTGTCTGCCCAGGGCAAGTGGATGGCTGGGGTGGAGGGGGATTGGCCACAGCAGGGGTATCAGGGGGTGGTGGGAGGAGCCATAGCAGCTGAGGTGAGCTGAGGTGAGGCTCAGCAACAACATGACACCAGAAGTGGCTGTACCTTGGCAGAAAGGATACATTATTAGGCATGGTCATATACTAAAGTGTGTAAATTAGGTATCTATAGTGTGCAGGGATTGACTCTGGCAGATGTAGCTAGAGCAGCACAGCTAATTGGATCGAACTAGACAGAAGTGCTCCACCATTCTCAGGCAATAAATCTGAGTGACAAAACAGTGGGGAAGCAACATGATAACATCCCAGTTTACTGGTAACAATGAGGTCGCATATTCATAAAAGACTGTGGACCTAATAGAAGCACTTTTGTCAGGATTAAATTAAAGTTTCTCAACATCCAGTGACTTCTGTCCTTTTCATGTATCTTGATAATACTGAGCTGATAATTGGCCTCTGGCATGACAGAGACATTTAACCGAGTATCATCATCACAGCAGTGGAAACTAGCAAGGTGTTTATGGATAATTTACATCTACATTACATTTATGGCATTTAGATGACACTTTTATCCAAAGCAACTTACAATTAGTACAACTTGAGCAATTTAGGGTTAAGGGCCTTGCTCATGGGCCCAACAGTGACGGAGCTTGACCCAGCAACTTTCCAATTACAAGTTACATACCTTAACCTACTGAGCAACCACTGCACCTAGAGGTAGCATATATAAAGAAAAAAGCGGGTGGGGCTGTAACAGATTCTTTTGAGACACCAAAAACAAGCTTGGTGTGTACTGTAATTTCACAAACTGGTAACAACTGGTAAATCAGGAAAGGGCTATTCCCCTAATCCCAAAATTTTCAAGTCTGTCTAGTAATGATGTGATCAATGGTGTCAAATGCTGCACTGAGGTCAAGCAAAAAAAAAAAAAAAAAAAGTTACATAACCCTGGTCAGAAGCCAACAACAGGTCATTAACTATGTCTCTTTACTATGTTGAGGCCTAAACCCTGACTGAAAGACTTCATGTATCTGTTTCTGTTGCAAGTATGAGCTCAGCTGCTGAGTTACAGGATCTTAGAAATAAAGGGAAGCTTTGAGTTCAGCCTGTAGTTTGAGAACTGCTACTGTTTGATGACTGCTAATTTGAATGATTTAGGTACATAACCAATGTTCAGGGAGGTTTATTATATTTAATAGAGGTTTAATTACTTCAGGTAGAATGTCTTTAAGAAATGGTGTTGGCAGTGAATCTAAAAAGCAGGTGGAAGATTTTAAGTAGATGTTAAAAGATGCTTTTGGATAGCAGTAAGGAATTCTAACTCCCTGATGCCACAATAATACTCTAAATGTTATCTCTAATGTGTTTAATTTTCCCATTGAAAAAAGTATTGAAGTTATTCCTATTGTGTGATGATGTAATCTGGTCTTTAATGTTGTTATTCCTATTGTGTGATGATGTAATCTGGGCTTTAATTCCTAGTCAGTTGTGCAATTTTACTAAGCAAAAATATAGGATTGTTATTTTCAAGTGGTAGTAAGTGCCTTTCTATAGTTAAGAAGGCTCTCCTTCCACATGAGCTGGAAGATTATTGATAGAAGACTGGTGACAACCCCCCCACCACCCCAGCTGGTAGCCTTCATCAGATGGTAGTGGGTCTGTATGTGGCTTTTGTTTACATTTTGATTATACACCACGTCTGTCCTGGGTGGTATGTGCCTGCCTCATTGGTCATACCACCTAGGTCTTGTTATGTCCTTATATTGTTCCTTATTTAAACCTTTTGTGTTTGAGCATGGTGATCTGGTCGACCAAAGAACCCTCTCAACAAAGAGGCCACCAACTCTCTTGATATAGGGGGTGACCACTCAATGCTCTGTCCATGTAGTGGGGCCCATCTGATGTAGGGGGTCACCGTCTCTATGCCTGATTGATGAGGGGACTGATCTGCGTGCCTGATCAACTGGGCCTGAGATGGGCCCCCTCCAGGAAACTGATAGTCATCTCTGTGCCACAATGCAAGGTCAACATCTAAGACACCCAGTCAGCGAGGGTGGCCACCATGTTCCAGGAATTAATGGTGTTGATGTTCCAGGTTGGGCATGGTGCTTGCAGCATCCCTTCTCCCTCCTTTTGCTGTTCTACCATCCTGGTGTTCATACACCAGGAGATGATGCCACCCATCTGCCAGAAGCCTCTCATAGGCAGTGGCATTGCACATGGCTTTTGGTCGTTTGTTTCATGTCTGTTTCAGTTTGCTGCCACACCTCCCTCAGATGGTGTGTGCTGTGACTCATTCTCCACATCACCTGCAGGTTGTTATATCCTTTATAAGCCCTTTATGTTTAATGACCATTTGTCAGTCATTGATTTATTTTACATTGGCTTTTTGTTCCTGATCCTGCATTTATATTCAGTTTCATTTGTTTCATTAATCTCTTCCTTTCCTTTTTTTTCCTACATGTTCTATACTCATGACACCTCACATACTGCATTGTCAAAATGTAGTCTTTCTCTTAATTCCTAGAATTAGTAAGACTATAGCCAGAGGAAGAACCTTCTCTTATGGAGAGAGTTATGGATGAGCCTACCAGCTTTAATTCAGGACTCAAGACACAATACTAATTTTTAAATCTAGGTTAAAGACTACTTATTTCCTCAAGATTTGGGTTAACTTCATGTACATAAAAGGTGCAGAGCCTAGGAACTACGGTTATAGATTCCTGAGAAAATGAGGTCCAGTCATTTCATGGTTCACACTGGTCTCAGAGAATCTGCGGTCACCCTCTGGCCCTCCCTTTGTTATGCTGCTATAGATAAATCTGCCGGAGATGCATGCTCATCACTGTCATGACTACTGTTAAAGGGTTGTTCATGTGTTCTTTTAAATGTCTAATCACATCTTTCTGCTTTATTTATATGTTACTACATAGATGATGCTAACATTGGACTAGAGATGGTAATTGGTAATAGTATCAAAGATGATGCTGTCTAAGGACAGTGATAGCTCAGTGTTTAATGTACTAGACTAGTCATTTGAAGGTTGCCACTTCAAATCCCACCACTGTTGGGTCTCTGAACAAGGCCCTTAACCCTCAATTGCTTGAGTCGTACTCAGTTGTTTTGGATAAAAGCATCAGCTAAATGCCATAAAATGTCCCATATGCTGCCATATCCATCCACGCACTTCATCTATTCCAATGGATACACAAATAGGTCACACAACCTAGACTCAAACCTATACTGGCTATGTGGATGAAATATAATGGAAAATGCATGGACATGGACCCAAGGAAAATGTTTCTTCATCAGTTCTTCCCAGTTAATCCTTGCCACTGTCACTGGGATCTAGAGTCAAACATTTGTAAAGCTGCTTTGTGACAATGTGTGTTGTTCCATCATGCTGGAAAAAGCATTGTTCATCATCAAATTGCTCCTGGAGAAGTTGCTCTTGGAGGATTTTTTTATACTATTCCTTATTCATGGATGGGTTCTTGGGCAAAATTTTGAGCAAACCCAATCCCTTGGATGAGAAGCAACCCCACACATGAATCGTCTCAGGATGCCTCTGTCCTGTTGGCATTACACAGGATTCATGGTAGCACTCACCTTTTCTTACGTCTTCAATCAACCAGACAATGATTTGTCCCAAACAGTCTGAAGGAGAAAATAACTTTACCTCTGCAGTCCAATCCTTATACTTCCTGCTGAATGTCAGTCTGTCCTTGATGTTTTTGTTGGAGAGAAGTGGTGTCTTTGCTGCCTTCTAAACATCAAGCAATCCTCCAAAAGCCTTCACCTCACCGTGTGTGTAGATGCACTCACACCTGCCTTCTGCCATTCCTGAGGAAGCTCTGCATATGTGGCAACCCGATCCCGTAGCTGCATCCCCTTTAGGAGACAGTCCTGGTGCCACTTGAACCTCTCTCATTGAGGTTATTGATTGGATAAATGGTTGAATTAAATCAACTGCTTCGTGCTCATGAACACTTTCTCCCGTGCTAACGAGAAGATCACTGAAATTATGTTAGCAGGCCATTTTGTGGCAAGGCTGAAATGTAGTGGCTGGAATGCAGTAATTTTGTGATTAATTTCATTTTCATGGCAAGGAATGACTTTGCAATTAATTTCAATTCATCTGATCACTCTTCACAATCTAAAGCTAATATAAATTTCCACCATAAAAACTGAAGCAGCAAACTTTGTAAAAACCAAAATTTGTGCTAGTCTCAACTTTTGGCCATGACTGTGCATATAAATTTGCCTGATGAGTACGTTTCATACTATTTGCCCTATCCACTGCTAATTATCACCATTTATAGGTGAACATAAGCACAACCAAGGAAAAAAGTAAAAGCGAAAGTAAACTAGCAGCAGAGAGAGCACATCCTTCTTTGCCATTTTATTTGACACCATCCATTTACTATTGATGTATCTACTTTGTTTTCATTTGTATTTTTTAAATTTGTATTTTCTATAGAAAACACAAAATAAACATTTTGATATTAGTTTGGACACTTATGGTGAAGAAATAGCAAAGCCAAACTTCAGATTTGATTTTCATTTTAGGCATTTCATTTATGGCCACAAAATACAATGACAATGAAATGACAAAAAACTGGGTTTTAAACTACAAATGTAGCTAGAATTTCACTTTTCATTGTGGCAGGATATTTGTACAAAAAAAAGTTTTTATTAAAATTTATTTTACCTATTTTTTGACATTTCTCTCCCCAAAAATTCAGCCCCACGTTATATAAACATTAACATTATGCTAAGTCCCTCAGGTCTTCTTTGTGTGCATTTCAACAATGGGGTTAGCAAGCAACTGAAAAAGACCAGATTTAAACTAGTCCAGAAATACTGGCATAACTCATGGAAATCAGCTAAAATGAACATAAACTGGAACCATGATGAGTGATATTTTGTGCTCAAACTATGCCTATTTCTCAAATGCAACTAAATGTTTAGAAGTTTCACATTTGAAAAGGGGACTGACGTTCTGCTGACCACTTCAGCAGCTCACCATTCATCGAATGTTTGGCACTGATGCGCAGAGAAGGCTACGTTTGTATCTGTACCTGCTGTTGCATGCCAGTTTCATCCTGCAACTTTTGGAAGAAACCAATAGGTAGAGAGAATGTTACTTTTTGAGGTATGGCATTAATGTTTGACTTATAACATGACCATAACTTCATGCTATAAAGAGTTTATAATCAAAACAAGCATGATGCTTAAGTTGGCTTTTTTTGTTGTTGCTACTTAGCTAAAGTTAACCTAAACCTGTTCCAACAAAGTCACTAGCTAACAATTCTTGGCTGTAATTCATCATACAACTATTGAACTAATTATGATTAGTGGGAAATCGATCACTTCAAATTAATAAGGTGTTTTATTCTGGTTGCCAATGCAAACCACTTTGTGTGAACAGCTAACTTTGCTAGCTAGCTACTACACAGATGTAAAGATCCCACAACAAATGTGACAATGTGAAAAATGGCCAAGAAAAAACAAAAACTACCATAAACCTAGCCAGCATTTCATTTTATCCCAAAAGCAACCATTCTAGATTTGAGAAGAAACCAAACTGCAATTTGAAACTTAACCACTGCATAATAAACAGTGGACAGCTCAGGAGAATACTACTGAGTATACTTTCAATAATAATTAAAAAAAAAATCTACAATGCAGCAATTGTGTCACAGCAACAAATTGCACTTGAGCAGTGATCTTATATGACCTTAAAACTCATTAGTTTAAAATGTAGTTGCAGGGACCTCTTGGTGAAAGCACAGAAATTGAGCCTTTAAAACAAGAGCAAGTACCACAGATAAAAAGTAGGCTTCCTTCCCCATTAGAATTAAGTCAAAAAGAAAATTCATGCAAGTGGGACTCTGAAAAAGATTTTATTTTTCTCAACTCAAAATCTCCAAACCCACACACACACACACACACACACACACACACACACACCTTTCCCCCCCCAATAAGGTGGCTGCATGTCCTTTTTAGATGTGGATGGTTTAAATGCCATGAAGGATCACTTGAAGACTTTGCCCTGGTTGAAAGGTTTGCCTACATGCTTAAATTCACCCTCCCATGCAAAGTATTCCTTCACCATTGTCTTGCACTCCTCGCTGTCTACATCCATCTTACGCCAGTTATATGACTCATAATCAATCTGCCAGTCTTCAGACAGCTAAAAACAAGAACATTAATATAAATGAGCAAATTTCTGAGTGATGCATTTACAATTAATTGTATTAAATCAATACAATAAAAGGCATTTTATTGAATACCACCAATAAAGCAGAGAACATCCCCCAAACCCCCTGAAACTGGGAGGACAGTATCCCAAAAAAACTTGGAACCAAATATCTGAAGTTACTTACACTGAAAGCTAAATCTTGTCCTCTAAAGACCCAGATGCCAGAGATTGAACTGTCGTTGTTTGTGCCAAAGAGGATAACGCTAGCAAAAGCATTCTTGCGTAGCTTATCAAGTCGTTGGAACATTCCTAAAACAAAAATAAAGGGCACCTAATCACCTCTTAATTGAAAACGCATGTAAACACAAGCAACTGCAAAAACACACACACAAAAAAAAAATCACTCATCTGCAAATAATATATTGTGCACCTCTACTAGCAATGAACAAAATGCTATGAGGTACCAGTTAACATCTCAAAGGAATTGCTTGCTGGGCAGAGGAGGAGGGAGACTGTGGAAGCCCTAGGACAAAGCTCTCCATGTACCATTATCTATGGTTTAAGATCTACATAGGATCAGTGGTTATGGTACTCAACTACTAATCAGAAGGTTGCCAGTTCAAGGCTGCTGGCAAGATGCTACTGTTCAGCCCATGAGCAAGGCCCAAAATCCTCAATTGCTAAAATAAAAAAAAGTGTTTTTGGATTAAAAAAAAAAAAAAAAAAAAAAAAAAAAGTGTCAGCTAAATGTAAATCCTGAATGCAAGATTCAGCTACTGAAGATTGAGGAGAACAGCTGAGCAGAGTTGGTCATCTGATAACAATGCCTACAATACCTACATCTGTTATGAGCATGGCTCACTAGAAGCGGGCCAAGCAGAGACCAACTGGAAGGATCATCTCATATCTTACATTTGCGTTAATTGCAAAATATTGTAAAATTCAAGTAATTTGATTTTAAGAATTTATTTAAATTGTAGAGTCTGCTCATAGACGATTGACTTAATTGAAGGGGGGGGGGGGGGGGGGAATTCAGGCCTCTGTGAAATTTATGCAATTTTTGTCAGTGTTCCCTGCTCTTACCTGTGATAAGATTGCAGCTCATGAATGTCATGGCAAGTTCTTCTGGAAAGCGGTACTCGCCATACCAGATAGAGTAGCCCTCTTTATCAAAGTTTTCCCAAAAATGTGGGAGTGCCACAGTAAGAGTGTCCTCATTAGAATACTTCCTCTTGAACTCGTCCAAGACAAAAGTACTGGTGAAAAACAATAAATGAATACCAAGGGGGTAGTAGGGTTTAGGGGATTAGTATTTGCAACTCCCTCTAACTGAATTGTGCCTTTTGTGCGTCTCACACATTCCATCTTACTAGTATTAAAACACATTTAAGTAGGCCACTTCAAAGAAAAATATTTAAATTCAGTACTCATCAATACCTCTTTGGAAGGTGAGCAAATGGGTCCTTTGTTTTAGGCTCAGAGGCCAGTGCAGCTTCACACTCATCCATCTCCTCAGCAGGGGAGGCAGCTTTCTTCTCCTCCTTTTTCTCCTTCTTTTCCTTTTTCTCGTGATGTTGCTGCAGCTGCTGCTTACCTGCATCTTTGCCCCCTTTCTCCTTCTTGGAAGGTGTCTCCTTCTTGGGCTGAAGCTCTGCAAACTTCTTGGCTACAGGAACAAAAGAGCTAGATCACTTTCAAACATCTATAACTATGCCAAAATCCAAAACATGATTATAATTAGGACATGGCAGCATTGACATTCCTTTTAAAACTGCTACTAGCCTTCCATGTATCTGTCAAATGCAAGAAACTGCAATTAGTTTTCTATTTTTCATGCTGAATTTAGGCTACAATAACCTTTTATGAGAGAAAGTCTAATAAGGCTGTGTTTACATTTAATTAAATTCTTTAGCTTGATCTGGTTAACAAACATATTACCTTCTTAGCTAAACTGATTAATCTATTGAAAGATAAGCAGACAGAGCAGCAATCTGGAAAGACTGCTTTGTTTACTTAAACATTCAGTTTGTGTCAAATAATATGGTCAACCAATCAAACCCAATATTGTAGACTAACTATCTACCTTATGATAATGTTGCTCTGCCACTGTAATTAATAAACACTGATAAATTAAATGTGTAAATTACAAGGTTTTACATATTTTTACATTTAAAAGGAAATTCCAATAAGGGGGGGAGGTGCAAATGTTTTCCTGCAACTTCAGGTTTCCATTTGTCTTATTTATACAATTTCCCTCTGTAATTCTTCAGTCAATAATTCCCTCCATAATTCTACACAGCAACTCTCCATGCTGTATGTCCCATTAAACTGAAATAAGTGGAGAGAGGGGACTTTCTTGGACTCATCGCATTCTCGCATCTAAGTTAAATACTTTTACATGGATTTATATTTGTGAATATAAATGTATTAGTTGTAATAGCTTTGAACCCATTCAGTAAAGCAAATTGAGCATAATATAGCTGCTGAGATTTTTTAAAATGCTGTGAAACTACTGTTTCATCCCAGGTGCTAGAGTGCTAAGGCAAAATCATGTCTAGAAGTAGTGGAAAGTCTACTGAACATTGATAACTAAAGAGTAGCTTGTTCTTTATGTTGGATGGTTGTATGAAATAACAGCTTATTCACAATTTCATTATACAAATTAAAGAAAAATGCTTTTTTCCCCCCCAAATCAGATAGAAAAACAATTTTTGTGGGAATATTTTAAACAGTTTGTGTAAACCCTGTTAATGCACAATAATAAACCATATCCACCAAGTAATTTCACCTGTTTACAGCTATGCTGTAATCAAAGTATCTAGACAAAACGAACACCATCTCACCATCAAACTGAGCCATCTTTTCACACAACTTGACCTCTCCAAGAACAGCTTTAAACTGGGGCTGATTGATACACGTCCCAAACCAGCGATTCACATTAGGATAGGGTTCACGAAAGGCAGGCTCTAGAACCTAAGAGAAATTATAGTTATTATTTTTAAACAGTACAAATTATTTTCCAAAGACCTTTAATAGTGATGGATCATAGCGGAATGAGAGACCAGCACTAATCTCAGGAAAAGCAGTCAGAACACCTTTCACCCTTTCCCCACCTTATCAAAACCATTTAAGATACCATTAAAAATGCTAAAGCATGCAAGGATTTCTAAAATTCTATGCACTTATATAAAAACAAATTGTTCATAATGGCATGCGTGATGTCCATAATTCAACAGAGAAAGGACTAATATTGTAGGTGAACGCTGCCTGCAAAACTCATATGGCTATAAATTCTGGAAAACATGCATGATGTTCCATCAATATATTGTTAATGTCGCTGTCCTGCCACCTCTGACAAGTATTTCTCCAACATAATTACTGCTCTCTTCACAGGATCAGCACTAGTGGTCAACTGAGGTTTGTTTTTTGTTTTTTTAAGGGCCAGTGCTGTTATTTAGAGGAGGGGAGAGAGAGAAAGAAAAACACTGTTTGCATAGCCTGCTCATATCTAAAGTGACTAGAGGTGACAATCTGATAGAGCAGATAATCTCTCCCTTGTATAGTTCATTTTTCCAAGATGGTGTACACACAAAAGGAGAGGGACATGCGCTCGAAGATGGACACAATTACAGAAACTAGCAGTTAAGTAAAAGTACTCATCAGTTGAAAATGTCACATTTGCCACATGACAGGTGTTCACTTCAGATTCTCTATGGAAGTCAAATCTCATTCTGAATATAAAATGGATTAGGGATGGCACTGAGGATAGCACAAGTCAAAATATGTCCACCTTATAATTAAAATGACTAAAGAAGCAATAACCTTTTGCTAATTTGTTGTTGAGTGTAGGCTTCCATGCTTTGTATTCAGACAAAACTCACTTGCTTGTAGATCCAAAGCAGAGAGCACACCACAGTGATGTCAGCAAGAGTGACCCTTTCTCCAACCAGGAACGTACGAGTATTTAAGTGCTGATTCAGAACAAGCAACATACGTTTCACCTCCTCCTTTGCCTGCTCTGTGGCCTAGAGAGACATGGGAGGTGGATTACTACACATCAGTACAAAACAGAATGCTGGTATGATTCAAAAGATGTTCAAACCTCTGACCTGTTTATTAAACTGCATGATGCCCAAGGTTGGGAAAACCCAGGCACTGGCTGGAGGGATGATCTCAGAATCAGCAAAGTTGACCCACTGCAAGATATGGGCACTGGCTTGAGGAGTGCTACCACGAAGGGCATCGGTGCTTACTGCCAGAGACAGGAGATTCACACTATCAGAACTCTTGCTACATGACCACCCCCGCCCCCCGAATAAAAACATACAATAATGGAAAAAGGTCAGTCATAAGTCTAGAATGCCATTAAGGCAGCACTAAGTAATCTTCATATGTATCCCTGTTCATGCCAAGAACAAAAGGTGATCCTTACAATAGTGAGCAATAGCATTGCTCTCAAAGAGACAGAAGCCATCATCACCCTGAAAAGCTGGAACCTAAAGGCAAAAACAATGACAGCAGTGACCAAGGGCTGTATAACAAAGTGACACATTTATTTTTCATGAGAAAGCAAACAGACAACATTACTTAGCCTACCTACCTTGCCCAAGGGAAAACTGTTAAGGAAATTAGGCAAGCGGTTTGTCTGCCCAAAGGTGAAGGCAGGGGGGGTACTTGCAACCTTCAGATGAACCCCACTGTATTGGGCTGCAATTTGAGCCTTGTAGGCTCTCCAGTTCTCTGCATATGTGTAGAGTGTCTATGGAAAACATGCAATAACAGAGTTTCACAAAGCACCTACTAAGAATTCTTAAGTTTTAACACAATCATTACTTATTTGATAAATGTGGTAATACAGAGATGTTCACCGACATCTTATCAGTCATGATGCAGCATTTTCCAATAGAAAATGGTTTATACTGAGATTATCCACCTTCCAAAAAAAAACCCATAAGCTCGGAGATACTGATCATATTATTCCAAACGTTCACCTAAAGTCATCTTATTTTTCCTAATTTAAAAGTAAATTTAGTTTGGTGTGAAATCCTGGTACTCGTCAGCTAGCAGTCTAGCGAACGATATATGCCAGATAGCTGTAAACCGGGCGTCTAAGTGTTTCTCCGTCTTTTATTTATCCGACATAGCGGCGTACAAAAACACAGACAAGCAGCTATCCAGTTGGGGTAGTCATTAGACTATCACTTCTGTCCACCGGCTAGACCATGAACAAGCACATAGACCGCATACAAGCTATCTTAACAATGCTTCAGAAATCTAACAGCTAGCTACCTAGCTAGCGTTTACGCATAACTGGCAAATAGCTAGGGATACCTCAAAGTAAATGTAGGCATCATGTTTATCTCAAAATAAGATAACTGAAGCCATTTTTATTTCATTGAAAATTAAGCATAACCTAGAGAACCAAAACTGTAATTGTCCGGTTATTCCTGAAAACAAAAATAATACGTGGCACAAGCGCAAGTCGTGCTCCCAGACCCACTTTCTAGCTACTCATTCAAAAGGACTAGGGGACACAAAAATATTTCAAACTAAAATGAACAATGCTGTAGTTTGGATCTAGGTTACAAAATTAATCTGTTAAACTATAAAACCGATGGCTGTAAGGATGGGTGTGATAACAGCAAGATTGCAAGCTTAATACAATAATAAAAAAACGAGCTTCTTCCATCTTACTCACCCCTGCCGCCATCTTCAGGACGAGAAAAAGAAGGAAGATAGGCGCACGCTGCTGTCGTAAAGGAAATCCGTGTCGCAGAAGTAATACGTCGGAGATACAGTAAGAATGTTTCCCTAATAGTATATTAGTGGAGCATTTGCTTTTAACAATGAGTGGTCCACATTCAAATCACGTGCAAAAGAAAGAAACATAAGCTTATCTTGAACTTTAATTGGTGTACGCTAAATATGTTGCGATTATCCACAACAGTAATACTTAATTTTGTACCCTGCTATCCTTATATTGCCATCTAAATCATTATATATAGACCGCATACATATATATATATATATATATATATATATATATATATATATATATATATATATATATATAGTAATTTGTAAAGTGAGTGTGAGAAAGGTAAATTATTATTATTATTGTTGTTGTTGTTGTTGTTGTATTATTGTTATTGTTGTTAACGTTATTATTGTTATTATAACACCTATACCCTTAACTATTTTTCCCCTTGACTCCCTTTAGATATGTACCACCTTGCTTTGACTGAATGCTTTTTTTTAATGTAATTTATATCACACCATTTCTGTGACTGTATGGATGTAACATCACAAAAGTAACACAATCAACTATTTTTCCCTATTTCGTGACATTTGCAACTCTTAACACTATTAATGTTCTTATAATGATATATTTGCATTTATTTGCAAATTTATGGAGACATTTCTAAAGGGTTCAAAAACTAATTTTAAGAGCAAAAGGAAATGTAACTCTGGAATTAATACAACTCTCGCCTTGTCTCCATAGGCTTAGAACCACCAGCAGCTATAAAAAAAGAAACAGTTCAGTCAATATTTATCAAGTTTTTTAGTTAAACTTGGTTAAAAGCAATAATATCAATACATTTTATCTTCCTGTACAGGATCTGTTTTACTAGGATTTCTCAGTTATTTTCTGTGCTACATTTAGTTTTCAATTTTTGGCTTGATTATTTTGTTGACTGATATCTGGGTGCAGATCTTTTCTTTAGGCATGTGAGAAGTTCTGATTATTCCTCACAGGAAGTCTCAAGGCAAGATCAACAGATAGTCAGGGCTGTCTCCCAAACATGGGTTTGTAGGGAGTGAACCCAGTAACTTAATTCTTGGTACAATTGTATGCATGAATTAGAGATTTGACATAATCACTCCAATGTGATGTTTCTTTGTCTTTCAAAGTACCAAACATGTTCAGCAACATGTTCAGCAACCGCTCAATGAGGTTTCCTCTGGGATGGTACAAACTTGTCCTGCATTCCTGAATAACTGCTAAGGCGCAGCGCTCTTTGAAAATACTTGATTCAGAATCAGAACATTGTTCACTGTGCAAGCATTCTGGTGGGTCATTATGGTGAATAGACATATCCCACAAGCATTTTGTTACAGTGTGATCCATCTGATTGGGAATTGGCAGAGCTACCAAATACTTGTTAAATTATTTATGATGACAAGAATGTCTTTTGTGTTTTGATGCCAGAGTCAATGGACATGAATCCATACAAACCAATCAAAGTGGCCTGATAGTTAAGCTATTAATCAGGGCAGAGTCTATATCGGGTAAGGCCTTCCTGTGAACGCACTTGCCACAGGTTTGTATTTTCCTGTCAACATGACTGGCCTTCCTGGGCCAATAGAATGTACTTCTGATCAGGTTTACAGTGCAGCCTACAACCATATTGCCCATTTTATCATGTAAGCACTACAAAACTATGGGCCTTAAATCTGAGCATAGTGAACTGGTGAACTGATCACCAACTGATAGAGGGCCTGGATCTCTTTCTGCCTATGCCTATACAGAACACTGTCTATCAGGTCTAATTTATTCCACTCTCTCAAGAATATAAAATATTTGGCACTTCTTGACATGAGGTAGAAGGTTTATCTTCTATTTCTAGCTGCTTTATTACTGGTGCAAAAATTTGGAAACAATGTTTTTATATGAAATATGACTTAGAAAGTGTCCTCTTTTGATTCTTTATATGTTGTTTGAAAACATTATATTTTGCCCTTAAACAGTGTTTAGGCACTTAGAATGCACAGAAATCCTGTTTTAGAGTGTATGGAAGCAAAATAACGGAGTAGCAAGAAAATGCATTGAGCACATTGCAAACATGTTAAAAGAGCTTGTTTTCACTTGCAAACACTGTTTTCACTTGAAATACATCATAGAAAGTGGTCTATTATTATTCTGTACAAGTTGGTTGAAAACACTGTTGTGCACTGAAACAGTGTTTTAGTTGCTTAGAATACTCAGAAATGCTGTTTCAGAGTGTGTAGAAGCAAATGAACAGAGTAGAAAATAACTGCATTATGAACATTGCAAACATGTTAAAAGAGCTTGTTTCACTGTTTTCAACTGAAATACATCTTAGGAAATGTTATCATTCTGTATATGTTGGTTGAAAACGCTATGTTTTGCAAAGCAGTGTTTAGGTGCTAAGAAGGCTGTAGAAGCAAAGCAAAAGAAAAGAGTTGCAAGTAACTGCAAACATGTTAAAAGGGTTTGTTTTCAGTTGAAAACAATGTTTTCACTTGAAATACCTTTAATGAGGTTTTCTCTTATCAATCTGTATGTGTTGGTTGAAGACACTATGTTATGCACTGAAACATTGTATTAGGCAATTAGAATGCATGGAATTGCTGTTTCAGAGCGAGAAGAAACAAAAGAACAGATGTGCACGTACACTGTGCAAATTGCAACCGTGTGAAAACAGCTTGTTTTCACTTGAAAACACTACTTTCACTTGAAATATGCCTTAGAAAGTGTTCTCTTATCATTCAGTAAATGTTGGTTGTAAACATTTTGTTGTGCACTGAAAAAAGTGTTTGAGGCTCTTAGATTGCTCAAAATCGCTGTTACAGATTTAGTAGAAACAAGACAACAGAGTTGCATATGCATTGTGCACAATGCAAACAGGTGAAAACAGCATGTTTTCACTTTCACTACTTTCACTTCTGCACAACAATTGGTAAGCAGGTACTTGTATTAGTCCTAAGAAATGTTATGTTGATAAATGTACTGTACTTTAAGAATATTCGATCTTATCAAGTAATTTATTTGAGTATGCTAGTTTGGGCCCACCAGCGGCCCGCTAGGGGGCGTTGGTGCAGTACCTGGTTAACAAGCTACATCAGCTTCTTTTCACTTGCAAACAGTTTTTACTTGAAATATGACTTAGAAAGTGTTAGTGTTTTCTTATAACCATATACATTTTGTTTGAATACACTATGTGTTGCACTGATATAGTGATTAAGGTGAATACACTTGTTGGAAACGCTGTTTGAACGTGTGCAGTAGTGAAAGAACAAAGTTGCTATTACTTGAATGTGCACATTGCTCAATTGTAACAACATTTTCGTTTCAATTGCACATATTGTTATAAGTTGAAATATGTCTAAGATAGTGTTTTCTTATCAAGCACTACATTCTAATCACTTTACTCACTGTTTCAGTACAAGACAAAGTGATTGCTTTGCCCTGAAACAATGTCTAAGATGATTAGAGTGCTTGGTTATGCTGTTTCATAGTTTGCAGAAGTAAAGGAACCGACTTGCAATAAGGTTGGAGGTTTTAAGGAGGATGCGGGGACAAGTAGCGTGGAACATAAGACTCTAGTTATTTAACATGTAACACTCAAACACACACACTAACGGAGCCAAAAACCGACAACACAAACGTGTAAACGACAGGCCTATATACATACGATAAAGACAAAATAAGGAGCAGGTGTTAGACACAAGGAGGGCGTGGCCACAATGACGAACACATGACAAATATGCACAGGGTTAATTAATGCTTTATTAGAAGAATCTTTACTTTGAAACTGTGTTCTTTACCTTTTTCACACTAGGAAACAGCTTTGTATTCGCCTTAAACACTGTTTCAGGGCAAGAGATTGTGTTTGAGACTAAAAGGTAATGCTTTATAAGAAGAATCTTTACTTTGAAACTGTGTTCTTTCCCTTTTTCACACTAAAACAGCTTTGCATTCACCTTAAACTGTTTCAGGGCAAGAGATTGTGTGTGAGACTAAAATGTAATGCATTATAAAAAGAATCTTTACTTTGAAACTCTGTTCTTTACCTTTTTCACACTATGAAACAGCTTTGTATTCATCTTAAACACTGTTTCAGGGCAAGAGATTGTGTGTGAGACTAAAATGTAATGCATTATAAGAAGAATCTTTACTTTGAAACTCTGTTCTTTACCTTTTTAAAACTATGAAACAGCTTTGTATTCGCCTTAAACACTGTTTCAGGACAAGAGATTGTGTTTTAGAATAAAAGGTAATGCATTATAAGAAGAATCTTTACTTTGAAACTCTGTTCTTTACCTTTTTAACACTGTGAAACAGCTCTGTATTCACCTTAAACACTGTTTCAGGGCAAGAGATTGTGTTTTAGACTAAAAGGTAATGCATTATAAGAAGAATCTTTACTTTGAAACTCTCTTCTTTACCTTTTTCACACTAAAACAGCTTTGCATTCACCTTAAACTGTTTCAGGGCAAGAGATTGTGTGTGAGACTAAAATGTAATGCATTATAAGAAGAATCTTTACTTTGAAACTCTGTTCTTTACCTTTTTCACACTAAAACAGCTTTGCATTCACCTTAAACTGTTTCAGGGCAAGAGATTGTGTGTGAGACTAAAATGTAATGCTTTATAAGAAGAATCTTTACTTTGAAACTCTGTTCTTTACCTTTTTAAAACTATGAAACAGCTTTGTATTCGCCTTAAACACTGTTTCAGGACAAGAGATTGTGTTTTAGAATAAAAGGTAATGCATTATAAGAAGAATCTTTACTTTGAAACTCTCTTCTTTACCTTTTTCACACTATGAAACAGCTCTGTATTCACCTTAAACACTGTTTCAGGGCAAGAGATTGTGTTTTAGACTAAAAGGTAATGCATTATAAGAAGAATCTTTACTTTGAAACTCTGTTCTTTACCTTTTTAAAACTATGAAACAGCTTTGTATTCGCCTTAAACACTGTTTCAGGACAAGAGATTGTGTTTTAGAATAAAAGGTAATGCATTATAAGAAGAATCTTTACTTTGAAACTCTTTTCTTTACCTTTTTAACACTGTGAAACAGCTCTGTATTCACCTTAAACACTGTTTCAGGGCAAGAGATTGTGTTTTAGACTAAAAGGTAATGCATTATAAGAAGAATCTTTACTTTGAAACTCTCTTCTTTACCTTTTTCACACTAAAACAGCTTTGCATTCACCTTAAACTGTTTCAGGGCAAGAAATTGTGTGTGAGACTAAAATGTAATGCATTATAAGAAGAATCTTTACATTGAAACTCTGTTCTTTACCTTTTTCACACTATGAAACAGCTTTGTATTCACCTTAAACACTGTTTCAGGACAAGAGATTGTGTTTTAGACTAAAACTGCATGTTTTATAAGAAGTATCTTTACTTTGAAACTCTGTTCTTTACCTTTTTAACACTAAGAAACAGCTTTGTATTCACCTTAAACACTGTTTCAGGACAAGAGATTGTGTTTTAGAATAAAAGGTAATGCATTATAAGAAGAATCTTTACTTTGAAACTCTCTTCTTTACCTTTTTCACACTATGAAACAGCTCTGTATTCACCTTAAACACTGTTTCAGGGCAAGAGATTGTGTTTTAGACTAAAAGGTAATGCATTATAAGAAGAATCTTTACTTTGAAACTCTGTTCTTTACCTTTTTCACACTATGAAACAGATTTGTATTCACCTTAAACACTGTTTCAGGGCAAGAGATTGTGTTTTAGACTAAAAGGTAATGCATTATAAGAAGAATCTTTACTTTGAAACTCTGTTCTTTACCTTTTTCACACTATGAAACAGATTTGTATTCACCTTACACACTGTTTCAGGGCAAGAGATTGTGTTTTAGACTAAAACAATGCTTTATAAGAAGAATCTTTACTTTGAAACTTTGTTCTTTACCTTTTTCACACTATGAAACAGCTTTGTATTCACCTTAAACACTGTTTCAGGGCAAGAGATTGTGTTTTAGACTAAAACAATGCTTTATAAGAAGAATCTTTACTTTGAAACTCTGTTCTTTACCTTTTTCACACTATTAAACAGCTTTGTATTCACCTTAAACACTGTTTCAGGGCAAGAGATTGTGTTTTAGACTAAAACGTAATGCTTTATAAGAAGAATCTTTACTTTGAAACTCTGTTATTTACCTTTTTCACACTATGAAACAGCTTTGTATTCACCTTAAACACTGTTTCAGGGCAAGAGATTGTGTTTTAGAATAAAAGGTAATGCATTATAATAAGAATCTTTACTTTGAAACTCTGTTCTTTACCTTTTTCACACTAAAACAGCTTTGCATTCACCTTAAACTGTTTCAGGGCAAGAGATTGTGTGTGAGACTAAAATGTAATGCATTATAAGAAGAATCTTTACTTTGAAACTCTGTTCTTTACCTTTTTCACACTATGAAACAGCTTTGTATTCACCTTAAACACTGTTTCAGGACAAGAGATTGTGATTTAGACTAAAACTGCATGTTTTATAAGAAGTATCTTTACTTTGAAACTCTGTTCTTTACCTTTTTAACACTAAGAAACAGCTTTGTATTCACCTTAAACACTGTTTCAGGACAAGAGATTGTGTTTTAGAATAAAAGGTAATGCATTATAAGAAGAATCTTTACTTTGAAACTCTCTTCTTTACCTTTTTCACACTATGAAACAGCTCTGTATTCACCTTAAACACTGTTTCAGGGCAAGAGATTGTGTTTTAGACTAAAACAATGCTTTATAAGAAGAATCTTTACTTTGAAACTTTGTTCTTTACCTTTTTCACACTATGAAACAGCTTTGTATTCACCTTAAACACTGTTTCAGGGCAAGAGATTGTGTTTTAGACTAAAACGTAATGCTTTATAAGAAGAATCTTTACTTTGAAACTCTGTTCTTTACCTTTTTCACACTATGAAACAGCTTTGTATTCACCTTAAACACTGTTTCAGGGCAAGAGATTGTGTTTTAGACTAAAACAATGCTTTATAAGAAGAATCTTTACTTTGAAACTCTGTTCTTTACCTTTTTCACACTATTAAACAGCTTTGTATTCACCTTAAACACTGTTTCAGGGCAAGAGATTGTGTTTTAGACTAAAACGTAATGCTTTATAAGAAGAATCTTTACTTTGAAACTCTGTTATTTACCTTTTTCACACTATGAAACAGCTTTGTATTCACCTTAAACACTGTTTCAGGGCAAGAGATTGTGTTTTAGAATAAAAGGTAATGCATTATAATAAGAATCTTTACTTTGAAACTCTGTTCTTTACCTTTTTCACACTAAAACAGCTTTGCATTCACCTTAAACTGTTTCAGGGCAAGAGATTGTGTGTGAGACTAAAATGTAATGCATTATAAGAAGAATCTTTACTTTGAAACTCTGTTCTTTACCTTTTTCACACTATGAAACAGCTTTGTATTCACCTTAAACACTGTTTCAGGACAAGAGATTGTGATTTAGACTAAAACTGCATGTTTTATAAGAAGTATCTTTACTTTGAAACTCTGTTCTTTACCTTTTTAACACTAAGAAACAGCTTTGTATTCACCTTAAACACTGTTTCAGGACAAGAGATTGTGTTTTAGAATAAAAGGTAATGCATTATAAGAAGAATCTTTACTTTGAAACTCTCTTCTTTACCTTTTTCACACTATGAAACAGCTCTGTATTCACCTTAAACACTGTTTCAGGGCAAGAGATTGTGTTTTAGACTAAAACAATGCTTTATAAGAAGAATCTTTACTTTGAAACTTTGTTCTTTACCTTTTTCACACTATGAAACAGCTTTGTATTCACCTTAAACACTGTTTCAGGGCAAGAGATTGTGTTTTAGACTAAAACGTAATGCTTTATAAGAAGAATCTTTACTTTGAAACTCTGTTCTTTACCTTTTTCACACTATGAAACAGCTTTGTATTCACCTTAAACACTGTTTCAGGGCAAGAGATTGTGTTTTAGACTAAAAGTTAATGCATTATAATAAGAATCTTTACTTTGAAACTCTGTTCTTTACCTTTTTCACACTATGAAACTGCTTTGTATTCACCTTAAACACTGTTTCAGGACAAGAGATTGTGTTTTAGACTAAAACTGCATGCTTTATAAGAAGAATCTTTACTTTGAAACTGTGTTCTTTCCCTTTTTCACACTAAAACAGCTTTGCATTCACCTTAAACTGTTTCAGGGCAAGAGATTGTGTGTGAGACTAAAATGTAATGCATTATAAGAAGAATCTTTACTTTGAAACTCTGTTCTTTACCTTTTTCACACTAAAACAGCTTTGCATTCACCTTAAACTGTTTCAGGGCAAGAGATTGTGTGTGAGACTAAAATGTAATGCTTTATAAGAAGAATCTTTACTTTGAAACTCTGTTCTTTACCTTTTTAAAACTATGAAACAGCTTTGTATTCGCCTTAAACACTGTTTCAGGACAAGAGATTGTGTGTGAGACTAAAATGTAATGCATTATAAGAAGAATCTTTACTTTGAAACTCTGTTCTTTACCTTTTTAAAACTATGAAACAGCTTTGTATTCGCCTTAAACACTGTTTCAGGACAAGAGATTGTGTTTTAGAATAAAAGGTAATGCATTATAAGAAGAATCTTTACTTTGAAACTCTCTTCTTTACCTTTTTCACACTATGAAACAGCTCTGTATTCACCTTAAACACTGTTTCAGGGCAAGAGATTGTGTTTTAGACTAAAAGGTAATGCATTATAAGAAGAATCTTTACTTTGAAACTCTGTTCTTTACCTTTTTAAAACTATGAAACAGCTTTGTATTCGCCTTAAACACTGTTTCAGGACAAGAGATTGTGTTTTAGAATAAAAGGTAATGCATTATAAGAAGAATCTTTACTTTGAAACTCTTTTCTTTACCTTTTTAACACTGTGAAACAGCTCTGTATTCACCTTAAACACTGTTTCAGGGCAAGAGATTGTGTTTTAGACTAAAAGGTAATGCATTATAAGAAGAATCTTTACTTTGAAACTCTCTTCTTTACCTTTTTCACACTAAAACAGCTTTGCATTCACCTTAAACTGTTTCAGGGCAAGAAATTGTGTGTGAGACTAAAATGTAATGCATTATAAGAAGAATCTTTACATTGAAACTCTGTTCTTTACCTTTTTCACACTATGAAACAGCTTTGTATTCACCTTAAACACTGTTTCAGGACAAGAGATTGTGTTTTAGACTAAAACTGCATGTTTTATAAGAAGTATCTTTACTTTGAAACTCTGTTCTTTACCTTTTTAACACTAAGAAACAGCTTTGTATTCACCTTAAACACTGTTTCAGGACAAGAGATTGTGTTTTAGAATAAAAGGTAATGCATTATAAGAAGAATCTTTACTTTGAAACTCTCTTCTTTACCTTTTTCACACTATGAAACAGCTCTGTATTCACCTTAAACACTGTTTCAGGGCAAGAGATTGTGTTTTAGACTAAAAGGTAATGCATTATAAGAAGAATCTTTACTTTGAAACTCTGTTCTTTACCTTTTTCACACTATGAAACAGATTTGTATTCACCTTAAACACTGTTTCAGGGCAAGAGATTGTGTTTTAGACTAAAAGGTAATGCATTATAAGAAGAATCTTTACTTTGAAACTCTGTTCTTTACCTTTTTCACACTATGAAACAGATTTGTATTCACCTTACACACTGTTTCAGGGCAAGAGATTGTGTTTTAGACTAAAACAATGCTTTATAAGAAGAATCTTTACTTTGAAACTTTGTTCTTTACCTTTTTCACACTATGAAACAGCTTTGTATTCACCTTAAACACTGTTTCAGGGCAAGAGATTGTGTTTTAGACTAAAACAATGCTTTATAAGAAGAATCTTTACTTTGAAACTCTGTTCTTTACCTTTTTCACACTATTAAACAGCTTTGTATTCACCTTAAACACTGTTTCAGGGCAAGAGATTGTGTTTTAGACTAAAACGTAATGCTTTATAAGAAGAATCTTTACTTTGAAACTCTGTTATTTACCTTTTTCACACTATGAAACAGCTTTGTATTCACCTTAAACACTGTTTCAGGGCAAGAGATTGTGTTTTAGAATAAAAGGTAATGCATTATAATAAGAATCTTTACTTTGAAACTCTGTTCTTTACCTTTTTCACACTAAAACAGCTTTGCATTCACCTTAAACTGTTTCAGGGCAAGAGATTGTGTGTGAGACTAAAATGTAATGCATTATAAGAAGAATCTTTACTTTGAAACTCTGTTCTTTACCTTTTTCACACTATGAAACAGCTTTGTATTCACCTTAAACACTGTTTCAGGACAAGAGATTGTGATTTAGACTAAAACTGCATGTTTTATAAGAAGTATCTTTACTTTGAAACTCTGTTCTTTACCTTTTTAACACTAAGAAACAGCTTTGTATTCACCTTAAACACTGTTTCAGGACAAGAGATTGTGTTTTAGAATAAAAGGTAATGCATTATAAGAAGAATCTTTACTTTGAAACTCTCTTCTTTACCTTTTTCACACTATGAAACAGCTCTGTATTCACCTTAAACACTGTTTCAGGGCAAGAGATTGTGTTTTAGACTAAAACAATGCTTTATAAGAAGAATCTTTACTTTGAAACTTTGTTCTTTACCTTTTTCACACTATGAAACAGCTTTGTATTCACCTTAAACACTGTTTCAGGGCAAGAGATTGTGTTTTAGACTAAAACGTAATGCTTTATAAGAAGAATCTTTACTTTGAAACTCTGTTCTTTACCTTTTTCACACTATGAAACAGCTTTGTATTCACCTTAAACACTGTTTCAGGGCAAGAGATTGTGTTTTAGACTAAAACAATGCTTTATAAGAAGAATCTTTACTTTGAAACTCTGTTCTTTACCTTTTTCACACTATTAAACAGCTTTGTATTCACCTTAAACACTGTTTCAGGGCAAGAGATTGTGTTTTAGACTAAAACGTAATGCTTTATAAGAAGAATCTTTACTTTGAAACTCTGTTATTTACCTTTTTCACACTATGAAACAGCTTTGTATTCACCTTAAACACTGTTTCAGGGCAAGAGATTGTGTTTTAGAATAAAAGGTAATGCATTATAATAAGAATCTTTACTTTGAAACTCTGTTCTTTACCTTTTTCACACTAAAACAGCTTTGCATTCACCTTAAACTGTTTCAGGGCAAGAGATTGTGTGTGAGACTAAAATGTAATGCATTATAAGAAGAATCTTTACTTTGAAACTCTGTTCTTTACCTTTTTCACACTATGAAACAGCTTTGTATTCACCTTAAACACTGTTTCAGGACAAGAGATTGTGATTTAGACTAAAACTGCATGTTTTATAAGAAGTATCTTTACTTTGAAACTCTGTTCTTTACCTTTTTAACACTAAGAAACAGCTTTGTATTCACCTTAAACACTGTTTCAGGACAAGAGATTGTGTTTTAGAATAAAAGGTAATGCATTATAAGAAGAATCTTTACTTTGAAACTCTCTTCTTTACCTTTTTCACACTATGAAACAGCTCTGTATTCACCTTAAACACTGTTTCAGGGCAAGAGATTGTGTTTTAGACTAAAACAATGCTTTATAAGAAGAATCTTTACTTTGAAACTTTGTTCTTTACCTTTTTCACACTATGAAACAGCTTTGTATTCACCTTAAACACTGTTTCAGGGCAAGAGATTGTGTTTTAGACTAAAACGTAATGCTTTATAAGAAGAATCTTTACTTTGAAACTCTGTTCTTTACCTTTTTCACACTATGAAACAGCTTTGTATTCACCTTAAACACTGTTTCAGGGCAAGAGATTGTGTTTTAGACTAAAAGTTAATGCATTATAATAAGAATCTTTACTTTGAAACTCTGTTCTTTACCTTTTTCACACTATGAAACTGCTTTGTATTCACCTTAAACACTGTTTCAGGACAAGAGATTGTGTTTTAGACTAAAACTGCATGCTTTATAAGAAGAATCTTTACTTTGAAACTGTGTTCTTTCCCTTTTTCACACTAAAACAGCTTTGCATTCACCTTAAACTGTTTCAGGGCAAGAGATTGTGTGTGAGACTAAAATGTAATGCATTATAAGAAGAATCTTTACTTTGAAACTCTGTTCTTTACCTTTTTCACACTAAAACAGCTTTGCATTCACCTTAAACTGTTTCAGGGCAAGAGATTGTGTGTGAGACTAAAATGTAATGCTTTATAAGAAGAATCTTTACTTTGAAACTCTGTTCTTTACCTTTTTAAAACTATGAAACAGCTTTGTATTCGCCTTAAACACTGTTTCAGGACAAGAGATTGTGTGTGAGACTAAAATGTAATGCATTATAAGAAGAATCTTTACTTTGAAACTCTGTTCTTTACCTTTTTAAAACTATGAAACAGCTTTGTATTCGCCTTAAACACTGTTTCAGGACAAGAGATTGTGTTTTAGAATAAAAGGTAATGCATTATAAGAAGAATCTTTACTTTGAAACTCTGTTCTTTACCTTTTTAACACTGTGAAACAGCTCTGTATTCACCTTAAACACTGTTTCAGGGCAAGAGATTGTGTTTTAGACTAAAAGGTAATGCATTATAAGAAGAATCTTTACTTTGAAACTCTCTTCTTTACCTTTTTCACACTAAAACAGCTTTGCATTCACCTTAAACTGTTTCAGGGCAAGAAATTGTGTGTGAGACTAAAATGTAATGCATTATAAGAAGAATCTTTACTTTGAAACTCTGTTCTTTACCTTTTTCACACTATGAAACAGCTTTGTATTCACCTTAAACACTGTTTCAGGACAAGAGATTGTGTTTTAGACTAAAACTGCATGTTTTATAAGAAGTATCTTTACTTTGAAACTCTGTTCTTTACCTTTTTAACACTAAGAAACAGCTTTGTATTCACCTTAAACACTGTTTCAGGACAAGAGATTGTGTTTTAGAATAAAAGGTAATGCATTATAAGAAGAATCTTTACTTTGAAACTCTCTTCTTTACCTTTTTCACACTATGAAACAGCTCTGTATTCACCTTAAACACTGTTTCAGGGCAAGAGATTGTGTTTTAGACTAAAAGGTAATGCATTATAAGAAGAATCTTTACTTTGAAACTCTGTTCTTTACCTTTTTCACACTATGAAACAGATTTGTATTCACCTTAAACACTGTTTCAGGGCAAGAGATTGTGTTTTAGACTAAAAGGTAATGCATTATAAGAAGAATCTTTACTTTGAAACTCTGTTCTTTACCTTTTTCACACTATGAAACAGATTTGTATTCACCTTACACACTGTTTCAGGGCAAGAGATTGTGTTTTAGACTAAAACAATGCTTTATAAGAAGAATCTTTACTTTGAAACTTTGTTCTTTACCTTTTTCACACTATGAAACAGCTTTGTATTCACCTTAAACACTGTTTCAGGGCAAGAGATTGTGTTTTAGACTAAAACAATGCTTTATAAGAAGAATCTTTACTTTGAAACTCTGTTCTTTACCTTTTTCACACTATAAAACAGCTTTGTATTCACCTTAAACACTGTTTCAGGGCAAGAGATTGTGTTTTAGACTAAAACGTAATGCTTTATAAGAAGAATCTTTACTTTGAAACTCTGTTATTTACCTTTTTCACACTATGAAACAGCTTTGTATTCACCTTAAACACTGTTTCAGGGCAAGAGATTGTGTTTTAGAATAAAAGGTAATGCATTATAATAAGAATCTTTACTTTGAAACTCTGTTCTTTACCTTTTTCACACTAAAACAGCTTTGCATTCACCTTAAACTGTTTCAGGGCAAGAGATTGTGTGTGAGACTAAAATGTAATGCATTATAAGAAGAATCTTTACTTTGAAACTCTGTTCTTTACCTTTTTCACACTATGAAACAGCTTTGTATTCACCTTAAACACTGTTTCAGGACAAGAGATTGTGATTTAGACTAAAACTGCATGTTTTATAAGAAGTATCTTTACTTTGAAACTCTGTTCTTTACCTTTTTAACACTAAGAAACAGCTTTGTATTCACCTTAAACACTGTTTCAGGACAAGAGATTGTGTTTTAGAATAAAAGGTAATGCATTATAAGAAGAATCTTTACTTTGAAACTCTCTTCTTTACCTTTTTCACACTATGAAACAGCTCTGTATTCACCTTAAACACTGTTTCAGGGCAAGAGATTGTGTTTTAGACTAAAACAATGCTTTATAAGAAGAATCTTTACTTTGAAACTTTGTTCTTTACCTTTTTCACACTATGAAACAGCTTTGTATTCACCTTAAACACTGTTTCAGGGCAAGAGATTGTGTTTTAGACTAAAACGTAATGCTTTATAAGAAGAATCTTTACTTTGAAACTCTGTTCTTTACCTTTTTCACACTATGAAACAGCTTTGTATTCACCTTAAACACTGTTTCAGGGCAAGAGATTGTGTTTTAGACTAAAAGTTAATGCATTATAATAAGAATCTTTACTTTGAAACTCTGTTCTTTACCTTTTTCACACTATGAAACTGCTTTGTATTCACCTTAAACACTGTTTCAGGACAAGAGATTGTGTTTTAGACTAAAACTGCATGCTTTATAAGAAGAATCTTTACTTTGAAACTGTGTTCTTTCCCTTTTTCACACTAAAACAGCTTTGCATTCACCTTAAACTGTTTCAGGGCAAGAGATTGTGTGTGAGACTAAAATGTAATCTATTATAAGAAGAATCTTTACTTTGAAACTCTGTTCTTTACCTTTTTCACACTATGAAACAGCTTTGTATTCACCTTAAACACTGTTTCAGGACAAGAGATTGTGTTTTAGACTAAAACTGCATGTTTTATAAGAAGTATCTTTACTTTGAAACTCTGTTCTTTACCTTTTTAACACTAAGAAACAGCTTTGTATTCACCTTAAACACTGTTTCAGGACAAGAGATTGTGTTTTAGAATAAAACGTAATGCATTATAAGAAGAATCTTTACTTTGAAACTCTCTTCTTTACCTTTTTCACACTATGAAACAGCTCTGTATTCACCTTAAACACTGTTTCAGGGCAGGAGATTGTGTTTTAGACTAAAAGGTAATGCATTATAAGAAGAATCTTTACTTTGAAACTCTCTTCTTTACCTTTTTCACACTATGAAACAGATTTGTATTCACCTTAAACACTGTTTCAGGGCAAGAGATTGTGTTTTAGACTAAAACAATGCTTTATAAGAAGAATCTTTACTTTGAAACTTTGTTCTTTACCTTTTTCACACTATGAAACAGCTTTGTATTCACCTTAAACACTGTTTCAGGACAAGAGATTGTGTTTTAGACTAAAACGTAATGCTTTATAAGAAGAATCTTTACTTTGAAACTCTGTTCTTTACCTTTTTCACACTATGAAACAGCTTTGTATTCACCTTAAATACTGTTTCAGGGCAAGAGATTGTGCTTTAGACTAAAACGTAATGCTTTATAAGAAGAATCTTTACTTTGAAACTCTGTTCTTTACCTTTTTCACACTATGAAACAGCTTTGTATTCACCTTAAACACTGTTTCAGGGCAAGAGATTGTGTTTTAGACTAAAACGTAATGCTTTATAAGAATAATCTTTACTTTGAAACTCTGTTCTTTACCTTTTTCACACTATGAAACAGCTTTGTATTCACCTTAAACACTGTTTCAGGGCAAGAGATTGTGTTTTAGACTAAAACGTAATGCTTTATAAGAAGAATCTTTACTTTGAAACTCTGTTATTTACCTTTTTCACACTATGAAACAGCTTTGTATTCACCTTAAACACTGTTTCAGGGCAAGAGATTGTGTTTTAGACTAAAAGTTAATGCATTATAATAAGAATCTTTACTTTGAAACTCTGTTCTTAACCTTTTTCACACTATGAAACCGCTTTGTATTCACCTTAAACACTGTTTCAGGATAAGAGATTGTGTTTTAGACTAAAACTGCATGCTTTATAAGAAGAATCTTTACTTTGAAACTCTGTTCTTTACCTTTTTAACAATAAGAAACAGATTTGTATTCACCTTAAACACTGTTTCAGGGCAAGAGATTGTGTTTGAGACTAAAAGGTATTGCTTTATAAGAAGAATCTTTACTTTGAAACTGTGTTCTTTCCCTTTTTCACACTAAAACAGCTTTGCATTCACCTTAAACTGTTTCAGGGCAAGAGATTGTGTGTGAGACTAAAATGTAATGCATTATAAGAAGAATCTTTACTTTGAAACTCTGTTCTTTACCTTTTTCACACTATGAAACAGCTTTGTATTCGCCTTAAACACTGTTTCAGGACAAGAGATTGTGTTTTAGAATAAAAGGTAATGCATTATAAGAAGAATCTTTACTTTGAAACTCTGTTCTTTACCTTTTTAACACTGTGAAACAGCTCTGTATTCACCTTAAACACTGTTTCAGGGCAAGAGATTGTGTTTTAGACTAAAAGGTAATGCATTATAAGAAGAATCTTTACTTTGAAACTCTCTTCTTTACCTTTTTCACACTATGAAACAGATTTGTATTCACCTTAAACACTGTTTCAGGGCAAGAGATTGTGTTTTAGACTAAAACAATGCTTTATAAGAAGAATCTTTACTTTGAAACTTTGTTCTTTACCTTTTTCACACTATGAAACAGCTTTGTATTCACCTTAAACACTGTTTCAGGACAAGAGATTGTGTTTTAGACTAAAACGTAATGCTTTATAAGAAGAATCTTTACTTTGAAACTCTGTTCTTTACCTTTTTCACACTATGAAACAGCTTTGTATTCACCTTAAATACTGTTTCAGGGCAAGAGATTGTGCTTTAGACTAAAACGTAATGCTTTATAAGAAGAATCTTTACTTTGAAACTCTGTTCTTTACCTTTTTCACACTATGAAACAGCTTTGTATTCACCTTAAACACTGTTTCAGGGCAAGAGATTGTGTTTTAGACTAAAACGTAATGCTTTATAAGAATAATCTTTACTTTGAAACTCTGTTCTTTACCTTTTTCACACTATGAAACAGCTTTGTATTCACCTTAAACACTGTTTCAGGGCAAGAGATTGTGTTTTAGACTAAAACGTAATGCTTTATAAGAAGAATCTTTACTTTGAAACTCTGTTATTTACCTTTTTCACACTATGAAACAGCTTTGTATTCACCTTAAACACTGTTTCAGGGCAAGAGATTGTGTTTTAGACTAAAAGTTAATGCATTATAATAAGAATCTTTACTTTGAAACTCTGTTCTTAACCTTTTTCACACTATGAAACCGCTTTGTATTCACCTTAAACACTGTTTCAGGACAAGAGATTGTGTTTTAGACTAAAACTGCATGCTTTATAAGTAGAATCTTTACTTTGAAACTCTGTTCTTTACCTTTTTAACAATAAGAAACAGATTTGTATTCACCTTAAACACTGTTTCAGGGCAAGAGATTGTGTTTGAGACTAAAAGGTATTGCTTTATAAGAAGAATCTTTACTTTGAAACTGTGTTCTTTCCCTTTTTCACACTAAAACAGCTTTGCATTCACCTTAAACTGTTTCAGGGCAAGAGATTGTGTGTGAGACTAAAATGTAATGCATTATAAGAAGAATCTTTACTTTGAAACTCTGTTCTTTACCTTTTTCACACTATGAAACAGCTTTGTATTCGCCTTAAACACTGTTTCAGGACAAGAGATTGTGTTTTAGAATAAAAGGTAATGCATTATAAGAAGAATCTTTACTTTGAAACTCTGTTCTTTACCTTTTTAACACTGTGAAACAGCTCTGTATTCACCTTAAACACTGTTTCAGGGCAAGAGATTGTGTTTTAGACTAAAAGGTAATGCATTATAAGAAGAATCTTTACTTTGAAACTCTCTTCTTTACCTTTTTCACACTATGAAACAGATTTGTATTCACCTTAAACACTGTTTCAGGGCAAGAGATTGTGTTTTAGACTAAAACAATGCTTTATAAGAAGAATCTTTACTTTGAAACTTTGTTCTTTACCTTTTTCACACTATGAAACAGCTTTGTATTCACCTTAAACACTGTTTCAGGACAAGAGATTGTGTTTTAGACTAAAACGTAATGCTTTATAAGAAGAATCTTTACTTTGAAACTCTGTTCTTTACCTTTTTCACACTATGAAACAGCTTTGTATTCACCTTAAACACTGTTTCAGGGCAAGAGATTGTGTTTTAGACTAAAAGTTAATGCATTATAATAAGAATCTTTACTTTGAAACTCTGTTCTTTACCTTTTTCACACTATGAAGCCGCTTTGTATTCACCTTAAACACTGTTTCAGGACAAGAGATTGTGTTTTAGACTAAAACTGCATGCTTTATAAGAAGAATCTTTACTTTGAAACTCTGTTCTTTACCTTTTTAACAATAAGAAACAGTTTTGTATTCACCTTAAACACTGTTTCAGGGCAAGAGATTGTGTTTGAGACTAAAAGGTAATGCTTTATAAGAAGAATCTTTACTTTGAAACTGTGTTCTTTCCCTTTTTCACACTAAAACAGCTTTGCATTCACCTTAAACTGTTTCAGGGCAAGAGATTGTGTGTGAGACTAAAATGTAATGCATTATAAGAAGAATCTTTACTTTGAAACTCTGTTCTTTACCTTTTTCACACTATGAAACAGCTTTGTATTCGCCTTAAACACTGTTTCAGGACAAGAGATTGTGTTTTAGAATAAAAGGTAATGCATTATAAGAAGAATCTTTACTTTGAAACTCTGTTCTTTACCTTTTTAACACTGTGAAACAGCTCTGTATTCACCTTAAACACTGTTTCAGGGCAAGAGATTGTGTTTTAGACTAAAAGGTAATGCATTATAAGAAGAATCTTTACTTTGAAACTCTCTTCTTTACCTTTTTCACACTATGAAACAGATTTGTATTCACCTTAAACACTGTTTCAGGGCAAGAGATTGTGTTTTAGACTAAAACAATGCTTTATAAGAAGAATCTTTACTTTGAAACTCTGTTCTTTACCTTTTTAACAATAAGAAACAGCTTTGTATTCACCTTAAACACTGTTTCAGGGCAAGAGATTGTGTTTGAGACTAAAACTGCATGCTTTATAAGAAGAATCTTTACTTTGAAACTCTGTTATTTACCTTTTTCACACTATGAAACAGATTTGTATTCACCTTAAACACTGTTTCAGGGCAAGAGATTGTGTTGTAGACTAAAAGTTAATGCATTATAATAAGAATCTTTACTTTGAAACTCTGTTCTTTACCTTTTTCACACTATGAAACCGCTTTGTATTCACCTTAAGCACTGTTTCAGGGCAAGAGATTGTGTTTTAGACTAAAACTGCATGCTTTATAAGAAGAATCTTTACTTTGAAACTGTGTTCTTTCCCTTTTTCACACTAAAACAGCTTTGCATTCACCTTAAACTGTTTCAGGGCAAGAGATTGTGTGTGAGACTAAAATGTAATGCATTATAAGAATAATCTTTACTTTGAAACTCTGTTCTTTACCTTTTTCACACTATGAAACAGCTTTGTATTCACCTTAAACACTGTTTCAGGGCAAGAGATTGTGTTTTAGACTAAAACGTAATGCTTTATAAGAAGAATCTTTACTTTGAAACTCTGTTATTTACCTTTTTCACACTATGAAACAGCTTTGTATTCACCTTAAACACTGTTTAAGGGCAAGAGATTGTGTTTTAGACTAAAACGTAATGCTTTATAAGAAGAATCTTTACTTTGAAAATCTGTTATTTACCTTTTTCACACTATGAAACAGCTTTGTATTCACCTTAAACACTGTTTCAGGGCAAGAGATTGTGTTTTAGACTAAAAGTTAATGCATTATAAGAAGAATCTTTACTTTGAAACTGTGTTCTTTCCCTTTTTCACACTAAAACAGCTTTGCATTCACCTTAAACTGTTTCAGGGCAAGAGTTTGTGTGTGAGACTAAAATGTAATGCATTATAAGAAGAATCTTTACTTTGAAACTCTGTTCTTTACCTTTTTCACACTATGAAACAGCTTTGTATTCGCCTTAAACACTGTTTCAGGACAAGAGATTGTGTTTTAGAATAAAAGGTAATGCATTATAAGAAGAATCTTTACTTTGAAACTCTGTTCTTTACCTTTTTAACACTGTGAAACAGCTCTGTATTCACCTTAAACACTGTTTCAGGGCAAGAGATTGTGTTTTAGACTAAAAGGTAATGCATTATAAGAAGAATCTTTACTTTGAAACTCTCTTCTTTACCTTTTTCACACTATGAAACAGATTTGTATTCACCTTAAACACTGTTTCAGGGCAAGAGATTGTGTTTTAGACTAAAGCAATGCTTTATAAGAAGAATCTTTACTTTGAAACTTTGTTCTTTACCTTTTTCACACTATGAAACAGCTTTGTATTCACCTTAAACACTGTTTCAGGACAAGAGATTGTGTTTTAGACTAAAAAGTAATGCTTTATAAGAAGAATATTTACTTTGAAACTCTGTTCTTTACCTTTTTCACACTATGAAACAGCTTTGTATTCAACTTAAACACTGTTTCAGGGCAAGAGATTGTGTTTTAGACTAAAACGTAATGCTTTATAAGAAGAATCTTTACTTTGAAACTCTGTTCTTTACCTTTTTCACACTATGAAACAGCTTTGTATTCACCTTAAACACTGTTTCAGGGCAAGAGATTGTGTTTTAGACTAAAAGTTAATGCATTATAATAAGAATCTTTACTTTGAAACTCTGTTCTTTACCTTTTTCACACTATGAAGCCGCTTTGTATTCACCTTAAACACTGTTTCAGGACAAGAGATTGTGTTTTAGACTAAAACTGCATGCTTTATAAGAAGAATCTTTACTTTGAAACTCTGTTCTTTACCTTTTTAACAATAAGAAACAGCTTTGTATTCACCTTAAACACTGTTTCAGGGCAAGAGATTGTGTTTGAGACTAAAAGGTAATGCTTTATAAGAAGAATCTTTACTTTGAAACTGTGTTCTTTCCCTTTTTCACACTAAAACAGCTTTGCATTCACCTTAAACTGTTTCAGGGCAAGAGATTGTGTGTGAGACTAAAATGTAATGCATTATAAGAAGAATCTTTACTTTGAAACTCTGTTCTTTACCTTTTTCACACTATGAAACAGCTTTGTATTCACCTTAAACACTGTTTCAGGACAAGAGATTGTGTTTTAGACTAAAACTGCATGTTTTCTAAGAAGTATCTTTACTTTGAAACTCTGTTCTTTACCTTTTTAACACTAAGAAACAGCTTTGTATTCACCTTAAACACTGTTTCAGGACAAGAGATTGTGTTTTAGAATAAAAGGTAATGCATTATAAGAAGAATCTTTACTTTGAAACTCTCTTCTTTACCTTTTTCACACTATGAAACAGCTTTGTATTCACCTTAAATACTGTTTCAGGGCAAGAGATTGTGCTTTAGACTAAAACGTAATGCTTTATAAGAAGAATCTTTACTTTGAAACTCTGTTCTTTACCTTTTTCACACTATGAAACAGCTTTGTATTCACCTTAAACACTGTTTCAGGGCAAGAGATTGTGTTTTAGACTAAAACGTAATGCTTTATAAGAATAATCTTTACTTTGAAACTCTGTTCTTTACCTTTTTCACACTATGAAACAGCTTTGTATTCACCTTAAACACTGTTTCAGGGCAAGAGATTGTGTTTTAGACTAAAACGTAATGCTTTATAAGAAGAATCTTTACTTTGAAACTCTGTTATTTACCTTTTTCACACTATGAAACAGCTTTGTATTCACCTTAAACACTGTTTCAGGGCAAGAGATTGTGTTTTAGACTAAAAGTTAATGCATTATAATAAGAATCTTTACTTTGAAACTCTGTTCTTAACCTTTTTCACACTATGAAACCGCTTTGTATTCACCTTAAACACTGTTTCAGGACAAGAGATTGTGTTTTAGACTAAAACTGCATGCTTTATAAGTAGAATCTTTACTTTGAAACTCTGTTCTTTACCTTTTTAACAATAAGAAACAGATTTGTATTCACCTTAAACACTGTTTCAGGGCAAGAGATTGTGTTTGAGACTAAAAGGTATTGCTTTATAAGAAGAATCTTTACTTTGAAACTGTGTTCTTTCCCTTTTTCACACTAAAACAGCTTTGCATTCACCTTAAACTGTTTCAGGGCAAGAGATTGTGTGTGAGACTAAAATGTAATGCATTATAAGAAGAATCTTTACTTTGAAACTCTGTTCTTTACCTTTTTCACACTATGAAACAGCTTTGTATTCGCCTTAAACACTGTTTCAGGACAAGAGATTGTGTTTTAGAATAAAAGGTAATGCATTATAAGAAGAATCTTTACTTTGAAACTCTGTTCTTTACCTTTTTAACACTGTGAAACAGCTCTGTATTCACCTTAAACACTGTTTCAGGGCAAGAGATTGTGTTTTAGACTAAAAGGTAATGCATTATAAGAAGAATCTTTACTTTGAAACTCTCTTCTTTACCTTTTTCACACTATGAAACAGATTTGTATTCACCTTAAACACTGTTTCAGGGCAAGAGATTGTGTTTTAGACTAAAACAATGCTTTATAAGAAGAATCTTTACTTTGAAACTTTGTTCTTTACCTTTTTCACACTATGAAACAGCTTTGTATTCACCTTAAACACTGTTTCAGGACAAGAGATTGTGTTTTAGACTAAAACGTAATGCTTTATAAGAAGAATCTTTACTTTGAAACTCTGTTCTTTACCTTTTTCACACTATGAAACAGCTTTGTATTCACCTTAAACACTGTTTCAGGGCAAGAGATTGTGTTTTAGACTAAAAGTTAATGCATTATAATAAGAATCTTTACTTTGAAACTCTGTTCTTTACCTTTTTCACACTATGAAGCCGCTTTGTATTCACCTTAAACACTGTTTCAGGACAAGAGATTGTGTTTTAGACTAAAACTGCATGCTTTATAAGAAGAATCTTTACTTTGAAACTCTGTTCTTTACCTTTTTAACAATAAGAAACAGCTTTGTATTCACCTTAAACACTGTTTCAGGGCAAGAGATTGTGTTTGAGACTAAAAGGTAATGCTTTATAAGAAGAATCTTTACTTTGAAACTGTGTTCTTTCCCTTTTTCACACTAAAACAGCTTTGCATTCACCTTAAACTGTTTCAGGGCAAGAGATTGTGTGTGAGACTAAAATGTAATGCATTATAAGAAGAATCTTTACTTTGAAACTCTGTTCTTTACCTTTTTCACACTATGAAACAGCTTTGTATTCGCCTTAAACACTGTTTCAGGACAAGAGATTGTGTTTTAGAATAAAAGGTAATGCATTATAAGAAGAATCTTTACTTTGAAACTCTGTTCTTTACCTTTTTAACACTGTGAAACAGCTCTGTATTCACCTTAAACACTGTTTCAGGGCAAGAGATTGTGTTTTAGACTAAAAGGTAATGCATTATAAGAAGAATCTTTACTTTGAAACTCTCTTCTTTACCTTTTTCACACTATGAAACAGATTTGTATTCACCTTAAACACTGTTTCAGGGCAAGAGATTGTGTTTTAGACTAAAACAATGCTTTATAAGAAGAATCTTTACTTTGAAACTCTGTTCTTTACCTTTTTAACAATAAGAAACAGCTTTGTATTCACCTTAAACACTGTTTCAGGGCAAGAGATTGTGTTTGAGACTAAAACTGCATGCTTTATAAGAAGAATCTTTACTTTGAAACTCTGTTATTTACCTTTTTCACACTATGAAACAGATTTGTATTCACCTTAAACACTGTTTCAGGGCAAGAGATTGTGTTGTAGACTAAAAGTTAATGCATTATAATAAGAATCTTTACTTTGAAACTCTGTTCTTTACCTTTTTCACACTATGAAACCGCTTTGTATTCACCTTAAGCACTGTTTCAGGGCAAGAGATTGTGTTTTAGACTAAAACTGCATGCTTTATAAGAAGAATCTTTACTTTGAAACTGTGTTCTTTCCCTTTTTCACACTAAAACAGCTTTGCATTCACCTTAAACTGTTTCAGGGCAAGAGATTGTGTGTGAGACTAAAATGTAATGCATTATAAGAATAATCTTTACTTTGAAACTCTGTTCTTTACCTTTTTCACACTATGAAACAGCTTTGTATTCACCTTAAACACTGTTTCAGGGCAAGAGATTGTGTTTTAGACTAAAACGTAATGCTTTATAAGAAGAATCTTTACTTTGAAACTCTGTTATTTACCTTTTTCACACTATGAAACAGCTTTGTATTCACCTTAAACACTGTTTAAGGGCAAGAGATTGTGTTTTAGACTAAAACGTAATGCTTTATAAGAAGAATCTTTACTTTGAAAATCTGTTATTTACCTTTTTCACACTATGAAACAGCTTTGTATTCACCTTAAACACTGTTTCAGGGCAAGAGATTGTGTTTTAGACTAAAAGTTAATGCATTATAAGAAGAATCTTTACTTTGAAACTGTGTTCTTTCCCTTTTTCACACTAAAACAGCTTTGCATTCACCTTAAACTGTTTCAGGGCAAGAGTTTGTGTGTGAGACTAAAATGTAATGCATTATAAGAAGAATCTTTACTTTGAAACTCTGTTCTTTACCTTTTTCACACTATGAAACAGCTTTGTATTCGCCTTAAACACTGTTTCAGGACAAGAGATTGTGTTTTAGAATAAAAGGTAATGCATTATAAGAAGAATCTTTACTTTGAAACTCTGTTCTTTACCTTTTTAACACTGTGAAACAGCTCTGTATTCACCTTAAACACTGTTTCAGGGCAAGAGATTGTGTTTTAGACTAAAAGGTAATGCATTATAAGAAGAATCTTTACTTTGAAACTCTCTTCTTTACCTTTTTCACACTATGAAACAGATTTGTATTCACCTTAAACACTGTTTCAGGGCAAGAGATTGTGTTTTAGACTAAAGCAATGCTTTATAAGAAGAATCTTTACTTTGAAACTTTGTTCTTTACCTTTTTCACACTATGAAACATCTTTATATTCACCTTAAACACTGTTTCAGGACAAGAGATTGTGTTTTAGACTAAAAAGTAATGCTTTATAAGAAGAATATTTACTTTGAAACTCTGTTCTTTACCTTTTTCACACTATGAAACAGCTTTGTATTCAACTTAAACACTGTTTCAGGGCAAGAGATTGTGTTTTAGACTAAAACGTAATGCTTTATAAGAAGAATCTTTACTTTGAAACTCTGTTCTTTACCTTTTTCACACTATGAAACAGCTTTGTATTCACCTTAAACACTGTTTCAGGGCAAGAGATTGTGTTTTAGACTAAAAGTTAATGCATTATAATAAGAATCTTTACTTTGAAACTCTGTTCTTTACCTTTTTCACACTATGAAGCCGCTTTGTATTCACCTTAAACACTGTTTCAGGACAAGAGATTGTGTTTTAGACTAAAACTGCATGCTTTATAAGAAGAATCTTTACTTTGAAACTCTGTTCTTTACCTTTTTAACAATAAGAAACAGCTTTGTATTCACCTTAAACACTGTTTCAGGGCAAGAGATTGTGTTTGAGACTAAAAGGTAATGCTTTATAAGAAGAATCTTTACTTTGAAACTGTGTTCTTTCCCTTTTTCACACTAAAACAGCTTTGCATTCACCTTAAACTGTTTCAGGGCAAGAGATTGTGTGTGAGACTAAAATGTAATGCATTATAAGAAGAATCTTTACTTTGAAACTCTGTTCTTTACCTTTTTCACACTATGAAACAGCTTTGTATTCGCCTTAAACACTGTTTCAGGACGAGATTGTGTTTTAGAATAAAAGGTAATGCATTATAAGAAGAATCTTTACTTTGAAACTCTGTTCTTTACCTTTTTAACACTGTGAAACAGCTCTGTATTCACCTTAAACACTGTTTCAGGGCAAGAGATTGTGTTTTAGACTAAAAGGTAATGCATTATAAGAAGAATCTTTACTTTGAAACTCTCTTCTTTACCTTTTTCACACTATGAAACAGATTTGTATTCACCTTAAACACTGTTTCAGGGCAAGAGATTGTGTTTTAGACTAAAACAATGCTTTATAAGAAGAATCTTTACTTTGAAACTTTGTTCTTTACCTTTTTCACACTATGAAACAGCTTTGTATTCACCTTAAACACTGTTTCAGGACAAGAGATTGTGTTTTAGACTAAAAGTTAATGCATTATAATAAGAATCTTTACTTTGAAACTCTGTTCTTTACCTTTTTCACACTATGAAACCGCTTTGTATTCACCTTAAACACTGTTTCAGGACAAGAGATTGTGTTTTAGACTAAAACTGCATGCTTTATAAGAAGAATCTTTACTTTGAAACTCTGTTCTTTACCTTTTTAACAATAAGAAACAGCTTTGTATTCACCTTAAACACTGTTTCAGGGCAAGAGATTGTGTTTGAGACTAAAACTGCATGCTTTATAAGAAGAATCTTTACTTTGAAACTCTGTTATTTACCTTTTTCACACTATGAAACAGCTTTGTATTCACCTTAAACACTGTTTCAGGGCAAGAGATTGTGTTTTAGACTAAAAGTTAATGCATTATAATAAGAATCTTTACTTTGAAACTCTGTTCTTTACCTTTTTCACAATATGAAACCGCTTTGTATTCACCTTAAGCACTGTTTCAGGGCAAGAGATTGTGTTTTAGACTAAAACTGCATGCTTTATAAGAAGAATCTTTACTTTGAAACTGTGTTCTTTCCCTTTTTCACACTAAAACAGCTTTGCATTCACCTTAAACTGTTTCAGGGCAAGAGATTGTGTGTGAGACTAAAATGTAATGCATTATAAGAAGAATCTTTACTTTGAAACTCTCTTCTTTACCTTTTTCACACTATGAAACAGCTCTGTATTCACCTTAAACACTGTTTCAGGGCAAGAGATTGTGTTTTAGACTAAAAGGTAATGCATTATAAGAAGAATCTTTACTTTGAAACTCTGTTCTTTACCTTTTTCACACTATGAAACAGATTTGTATTCACCTTAAACACTGTTTCAGGGCAAGAGATTGTGTTTTAGACTAAAAGGTAATGCATTATAAGAAGAATCTTTACTTTGAAACTCTGTTCTTTACCTTTTTCACACTATGAAAGATTTGTATTCACCTTACACACTGTTTCAGGGCAAGAGATTGTGTTTTAGACTAAAACAATGCTTTATAAGAAGAATCTTTACTTTGAAACTTTGTTCTTTACCTTTTTCACACTATGAAACAGCTTTGTATTCACCTTAAACACTGTTTCAGGGCAAGAGATTGTGTTTTAGACTAAAACAATGCTTTATAAGAAGAATCTTTACTTTGAAACTCTGTTCTTTACCTTTTTCACACTATTAAACAGCTTTGTATTCACCTTAAACACTGTTTCAGGGCAAGAGATTGTGTTTTAGACTAAAACGTAATGCTTTATAAGAAGAATCTTTACTTTGAAACTCTGTTATTTACCTTTTTCACACTATGAAACAGCTTTGTATTCACCTTAAACACTGTTTCAGGGCAAGAGATTGTGTTTTAGAATAAAAGGTAATGCATTATAATAAGAATCTTTACTTTGAAACTCTGTTCTTTACCTTTTTCACACTAAAACAGCTTTGCATTCACCTTAAACTGTTTCAGGGCAAGAGATTGTGTGTGAGACTAAAATGTAATGCATTATAAGAAGAATCTTTACTTTGAAACTCTGTTCTTTACCTTTTTCACACTATGAAACAGCTTTGTATTCACCTTAAACACTGTTTCAGGACAAGAGATTGTGATTTAGACTAAAACTGCATGTTTTATAAGAAGTATCTTTACTTTGAAACTCTGTTCTTTACCTTTTTAACACTAAGAAACAGCTTTGTATTCACCTTAAACACTGTTTCAGGACAAGAGATTGTGTTTTAGAATAAAAGGTAATGCATTATAAGAAGAATCTTTACTTTGAAACTCTCTTCTTTACCTTTTTCACACTATGAAACAGCTCTGTATTCACCTTAAACACTGTTTCAGGGCAAGAGATTGTGTTTTAGACTAAAACAATGCTTTATAAGAAGAATCTTTACTTTGAAACTTTGTTCTTTACCTTTTTCACACTATGAAACAGCTTTGTATTCACCTTAAACACTGTTTCAGGGCAAGAGATTGTGTTTTAGACTAAAACGTAATGCTTTATAAGAAGAATCTTTACTTTGAAACTCTGTTCTTTACCTTTTTCACACTATGAAACAGCTTTGTATTCACCTTAAACACTGTTTCAGGGCAAGAGATTGTGTTTTAGACTAAAAGGTAATGCATTATAAGAAGAATCTTTACTTTGAAACTCTCTTCTTTACCTTTTTCACACTATGAAACAGATTTGTATTCACCTTAAACACTGTTTCAGGGCAAGAGATTGTGTTTTAGACTAAAGCAATGCTTTATAAGAAGAATCTTTACTTTGAAACTTTGTTCTTTACCTTTTTCACACTATGAAACATCTTTATATTCACCTTAAACACTGTTTCAGGACAAGAGATTGTGTTTTAGACTAAAAAGTAATGCTTTATAAGAAGAATATTTACTTTGAAACTCTGTTCTTTACCTTTTTCACACTATGAAACAGCTTTGTATTCAACTTAAACACTGTTTCAGGGCAAGAGATTGTGTTTTAGACTAAAACGTAATGCTTTATAAGAAGAATCTTTACTTTGAAACTCTGTTCTTTACCTTTTTCACACTATGAAACAGCTTTGTATTCACCTTAAACACTGTTTCAGGGCAAGAGATTGTGTTTTAGACTAAAAGTTAATGCATTATAATAAGAATCTTTACTTTGAAACTCTGTTCTTTACCTTTTTCACACTATGAAGCCGCTTTGTATTCACCTTAAACACTGTTTCAGGACAAGAGATTGTGTTTTAGACTAAAACTGCATGCTTTATAAGAAGAATCTTTACTTTGAAACTCTGTTCTTTACCTTTTTAACAATAAGAAACAGCTTTGTATTCACCTTAAACACTGTTTCAGGGCAAGAGATTGTGTTTGAGACTAAAAGGTAATGCTTTATAAGAAGAATCTTTACTTTGAAACTGTGTTCTTTCCCTTTTTCACACTAAAACAGCTTTGCATTCACCTTAAACTGTTTCAGGGCAAGAGATTGTGTGTGAGACTAAAATGTAATGCATTATAAGAAGAATCTTTACTTTGAAACTCTGTTCTTTACCTTTTTCACACTATGAAACAGCTTTGTATTCGCCTTAAACACTGTTTCAGGACGAGATTGTGTTTTAGAATAAAAGGTAATGCATTATAAGAAGAATCTTTACTTTGAAACTCTGTTCTTTACCTTTTTAACACTGTGAAACAGCTCTGTATTCACCTTAAACACTGTTTCAGGGCAAGAGATTGTGTTTTAGACTAAAAGGTAATGCATTATAAGAAGAATCTTTACTTTGAAACTCTCTTCTTTACCTTTTTCACACTATGAAACAGATTTGTATTCACCTTAAACACTGTTTCAGGGCAAGAGATTGTGTTTTAGACTAAAACAATGCTTTATAAGAAGAATCTTTACTTTGAAACTTTGTTCTTTACCTTTTTCACACTATGAAACAGCTTTGTATTCACCTTAAACACTGTTTCAGGACAAGAGATTGTGTTTTAGACTAAAAGTTAATGCATTATAATAAGAATCTTTACTTTGAAACTCTGTTCTTTACCTTTTTCACACTATGAAACCGCTTTGTATTCACCTTAAACACTGTTTCAGGACAAGAGATTGTGTTTTAGACTAAAACTGCATGCTTTATAAGAAGAATCTTTACTTTGAAACTCTGTTCTTTACCTTTTTAACAATAAGAAACAGCTTTGTATTCACCTTAAACACTGTTTCAGGGCAAGAGATTGTGTTTGAGACTAAAACTGCATGCTTTATAAGAAGAATCTTTACTTTGAAACTCTGTTATTTACCTTTTTCACACTATGAAACAGCTTTGTATTCACCTTAAACACTGTTTCAGGGCAAGAGATTGTGTTTTAGACTAAAAGTTAATGCATTATAATAAGAATCTTTACTTTGAAACTCTGTTCTTTACCTTTTTCACAATATGAAACCGCTTTGTATTCACCTTAAGCACTGTTTCAGGGCAAGAGATTGTGTTTTAGACTAAAACTGCATGCTTTATAAGAAGAATCTTTACTTTGAAACTGTGTTCTTTCCCTTTTTCACACTAAAACAGCTTTGCATTCACCTTAAACTGTTTCAGGGCAAGAGATTGTGTGTGAGACTAAAATGTAATGCATTATAAGAAGAATCTTTACTTTGAAACTCTCTTCTTTACCTTTTTCACACTATGAAACAGCTCTGTATTCACCTTAAACACTGTTTCAGGGCAAGAGATTGTGTTTTAGACTAAAAGGTAATGCATTATAAGAAGAATCTTTACTTTGAAACTCTGTTCTTTACCTTTTTCACACTATGAAACAGATTTGTATTCACCTTAAACACTGTTTCAGGGCAAGAGATTGTGTTTTAGACTAAAAGGTAATGCATTATAAGAAGAATCTTTACTTTGAAACTCTGTTCTTTACCTTTTTCACACTATGAAACAGATTTGTATTCACCTTACACACTGTTTCAGGGCAAGAGATTGTGTTTTAGACTAAAACAATGCTTTATAAGAAGAATCTTTACTTTGAAACTTTGTTCTTTACCTTTTTCACACTATGAAACAGCTTTGTATTCACCTTAAACACTGTTTCAGGGCAAGAGATTGTGTTTTAGACTAAAACAATGCTTTATAAGAAGAATCTTTACTTTGAAACTCTGTTCTTTACCTTTTTCACACTATTAAACAGCTTTGTATTCACCTTAAACACTGTTTCAGGGCAAGAGATTGTGTTTTAGACTAAAACGTAATGCTTTATAAGAAGAATCTTTACTTTGAAACTCTGTTATTTACCTTTTTCACACTATGAAACAGCTTTGTATTCACCTTAAACACTGTTTCAGGGCAAGAGATTGTGTTTTAGAATAAAAGGTAATGCATTATAATAAGAATCTTTACTTTGAAACTCTGTTCTTTACCTTTTTCACACTAAAACAGCTTTGCATTCACCTTAAACTGTTTCAGGGCAAGAGATTGTGTGTGAGACTAAAATGTAATGCATTATAAGAAGAATCTTTACTTTGAAACTCTGTTCTTTACCTTTTTCACACTATGAAACAGCTTTGTATTCACCTTAAACACTGTTTCAGGACAAGAGATTGTGATTTAGACTAAAACTGCATGTTTTATAAGAAGTATCTTTACTTTGAAACTCTGTTCTTTACCTTTTTAACACTAAGAAACAGCTTTGTATTCACCTTAAACACTGTTTCAGGACAAGAGATTGTGTTTTAGAATAAAAGGTAATGCATTATAAGAAGAATCTTTACTTTGAAACTCTCTTCTTTACCTTTTTCACACTATGAAACAGCTCTGTATTCACCTTAAACACTGTTTCAGGGCAAGAGATTGTGTTTTAGACTAAAACAATGCTTTATAAGAAGAATCTTTACTTTGAAACTTTGTTCTTTACCTTTTTCACACTATGAAACAGCTTTGTATTCACCTTAAACACTGTTTCAGGGCAAGAGATTGTGTTTTAGACTAAAACGTAATGCTTTATAAGAAGAATCTTTACTTTGAAACTCTGTTCTTTACCTTTTTCACACTATGAAACAGCTTTGTATTCACCTTAAACACTGTTTCAGGGCAAGAGATTGTGTTTTAGACTAAAAGTTAATGCATTATAATAAGAATCTTTACTTTGAAACTCTGTTCTTTACCTTTTTCACACTATGAAACTGCTTTGTATTCACCTTAAACACTGTTTCAGGACAAGAGATTGTGTTTTAGACTAAAACTGCATGCTTTATAAGAAGAATCTTTACTTTGAAACTGTGTTCTTTCCCTTTTTCACACTAAAACAGCTTTGCATTCACCTTAAACTGTTTCAGGGCAAGAGATTGTGTGTGAGACTAAAATGTAATCTATTATAAGAAGAATCTTTACTTTGAAACTCTGTTCTTTACCTTTTTCACACTATGAAACAGCTTTGTATTCACCTTAAACACTGTTTCAGGACAAGAGATTGTGTTTTAGACTAAAACTGCATGTTTTATAAGAAGTATCTTTACTTTGAAACTCTGTTCTTTACCTTTTTAACACTAAGAAACAGCTTTGTATTCACCTTAAACACTGTTTCAGGACAAGAGATTGTGTTTTAGAATAAAACGTAATGCATTATAAGAAGAATCTTTACTTTGAAACTCTCTTCTTTACCTTTTTCACACTATGAAACAGCTCTGTATTCACCTTAAACACTGTTTCAGGGCAGGAGATTGTGTTTTAGACTAAAAGGTAATGCATTATAAGAAGAATCTTTACTTTGAAACTCTCTTCTTTACCTTTTTCACACTATGAAACAGATTTGTATTCACCTTAAACACTGTTTCAGGGCAAGAGATTGTGTTTTAGACTAAAACAATGCTTTATAAGAAGAATCTTTACTTTGAAACTTTGTTCTTTACCTTTTTCACACTATGAAACAGCTTTGTATTCACCTTAAACACTGTTTCAGGACAAGAGATTGTGTTTTAGACTAAAACGTAATGCTTTATAAGAAGAATCTTTACTTTGAAACTCTGTTCTTTACCTTTTTCACACTATGAAACAGCTTTGTATTCACCTTAAATACTGTTTCAGGGCAAGAGATTGTGCTTTAGACTAAAACGTAATGCTTTATAAGAAGAATCTTTACTTTGAAACTCTGTTCTTTACCTTTTTCACACTATGAAACAGCTTTGTATTCACCTTAAACACTGTTTCAGGGCAAGAGATTGTGTTTTAGACTAAAACGTAATGCTTTATAAGAATAATCTTTACTTTGAAACTCTGTTCTTTACCTTTTTCACACTATGAAACAGCTTTGTATTCACCTTAAACACTGTTTCAGGGCAAGAGATTGTGTTTTAGACTAAAAGTTAATGCATTATAATAAGAATCTTTACTTTGAAACTCTGTTCTTAACCTTTTTCACACTATGAAACCGCTTTGTATTCACCTTAAACACTGTTTCAGGACAAGAGATTGTGTTTTAGACTAAAACTGCATGCTTTATAAGAAGAATCTTTACTTTGAAACTCTGTTCTTTACCTTTTTAACAATAAGAAACAGATTTGTATTCACCTTAAACACTGTTTCAGGGCAAGAGATTGTGTTTGAGACTAAAAGGTATTGCTTTATAAGAAGAATCTTTACTTTGAAACTGTGTTCTTTCCCTTTTTCACACTAAAACAGCTTTGCATTCACCTTAAACTGTTTCAGGGCAAGAGATTGTGTGTGAGACTAAAATGTAATGCATTATAAGAAGAATCTTTACTTTGAAACTCTGTTCTTTACCTTTTTCACACTATGAAACAGCTTTGTATTCGCCTTAAACACTGTTTCAGGACAAGAGATTGTGTTTTAGAATAAAAGGTAATGCATTATAAGAAGAATCTTTACTTTGAAACTCTGTTCTTTACCTTTTTAACACTGTGAAACAGCTCTGTATTCACCTTAAACACTGTTTCAGGGCAAGAGATTGTGTTTTAGACTAAAAGGTAATGCATTATAAGAAGAATCTTTACTTTGAAACTCTCTTCTTTACCTTTTTCACACTATGAAACAGATTTGTATTCACCTTAAACACTTTTTCAGGGCAAGAGATTGTGTTTTAGACTAAAACAATGCTTTATAAGAAGAATCTTTACTTTGAAACTCTGTTCTTTACCTTTTTCACACTATGAAACAGCTTTGTATTCACCTTAAACACTGTTTCAGGGCAAGAGATTGTGTTTTAGACTAAAACGTAATGCTTTATAAGAATAATCTTTACTTTGAAACTCTGTTCTTTACCTTTTTCACACTATGAAACAGCTTTGTATTCACCTTAAACACTGTTTCAGGGCAAGAGATTGTGTTTTAGACTAAAACGTAATGCTTTATAAGAAGAATCTTTACTTTGAAACTCTGTTATTTACCTTTTTCACACTATGAAACAGCTTTGTATTCACCTTAAACACTGTTTCAGGGCAAGAGATTGTGTTTTAGACTAAAAGTTAATGCATTATAATAAGAATCTTTACTTTGAAACTCTGTTCTTAACCTTTTTCACACTATGAAACCGCTTTGTATTCACCTTAAACACTGTTTCAGGACAAGAGATTGTGTTTTAGACTAAAACTGCATGCTTTATAAGTAGAATCTTTACTTTGAAACTCTGTTCTTTACCTTTTTAACAATAAGAAACAGATTTGTATTCACCTTAAACACTGTTTCAGGGCAAGAGATTGTGTTTGAGACTAAAAGGTATTGCTTTATAAGAAGAATCTTTACTTTGAAACTGTGTTCTTTCCCTTTTTCACACTAAAACAGCTTTGCATTCACCTTAAACTGTTTCAGGGCAAGAGATTGTGTGTGAGACTAAAATGTAATGCATTATAAGAAGAATCTTTACTTTGAAACTCTGTTCTTTACCTTTTTCACACTATGAAACAGCTTTGTATTCGCCTTAAACACTGTTTCAGGACAAGAGATTGTGTTTTAGAATAAAAGGTAATGCATTATAAGAAGAATCTTTACTTTGAAACTCTGTTCTTTACCTTTTTAACACTGTGAAACAGCTCTGTATTCACCTTAAACACTGTTTCAGGGCAAGAGATTGTGTTTTAGACTAAAAGGTAATGCATTATAAGAAGAATCTTTACTTTGAAACTCTCTTCTTTACCTTTTTCACACTATGAAACAGATTTGTATTCACCTTAAACACTGTTTCAGGGCAAGAGATTGTGTTTTAGACTAAAACAATGCTTTATAAGAAGAATCTTTACTTTGAAACTTTGTTCTTTACCTTTTTCACACTATGAAACAGCTTTGTATTCACCTTAAACACTGTTTCAGGACAAGAGATTGTGTTTTAGACTAAAACGTAATGCTTTATAAGAAGAATCTTTACTTTGAAACTCTGTTCTTTCCCTTTTTCACACTAAAACAGCTTTGCATTCACCTTAAACTGTTTCAGGGCAAGAGATTGTGTGTGAGACTAAAATGTAATGCATTATAAGAAGAATCTTTACTTTGAAACTCTGTTCTTTACCTTTTTCACACTATGAAACAGCTTTGTATTCGCCTTAAACACTGTTTCAGGACAAGAGATTGTGTTTTAGAATAAAAGGTAATGCATTATAAGAAGAATCTTTACTTTGAAACTCTGTTCTTTACCTTTTTAACACTGTGAAACAGCTCTGTATTCACCTTAAACACTGTTTCAGGGCAAGAGATTGTGTTTTAGACTAAAAGGTAATGCATTATAAGAAGAATCTTTACTTTGAAACTCTCTTCTTTACCTTTTTCACACTATGAAACAGATTTGTATTCACCTTAAACACTGTTTCAGGGCAAGAGATTGTGTTTTAGACTAAAACAATGCTTTATAAGAAGAATCTTTACTTTGAAACTTTGTTCTTTACCTTTTTCACACTATGAAACAGCTTTGTATTCACCTTAAACACTGTTTCAGGACAAGAGATTGTGTTTTAGACTAAAAGTTAATGCATTATAATAAGAATCTTTACTTTGAAACTCTGTTCTTTACCTTTTTCACACTATGAAACCGCTTTGTATTCACCTTAAACACTGTTTCAGGACAAGAGATTGTGTTTTATACTAAAACTGCATGCTTTATAAGAAGAATCTTTACTTTGAAACTCTGTTCTTTACCTTTTTAACAATAAGAAACAGCTTTGTATTCACCTTAAACACTGTTTCAGGGCAAGAGATTGTGTTTGAGACTAAAACTGCATGCTTTATAAGAAGAATCTTTACTTTGAAACTCTGTTATTTACCTTTTTCACACTATGAAACAGATTTGTATTCACCTTAAACACTGTTTCAGGGCAAGAGATTGTGTTGTAGACTAAAAGTTAATGCATTATAATAAGAATCTTTACTTTGAAACTCTGTTCTTTACCTTTTTCACACTATGAAACCGCTTTGTATTCACCTTAAGCACTGTTTCAGGGCAAGAGATTGTGTTTTAGACTAAATCTGCATGCTTTATAAGAAGAATCTTTACTTTGAAACTGTGTTCTTTCCCTTTTTCACACTAAAACAGCTTTGCATTCACCTTAAACTGTTTCAGGGCAAGAGATTGTGTGTGAGACTAAAATGTAATGCATTATAAGAATAATCTTTACTTTGAAACTCTGTTCTTTACCTTTTTCACACTATGAAACAGCTTTGTATTCACCTTAAACACTGTTTCAGGGCAAGAGATTGTGTTTTAGACTAAAACGTAATGCTTTATAAGAAGAATCTTTACTTTGAAACTCTGTTATTTACCTTTTTCACACTATGAAACAGCTTTGTATTCACCTTAAACACTGTTTAAGGGCAAGAGATTGTGTTTTAGACTAAAACGTAATGCTTTATAAGAAGAATCTTTACTTTGAAAATCTGTTATTTACCTTTTTCACACTATGAAACAGCTTTGTATTCACCTTAAACACTGTTTCAGGGCAAGAGATTGTGTTTTAGACTAAAAGTTAATGCATTATAAGAAGAATCTTTACTTTGAAACTGTGTTCTTTCCCTTTTTCACACTAAAACAGCTTTGCATTCACCTTAAACTGTTTCAGGGCAAGAGTTTGTGTGTGAGACTAAAATGTAATGCATTATAAGAAGAATCTTTACTTTGAAACTCTGTTCTTTACCTTTTTCACACTATGAAACAGCTTTGTATTCGCCTTAAACACTGTTTCAGGACAAGAGATTGTGTTTTAGAATAAAAGGTAATGCATTATAAGAAGAATCTTTACTTTGAAACTCTGTTCTTTACCTTTTTAACACTGTGAAACAGCTCTGTATTCACCTTAAACACTGTTTCAGGGCAAGAGATTGTGTTTTAGACTAAAAGGTAATGCATTATAAGAAGAATCTTTACTTTGAAACTCTCTTCTTTACCTTTTTCACACTATGAAACAGATTTGTATTCACCTTAAACACTGTTTCAGGGCAAGAGATTGTGTTTTAGACTAAAGCAATGCTTTATAAGAAGAATCTTTACTTTGAAACTTTGTTCTTTACCTTTTTCACACTATGAAACAGCTTTGTATTCACCTTAAACACTGTTTCAGGACAAGAGATTGTGTTTTAGACTAAAAAGTAATGCTTTATAAGAAGAATATTTACTTTGAAACTCTGTTCTTTACCTTTTTCACACTATGAAACAGCTTTGTATTCAACTTAAACACTGTTTCAGGGCAAGAGATTGTGTTTTAGACTAAAACGTAATGCTTTATAAGAAGAATCTTTACTTTGAAACTCTGTTCTTTACCTTTTTCACACTATGAAACAGCTTTGTATTCACCTTAAACACTGTTTCAGGGCAAGAGATTGTGTTTTAGACTAAAAGTTAATGCATTATAATAAGAATCTTTACTTTGAAACTCTGTTCTTTACCTTTTTCACACTATGAAGCCGCTTTGTATTCACCTTAAACACTGTTTCAGGACAAGAGATTGTGTTTTAGACTAAAACTGCATGCTTTATAAGAAGAATCTTTACTTTGAAACTCTGTTCTTTACCTTTTTAACAATAAGAAACAGCTTTGTATTCACCTTAAACACTGTTTCAGGGCAAGAGATTGTGTTTGAGACTAAAAGGTAATGCTTTATAAGAAGAATCTTTACTTTGAAACTGTGTTCTTTCCCTTTTTCACACTAAAACAGCTTTGCATTCACCTTAAACTGTTTCAGGGCAAGAGATTGTGTGTGAGACTAAAATGTAATGCATTATAAGAAGAATCTTTACTTTGAAACTCTGTTCTTTACCTTTTTCACACTATGAAACAGCTTTGTATTCGCCTTAAACACTGTTTCAGGACGAGATTGTGTTTTAGAATAAAAGGTAATGCATTATAAGAAGAATCTTTACTTTGAAACTCTGTTCTTTACCTTTTTAACACTGTGAAACAGCTCTGTATTCACCTTAAACACTGTTTCAGGGCAAGAGATTGTGTTTTAGACTAAAAGGTAATGCATTATAAGAAGAATCTTTACTTTGAAACTCTCTTCTTTACCTTTTTCACACTATGAAACAGATTTGTATTCACCTTAAACACTGTTTCAGGGCAAGAGATTGTGTTTTAGACTAAAACAATGCTTTATAAGAAGAATCTTTACTTTGAAACTTTGTTCTTTACCTTTTTCACACTATGAAACAGCTTTGTATTCACCTTAAACACTGTTTCAGGACAAGAGATTGTGTTTTAGACTAAAAGTTAATGCATTATAATAAGAATCTTTACTTTGAAACTCTGTTCTTTACCTTTTTCACACTATGAAACCGCTTTGTATTCACCTTAAACACTGTTTCAGGACAAGAGATTGTGTTTTAGACTAAAACTGCATGCTTTATAAGAAGAATCTTTACTTTGAAACTCTGTTCTTTACCTTTTTAACAATAAGAAACAGCTTTGTATTCACCTTAAACACTGTTTCAGGGCAAGAGATTGTGTTTGAGACTAAAACTGCATGCTTTATAAGAAGAATCTTTACTTTGAAACTCTGTTATTTACCTTTTTCACACTATGAAACAGCTTTGTATTCACCTTAAACACTGTTTCAGGGCAAGAGATTGTGTTTTAGACTAAAAGTTAATGCATTATAATAAGAATCTTTACTTTGAAACTCTGTTCTTTACCTTTTTCACAATATGAAACCGCTTTGTATTCACCTTAAGCACTGTTTCAGGGCAAGAGATTGTGTTTTAGACTAAAACTGCATGCTTTATAAGAAGAATCTTTACTTTGAAACTGTGTTCTTTCCCTTTTTCACACTAAAACAGCTTTGCATTCACCTTAAACTGTTTCAGGGCAAGAGATTGTGTGTGAGACTAAAATGTAATGCATTATAAGAAGAATCTTTACTTTGAAACTCTGTTCTTTACCTTTTTCACACTATGAAACAGCTTTTTATTCGCCTTAAACACTGTTTCAGGACGAGATTGTGTTTTAGAATAAAAGGTAATGCATTATAAGAAGAATCTTTACTTTGAAACTCTGTTCTTTACCTTTTTAACACTGTGAAACAGCTCTGTATTCACCTTAAACACTGTTTCAGGGCAAGAGATTGTGTTTTAGACTAAAAGGTAATGCATTATAAGAAGAATCTTTACTTTGAAACTCTCTTCTTTACCTTTTTCACACTATGAAACAGATTTGTATTCACCTTAAACACTGTTTCAGGGCAAGAGATTGTGTTTTAGACTAAAACAATGCTTTATAAGAAGAATCTTTACTTTGAAACTTTGTTCTTTACCTTTTTCACACTATGAAACAGCTTTGTATTCACCTTAAACACTGTTTCAGGACAAGAGATTGTGTTTTAGACTAAAAGTTAATGCATTATAATAAGAATCTTTACTTTGAAACTCTGTTCTTTACCTTTTTCACACTATGAAACCGCTTTGTATTCACCTTAAACACTGTTTCAGGACAAGAGATTGTGTTTTAGACTAAAACTGCATGCTTTATAAGAAGAATCTTTACTTTGAAACTCTGTTCTTTACCTTTTTAACAATAAGAAACAGCTTTGTATTCACCTTAAACACTGTTTCAGGGCAAGAGATTGTGTTTGAGACTAAAACTGCATGCTTTATAAGAAGAATCTTTACTTTGAAACTCTGTTATTTACCTTTTTCACACTATGAAACAGCTTTGTATTCACCTTAAACACTGTTTCAGGGCAAGAGATTGTGTTGTAGACTAAAAGTTAATGCATTATAATAAGAATCTTTACTTTGAAACTCTGTTCTTTACCTTTTTCACACTATGAAACCGCTTTGTATTCACCTTAAGCACTGTTTCAGGGCAAGAGATTGTGTTTTAGACTAAAACTGCATGCTTTATAAGAAGAATCTTTACTTTGAAACTGTGTTCTTTCCCTTTTTCACACTAAAACAGCTTTGCATTCACCTTAAACTGTTTCAGGGCAAGAGATTGTGTGTGAGACTAAAATGTAATGCATTATAAGAATAATCTTTACTTTGAAACTCTGTTCTTTACCTTTTTCACACTATGAAACAGCTTTGTATTCACCTTAAACACTGTTTCAGGGCAAGAGATTGTGTTTTAGACTAAAAGGTAATGCTTTATAAGAAGAATCTTTACTTTGAAACTCTGTTATTTACCTTTTTCACACTATGAAACAGCTTTGTATTCACCTTAAACACTGTTTAAGGGCAAGAGATTGTGTTTTAGACTAAAACTTAATGCTTTATAAGAAGAATCTTTACTTTGAAAATCTGTTATTTACCTTTTTCACACTATGAAACAGCTTTGTATTCACCTTAAACACTGTTTCAGGGCAAGAGATTGTGTTTTAGACTAAAAGTTAATGCATTATAAGAAGAATCTTTACTTTGAAACTGTGTTCTTTCCCTTTTTCACACTAAAACAGCTTTGCATTCACCTTAAACTGTTTCAGGGCAAGAGATTGTGTGTGAGACTAAAATGTAATGCATTATAAGAAGAATCTTTACTTTGAAACTCTGTTCTTTACCTTTTTCACACTATGAAACAGCTTTGTATTCGCCTTAAACACTGTTTCAGGACAAGAGATTGTGTTTTAGAATAAAAGGTAATGCATTATAAGAAGAATCTTTACTTTGAATCTCTGTTCTTTACCTTTTTAACACTGTGAAACAGCTCTGTATTCACCTTAAACACTGTTTCAGGGCAAGAGATTGTGTTTTAGACTAAAAGGTAATGCATTATAAGAAGAATCTTTACTTTGAAACTCTCTTCTTTACCTTTTTCACACTATGAAACAGATTTGTATTCACCTTAAACACTGTTTCAGGGCAAGAGATTGTGTTTTAGACTAAAACAATGCTTTATAAGAAGAATCTTTACTTTGAAACTTTGTTCTTTACCTTTTTCACACTATGAAACCGCTTTGTATTCACCTTAAACACTGTTTCAGGACAAGAGATTGTGTTTTAGACTAAAACTGCATGCTTTATAAGAAGAATCTTTACTTTGAAACTCTGTTCTTTACCTTTTTAACAATAAGAAACAGCTTTGTATTCACCTTAAACACTGTTTCAGGGCAAGAGATTGTGTTTGACACTAAAACTGCATGCTTTATAAGAAGAATCTTTACTTTGAAACTCTGTTATTTACCTTTTTCACACTATGAAACAGCTTTGTATTCACCTTAAACACTGTTTCAGGGCAAGAGATTGTGTTTTAGACTAAAAGTTAATGCATTATAATAAGAATCTTTACTTTGAAACTCTGTTCTTTACCTTTTTCACAATATGAAACCGCTTTGTATTCACCTTAAGCACTGTTTCAGGGCAAGAGATTGTGTTTTAGACTAAAACTGCATGCTTTATAAGAAGAATCTTTACTTTGAAACTGTGTTCTTTCCCTTTTTCACACTAAAACAGCTTTGCATTCACCTTAAACTGTTTCAGGGCAAGAGATTGTGTGTGAGACTAAAATGTAATGCATTATAAGAAGAATCTTTACTTTGAAACTCTGTTCTTTACCTTTTTCACACTATGAAACAGCTTTGTATTCGCCTTAAACACTGTTTCAGGACAAGAGATTGTGTTTTACAATAAAAGTTACTGCATTATAAGAAGAATCTTTACTTTGAAACTCTGTTCTTTACCTTTTTAACACTGTGAAACAGCTCTGTATTCACCTTAAACACTGTTTCAGGGCAAGAGATTGTGTTTTAGACTAAAAGGTAATGCATTATAAGAAGAATCTTTCCTTTGAAACTCTCTTCTTTACCTTTTTCACACTATGAAACAGCTTTGTATTCACCTTAAACACTGTTTCAGGGCAAGAGATTGTGTTTTAGACTAAAAGTTAATGCATTATAAGAAGAATCTTTACTTTGAAACTGTGTTCTTTCCCTTTTTCACACTAAAACAGCTTTGCATTCACCTTAAACTGTTTCAGGGCAAGAGATTGTGTGTGAGACTAAAATGTAATGCATTATAAGAAGAATCTTTACTTTGAAACTCTGTTCTTTACCTTTTTCACACTATGAAACAGCTTTGTATTCGCATTAAACACTGTTTCAGGACAAGAGATTGTGTTTTAGAATAAAAGGTAATGCATTATAAGAAGAATCTTTACTTTGAAACTCTCTTCTTTACCTTTTTCACACTATGAAACAGATTTGTATTCACCTTAAACACTGTTTCAGGGCAAGAGATTGTGTTTTAGACTAAAACAATGCTTTATAAGAAGAATCTTTACTTTGAAACTTTGTTCTTTACCTTTTTCACACTATGAAACAGCTTTGTATTCACCTTAAACACTGTTTCAGGACAAGAGATTGTGTTTTAGACTAAAAGTTAATGCATTATAATAAGAATCTTTACTTTGAAACTCTGTTCTTTACCTTTTTCACACTATGAAACCGCTTTGTATTCACCTTAAGCACTGTTTCAGGGCAAGAGATTGTGTTTTAGACTAAAACTGCATGCTTTATAAGAAGAATCTTTACTTTGAAACTGTGTTCTTTCCCTTTTTCACACTAAAACAGCTTTGCATTCACCTTAAACTGTTTCAGGGCAAGAGATTGTGTGTGAGACTAAAATGTAATGCATTATAAGAATAATCTTTACTTTGAAACTCTGTTCTTTATCTTTTTCACACTATGAAACAGCTTTGTATTCACCTTAAACACTGTTTAAGGGCAAGAGATTGTGTTTTAGACTAAAACGTAATGCTTTATAAGAAGAATCTTTACTTTGAAAATCTGTTATTTACCTTTTTCACACTATGAAACAGCTTTGTATTCACCTTAAACACTGTTTCAGGGCAAGAGATTGTGTTTTAGACTAAAAGTTAATGCATTATAAGAAGAATCTTTACTTTGAAACTGTGTTCTTTCCCTTTTTCACATTAAAACAGCTTTGCATTCACCTTAAACTGTTTCAGGGCAAGAGATTGTGTGTGAGATTAAAATGTAATGCATTATAAGAATAATCTTTACTTTGAAACTCTGTTATTTACCTTTTTCACACTATGAAACAGCTTTGTATTCACCTTAAACACTGTTTAAGGGCAAGAGATTGTGTTTTAGACTAAAACGTAATGCTTTATAAGAAGAATCTTTACTTTGAAAATCTGTTATTTACCTTTTTCACACTATGAAACAGCTTTGTATTCACCTTAAACACTGTTTCAGGGCAAGAGATTGTGTTTTAGACTAAAAGTTAATGCATTATAAGAAGAATCTTTACTTTGAAACTGTGTTCTTTCCCTTTTTCACATTAAAACAGCTTTGCATTCACCTTAAACTGTTTCAGGGCAAGAGATTGTGTGTGAGACTAAAATGTAATGCATTATAAGAAGAATCTTTACTTTGAAACTCTGTTCTTTACCTTTTTAACAATAAGAAACAGATTTGTATTCACCTTAAACACTGTTTCAGGGCAAGAGATTGTGTTTGAGACTAAAAGGTAATGCTTTATAAGAAGAATCTTTACTTTGAAACTGTGTTCTTTCCCTTTTTCACACTAAAACAGCTTTGCATTCACCTTAAACTGTTTCAGGGCAAGAGATTGTGTGTGAGACTAAAATGTAATGCATTATAAGAAGAATCTTTACTTTGAAACTCTGTTCTTTACCTTTTTCACACTATGAAACAGCTTTGTATTCGCCTTAAACACTGTTTCAGGACAAGAGATTGTGTTTTAGAATAAAAGGTAATGCATTATAAGAAGAATCTTTACTTTGAAACTCTCTTCTTTACCTTTTTCACACTATGAAACAGATTTGTATTCACCTTAAACACTGTTTCAGGGCAAGAGATTGTGTTTTAGACTAAAACAATGCTTTATAAGAAGAATCTTTACTTTGAAACTTTATTCTTTACCTTTTTCACACTATGAAACAGCTTTGTATTCACCTTAAACACTGTTTCAGGACAAGAGATTGTGTTTTAGACTAAAACGTAATGCTTTATAAGAAGAATATTTACTTTGAAACTCTGTTCTTTACCTTTTTCACACTATGAAACAGCTTTGTATTCAACTTAAACACTGTTTCAGGGCAAGAGATTGTGTTTTAGACTAAAACGTAATGCTTTATAAGAAGAATCTTTACTTTGAAACTCTGTTCTTTACCTTTTTCACACTATGAAACAGCTTTGTATTCACCTTAAACACTGTTTCAGGCCAAGAGATTGTGTTTTAGACTAAAAGTTAATGCATTATAATAAGAATCTTTACTTTGAAACTCTGTTCTTTACCTTTTTCACACTATGAAACCGCTTTGTATTCACCTTAAGCACTGTTTCAGGGCAAGAGATTGTGTTTTAGACTAAAACTGCATGCTTTATAAGAAGAATCTTTACTTTGAAACTGTGTTCTTTCCCTTTTTCACACTAAAACAGCTTTGCATTCACCTTAAACTGTTTCAGGGCAAGAGATTGTGTGTGAGACTAAAATGTAATGCATTATAAGAATAATCTTTACTTTGAAACTCTGTTCTTTACCTTTTTCACACTATGAAACAGCTTTGTATTCACCTGAAACACTGTTTCAGGGCAAGAGATTGTGTTTTAGACTAAAACGTAATGCTTTATAAGAAGAATCTTTACTTTGAAACTCTGTTATTTACCTTTTTCACACTATGAAACAGCTTTGTATTCACCTTAAACACTGTTTAAGGGCAAGAGATTGTGTTTTAGACTAAAACGTAATGCTTTATAAGAAGAATCTTTACTTTGAAAATCTGTTATTTACCTTTTTCACACTATGAAACAGCTTTGTATTCACCTTAAACACTGTTTCAGGGCAAGAGATTGTGTTTTAGACTAAAAGTTAATGCATTATAAGAAGAATCTTTACTTTGAAACTGTGTTCTTTCCCTTTTTCACATTAAAACAGCTTTGCATTCACCTTAAACTGTTTCAGGGCAAGAGATTGTGTTTTAGACTAAAAGTTAATGCATTATAATAAGAATCTTTACTTTGAAACTCTGTTCTTTACCTTTTTCACAATATGAAACCGCTTTGTATTCACCTTAAGCACTGTTTCAGGGCAAGAGATTGTGTTTTAGACTAAAACTGCATGCTTTATAAGAAGAATCTTTACTTTGAAACTGTGTTCTTTCCCTTTTTCACACTAAAACAGCTTTGCATTCACCTTAAACTGTTTCAGGGCAAGAGATTGTGTGTGAGACTAAAATGTAATGCATTATAAGAAGAATCTTTACTTTGAAACTCTGTTCTTTACCTTTTTCACACTATGAAACAGCTTTGTATTCGCCTTAAACACTGTTTCAGGACAAGAGATTGTGTTTTACAATAAAAGTTACTGCATTATAAGAAGAATCTTTACTTTGAAACTCTGTTCTTTACCTTTTTAACACTGTGAAACAGCTCTGTATTCACCTTAAACACTGTTTCAGGGCAAGAGATTGTGTTTTAGACTAAAAGGTAATGCATTATAAGAAGAATCTTTCCTTTGAAACTCTCTTCTTTACCTTTTTCACACTATGAAACAGCTTTGTATTCACCTTAAACACTGTTTCAGGGCAAGAGATTGTGTTTTAGACTAAAAGTTAATGCATTATAAGAAGAATCTTTACTTTGAAACTGTGTTCTTTCCCTTTTTCACACTAAAACAGCTTTGCATTCACCTTAAACTGTTTCAGGGCAAGAGATTGTGTGTGAGACTAAAATGTAATGCATTATAAGAAGAATCTTTACTTTGAAACTCTGTTCTTTACCTTTTTCACACTATGAAACAGCTTTGTATTCGCATTAAACACTGTTTCAGGACAAGAGATTGTGTTTTAGAATAAAAGGTAATGCATTATAAGAAGAATCTTTACTTTGAAACTCTCTTCTTTACCTTTTTCACACTATGAAACAGATTTGTATTCACCTTAAACACTGTTTCAGGGCAAGAGATTGTGTTTTAGACTAAAACAATGCTTTATAAGAAGAATCTTTACTTTGAAACTTTGTTCTTTACCTTTTTCACACTATGAAACAGCTTTGTATTCACCTTAAACACTGTTTCAGGACAAGAGATTGTGTTTTAGACTAAAAGTTAATGCATTATAATAAGAATCTTTACTTTGAAACTCTGTTCTTTACCTTTTTCACACTATGAAACCGCTTTGTATTCACCTTAAGCACTGTTTCAGGGCAAGAGATTGTGTTTTAGACTAAAACTGCATGCTTTATAAGAAGAATCTTTACTTTGAAACTGTGTTCTTTCCCTTTTTCACACTAAAACAGCTTTGCATTCACCTTAAACTGTTTCAGGGCAAGAGATTGTGTGTGAGACTAAAATGTAATGCATTATAAGAATAATCTTTACTTTGAAACTCTGTTCTTTACCTTTTTCACACTATGAAACAGCTTTGTATTCACCTTAAACACTGTTTAAGGGCAAGAGATTGTGTTTTAGACTAAAACGTAATGCTTTATAAGAAGAATCTTTACTTTGAAAATCTGTTATTTACCTTTTTCACACTATGAAACAGCTTTGTATTCACCTTAAACACTGTTTCAGGGCAAGAGATTGTGTTTTAGACTAAAAGTTAATGCATTATAAGAAGAATCTTTACTTTGAAACTGTGTTCTTTCCCTTTTTCACATTAAAACAGCTTTGCATTCACCTTAAACTGTTTCAGGGCAAGAGATTGTGTGTGAGACTAAAATGTAATGCATTATAAGAATAATCTTTACTTTGAAACTCTGTTATTTACCTTTTTCACACTATGAAACAGCTTTGTATTCACCTTAAACACTGTTTAAGGGCAAGAGATTGTGTTTTAGACTAAAACGTAATGCTTTATAAGAAGAATCTTTACTTTGAAAATCTGTTATTTACCTTTTTCACACTATGAAACAGCTTTGTATTCACCTTAAACACTGTTTCAGGGCAAGAGATTGTGTTTTAGACTAAAAGTTAATGCATTATAAGAAGAATCTTTACTTTGAAACTGTGTTCTTTCCCTTTTTCACATTAAAACAGCTTTGCATTCACCTTAAACTGTTTCAGGGCAAGAGATTGTGTGTGAGACTAAAATGTAATGCATTATAAGAAGAATCTTTACTTTGAAACTCTGTTCTTTACCTTTTTAACAATAAGAAACAGATTTGTATTCACCTTAAACACTGTTTCAGGGCAAGAGATTGTGTTTGAGACTAAAAGGTAATGCTTTATAAGAAGAATCTTTACTTTGAAACTGTGTTCTTTCCCTTTTTCACACTAAAACAGCTTTGCATTCACCTTAAACTGTTTCAGGGCAAGAGATTGTGTGTGAGACTAAAATGTAATGCATTATAAGAAGAATCTTTACTTTGAAACTCTGTTCTTTACCTTTTTCACACTATGAAACAGCTTTGTATTCGCCTTAAACACTGTTTCAGGACAAGAGATTGTGTTTTAGAATAAAAGGTAATGCATTATAAGAAGAATCTTTACTTTGAAACTCTCTTCTTTACCTTTTTCACACTATGAAACAGATTTGTATTCACCTTAAACACTGTTTCAGGGCAAGAGATTGTGTTTTAGACTAAAACAATGCTTTATAAGAAGAATCTTTACTTTGAAACTTTATTCTTTACCTTTTTCACACTATGAAACAGCTTTGTATTCACCTTAAACACTGTTTCAGGACAAGAGATTGTGTTTTAGACTAAAACGTAATGCTTTATAAGAAGAATATTTACTTTGAAACTCTGTTCTTTACCTTTTTCACACTATGAAACAGCTTTGTATTCAACTTAAACACTGTTTCAGGGCAAGAGATTGTGTTTTAGACTAAAACGTAATGCTTTATAAGAAGAATCTTTACTTTGAAACTCTGTTCTTTACCTTTTTCACACTATGAAACAGCTTTGTATTCACCTTAAACACTGTTTCAGGCCAAGAGATTGTGTTTTAGACTAAAAGTTAATGCATTATAATAAGAATCTTTACTTTGAAACTCTGTTCTTTACCTTTTTCACACTATGAAACCGCTTTGTATTCACCTTAAGCACTGTTTCAGGGCAAGAGATTGTGTTTTAGACTAAAACTGCATGCTTTATAAGAAGAATCTTTACTTTGAAACTGTGTTCTTTCCCTTTTTCACACTAAAACAGCTTTGCATTCACCTTAAACTGTTTCAGGGCAAGAGATTGTGTGTGAGACTAAAATGTAATGCATTATAAGAATAATCTTTACTTTGAAACTCTGTTCTTTACCTTTTTCACACTATGAAACAGCTTTGTATTCACCTGAAACACTGTTTAAGGGCAAGAGATTGTGTTTTAGACTAAAACGTAATGCTTTATAAGAAGAATCTTTACTTTGAAAATCTGTTATTTACCTTTTTCACACTATGAAACAGCTTTGTATTCACCTTAAACACTGTTTCAGGGCAAGAGATTGTGTTTTAGACTAAAAGTTAATGCATTATAAGAAGAATCTTTACTTTGAAACTGTGTTCTTTCCCTTTTTCACATTAAAACAGCTTTGCATTCACCTTAAACTGTTTCAGGGCAAGAGATTGTGTGTGAGACTAAAATGTAATGCATTATAAGAAGAATCTTTACTTTGAAACTCTGTTCTTTACCTTTTTAACAATAAGAAACAGATTTGTATTCACCTTAAACACTGTTTCAGGGCAAGAGATTGTGTTTGAGACTAAAAGGTAATGCTTTATAAGAAGAATCTTTACTTTGAAACTGTGTTCTTTCCCTTTTTCACACTAAAACAGCTTTGCATTCACCTTAAACTGTTTCAGGGCAAGAGATTGTGTGTGAGACTAAAATGTAATGCATTATAAGAAGAATCTTTACTTTGAAACTCTGTTCTTTACCTTTTTCACACTATGAAACAGCTTTGTATTCGCCTTAAACACTGTTTCAGGACAAGAGATTGTGTTTTAGAATAAAAGGTAATGCATTATAAGAAGAATCTTTACTTTGAAACTCTCTTCTTTACCTTTTTCACACTATGAAACAGATTTGTATTCACCTTAAACACTGTTTCAGGGCAAGAGATTGTGTTTTAGACTAAAACAATGCTTTATAAGAAGAATCTTTACTTTGAAACTTTATTCTTTACCTTTTTCACACTATGAAACAGCTTTGTATTCACCTTAAACACTGTTTCAGGACAAGAGATTGTGTTTTAGACTAAAACGTAATGCTTTATAAGAAGAATATTTACTTTGAAACTCTGTTCTTTACCTTTTTCACACTATGAAACAGCTTTGTATTCAACTTAAACACTGTTTCAGGGCAAGAGATTGTGTTTTAGACTAAAACGTAATGCTTTATAAGAAGAATCTTTACTTTGAAACTCTGTTCTTTACCTTTTTCACACTATGAAACAGCTTTGTATTCACCTTAAACACTGTTTCAGGCCAAGAGATTGTGTTTTAGACTAAAAGTTAATGCATTATAATAAGAATCTTTACTTTGAAACTCTGTTCTTTACCTTTTTCACACTATGAAACCGCTTTGTATTCACCTTAAACACTGTTTCAGGACAAGAGATTGTGTTTTAGACTAAAACTGCATGCTTTATAAGAAGAATCTTTACTTTGAAACTCTGTTCTTTACCTTTTTAACAATAAGAAACAGCTTTGTATTCACCTTAAACACTGTTTCAGGGCAAGAGATTGTGTTTGAGACTAAAAGGTAATGCTTTATAAGAAGAATCTTTACTTTGAAACTGTGTTCTTTCCCTTTTTCACACTAAAACAGCTTTGCATTCACCTTAAACTGTTTCAGGGCAAGAGATTGTGTTTTAGACTAAAAGGTAATGCATTATAAGAAGAATCTTTACTTTGAAACTCTCTTCTTTACCTTTTTCACACTATGAAACAGATTTGTATTCACGTTAAACACTGTTTCAGGGCAAGAGATTGTGTTTTAGACTAAAACAATGCTTTATAAGAAGAATCTTTACTTTGAAACTTTGTTCTTTACCTTTTTCACACTATGAAACAGCTTTGTATTCACCTTAAACACTGTTTCAGGGCAAGAGATTGTGTTTTAGACTAAAACGTAATGCTTTATAAGAATAATCTTTACTTTGAAACTCTGTTCTTTACCTTTTTCACACTATGAAACAGCTTTGTATTCACCTTAAACACTGTTTCAGGGCAAGAGATTGTGTTTTAGACTAAAACGTAATGCTTTATTAGAAGAATCTTTACTTTGAAACTCTGTTATTTACCTTTTTCACACTATGAAACAGCTTTGTATTCACCTTAAACACTGTTTCAGGGCAAGAGATTGTGTTTTAGACTAAAAGTTAATGCATTATAATAAGAATCTTTACTTTGAAATTCTGTTCTTAACCTTTTTCACACTATGAAACCGCTTTGTATTCGCCTTAAACACTGTTTCCGGACAAGAGATTGTGTTTTAGAATAAAAGGTAATGCATTATAAGAAGAATCTTTACTTTGAAACTCTGTTCTTTACCTTTTTAACACTGTGAAACATCTCTGTATTCACCTTAAACACTGTTTCAGGGCAAGAGATTGTGTTTTAGACTAAAAGGTAATGCATTATAAGAAGAATCTTTACTTTGAAACTCTCTTCTTTACCTTTTTCACACTATGAAACAGATTTGTATTCACCTTAAACACTGTTTCAGGGCAAGAGATTGTGTTTTTGACTAAAACAATGCTTTATAAGAAGAATCTTTACTTTGAAACTTTGTTCTTTACCTTTTTCACACTATGACACAGCTTTGTATTCACCTTAAACACTGTTTCAGGACAAGAGATTGTGTTTTAGACTAAAACGTAATGCTTTATAAGAAGAATCTTTACTTTGAAACTCTGTTCTTTACCTTTTTCACACTATGAAACAGCTTTGTATTCACCTTAAACACTGTTTCAGGGCAAGAGATTGTGTTTTAGACTAAAAGTTAATGCATTATAATAAGAATCTTTACTTTGAAACTCTGTTCTTTACCTTTTTCACACTATGAAACCGCTTTGTATTCACCTTAAACACTGTTTCAGGACAAGAGATTGTGTTTTAGACTAAAACTGCATGCTTTATAAGAAGAATCTTTACTTTGAAACTCTGTTCTTTACCTTTTTAACAATAAGAAACAGCTTTGTATTCACCTTAAACACTGTTTCAGGGCAAGAGATTGTGTTTGAGACTAAAAGGTAATGCTTTATAAGAAGAATCTTTACTTTGAAACTGTGTTCTTTCCCTTTTTCACACTAAAACAGCTTTGCATTCACCTTAAACTGTTTCAGGGCAAGAGATTGTGTTTTAGACTAAAAGGTAATGCATTATAAGAAGAATCTTTACTTTGAAACTCTCTTCTTTACCTTTTTCACACTATGAAACAGATTTGTATTCACGTTAAACACTGTTTCAGGGCAAGAGATTGTGTTTTAGACTAAAACAATGCTTTATAAGAAGAATCTTTACTTTGAAACTTTGTTCTTTACCTTTTTCACACTATGAAACAGCTTTGTATTCACCTTAAACACTGTTTCAGGGCAAGAGATTGTGTTTTAGACTAAAACGTAATGCTTTATAAGAATAATCTTTACTTTGAAACTCTGTTCTTTACCTTTTTCACACTATGAAACAGCTTTGTATTCACCTTAAACACTGTTTCAGGGCAAGAGATTGTGTTTTAGACTAAAACGTAATGCTTTATAAGAAGAATCTTTACTTTGAAACTCTGTTATTTACCTTTTTCACACTATGAAACAGCTTTGTATTCACCTTAAACACTGTTTCAGGGCAAGAGATTGTGTTTTAGACTAAAAGTTAATGCATTATAAGAAGAATCTTTACTTTGAAACTGTGTTCTTTCCCTTTTTCACACTAAAACAGCTTTGCATTCACCTTAAACTGTTTCAGGGCAAGAGATTGTGTGTGAGACTAAAATGTAATGCATTATAAGAAGAATCTTTACTTTGAAACTCTGTTCTTTACCTTTTTCACACTATGAAACAGCTTTGTATTCGCATTAAACACTGTTTCAGGACAAGAGATTGTGTTTTAGAATAAAAGGTAATGCATTATAAGAAGAATCTTTACTTTGAAACTCTCTTCTTTACCTTTTTCACACTATGAAACAGATTTGTATTCACCTTAAACACTGTTTCAGGGCAAGAGATTGTGTTTTAGACTAAAACAATGCTTTATAAGAAGAATCTTTACTTTGAAACTTTGTTCTTTACCTTTTTCACACTATGAAACAGCTTTGTATTCACCTTAAACACTGTTTCAGGACAAGAGATTGTGTTTTAGACTAAAAGTTAATGCATTATAATAAGAATCTTTACTTTGAAACTCTGTTATTTACCTTTTTCACACTATGAAACCGCTTTGTATTCACCTTAAGCACTGTTTCAGGGCAAGAGATTGTGTTTTAGACTAAAACTGCATGCTTTATAAGAAGAATCTTTACTTTGAAACTGTGTTCTTTCCCTTTTTCACACTAAAACAGCTTTGCATTCACCTTAAACTGTTTCAGGGCAAGAGATTGTGTGTGAGACTAAAATGTAATGCATTATAAGAATAATCTTTACTTTGAAACTCTGTTCTTTACCTTTTTCGCACTATGAAACAGCTTTGTATTCACCTGAAACACTGTTTCAGGGCAAGAGATTGTGTTTTAGACTAAAACGTAATGCTTTATAAGAAGAATCTTTACTTTGAAACTCTGTTATTTACCTTTTTCACACTATGAAACAGCTTTGTATTCACCTTAAACACTGTTTAAGGGCAAGAGATTGTGTTTTAGACTAAAACGTAATGCTTTATAAGAAGAATCTTTACTTTGAAAATCTGTTATTTACCTTTTTCACACTATGAAACAGCTTTGTATTCACCTTAAACACTGTTTCAGGGCAAGAGATTGTGTTTTAGACTAAAAGTTAATGCATTATAAGAAGAATCTTTACTTTGAAACTGTGTTCTTTCCCTTTTTCACATTAAAACAGCTTTGCATTCACCTTAAACTGTTTCAGGGCAAGAGATTGTGTGTGAGACTAAAATGTAATGCATTATAAGAAGAATCTTTACTTTGAAACTCTGTTCTTTACCTTTTTAACAATAAGAAACAGATTTGTATTCACCTTAAACACTGTTTCAGGGCAAGAGATTGTGTTTGAGACTAAAAGGTAATGCTTTATAAGAAGAATCTTTACTTTGAAACTGTGTTCTTTCCCTTTTTCACACTAAAACAGCTTTGCATTCACCTTAAACTGTTTCAGGGCAAGAGATTGTGTGTGAGACTAAAATGTAATGCATTATAAGAAGAATCTTTACTTTGAAACTCTGTTCTTTACCTTTTTCACACTATGAAACAGCTTTGTATTCGCCTTAAACACTGTTTCAGGACAAGAGATTGTGTTTTAGAATAAAAGATAATGCATTATAAGAAGAATCTTTACTTTGAAACTCTGTTCTTTACCTTTTTAACACTGTGAAACAGCTCTGTATTCACCTTAAACACTGTTTCAGGGCAAGAGATTGTGTTTTAGACTAAAAGGTAATGCATTATAAGAAGAATCTTTACTTTGAAACTCTCTTCTTTACCTTTTTCACACTATGAAACAGATTTGTATTCACCTTAAACACTGTTTCAGGGCAAGAGATTGTGTTTTAGACTAAAACAATGCTTTATAAGAAGAATCTTTACTTTGAAACTTTATTCTTTACCTTTTTCACACTATGAAACAGCTTTGTATTCACCTTAAACACTGTTTCAGGACAAGAGATTGTGTTTTAGACTAAAACGTAATGCTTTATAAGAAGAATATTTACTTTGAAACTCTGTTCTTTACCTTTTTCACACTATGAAACAGCTTTGTATTCAACTTAAACACTGTTTCAGGGCAAGAGATTGTGTTTTAGACTAAAACGTAATGCTTTATAAGAAGAATCTTTACTTTGAAACTCTGTTCTTTACCTTTTTCACACTATGAAACAGCTTTGTATTCACCTTAAACACTGTTTCAGGCCAAGAGATTGTGTTTTAGACTAAAAGTTAATGCATTATAATAAGAATCTTTACTTTGAAACTCTGTTCTTTACCTTTTTCACACTATGAAACCGCTTTGTATTCACCTTAAACACTGTTTCAGGACAAGAGATTGTGTTTTAGACTAAAACTGCATGCTTTATAAGAAGAATCTTTACTTTGAAACCCTGTTCTTTACCTTTTTAACAATAAGAAACAGCTTTGTATTCACCTTAAACACTGTTTCAGGGCAAGAGATTGTGTTTGAGACTAAAAGGTAATGCTTTATAAGAAGAATCTTTACTTTGAAACTGTGTTCTTTCCCTTTTTCACACTAAAACAGCTTTGCATTCACCTTAAACTGTTTCAGGGCAAGAGATTGTGTGTGAGACTAAAATGTAATGCATTATAAGAAGAATCTTTACTTTGAAACTCTGTTCTTTACCTTTTTCACACTATGAAACAGCTTTGTATTCACCTTAAACACTGTTTCAGGACAAGAGATTGTGTTTTAGGCTAAAACTGCATGCTTTATAAGAAGAATCTTTACTTTGAAACTGTGTTCTTTACCTTTTTCACACTATGAAACAGCTTTGTATTCGCCTTAAACACTGTTTCCGGACAAGAGATTGTGTTTTAGAATAAAAGGTAATGCATTATAAGAAGAATCTTTACTTTGAAACTCTGTTCTTTACCTTTTTAACACTGTGAAACATCTCTGTATTCACCTTAAACACTGTTTCAGGGCAAGAGATTGTGTTTTAGACTAAAAGGTAATGCATTATAAGAAGAATCTTTACTTTGAAACTCTCTTCTTTACCTTTTTCACACTATGAAACAGATTTGTATTCACCTTAAACACTGTTTCAGGGCAAGAGATTGTGTTTTTGACTAAAACAATGCTTTATAAGAAGAATCTTTACTTTGAAACTTTGTTCTTTACCTTTTTCACACTATGACACAGCTTTGTATTCACCTTAAACACTGTTTCAGGACAAGAGATTGTGTTTTAGACTAAAACGTAATGCTTTATAAGAAGAATCTTTACTTTGAAACTCTGTTCTTTACCTTTTTCACACTATGAAACAGCTTTGTATTCACCTTAAACACTGTTTCAGGGCAAGAGATTGTGTTTTAGACTAAAAGTTAATGCATTATAATAAGAATCTTTACTTTGAAACTCTGTTCTTTACCTTTTTCACACTATGAAACCGCTTTGTATTCACCTTAAACACTGTTTCAGGACAAGAGATTGTGTTTTAGACTAAAACTGCATGCTTTATAAGAAGAATCTTTACTTTGAAACTCTGTTCTTTACCTTTTTAACAATAAGAAACAGCTTTGTATTCACCTTAAACACTGTTTCAGGGCAAGAGATTGTGTTTGAGACTAAAAGGTAATGCTTTATAAGAAGAATCTTTACTTTGAAACTGTGTTCTTTCCCTTTTTCACACTAAAACAGCTTTGCATTCACCTTAAACTGTTTCAGGGCAAGAGATTGTGTTTTAGACTAAAAGGTAATGCATTATAAGAAGAATCTTTACTTTGAAACTCTCTTCTTTACCTTTTTCACACTATGAAACAGATTTGTATTCACGTTAAACACTGTTTCAGGGCAAGAGATTGTGTTTTAGACTAAAACAATGCTTTATAAGAAGAATCTTTACTTTGAAACTTTGTTCTTTACCTTTTTCACACTATGAAACAGCTTTGTATTCACCTTAAACACTGTTTCAGGGCAAGAGATTGTGTTTTAGACTAAAACGTAATGCTTTATAAGAATAATCTTTACTTTGAAACTCTGTTCTTTACCTTTTTCACACTATGAAACAGCTTTGTATTCACCTTAAACACTGTTTCAGGGCAAGAGATTGTGTTTTAGACTAAAACGTAATGCTTTATAAGAAGAATCTTTACTTTGAAACTCTGTTATTTACCTTTTTCACACTATGAAACAGCTTTGTATTCACCTTAAACACTGTTTCAGGGCAAGAGATTGTGTTTTAGACTAAAAGTTAATGCATTATAATAAGAATCTTTACTTTGAAATTCTGTTCTTAACCTTTTTCACACTATGAAACCGCTTTGTATTCACCTTAAACACTGTTTCAGGACAAGAGATTGTGTTTTAGACTACAACTGCATGCTTTATAAGAAGAATCTTTACTTTGAAACTCTGTTCTTTACCTTTTTAACAATAAGAAACAGATTTGTATTCAACTTAAACACTGTTTCAGGGCAAGAGATTGTGTTTGAGACTAAAAGGTAATGCTTTATAAGAAGAATCTTTACTTTGAAACTCTGTTCTTTACCTTTTTCACACTATGAAACAGCTTTGTATTCACCTTAAACACTGTTTCAGGGCAAGAGATTGTGTTTTAGAATAAAACTTAATGCTTTATAAGAAGAATCTTTACTTTGAAACTCTGTTATTTACCTTTTTCACACTATGAAACAGCTTTGTATTCACCTTAAACACTGTTTCAGGGCAAGAGATTGTGTTTTAGACTAAAAGTTAATGCATTATAATAAGAATCTTTACTTTGAAATTCTGTTCTTAACCTTTTTCACACTATGAAACCGCTTTGTATTCACCTTAAACACTGTTTCAGGACAAGAGATTGTGTTTTAGACTACAACTGCATGCTTTATAAGAAGAATCTTTACTTTGAAACTCTGTTATTTACCTTTTTAACAATAAGAAACAGATTTGTATTCAACTTAAACACTGTTTCAGGGCAAGAGATTGTGTTTGAGACTAAAAGGTAATGCTTTATAAGAAGAATCTTTACTTTGAAACTGTGTTCTTTCCCTTTTTCACACTAAAACAGCTTTGCATTCACCTTAAACTGTTTCAGGGCAAGAGATTGTGTGTGAGACTAAAATGTAATGCATTATAAGAAGAATCTTTACTTTGAAACTCTGTTCTTTACCTTTTTCACACTATGAAACAGCTTTGTATTCGCCTTAAACACTGTTTCAGGACAAGAGATTGTGTTTTAGAATAAAAGGTAATGCATTATAAGAAGAATCTTTACTTTGAAACTCTGTTCTTTACCTTTTTAACACTGTGAAACAGCTCTGTATTCACCTTAAACACTGTTTCAGGGCAAGAGATTGTGTTTTAGACTAAAAGGTAATGCATTATAAGAAGAATCTTTACTTTGAAACTCTCTTCTTTACCTTTTTCACACTATGAAACAGATTTGTATTCACCTTAAACACTGTTTCAGGGCAAGAGATTGTGTTTTAGACTAAAACAATGCTTTATAAGAAGAATCTTTACTTTGAAACTTTATTCTTTACCTTTTTCACACTATGAAACAGCTTTGTATTCACCTTAAACACTGTTTCAGGACAAGAGATTGTGTTTTAGACTAAAACGTAATGCTTTATAAGAAGAATATTTACTTTGAAACTCTGTTCTTTACCTTTTTCACACTATGAAACAGCTTTGTATTCAACTTAAACACTGTTTCAGGGCAAGAGATTGTGTTTTAGACTAAAACGTAATGCTTTCTAAGAAGAATCTTTACTTTGAAACTCTGTTCTTTACCTTTTTCACACTATGAAACAGCTTTGTATTCACCTTAAACACTGTTTCAGGCCAAGAGATTGTGTTTTAGACTAAAAGTTAATGCATTATAATAAGAATCTTTACTTTGAAACTCTGTTCTTTACCTTTTTCACACTATGAAACAGCTTTGTATTCACCTTAAACACTGTTTCAGGGCAAGAGATTGTGTTTTAGACTAAAACTTAATGCATTATAATAAGAATCTTTACTTTGAAATTCTGTTCTTAACCTTTTTCACACTATGAAACCGCTTTGTATTCACCTTAAACACTGTTTCAGGAAGGGAGATTGTGTTTTAGACTACAACTGCATGCTTTATAAGAAGAATCTTTACTTTGAAACTCTGTTCTTTACCTTTTTAACAATAAGAAACAGATTTGTATTCAACTTAAACACTGTTTCAGGGCAAGAGATTGTGTTTGAGACTAAAAGGTAATGCTTTATAAGAAGAATCTTTACTTTGAAACTCTGTTCTTTACCTTTTTCACACTATGAAACAGCTTTGTATTCACCTTAAACACTGTTTCAGGGCAAGAGATTGTGTTTTAGACTAAAACTTAATGCTTTATAAGAAGAATCTTTACTTTGAAACTCTGTTATTTACCTTTTTCACACTATGAAACAGCTTTGTATTCACCTTAAACACTGTTTCAGGGCAAGAGATTGTGTTTTAGACTAAAAGTTAATGCATTATAATAAGAATCTTTACTTTGAAATTCTGTTCTTAACCTTTTTCACACTATGAAACCGCTTTGTATTCACCTTAAACACTGTTTCAGGACAAGAGATTGTGTTTTAGACTACAACTGCATGCTTTATAAGAAGAATCTTTACTTTGAAACTCTGTTATTTACCTTTTTAACAATAAGAAACAGATTTGTATTCAACTTAAACACTGTTTCAGGGCAAGAGATTGTGTTTGAGACTAAAAGGTAATGCTTTATAAGAAGAATCTTTACTTTGAAACTGTGTTCTTTCCCTTTTTCACACTAAAACAGCTTTGCATTCACCTTAAACTGTTTCAGGGCAAGAGATTGTGTGTGAGACTAAAATGTAATGCATTATAAGAAGAATCTTTACTTTGAAACTCTGTTCTTTACCTTTTTCACACTATGAAACAGCTTTGTATTCGCCTTAAACACTGTTTCAGGACAAGAGATTGTGTTTTAGAATAAAAGGTAATGCATTATAAGAAGAATCTTTACTTTGAAACTCTGTTCTTTACCTTTTTAACACTGTGAAACAGCTCTGTATTCACCTTAAACACTGTTTCAGGGCAAGAGATTGTGTTTTAGACTAAAAGGTAATGCATTATAAGAAGAATCTTTACTTTGAAACTCTCTTCTTTACCTTTTTCACACTATGAAACAGATTTGTATTCACCTTAAACACTGTTTCAGGGCAAGAGATTGTGTTTTAGACTAAAACAATGCTTTATAAGAAGAATCTTTACTTTGAAACTTTATTCTTTACCTTTTTCACACTATGAAACAGCTTTGCATTCACCTTAAACACTGTTTCAGGACAAGAGATTGTGTTTTAGACTAAAACGTAATGCTTTATAAGAAGAATATTTACTTTGAAACTCTGTTCTTTACCTTTTTCACACTATGAAACAGCTTTGTATTCAACTTAAACACTGTTTCAGGGCAAGAGATTGTGTTTTAGACTAAAACGTAATGCTTTCTAAGAAGAATCTTTACTTTGAAACTCTGTTCTTTACCTTTTTCACACTATGAAACAGCTTTGTATTCACCTTAAACACTGTTTCAGGCCAAGAGATTGTGTTTTAGACTAAAAGTTAATGCATTATAATAAGAATCTTTACTTTGAAACTCTGTTCTTTACCTTTTTCACACTATGAAACAGCTTTGTATTCACCTTAAACACTGTTTCAGGACAAGAGATTGTGTTTTAGACTAAAACTGCATGTTTTATAAGAAGTATCTTTACTTTGAAACTCTGTTCTTTACCTTTTTAACACTAAGAAACAGCTTTGTATTCACCTTAAACACTGTTTCAGGACAAGAGATTGTGTTTTAGAATAAAAGGTAATGCATTATAAGAAGAATCTTTACTTTGAAACTGTGTTCTTTCCCTTTTTCACACTAAAACAGATTTGTATTCACCTTAAACACTGTTTCAGGGCAAGAGATTGTGTTTTAGACTGAAACAATGCTTTATAAGAAGAATCTTTACTTTGAAACTTTGTTCTTTACCTTTTTCACACTATGAAACAGCTTTGTATTCACCTTAAACACTGTTTCAGGGCAAGAGATTGTGTTTTAGACTAAAACGTAATGCTTTATAAGAAGAATCTTTACTTTGAAACTCTGTTATTTACCTTTTTCACACTATGAATCAGCTTTGTATTCACCTTAAACACTGTTTCAGGGCAAGAGATTGTGTTGTAGACTAAAAGTTAATGCATTATAATAAGAATCTTTACTTTGAAACTCTGTTCTTTACCTTTTTCACACTATGAAACCGCTTTGTATTCACCTTAAGCACTGTTTTAGGGCAAGAGATTGTGTTTTAGACTAAAACTGCATGCTTTATAAGAAGAATCTTTACTTTGAAACTGTGTTCTTTCCCTTTTTCACACTAAAACAGCTTTGCATTCACCTTAAACTGTTTCAGGGCAAGAGATTGTGTGTGAGACTAAAATGTAATGCATTATAAGAAGAATCTTTACTTTGAAACTCTGTTCTTTACCTTTTTAACAATAAGAAACAGATTTGTATTCACCTTAAACACTGTTTCAGGGCAAGAGATTGTGTTTGAGACTAAAAGGTAATGCTTTATAAGAAGAATCTTTACTTTGAAACTGTGTTCTTTCCCTTTTTCACACTAAAACAGCTTTGCATTCACCTTAAACTGTTTCAGGGCAAGAGATTGTGTGTGAGACTAAAATGTAATGCATTATAAGAAGAATCTTTACTTTGAAACTCTGTTCTTTACCTTTTTCACACTATGAAACAGCTTTGTATTCGCCTTAAACACTGTTTCAGGACAAGAGATTGTGTTTTAGAATAAAAGGTAATGCATTATAAGAAGAATCTTTACTTTGAAACTCTGTTCTTTACCTTTTTAACACTGTGAAACAGCTCTGTATTCACCTTAAACACTGTTTCAGGGCAAGAGATTGTGTTTTAAACTAAAAGGTAATGCATTATAAGAAGAATCTTTACTTTGAAACTCTCTTCTTTACCTTTTTCACACTATGAAACAGATTTGTATTCACCTTAAACACTGTTTCAGGGCAAGAGATTGTGTTTTAGACTAAAACAATGCTTTATAAGAAGAATCTTTACTTTGAAACTTTATTCTTTACCTTTTTCACACTATGAAACAGCTTTGTATTCACCTTAAACACTGTTTCAGGACAAGAGATTGTGTTTTAGACTAAAACGTAATGCTTTATAAGAAGAATATTTACTTTGAAACTCTGTTCTTTACCTTTTTCACACTATGAAACAGCTTTGTATTCAACTTAAACACTGTTTCAGGGCAAGAGATTGTGTTTTAGACTAAAACGTAATGCTTTATAAGAAGAATCTTTACTTTGAAACTCTGTTCTTTACCTTTTTCACACTATGAAACAGCTTTGTATTCACCTTAAACACTGTTTCAGGCCAAGAGATTGTGTTTTAGACTAAAAGTTAATGCATTATAATAAGAATCTTTACTTTGAAACTCTGTTCTTTACCTTTTTCACACTATGAAACCGCTTTGTATTCACCTTAAACACTGTTTCAGGACAAGAGATTGTGTTTTAGACTAAAACTGCATGCTTTATAAGAAGAATCTTTACTTTGAAACTCTGTTCTTTACCTTTTTAACAATAAGAAACAGCTTTGTATTCACCTTAAACACTGTTTCAGGGCAAGAGATTGTGTTTGAGACTAAAAGGTAATGCTTTATAAGAAGAATCTTTACTTTGAAACTGTGTTCTTTCCCTTTTTCACACTAAAACAGCTTTGCATTCACCTTAAACTGTTTCAGGGCAAGAGATTGTGTGTGAGACTAAAATGTAATGCATTATAAGAAGAATCTTTACTTTGAAACTCTGTTCTTTACCTTTTTCACACTATGAAACAGCTTTGTATTCACCTTAAACACTGTTTCAGGACAAGAGATTGTGTTTTAGACTAAAACTGCATGTTTTATAAGAAGTATCTTTACTTTGAAACTCTGTTCTTTACCTTTTTAACACTAAGAAACAGCTTTGTATTCACCTTAAACACTGTTTCAGGACAAGAGATTGTGTTTTAGAATAAAAGGTAATGCATTATAAGAAGAATCTTTACTTTGAAACTGTGTTCTTTCCCTTTTTCACACTAAAACAGATTTGTATTCACCTTAAACACTGTTTCAGGGCAAGAGATTGTGTTTTAGACTAAAACAATGCTTTATAAGAAGAATCTTTACTTTGAAACTCTGTTATTTACCTTTTTCACACTATGAATCAGCTTTGTATTCACCTTAAACACTGTTTCAGGGCAAGAGATTGTGTTGTAGACTAAAAGTTAATGCATTATAATAAGAATCTTTACTTTGAAACTCTGTTCTTTACCTTTTTCACACTATGAAACCGCTTTGTATTCACCTTAAGCACTGTTTTAGGGCAAGAGATTGTGTTTTAGACTAAAACTGCATGCTTTATAAGAAGAATCTTTACTTTGAAACTGTGTTCTTTCCCTTTTTCACACTAAAACAGCTTTGCATTCACCTTAAACTGTTTCAGGGCAAGAGATTGTGTGTGAGACTAAAATGTAATGCATTATAAGAATAATCTTTACTTTGAAACTCTGTTCTTTACCTTTTTCACACTATGAAACAGCTTTGTATTCACCTTAAACACTGTTTCAGGGCAAGAGATTGTGTTGTAGACTTAAAGTTAATGCATTATAATAAGAATCTTTACTTTGAAACTCTGTTCTTTACCTTTTTCACACTATGAAACCGCTTTGTATTCACCTTAAGCACTATTTCAGGGCAAGAGATTGTGTTTTAGACTAAAACTGCATGCTTTATAAGAAGAATCTTTACTTTGAAACTGTGTTCTTTCCCTTTTTCACACTAAAACAGCTTTGCATTCACCTTAAACTGTTTCAGGGCAAGAAATTGTGTGTGAGACTAAAACGTAATGCTTTATAAGAAGAATCTTTACTTTGAAACTCTGTTATTTACCTTTTTCACACTATGAAACAGCTTTGTATTCACCTTAAACACTGTTTAAGGGCAAGAGATTGTGTTTTAGACTAAAACGTAATGCTTTATAAGAAGAATCTTTACTTTGAAACTCTGTTATTTACCTTTTTCACACTATGAAACAGCTTTGTATTCACCTTAAACACTGTTTCAGGGCAAGAGATTGTGTTTTAGACTAAAAGTTAATGCATTATAAGAAGAATCTTTACTTTGAAACTGTGTTCTTTCCCTTTTTCACACTAAAACAGCTTTGCATTCACCTTAAACTGTTTCAGGGCAAGAGATTGTGTGTGAGACTAAAAGGTAATGCATTATAAGAAGAATCTTTACTTTGAAACTCTCTTCTTTACCTTTTTCACACTATGAAACAGATTTGTATTCACCTTAAACACTGTTTCAGGGCAAGAGATTGTGTTTTAGAATAAAAGGTAATGCATTATAAGAAGAATCTTTACTTTGAAACTCTGTTCTTTACCTTTTTAACACTGTGAAACAGCTCTGTATTCACCTTAAACACTGTTTCAGGGCAAGAGATTGTGTTTTAGACTAAAAGGTAATGCATTATAAGAAGAATCTTTACTTTGAAACTCTCTTCTTTACCTTTTTCACACTATGAAACAGATTTGTATTCACCTTAAACACTGTTTCAGGACAAGAGATTGTGTTTTAGACTAAAACGTAATGCTTTATAAGAAGAATATTTACTTTGAAACTCTGTTCTTTACCTTTTTCACACTATGAAACAGCTTTGTATTCAACTTAAACACTGTTTCAGGGCAAGAGATTGTGTTTTAGACTAAAACGTAATGCTTTATAAGAAGAATCTTTACTTTGAAACTCTGTTCTTTACCTTTTTCACACTATGAAACAGCTTTGTATTCACCTTAAACACTGTTTCAGGCCAAGAGATTGTGTTTTAGACTAAAAGTTAATGCATTATAATAAGAATCTTTACTTTGAAACTCTGTTCTTTACCTTTTTCACACTATGAAACCGCTTTGTATTCACCTTAAACACTGTTTCAGGACAAGAGATTGTGTTTTAGACTAAAACTGCATGCTTTATAAGAAGAATCTTTACTTTGAAACTCTGTTCTTTACCTTTTTAACAATAAGAAACAGCTTTGTATTCACCTTAAACACTGTTTCAGGGCAAGAGATTGTGTTTGAGACTAAAAGGTAATGCTTTATAAGAAGAATCTTTACTTTGAAACTGTGTTCTTTCCCTTTTTCACACTAAAACAGCTTTGCATTCACCTTAAACTGTTTCAGGGCAAGAGATTGTGTGTGAGACTAAAATGTAATGCATTATAAGAAGAATCTTTACTTTGAAACTCTGTTCTTTACCTTTTTCACACTATGAAACAGCTTTGTATTCACCTTAAACACTGTTTCAGGACAAGAGATTGTGTTTTAGACTAAAACTGCATGTTTTATAAGAAGTATCTTTACTTTGAAACTCTGTTCTTTACCTTTTTAACACTAAGAAACAGCTTTGTATTCACCTTAAACACTGTTTCAGGACAAGAGATTGTGTTTTAGAATAAAAGGTAATGCATTATAAGAAGAATCTTTACTTTGAAACTGTGTTCTTTCCCTTTTTCACACTAAAACAGATTTGTATTCACCTTAAACACTGTTTCAGGGCAAGAGATTGTGTTTTAGACTAAAACAATGCTTTATAAGAAGAATCTTTACTTTGAAACTTTGTTCTTTACCTTTTTCACACTATGAAACAGCTTTGTATTCACCTTAAACACTGTTTCAGGGCAAGAGATTGTGTTTTAGACTAAAACTGCATGCTTTATAAGAAGAATCTTTACTTTGAAACTGTGTTCTTTCCCTTTTTCACACTAAAACAGCTTTGCATTCACCTTAAACTGTTTCAGGGCAAGAGATTGTGTGTGAGACTAAAACGTAATGCTTTATAAGAAGAATCTTTACTTTGAAACTCTGTTATTTACCTTTTTCACACTATGAAACAGCTTTGTATTCACCTTAAACACTGTTTAAGGGCAAGAGATTGTGTTTTAGACTAAAACGTAATGCTTTATAAGAAGAATCTTTACTTTGAAACTCTGTTATTTACCTTTTTCACACTATGAAACAGCTTTGTATTCACCTTAAACACTGTTTCAGGGCAAGAGATTGTGTTTTAGACTAAAAGTTAATGCATTATAAGAAGAATATTTACTTTGAAACTGTGTTCTTTCCCTTTTTCACACTAAAACAGCTTTGCATTCACCTTAAACTGTTTCAGGGCAAGAGATTGTGTGTGAGACTAAAAGGTAATGCATTATAAGAAGAATCTTTACTTTGAAACTCTCTTCTTTACCTTTTTCACACTATGAAACAGATTTGTATTCACCTTAAACACTGTTTCAGGGCAAGAGATTGTGTTTTAGAATAAAACGTAATGCTTTATAAGAAGAATCTTTACTTTGAAAATCTGTTCTTTACCTTTTTCACACTATGAAACAGCTTTGTATTCACCTTAAACACTGTTTCAGGACAAGAGATTGTGTTTTAGACTAAAACGTAATGCTTTATAAGAAGAATATTTACTTTGAAACTCTGTTCTTTACCTTTTTCACACTATGAAACAGCTTTGTATTCAACTTAAACACTGTTTCAGGGCAAGAGATTGTGTTTTAGACTAAAACGTAATGCTTTCTAAGAAGAATCTTTACTTTGAAACTCTGTTCTTTACCTTTTTCACACTATGAAACAGCTTTGTATTCACCTTAAACACTGTTTCAGGCCAAGAGATTGTGTTTTAGACTAAAAGATAATGCATTATAATAAGAATCTTTACTTTGAAACTCTGTTCTTTACCTTTTTCACACTATGAAACAGCTTTGTATTCACCTTAAACACTGTTTCAGGACAAGAGATTGTGTTTTAGACTAAAACTGCATGTTTTATAAGAAGTATCTTTACTTTGAAACTCTGTTCTTTACCTTTTTAACACTAAGAAACAGCTTTGTATTCACCTTAAACACTGTTTCAGGACAAGAGATTGTGTTTTAGAATAAAAGGTAATGCATTATAAGAAGAATCTTTACTTTGAAACTGTGTTCTTTCCCTTTTTCACACTAAAACAGATTTGTATTCACCTTAAACACTGTTTCAGGGCAAGAGATTGTGTTTTAGACTAAAACAATGCTTTATAAGAAGAATCTTTACTTTGAAACTTTGTTCTTTACCTTTTTCACACTATGAAACAGCTTTGTATTCACCTTAAACACTGTTTCAGGGCAAGAGATTGTGTTTTAGACTAAAACGTAATGCTTTATAAGAAGAATCTTTACTTTGAAACTCTGTTATTTACCTTTTTCACACTATGAATCAGCTTTGTATTCACCTTAAACACTGTTTCAGGGCAAGAGATTGTGTTGTAGACTAAAAGTTAATGCATTATAATAAGAATCTTTACTTTGAAACTCTGTTCTTTACCTTTTTCACACTATGAAACCGCTTTTTATTCACCTTAAGCACTGTTTTAGGGCAAGAGATTGTGTTTTAGACTAAAACTGCATGCTTTATAAGAAGAATCTTTACTTTGAAACTGTGTTCTTTCCCTTTTTCACACTAAAACAGCTTTGCATTCACCTTAAACTGTTTCAGGGCAAGAGATTGTGTGTGAGACTAAAATGTAATGCATTATAAGAATAATCTTTACTTTGAAACTCTGTTCTTTACCTTTTTCACACTATGAAACAGCTTTGTATTCACCTTAAACACTGTTTCAGGGCAAGAGATTGTGTTTTAGACTAAAACGTAATGCTTTATAAGAAGAATCTTTACTTTGAAACTCTGTTATTTACCCTTTTCACACTATGAAACAGCTTTGTATTCACCTTAAACACTGTTTCAGGGCAAGAGATTGTGTTTTAGACTAAAAGTTAATGCATTATAAGAAGAATCTTTACTTTGAAACTGTGTTCTTTCCCTTTTTCACACTAAAACAGCTTTGCATTCACCTTAAACTGTTTCAGGGCAAGAGATTGTGTGTGAGACTAAAAGGTAATGCATTATAAGAAGAATCTTTACTTTGAAACTCTCTTCTTTACCTTTTTCACACTATGAAACAGCTTTGTATTCACCTTAAACACTGTTTCAGGCCAAGAGATTGTGTTTTAGACTAAAAGTTAATGCATTATAATAAGAATCTTTACTTTGAAACTCTGTTCTTTACCTTTTTCACACTATGAAACAGCTTTGTATTCACCTTAAACACTGTTTCAGGACAAGAGATTGTGTTTTAGACTAAAACTGCATGTTTTATAAGAAGTATCTTTACTTTGAAACTCTGTTCTTTACCTTTTTAACACTAAGAAACAGCTTTGTATTCACCTTAAACACTGTTTCAGGACAAGAGATTGTGTTTTAGAATAAAAGGTAATGCATTATAAGAAGAATCTTTACTTTGAAACTGTGTTCTTTCCCTTTTTCACACTAAAACAGATTTGTATTCACCTTAAACACTGTTTCAGGGCAAGAGATTGTGTTTTAGACTAAAACAATGCTTTATAAGAAGAATCTTTACTTTGAAACTTTGTTCTTTACCTTTTTCACACTATGAAACAGCTTTGTATTCACCTTAAACACTGTTTCAGGGCAAGAGATTGTGTTTTAGACTAAAACGTAATGCTTTATAAGAAGAATCTTTACTTTGAAACTCTGTTATTTACCTTTTTCACACTATGAATCAGCTTTGTATTCACCTTAAACACTGTTTCAGGGCAAGAGATTGTGTTGTAGACTAAAAGTTAATGCATTATAATAAGAATCTTTACTTTGAAACTCTGTTCTTTACCTTTTTCACACTATGAAACCGCTTTGTATTCACCTTAAGCACTGTTTTAGGGCAAGAGATTGTGTTTTAGACTAAAACTGCATGCTTTATAATAAGAATCTTTACTTTGAAACTGTGTTCTTTCCCTTTTTCACACTAAAACAGCTTTGCATTCACCTTAAACTGTTTCAGGGCAAGAGATTGTGTGTGAGACTAAAATGTAATGCATTATAAGAATAATCTTTACTTTGAAACTCTGTTCTTTACCTTTTTCACACTATGAAACAGCTTTGTATTCACCTTAAACACTGTTTCAGGGCAAGAGATTGTGTTTTAGACTAAAACGTAATGCTTTATAAGAAGAATCTTTACTTTGAAACTCTGTTATTTACCCTTTTCACACTATGAAACAGCTTTGTATTCACCTTAAACACTGTTTCAGGGCAAGAGATTGTGTTTTAGACTAAAAGTTAATGCATTATAAGAAGAATCTTTACTTTGAAACTGTGTTCTTTCCCTTTTTCACACTAAAACAGCTTTGCATTCACCTTAAACTGTTTCAGGGCAAGAGATTGTGTGTGAGACTAAAAGGTAATGCATTATAAGAAGAATCTTTACTTTGAAACTCTCTTCTTTACCTTTTTCACACTATGAAACAGATTTGTATTCACCTTAAACACTGTTTCAGGGCAAGAGATTGTGTTTTAGAATAAAACGTAATGCTTTATAAGAAGAATCTTTACTTTGAAAATCTGTTCTTTACCTTTTTCACACTATGAAACAGCTTTGTATTCACCTTAAACACTGTTTCAGGACAAGAGATTGTGTTTTAGACTAAAACGTAATGCTTTATAAGAAGAATATTTACTTTGAAACTCTGTTCTTTACCTTTTTCACACTATGAAACAGCTTTGTATTCAACTTAAACACTGTTTCAGGGCAAGAGATTGTGTTTTAGACTAAAACGTAATGCTTTCTAAGAAGAATCTTTACTTTGAAACTCTGTTCTTTACCTTTTTCACACTATGAAACAGCTTTGTATTCACCTTAAACACTGTTTCAGGCCAAGAGATTGTGTTTTAGACTAAAAGTTAATGCATTATAATAAGAATCTTTACGTTGAAACTCTGTTCTTTACCTTTTTCACACTATGAAACAGCTTTGTATTCACCTTAAACACTGTTTCAGGGCAAGAGATTGTGTTGTAGACTAAAAGTTAATGCATTATAATAAGAATCTTTACTTTGAAACTCTGTTCTTTACCTTTTTCACACTATGAAACCGCTTTGTATTCACCTTAAGCACTGTTTTAGGGCAAGAGATTGTGTTTTAGACTAAAACTGCATGCTTTATAAGAAGAATCTTTACTTTGAAACTGTGTTCTTTCCCTTTTTCACACTAAAACAGCTTTGCATTCACCTTAAACTGTTTCAGGGCAAGAGATTGTGTGTGAGACTAAAATGTAATGCATTATAAGAATAATCTTTACTTTGAAACTCTGTTCTTTACCTTTTTCACACTATGAAACAGCTTTGTATTCACCTTAAACACTGTTTCAGGGCAAGAGATTGTGTTTTAGACTAAAACGTAATGCTTTATAAGAAGAATCTTTACTTTGAAACTCTGTTATTTACCCTTTTCACACTATGAAACAGCTTTGTATTCACCTTAAACACTGTTTCAGGGCAAGAGATTGTGTTTTAGACTAAAAGTTAATGCATTATAAGAAGAATCTTTACTTTGAAACTGTGTTCTTTCCCTTTTTCACACTAAAACAGCTTTGCATTCACCTTAAACTGTTTCAGGGCAAGAGATTGTGTGTGAGACTAAAAGGTAATGCATTATAAGAAGAATCTTTACTTTGAAACTCTCTTCTTTACCTTTTTCACACTATGAAACAGCTTTGTATTCACCTTAAACACTGTTTCAGGCCAAGAGATTGTGTTTTAGACTAAAAGTTAATGCATTATAATAAGAATCTTTACTTTGAAACTCTGTTCTTTACCTTTTTCACACTATGAAACAGCTTTGTATTCAGCTTAAACACTGTTTCAGGACAAGAGATTGTGTTTTAGACTAAAACTGCATGTTTTATAAGAAGTATCTTTACTTTGAAACTCTGTTCTTTACCTTTTTAACACTAAGAAACAGCTTTGTATTCACCTTAAACACTGTTTCAGGACAAGAGATTGTGTTTTAGAATAAAAGGTAATGCATTATAAGAAGAATCTTTACTTTGAAACTGTGTTCTTTCCCTTTTTCACACTAAAACAGATTTGTATTCACCTTAAACACTGTTTCAGGGCAAGAGATTGTGTTTTAGACTAAAACAATGCTTTATAAGAAGAATCTTTACTTTGAAACTTTGTTCTTTACCTTTTTCACACTATGAAACAGCTTTGTATTCACCTTAAACACTGTTTCAGGGCAAGAGATTGTGTTTTAGACTAAAACGTAATGCTTTATAAGAATAATCTTTACTTTGAAACTCTGTTCTTTACCTTTTTCACACTATGAAACAGCTTTGTATTCAACTTAAACACTGTTTCAGGGCAAGAGATTGTGTTTTAGACTAAAACGTAATGCTTTCTAAGAAGAATCTTTACTTTGAAACTCTGTTCTTTACCTTTTTCACACTATGAAACAGCTTTGTATTCACCTTAAACACTGTTTCAGGCCAAGAGATTGTGTTTTAGACTAAAAGTTAATGCATTATAATAAGAATCTTTACTTTGAAACTCTGTTCTTTACCTTTTTCACACTATGAAACAGCTTTGTATTCACCTTAAACACTGTTTCAGGACAAGAGATTGTGTTTTAGACTAAAACTGCATGTTTTATAAGAAGTATCTTTACTTTGAAACTCTGTTCTTTACCTTTTTAACACTAAGAAACAGCTTTGTATTCACCTTAAACACTGTTTCAGGACAAGAGATTGTGTTTTAGAATAAAAGGTAATGCATTATAAGAAGAATCTTTACTTTGAAACTGTGTTCTTTCCCTTTTTCACACTAAAACAGATTTGTATTCACCTTAAACACTGTTTCAGGGCAAGAGATTGTGTTTTAGACTAAAACAATGCTTTATAAGAAGAATCTTTACTTTGAAACTTTATTCTTTACCTTTTTCACACTATGAAACAGCTTTGTATTCACCTTAAACACTGTTTCAGGACAAGAGATTGTGTTTTAGACTAAAACGTAATGCTTTATAAGAAGAATATTTACTTTGAAACTCTGTTCTTTACCTTTTTCACACTATGAAACAGCTTTGTATTCAACTTAAACACTGTTTCAGGGCAAGAGATTGTGTTTTAGACTAAAACGTAATGCTTTATAAGAAGAATCTTTACTTTGAAACTCTGTTCTTTACCTTTTTCACACTATGAAACAGCTTTGTATTCACCTTAAACACTGTTTCAGGCCAAGAGATTGTGTTTTAGACTAAAAGTTAATGCATTATAATAAGAATCTTTACTTTGAAACTCTGTTCTTTACCTTTTTCACACTATGAAACCGCTTTGTATTCACCTTAAACACTGTTTCAGGACAAGAGATTGTGTTTTAGACTAAAACTGCATGCTTTATAAGAAGAATCTTTACTTTGAAACTCTGTTCTTTACCTTTTTAACAATAAGAAACAGCTTTGTATTCACCTTAAACACTGTTTCAGGGCAAGAGATTGTGTTTGAGACTAAAAGGTAATGCTTTATAAGAAGAATCTTTACTTTGAAACTCTGTTCTTTCCCTTTTTCACACTAAAACAGCTTTGCATTCACCTTAAACTGTTTCAGGGCAAGAGATTGTGTGTGAGACTAAAATGTAATGCATTATAAGAAGAATCTTTACTTTGAAACTCTGTTCTTTACCTTTTTCACACTATGAAACAGCTTTGTATTCAACTTAAACACTGTTTCAGGGCAAGAGATTGTGTTTTAGACTAAAACGTAATGCTTTATAATAAGAATCTTTACTTTGAAACTCTGTTCTTTACCTTTTTCACACTATGAAACAGCTTTGTATTCACCTTAAACACTGTTTCAGGCCAAGAGATTGTGTTTTAGACTAAAAGTTAATGCATTATAATAAGAATCTTTACTTTGAAACTCTGTTCTTTACCTTTTTCACACTATGAAACCGCTTTGTATTCACCTTAAACACTGTTTCAGGACAAGAGATTGTGTTTTAGACTAAAACTGCATGCTTTATAAGAAGAATCTTTACTTTGAAACTCTGTTCTTTACCTTTTTAACAATAAGAAACAGCTTTGTATTCACCTTAAACACTGTTTCAGGGCAAGAGATTGTGTTTGAGACTAAAAGGTAATGCTTTATAAGAAGAATCTTTACTTTGAAACTCTGTTCTTTCCCTTTTTCACACTAAAACAGCTTTGCATTCACCTTAAACTGTTTCAGGGCAAGAGATTGTGTGTGAGACTAAAATGTAATGCATTATAAGAAGAATCTTTACTTTGAAACTCTGTTCTTTACCTTTTTCACACTATGAAACAGCTTTGTATTCAACTTAAACACTGTTTCAGGGCAAGAGATTGTGTTTTAGACTAAAACGTAATGCTTTATAATAAGAATCTTTACTTTGAAACTCTGTTCTTTACCTTTTTCACACTATGAAACAGCTTTGTATTCACCTTAAACACTGTTTCAGGCCAATAGATTGTGTTTTAGACTAAAAGTTAATGCATTATAATAAGAATCTTTACTTTGAAACTCTGTTCTTTACCTTTTTCACACTATGAAACCGCTTTGTATTCACCTTAAGCACTGTTTCAGGGCAAGAGATTGTGTTTTAGACTAAAACTGCATGCTTTATAAGAAGAATCTTTACTTTGAAACTGTGTTCTTTCCCTTTTTCACACTAAAACAGCTTTGCATTCACCTTAAACTGTTTCAGGGCAAGAGATTGTGTGTGAGACTAAAAATTAATGCATTATAAGAAGAATCTTTACTTTGAAACTCTGTTCTTTACCTTTTTCACACTATGAAACAGCTTTGTATTCGCCTTAAACACTGTTTCAGGACAAGAGATTGTGTTTTACAATAAAAGGTACTGCATTATAAGAAGAATCTTTACTTTGAAACTCTGTTCTTTACCTTTTTAACACTGTGAAACAGCTCTGTATTCACCTTAAACACTGTTTCAGGGCAAGAGATTGTGTTTTAGACTAAAAGGTAATGCATTATAAGAAGAATCTTTACTTTGAAACTCTCTTCTTTACCTTTTTCACACTATGAAACAGCTTTGTATTCACCTTAAACACTGTTTCAGGGCAAGAGATTGTGTTTTAGACTAAAAGTTAATGCATTATAAGAAGAATCTTTACTTTGAAACTGTGTTCTTTCCCTTTTTCACACTAAAACAGCTTTGCATTCACCTTAAACTGTTTCAGGGCAAGAGATTGTGTGTGAGACTAAAATGTAATGCATTATAAGAAGAATCTTTACTTTGAAACTCTGTTCTTTACCTTTTTCACACTATGAAACAGCTTTGTATTCGCATTAAACACTGTTTCAGGACAAGAGATTGTGTTTTAGAATAAAAGGTAATGCATTATAAGAAGAATCTTTACTTTGAAACTCTCTTCTTTACCTTTTTCACACTATGAAACAGATTTGTATTCACCTTAAACACTGTTTCAGGGCAAGAGATTGTGTTTTAGACTAAAACAATGCTTTATAAGAAGAATCTTTACTTTGAAACTTTGTTCTTTACCTTTTTCACACTATGAAACAGCTTTGTATTCACCTTAAACACTGTTTCAGGACAAGAGATTTTGTTTTAGACTAAAAGTTAATGCATTATAATAAGAATCTTTACTTTGAAACTCTGTTCTTTACCTTTTTCACACTATGAAACCGCTTTGTATTCACCTTAAGCACTGTTTCAGGGCAAGAGATTGTGTTTTAGACTAAAACTGCATGCTTTATAAGAAGAATCTTTACTTTGAAACTGTGTTCTTTCCCTTTTTCACACTAAAACATCTTTGCATTCACCTTAAACTGTTTCAGGGCAAGAGATTGTGTGTGAGACTAAAATGTAATGCATTATAAGAATAATCTTTACTTTGAAACTCTGTTCTTTACCTTTTTCGCACTATGAAACAGCTTTGTATTCACCTGAAACACTGTTTCAGGGCAAGAGATTGTGTTTTAGACTAAAACGTAATGCTTTATAAGAAGAATCTTTACTTTGAAACTCTGTTATTTTTCTTTTTCACACTATGAAACAGCTTTGTATTCACCTTAAACACTGTTTAAGGGCAAGAGATTGTTTTTTAGACTAAAACGTAATGCTTTATAAGAAGAATCTTTACTTTGAAAATCTGTTATTTACCTTTTTCACACTATGAAACAGCTTTGTATTCACCTTAAACACTGTTTCAGGGCAAGAGATTGTGTTTTAGACTAAAAGTTAATGCATTATAAGAAGAATCTTTACTTTGAAACTGTGTTCTTTCCCTTTTTCACATTAAAACAGCTTTGCATTCACCTTAAACTGTTTCAGGGCAAGAGATTGTGTGTGAGACTAAAATGTAATGCATTATAAGAAGAATCTTTACTTTGAAACTCTGTTCTTTACCTTTTTAACAATAAGAAACAGATTTGTATTCACCTTAAACACTGTTTCAGGGCAAGAGATTGTGTTTGAGACTAAAAGGTAATGCTTTATAAGAAGAATCTTTACTTTGAAACTGTGTTCTTTCCCTTTTTCACACTAAAACAGCTTTGCATTCACCTTAAACTGTTTCAGGGCAAGAGATTGTGTGTGAGACTAAAATGTAATGCATTATAAGAAGAATCTTTACTTTGAAACTCTGTTCTTTACCTTTTTCACACTATGAAACAGCTTTGTATTCGCCTTAAACACTGTTTCAGGACAAGAGATTGTGTTTTAGAATAAAAGGTAATGCATTATAAGAAGAATCTTTACTTTGAAACTCTGTTCTTTACCTTTTTAACACTGTGAAACAGCTCTGTATTCACCTTAAACACTGTTTCAGGGCAAGAGATTGTGTTTTAGACTAAAAGGTAATGCATTATAAGAAGAATCTTTACTTTGAAACTCTCTTCTTTACCTTTTTCACACTATGAAACAGATTTGTATTCACCTTAAACACTGTTTCAGGGCAAGAGATTGTGTTTTAGACTAAAACAATGCTTTATAAGAAGAATCTTTACTTTGAAACTTTATTCTTTACCTTTTTCACACTATGAAACAGCTTTGTATTCACCTTAAACACTGTTTCAGGACAAGAGATTGTGTTTTAGACTAAAACGTAATGCTTTATAAGAAGAATATTTACTTTGAAACTCTGTTCTTTACCTTTTTCACACTATGAAACAGCTTTGTATTCAACTTAAACACTGTTTCAGGGCAAGAGATTGTGTTTTAGACTAAAACGTAATGCTTTATAAGAAGAATCTTTACTTTGAAACTCTGTTCTTTACCTTTTTCACACTATGAAACAGCTTTGTATTCACCTTAAACACTGTTTCAGGCCAAGAGATTGTGTTTTAGACTAAAAGTTAATGCATTATAATAAGAATCTTTACTTTGAAACTCTGTTCTTTACCTTTTTCACACTATGAAACCGCTTTGTATTCACCTTAAACACTGTTTCAGGACAAGAGATTGTGTTTTAGACTAAAACTGCATGCTTTATAAGAAGAATCTTTACTTTGAAACCCTGTTCTTTACCTTTTTAACAATAAGAAACAGCTTTGTATTCACCTTAAACACTGTTTCAGGGCAAGAGATTGTGTTTGAGACTAAAAGGTAATGCTTTATAAGAAGAATCTTTACTTTGAAACTGTGTTCTTTCCCTTTTTCACACTAAAACAGCTTTGCATTCACCTTAAACTGTTTCAGGGCAAGAGATTGTGTGTGAGACTAAAATGTAATGCATTATAAGAAGAATCTTTACTTTGAAACTCTGTTCTTTACCTTTTTCACACTATGAAACAGCTTTGTATTCACCTTAAACACTGTTTCAGGACAAGAGATTGTGTTTTAGGCTAAAACTGCATGCTTTATAAGAAGAATCTTTACTTTGAAACTGTGTTCTTTACCTTTTTCACACTATGAAACAGCTTTGTATTCGCCTTAAACACTGTTTCCGGACAAGAGATTGTGTTTTAGAATAAAAGGTAATGCATTATAAGAAGAATCTTTACTTTGAAACTCTGTTCTTTACCTTTTTAACACTGTGAAACAGCTCTGTATTCACCTTAAACACTGTTTCAGGGCAAGAGATTGTGTTTTAGACTAAAAGGTAATGCATTATAAGAAGAATCTTTACTTTGAAACTCTCTTCTTTACCTTTTTCACACTATGAAACAGATTTGTATTCACCTTAAACACTGTTTCAGGGCAAGAGATTGTGTTTTTGACTAAAACAATGCTTTATAAGAAGAATCTTTACTTTGAAACTTTGTTCTTTACCTTTTTCACACTATGAAACAGCTTTGTATTCACCTTAAACACTGTTTCAGGACAAGAGATTGTGTTTTAGACTAAAACGTAATGCTTTATAAGAAGAATATTTACTTTGAAACTCTGTTCTTTACCTTTTTCACACTATGAAACAGCTTTGTATTCAACTTAAACACTGTTTCAGGGCAAGAGATTGTGTTTTAGATTAAAACGTAATGCTTTATAAGAAGAATCTTTACTTTGAAACTCTGTTCTTTACCTTTTTCACACTATGAAACAGCTTTGTATTCACCTTAAACACTGTTTCAGGGCAAGAGATTGTGTTTTAGACTAAAAGTGAATGCATTATAATAAGAATCTTTACTTTGAAACTCTGTTCTTTACCTTTTTCACACTATGAAACCGCTTTGTATTCACCTTAAACACTGTTTCAGGACAAGAGATTGTGTTTTAGACTAAAACTGCATGCTTTATAAGAAGAATCTTTACTTTGAAACTCTGTTCTTTACCTTTTTAACAATAAGAAACAGCTTTGTATTCACCTTAAACACTGTTTCAGGGCAAGAGATTGTGTTTGAGACTAAAAGGTAATGCTTTATAAGAAGAATCTTTACTTTGAAACTGTGTTCTTTCCCTTTTTCACACTAAAACAGCTTTGCATTCACCTTAAACTGTTTCAGGGCAAGAGATTGTGTTTTAGACTAAAAGGTAATGCATTATAAGAAGAATCTTTACTTTGAAACTCTCTTCTTTACCTTTTTCACACTATGAAACAGATTTGTATTCACCTTAAACACTGTTTCAGGGCAAGAGATTGTGTTTTAGACTAAAACAATGCTTTATAAGAAGAATCTTTACTTTGAAACTTTGTTCTTTACCTTTTTCACACTATGAAACAGCTTTGTATTCACCTTAAACACTGTTTCAGGGCAAGAGATTGTGTTTTAGACTAAAACGTAATGCTTTATAAGAATAATCTTTACTTTGAAACTCTGTTCTTTACCTTTTTCACACTATGAAACAGCTTTGTATTCACCTTAAACACTGTTTCAGGGCAAGAGATTGTGTTTTAGACTAAAACGTAATGCTTTATAAGAAGAATCTTTACTTTGAAACTCTGTTATTTACCTTTTTCACACTATGAAACAGCTTTGTATTCACCTTAAACACTGTTTCAGGGCAAGAGATTGTGTTTTAGACTAAAAGTTAATGCATTATAATAAGAATCTTTACTTTGAAATTCTGTTCTTAACCTTTTTCACACTATGAAACCGCTTTGTATTCACCTTAAACACTGTTTCAGGACAAGAGATTGTGTTTTCGACTACAACTGCATGCTTTATAAGAAGAATCTTTACTTTGAAACTCTGTTCTTTACCTTTTTAACAATAAGAAACAGATTTGTATTCAACTTAAACACTGTTTCAGGGCAAGAGATTGTGTTTGAGACTAAAAGGTAATGCTTTATAAGAAGAATCTTTACTTTGAAACTCTGTTCTTTACCTTTTTCACACTATGAAACAGCTTTGTATTCACCTTAAACACTGTTTCAGGGCAAGAGATTGTGTTTTAGAATAAAACTTAATGCTTTATAAGAAGAATCTTTACTTTGACACTCTGTTATTTACCTTTTTCACACTATGAAACAGCTTTGTATTCACCTTAAACACTGTTTCAGGGCAAGAGATTGTGTTTTAGACTAAAAGTTAATGCATTATAATAAGAATCTTTACTTTGAAATTCTGTTCTTAACCTTTTTCACACTATGAAACCGCTTTGTATTCACCTTAAACACTGTTTCAGGACAAGAGATTGTGTTTTAGACTACAACTGCATGCTTTATAAGAAGAATCTTTACTTTGAAACTCTGTTATTTACCTTTTTAACAATAAGAAACAGATTTGTATTCAACTTAAACACTGTTTCAGGGCAAGAGATTGTGTTTGAGACTAAAAGGTAATGCTTTATAAGAAGAATCTTTACTTTGAAACTGTGTTCTTTCCCTTTTTCACACTAAAACAGCTTTGCATTCACCTTAAACTGTTTCAGGGCAAGAGATTGTGTGTGAGACTAAAATGTAATGCATTATAAGAAGAATCTTTACTTTGAAACTCTGTTCTTTACCTTTTTCACACTATGAAACAGCTTTGTATTCGCCTTAAACACTGTTTCAGGACAAGAGATTGTGTTTTAGAATAAAAGGTAATGCATTATAAGAAGAATCTTTACTTTGAAACTCTGTTCTTTACCTTTTTAACACTGTGAAACAGCTCTGTATTCACCTTAAACACTGTTTCAGGGCAAGAGATTGTGTTTTAGACTAAAAGGTAATGCATTATAAGAAGAATCTTTACTTTGAAACTCTCTTCTTTACCTTTTTCACACTATGAAACAGATTTGTATTCACCTTAAACACTGTTTCAGGGCAAGAGATTGTGTTTTAGACTAAAACAATGCTTTATAAGAAGAATCTTTACTTTGAAACTTTATTCTTTACCTTTTTCACACTATGAAACAGCTTTGTATTCACCTTAAACACTGTTTCAGGACAAGAGATTGTGTTTTAGACTAAAACGTAATGCTTTATAAGAAGAATATTTACTTTGAAACTCTGTTCTTTACCTTTTTCACACTATGAAACAGCTTTGTATTCAACTTAAACACTGTTTCAGGGCAAGAGATTGTGTTTTAGACTAAAACTGCATGTTTTATAAGAAGTATCTTTACTTTGAAACTCTGTTCTTTACCTTTTTAACACTAAGAAACAGCTTTGTATTCACCTTAAACACTGTTTCAGGACAAGAGATTGTGTTTTAGAATAAAAGGTAATGCATTATAAGAAGAATCTTTACTTTGAAACTGTGTTCTTTCCCTTTTTCACACTAAAACAGATTTGTATTCACCTTAAACACTGTTTCAGGGCAAGAGATTGTGTTTTAGACTAAAACAATGCTTTATAAGAAGAATCTTTACTTTGAAACTTTGTTCTTTACCTTTTTCACACTATGAAACAGCTTTGTATTCACCTTAAACACTGTTTCAGGGCAAGAGATTGTGTTTTAGACTAAAACGTAATGCTTTATAAGAAGAATCTTTACTTTGAAACTCTGTTATTTACCTTTTTCACACTATGAATCAGCTTTGTATTCACCTTAAACACTGTTTCAGGGCAAGAGATTGTGTTGTAGACTAAAAGTTAATGCATTATAATAAGAATCTTTACTTTGAAACTCTGTTCTTTACCTTTTTCACACTATGAAACCGCTTTGTATTCACCTTAAGCACTGTTTTAGGGCAAGAGATTGTGTTTTAGACTAAAACTGCATGCTTTATAAGAAGAATCTTTACTTTGAAACTGTGTTCTTTCCCTTTTTCACACTAAAACAGCTTTGCATTCACCTTAAACTGTTTCAGGGCAAGAGATTGTGTGTGAGACTAAAATGTAATGCATTATAAGAAGAATCTTTACTTTGAAACTCTGTTCTTTACCTTTTTAACAATAAGAAACAGATTTGTATTCACCTTAAACACTGTTTCAGGGCAAGAGATTGTGTTTGAGACTAAAAGGTAATGCTTTATAAGAAGAATCTTTACTTTGAAACTGTGTTCTTTCCCTTTTTCACACTAAAACAGCTTTGCATTCACCTTAAACTGTTTCAGGGCAAGAGATTGTGTGTGAGACTAAAATGTAATGCATTATAAGAAGAATCTTTACTTTGAAACTCTGTTCTTTACCTTTTTCACACTATGAAACAGCTTTGTATTCGCCTTAAACACTGTTTCAGGACAAGAGATTGTGTTTTAGAATAAAAGGTAATGCATTATAAGAAGAATCTTTACTTTGAAACTCTGTTCTTTACCTTTTTAACACTGTGAAACAGCTCTGTATTCACCTTAAACACTGTTTCAGGGCAAGAGATTGTGTTTTAGACTAAAAGGTAATGCATTATAAGAAGAATCTTTACTTTGAAACTCTCTTCTTTACCTTTTTCACACTATGAAACAGATTTGTATTCACCTTAAACACTGTTTCAGGGCAAGAGATTGTGTTTTAGACTAAAACAATGCTTTATAAGAAGAATCTTTACTTTGAAACTTTATTCTTTACCTTTTTCACACTATGAAACAGCTTTGTATTCACCTTAAACACTGTTTCAGGACAAGAGATTGTGTTTTAGACTAAAACGTAATGCTTTATAAGAAGAATATTTACTTTGAAACTCTGTTCTTTACCTTTTTCACACTATGAAACAGCTTTGTATTCAACTTAAACACTGTTTCAGGGCAAGAGATTGTGTTTTAGACTAAAACGTAATGCTTTATAAGAAGAATCTTTACTTTGAAACTCTGTTCTTTACCTTTTTCACACTATGAAACAGCTTTGTATTCACCTTAAACACTGTTTCAGGCCAAGAGATTGTGTTTTAGACTAAAAGTTAATGCATTATAATAAGAATCTTTACTTTGAAACTCTGTTCTTTACCTTTTTCACACTATGAAACCGCTTTGTATTCACCTTAAACACTGTTTCAGGACAAGAGATTGTGTTTTAGACTAAAACTGCATGCTTTATAAGAAGAATCTTTACTTTGAAACTCTGTTCTTTACCTTTTTAACAATAAGAAACAGCTTTGTATTCACCTTAAACACTGTTTCAGGGCAAGAGATTGTGTTTGAGACTAAAAGGTAATGCTTTATAAGAAGAATCTTTACTTTGAAACTGTGTTCTTTCCCTTTTTCACACTAAAACAGCTTTGCATTCACCTTAAACTGTTTCAGGGCAAGAGATTGTGTGTGAGACTAAAATGTAATGCATTATAAGAAGAATCTTTACTTTGAAACTCTGTTCTTTACCTTTTTCACACTATGAAACAGCTTTGTATTCACCTTAAACACTGTTTCAGGACAAGAGATTGTGTTTTAGACTAAAACTGCATGTTTTATAAGAAGTATCTTTACTTTGAAACTCTGTTCTTTACCTTTTTAACACTAAGAAACAGCTTTGTATTCACCTTAAACACTGTTTCAGGACAAGAGATTGTGTTTTAGAATAAAAGGTAATGCATTATAAGAAGAATCTTTACTTTGAAACTGTGTTCTTTCCCTTTTTCACACTAAAACAGATTTGTATTCACCTTAAACACTGTTTCAGGGCAAGAGATTGTGTTTTAGACTAAAACAATGCTTTATAAGAAGAATCTTTACTTTGAAACTTTGTTCTTTACCTTTTTCACACTATGAAACAGCTTTGTATTCACCTTAAACACTGTTTCAGGGCAAGAGATTGTGTTTTAGACTAAAACGTAATACTTTATGAGAAGAATCTTTACTTTGAAACTCTGTTATTTACCTTTTTCACACTATGAAACAGCTTTGTATTCACCTTAAACACTGTTTCAGGGCAAGAGATTGTGTTGTAGACTAAAAGTTAATGCATTATAATAAGAATCTTTACTTTGAAACTCTGTTCTTTACCTTTTTCACACTATGAAACCGCTTTGTATTCACCTTAAGCACTGTTTCAGGGCAAGAGATTGTGTTTTAGACTAAAACTGCATGCTTTATAAGAAGAATCTTTACTTTGAAACTGTGTTCTTTCCCTTTTTCACACTAAAACAGCTTTGCATTCACCTTAAACTGTTTCAGGGCAAGAAATTGTGTGTGAGACTAAAACGTAATGCTTTATAAGAAGAATCTTTACTTTGAAACTCTGTTATTTACCTTTTTCACACTATGAAACAGCTTTGTATTCACCTTAAACACTGTTTAAGGGCAAGAGATTGTGTTTTAGACTAAAACGTAATGCTTTATAAGAAGAATCTTTACTTTGAAACTCTGTTATTTACCTTTTTCACACTATGAAACAGCTTTGTATTCACCTTAAACACTGTTTCAGGGCAAGAGATTGTGTTTTAGACTAAAAGTTAATGCATTATAAGAAGAATCTTTACTTTGAAACTGTGTTCTTTCCCTTTTTCACACTAAAACAGCTTTGCATTCACCTTAAACTGTTTCAGGGCAAGAGATTGTGTGTGAGACTAAAAGGTAATGCATTATAAGAAGAATCTTTACTTTGAAACTCTCTTCTTTACCTTTTTCACACTATGAAACAGATTTGTATTCACCTTAAACACTGTTTCAGGGCAAGAGATTGTGTTTTAGAATAAAAGGTAATGCATTATAAGAAGAATCTTTACTTTGAAACTCTGTTCTTTACCTTTTTAACACTGTGAAACAGCTCTGTATTCACCTTAAACACTGTTTCAGGGCAAGAGATTGTGTTTTAGACTAAAAGGTAATGCATTATAAGAAGAATCTTTACTTTGAAACTCTCTTCTTTACCTTTTTCACACTATGAAACAGATTTGTATTCACCTTAAACACTGTTTCAGGGCAAGAGATTGTGTTTTAGACTAAAACAATGCTTTATAAGAAGAATCTTTACTTTGAAACTTTATTCTTTACCTTTTTCACACTATGAAACAGCTTTGTATTCACCTTAAACACTGTTTCAGGACAAGAGATTGTGTTTTAGACTAAAACGTAATGCTTTATAAGAAGAATATTTACTTTGAAACTCTGTTCTTTACCTTTTTCACACTATGAAACAGCTTTGTATTCAACTTAAACACTGTTTCAGGGCAAGAGATTGTGTTTTAGACTAAAACGTAATGCTTTATAAGAAGAATCTTTACTTTGAAACTCTGTTCTTTACCTTTTTCACACTATGAAACAGCTTTGTATTCACCTTAAACACTGTTTCAGGCCAAGAGATTGTGTTTTAGACTAAAAGTTAATGCATTATAATAAGAATCTTTACTTTGAAACTGTGTTCTTTCCCTTTTTCACACTATGAAACAGCTTTGTATTCACCTTAAACACTGTTTCAGGACAAGAGATTGTGTTTTAGACTAAAACTGCATGTTTTATAAGAAGTATCTTTACTTTGAAACTCTGTTCTTTACCTTTTTAACACTAAGAAACAGCTTTGTATTCACCTTAAACACTGTTTCAGGACAAGAGATTGTGTTTTAGAATAAAAGGTAATGCATTATAAGAAGAATCTTTACTTTGAAACTGTGTTCTTTCCCTTTTTCACACTAAAACAGATTTGTATTCACCTTAAACACTGTTTCAGGGCAAGAGATTGTGTTTTAGACTAAAACAATGCTTTATAAGAAGAATCTTTACTTTGAAACTTTGTTCTTTACCTTTTTCACACTATGAAACAGCTTTGTATTCACCTTAAACACTGTTTCAGGGCAAGAGATTGTGTTTTAGACTAAAACGTAATGCTTTATAAGAAGAATCTTTACTTTGAAACTCTGTTATTTACCTTTTTCACACTATGAATCAGCTTTGTATTCACCTTAAACACTGTTTCAGGGCAAGAGATTGTGTTGTAGACTAAAAGTTAATGCATTATAATAAGAATCTTTACTTTGAAACTCTGTTCTTTACCTTTTTCACACTATGAAACCGCTTTGTATTCACCTTAAGCACTGTTTTAGGGCAAGAGATTGTGTTTTAGACTAAAACTGCATGCTTTATAAGAAGAATCTTTACTTTGAAACTGTGTTCTTTCCCTTTTTCACACTAAAACAGCTTTGCATTCATCTTAAACTGTTTCAGGGCAAGAGATTGTGTGTGAGACTAAAATGTAATGCATTATAAGAATAATCTTTACTTTGAAACTCTGTTCTTTACCTTTTTCACACTATGAAACAGCTTTGTATTCACCTTAAACACTGTTTCAGGGCAAGAGATTGTGTTTTAGACTAAAACGTAATGCTTTATAAGAAGAATCTTTACTTTGAAACTCTGTTATTTACCCTTTTCACACTATGAAACAGCTTTGTATTCACCTTAAACACTGTTTCAGGGCAAGAGATTGTGTTTTAGACTAAAAGTTAATGCATTATAAGAAGAATCTTTACTTTGAAACTGTGTTCTTTCCCTTTTTCACACTAAAACAGCTTTGCATTCACCTTAAACTGTTTCAGGGCAAGAGATTGTGTGTGAGACTAAAAGGTAATGCATTATAAGAAGAATCTTTACTTTGAAACTCTCTTCTTTACCTTTTTCACACTATGAAACAGCTTTGTATTCACCTTAAACACTGTTTCAGGCCAAGAGATTGTGTTTTAGACTAAAACAATGCTTTATAAGAAGAATCTTTACTTTGAAACTTTATTCTTTACCTTTTTCACACTATGAAACAGCTTTGTATTCACCTTAAACACTGTTTCAGGACAAGAGATTGTGTTTTAGACTAAAACGTAATGCTTTATAAGAAGAATATTTACTTTGAAACTCTGTTCTTTACCTTTTTCACACTATGAAACAGCTTTGTATTCAACTTAAACACTGTTTCAGGGCAAGAGATTGTGTTTTAGACTAAAACGTAATGCTTTATAAGAAGAATCTTTACTTTGAAACTCTGTTCTTTACCTTTTTCACACTATGAAACAGCTTTGTATTCACCTTAAACACTGTTTCAGGCCAAGAGATTGTGTTTTAGACTAAAAGTTAATGCATTATAATAAGAATCTTTACTTTGAAACTCTGTTCTTTACCTTTTTCACACTATGAAACCGCTTTGTATTCACCTTAAACACTGTTTCAGGACAAGAGATTGTGTTTTAGACTAAAACTGCATGCTTTATAAGAAGAATCTTTACTTTGAAACTCTGTTCTTTACCTTTTTAACAATAAGAAACAGCTTTGTATTCACCTTAAACACTGTTTCAGGGCAAGAGATTGTGTTTGAGACTAAAAGGTAATGCTTTATAAGAAGAATCTTTACTTTGAAACTGTGTTCTTTCCCTTTTTCACACTAAAACAGCTTTGCATTCACCTTAAACTGTTTCAGGGCAAGAGATTGTGTGTGAGACTAAAATGTAATGCATTATAAGAAGAATCTTTACTTTGAAACTCTGTTCTTTACCTTTTTCACACTATGAAACAGCTTTGTATTCACCTTAAACACTGTTTCAGGACAAGAGATTGTGTTTTAGACTAAAACTGCATGTTTTATAAGAAGTATCTTTACTTTGAAACTCTGTTCTTTGCCTTTTTAACACTAAGAAACAGCTTTGTATTCACCTTAAACACTGTTTCAGGACAAGAGATTGTGTTTTAGAATAAAAGGTAATGCATTATAAGAAGAATCTTTACTTTGAAACTGTGTTCTTTCCCTTTTTCACACTAAAACAGATTTGTATTCACCTTAAACACTGTTTCAGGGCAAGAGATTGTGTTTTAGACTAAAACAATGCTTTATAAGAAGAATCTTTACTTTGAAACTTTGTTCTTTACCTTTTTCACACTATGAAACAGCTTTGTATTCACCTTAAACACTGTTTCAGGGCAAGAGATTGTGTTTTAGACTAAAACTGCATGCTTTATCAGAAGAATCTTTACTTTGAAACTGTGTTCTTTCCCTTTTTCACACTAAAACAGCTTTGCATTCACCTTAAACTGTTTCAGGGCAAGAGATTGTGTGTGAGACTAAAACGTAATGCTTTATAAGAAGAATCTTTACTTTGAAACTCTGTTATTTACCTTTTTCACACTATGAAACAGCTTTGTATTCACCTTAAACACTGTTTAAGGGCAAGAGATTGTGTTTTAGACTAAAACGTAATGCTTTATAAGAAGAATCTTTACTTTGAAACTCTGTTATTTACCTTTTTCACACTATGAAACAGCTTTGTATTCACCTTAAACACTGTTTCAGGGCAAGAGATTGTGTTTTAGACTAAAAGTTAATGCATTATAAGAAGAATATTTACTTTGAAACTGTGTTCTTTCCCTTTTTCACACTAAAACAGCTTTGCATTCACCTTAAACTGTTTCAGGGCAAGAGATTGTGTGTGAGACTAAAAGGTAATGCATTATAAGAAGAATCTTTACTTTGAAACTCTCTTCTTTACCTTTTTCACACTATGAAACAGATTTGTATTCACCTTAAACACTGTTTCAGGGCAAGAGATTGTGTTTTAGAATAAAATGTAATGCTTTATAAGAAGAATCTTTACTTTGAAAATCTGTTCTTTACCTTTTTCACACTATGAAACAGCTTTGTATTCACCTTAAACACTGTTTCAGGACAAGAGATTGTGTTTTAGACTAAAACGTAATGCTTTATAAGAAGAATATTTACTTTGAAACTCTGTTCTTTACCTTTTTCACACTATGAAACAGCTTTGTATTCAACTTAAACACTGTTTCAGGGCAAGAGATTGTGTTTTAGACTAAAACGTAATGCTTTCTAAGAAGAATCTTTACTTTGAAACTCTGTTCTTTACCTTTTTCACACTATGAAACAGCTTTGTATTCACCTTAAACACTGTTTCAGGCCAAGAGATTGTGTTTTAGACTAAAAGTTAATGCATTATAATAAGAATCTTTACTTTGAAACTCTGTTCTTTACCTTTTTCACACTATGAAACAGCTTTGTATTCACCTTAAACACTGTTTCAGGACAAGAGATTGTGTTTTAGACTAAAACTGCATGTTTTATAAGAAGTATCTTTACTTTGAAACTCTGTTCTTTACCTTTTTAACACTAAGAAACAGCTTTGTATTCACCTTAAACACTGTTTCAGGACAAGAGATTGTGTTTTAGAATAAAAGGTAATGCATTATAAGAAGAATCTTTACTTTGAAACTGTGTTCTTTCCCTTTTTCACACTAAAACAGATTTGTATTCACCTTAAACACTGTTTCAGGGCAAGAGATTGTGTTTTAGACTAAAACAATGCTTTATAAGAAGAATCTTTACTTTGAAACTTTGTTCTTTACCTTTTTCACACTATGAAACAGCTTTGTATTCACCTTAAACACTGTTTCAGGGCAAGAGATTGTGTTTTAGACTAAAACGTAATGCTTTATAAGAAGAATCTTTACTTTGAAACTCTGTTATTTACCTTTTTCACACTATGAATCAGCTTTGTATTCACCTTAAACACTGTTTCAGGGCAAGAGATTGTGTTGTAGACTAAAAGTTAATGCATTATAATAAGAATCTTTACTTTGAAACTCTGTTCTTTACCTTTTTCACACTATGAAACCGCTTTGTATTCACCTTAAGCACTGTTTTAGGGCAAGAGATTGTGTTTTAGACTAAAACTGCATGCTTTATAAGAAGAATCTTTACTTTGAAACTGTGTTCTTTCCCTTTTTCACACTAAAACAGCTTTGCATTCATCTTAAACTGTTTCAGGGCAAGAGATTGTGTGTGAGACTAAAATGTAATGCATTATAAGAATAATCTTTACTTTGAAACTCTGTTCTTTACCTTTTTCACACTATGAAACAGCTTTGTATTCACCTTAAACACTGTTTCAGGGCAAGAGATTGTGTTTTAGACTAAAACGTAATGCTTTATAAGAAGAATCTTTACTTTGAAACTCTGTTATTTACCCTTTTCACACTATGAAACAGCTTTGTATTCACCTTAAACACTGTTTCAGGGCAAGAGATTGTGTTTTAGACTAAAAGTTAATGCATTATAAGAAGAATCTTTACTTTGAAACTGTGTTCTTTCCCTTTTTCACACTAAAACAGCTTTGCATTCACCTTAAACTGTTTCAGGGCAAGAGATTGTGTGTGAGACTAAAAGGTAATGCATTATAAGAAGAATCTTTACTTTGAAACTCTCTTCTTTACCTTTTTCACACTATGAAACAGCTTTGTATTCACCTTAAACACTGTTTCAGGCCAAGAGATTGTGTTTTAGACTAAAACAATGCTTTATAAGAAGAATCTTTACTTTGAAACTTTATTCTTTACCTTTTTCACACTATGAAACAGCTTTGTATTCACCTTAAACACTGTTTCAGGACAAGAGATTGTGTTTTAGACTAAAACGTAATGCTTTATAAGAAGAATATTTACTTTGAAACTCTGTTCTTTACCTTTTTCACACTATGAAACAGCTTTGTATTCAACTTAAACACTGTTTCAGGGCAAGAGATTGTGTTTTAGACTAAAACGTAATGCTTTATAAGAAGAATCTTTACTTTGAAACTCTGTTCTTTACCTTTTTCACACTATGAAACAGCTTTGTATTCACCTTAAACACTGTTTCAGGCCAAGAGATTGTGTTTTAGACTAAAAGTTAATGCATTATAATAAGAATCTTTACTTTGAAACTCTGTTCTTTACCTTTTTCACACTATGAAACCGCTTTGTATTCACCTTAAACACTGTTTCAGGACAAGAGATTGTGTTTTAGACTAAAACTGCATGCTTTATAAGAAGAATCTTTACTTTGAAACTCTGTTCTTTACCTTTTTAACAATAAGAAACAGCTTTGTATTCACCTTAAACACTGTTTCAGGGCAAGAGATTGTGTTTGAGACTAAAAGGTAATGCTTTATAAGAAGAATCTTTACTTTGAAACTGTGTTCTTTCCCTTTTTCACACTAAAACAGCTTTGCATTCACCTTAAACTGTTTCAGGGCAAGAGATTGTGTGTGAGACTAAAATGTAATGCATTATAAGAAGAATCTTTACTTTGAAACTCTGTTCTTTACCTTTTTCACACTATGAAACAGCTTTGTATTCACCTTAAACACTGTTTCAGGACAAGAGATTGTGTTTTAGACTAAAACTGCATGTTTTATAAGAAGTATCTTTACTTTGAAACTCTGTTCTTTGCCTTTTTAACACTAAGAAACAGCTTTGTATTCACCTTAAACACTGTTTCAGGACAAGAGATTGTGTTTTAGAATAAAAGGTAATGCATTATAAGAAGAATCTTTACTTTGAAACTGTGTTCTTTCCCTTTTTCACACTAAAACAGATTTGTATTCACCTTAAACACTGTTTCAGGGCAAGAGATTGTGTTTTAGACTAAAACAATGCTTTATAAGAAGAATCTTTACTTTGAAACTTTGTTCTTTACCTTTTTCACACTATGAAACAGCTTTGTATTCACCTTAAACACTGTTTCAGGGCAAGAGATTGTGTTTTAGACTAAAACTGCATGCTTTATCAGAAGAATCTTTACTTTGAAACTGTGTTCTTTCCCTTTTTCACACTAAAACAGCTTTGCATTCACCTTAAACTGTTTCAGGGCAAGAGATTGTGTGTGAGACTAAAACGTAATGCTTTATAAGAAGAATCTTTACTTTGAAACTCTGTTATTTACCTTTTTCACACTATGAAACAGCTTTGTATTCACCTTAAACACTGTTTAAGGGCAAGAGATTGTGTTTTAGACTAAAACGTAATGCTTTATAAGAAGAATCTTTACTTTGAAACTCTGTTATTTACCTTTTTCACACTATGAAACAGCTTTGTATTCACCTTAAACACTGTTTCAGGGCAAGAGATTGTGTTTTAGACTAAAAGTTAATGCATTATAAGAAGAATATTTACTTTGAAACTGTGTTCTTTCCCTTTTTCACACTAAAACAGCTTTGCATTCACCTTAAACTGTTTCAGGGCAAGAGATTGTGTGTGAGACTAAAAGGTAATGCATTATAAGAAGAATCTTTACTTTGAAACTCTCTTCTTTACCTTTTTCACACTATGAAACAGATTTGTATTCACCTTAAACACTGTTTCAGGGCAAGAGATTGTGTTTTAGAATAAAATGTAATGCTTTATAAGAAGAATCTTTACTTTGAAAATCTGTTCTTTACCTTTTTCACACTATGAAACAGCTTTGTATTCACCTTAAACACTGTTTCAGGACAAGAGATTGTGTTTTAGACTAAAACGTAATGCTTTATAAGAAGAATATTTACTTTGAAACTCTGTTCTTTACCTTTTTCACACTATGAAACAGCTTTGTATTCAACTTAAACACTGTTTCAGGGCAAGAGATTGTGTTTTAGACTAAAACGTAATGCTTTCTAAGAAGAATCTTTACTTTGAAACTCTGTTCTTTACCTTTTTCACACTATGAAACAGCTTTGTATTCACCTTAAACACTGTTTCAGGCCAAGAGATTGTGTTTTAGACTAAAAGTTAATGCATTATAATAAGAATCTTTACTTTGAAACTCTGTTCTTTACCTTTTTCACACTATGAAACAGCTTTGTATTCACCTTAAACACTGTTTCAGGACAAGAGATTGTGTTTTAGACTAAAACTGCATGTTTTATAAGAAGTATCTTTACTTTGAAACTCTGTTCTTTACCTTTTTAACACTAAGAAACAGCTTTGTATTCACCTTAAACACTGTTTCAGGACAAGAGATTGTGTTTTAGAATAAAAGGTAATGCATTATAAGAAGAATCTTTACTTTGAAACTGTGTTCTTTCCCTTTTTCACACTAAAACAGATTTGTATTCACCTTAAACACTGTTTCAGGGCAAGAGATTGTGTTTTAGACTAAAACAATGCTTTATAAGAAGAATCTTTACTTTGAAACTTTGTTCTTTACCTTTTTCACACTATGAAACAGCTTTGTATTCACCTTAAACACTGTTTCAGGGCAAGAGATTGTGTTTTAGACTAAAACGTAATGCTTTATAAGAAGAATCTTTACTTTGAAACTCTGTTATTTACCTTTTTCACACTATGAATCAGCTTTGTATTCACCTTAAACACTGTTTCAGGGCAAGAGATTGTGTTGTAGACTAAAAGTTAATGCATTATAATAAGAATCTTTACTTTGAAACTCTGTTCTTTACCTTTTTCACACTATGAAACCGCTTTGTATTCACCTTAAGCACTGTTTTAGGGCAAGAGATTGTGTTTTAGACTAAAACTGCATGCTTTATAAGAAGAATCTTTACTTTGAAACTGTGTTCTTTCCCTTTTTCACACTAAAACAGCTTTGCATTCACCTTAAACTGTTTCAGGGCAAGAGATTGTGTGTGAGACTAAAATGTAATGCATTAGAAGAATAATCTTTACTTTGAAACTCTGTTCTTTACCTTTTTCACACTATGAAACAGCTTTGTATTCACCTTAAACACTGTTTCAGGGCAAGAGATTGTGTTTTAGACTAAAACGTAATGCTTTATAAGAAGAATCTTTACTTTGAAACTCTGTTATTTACCCTTTTCACACTATGAAACAGCTTTGTATTCACCTTAAACACTGTTTCAGGGCAAGAGATTGTGTTTTAGACTAAAAGTTAATGCATTATAAGAAGAATCTTTACTTTGAAACTGTGTTCTTTCCCTTTTTCACACTAAAACAGCTTTGCATTCACCTTAAACTGTTTCAGGGCAAGAGATTGTGTGTGAGACTAAAAGGTAATGCATTATAAGAAGAATCTTTACTTTGAAACTCTCTTCTTTACCTTTTTCACACTATGAAACAGCTTTGTATTCACCTTAAACACTGTTTCAGGCCAAGAGATTGTGTTTTAGACTAAAAGTTAATGCATTATAATAAGAATCTTTACTTTGAAACTCTGTTCTTTACCTTTTTCACACTATGAAACAGCTTTGTATTCACCTTAAACACTGTTTCAGGACAAGAGATTGTGTTTTAGACTAAAACTGCATGTTTTATAAGAAGTATCTTTACTTTGAAACTCTGTTCTTTACCTTTTTAACACTAAGAAACAGCTTTGTATTCACCTTAAACACTGTTTCAGGACAAGAGATTGTGTTTTAGAATAAAAGGTAATGCATTATAAGAAGAATCTTTACTTTGAAACTGTGTTCTTTCCCTTTTTCACACTAAAACAGATTTGTATTCACCTTAAACACTGTTTCAGGGCAAGAGATTGTGTTTTAGACTAAAACAATGCTTTATAAGAAGAATCTTTACTTTGAAACTTTGTTCTTTACCTTTTTCACACTATGAAACAGCTTTGTATTCACCTTAAACACTGTTTCAGGGCAAGAGATTGTGTTTTAGACTAAAACGTAATGCTTTATAAGAAGAATCTTTACTTTGAAACTCTGTTATTTACCTTTTTCACACTATGAATCAGCTTTGTATTCACCTTAAACACTGTTTCAGGGCAAGAGATTGTGTTGTAGACTAAAAGTTAATGCATTATAATAAGAATCTTTACTTTGAAACTCTGTTCTTTACCTTTTTCACACTATGAAACCGCTTTGTATTCACCTTAAGCACTGTTTTAGGGCAAGAGATTGTGTTTTAGACTAAAACTGCATGCTTTATAAGAAGAATCTTTACTTTGAAACTGTGTTCTTTCCCTTTTTCACACTAAAACAGCTTTGCATTCACCTTAAACTGTTTCAGGGCAAGAGATTGTGTGTGAGACTAAAATGTAATGCATTATAAGAATAATCTTTACTTTGAAACTCTGTTCTTTACCTTTTTCACACTATGAAACAGCTTTGTATTCACCTTAAACACTGTTTCAGGGCAAGAGATTGTGTTTTAGACTAAAACGTAATGCTTTATAAGAAGAATCTTTACTTTGAAACTCTGTTATTTACCCTTTTCACACTATGAAACAGCTTTGTATTCACCTTAAACACTGTTTCAGGGCAAGAGATTGTGTTTTAGACTAAAAGTTAATGCATTATAAGAAGAATCTTTACTTTGAAACTGTGTTCTTTCCCTTTTTCACACTAAAACAGCTTTGCATTCACCTTAAACTGTTTCAGGGCAAGAGATTGTGTGTGAGACTAAAAGGTAATGCATTATAAGAAGAATCTTTACTTTGAAACTCTCTTCTTTACCTTTTTCACACTATGAAACAGATTTGTATTCACCTTAAACACTGTTTCAGGGCAAGAGATTGTGTTTTAGAATAAAACGTAATGCTTTATAAGAAGAATCTTTACTTTGAAAATCTGTTCTTTACCTTTTTCACACTATGAAACAGCTTTGTATTCACCTTAAACACTGTTTCAGGACAAGAGATTGTGTTTTAGACTAAAACGTAATGCTTTATAAGAAGAATATTTACTTTGAAACTCTGTTCTTTACCTTTTTCACACTATGAAACAGCTTTGTATTCAACTTAAACACTGTTTCAGGGCAAGAGATTGTGTTTTAGACTAAAACGTAATGCTTTCTAAGAAGAATCTTTACTTTGAAACTCTGTTCTTTACCTTTTTCACACTATGAAACAGCTTTGTATTCACCTTAAACACTGTTTCAGGCCAAGAGATTGTGTTTTAGACTAAAAGTTAATGCATTATAATAAGAATCTTTACTTTGAAACTCTGTTCTTTACCTTTTTCACACTATGAAACAGCTTTGTATTCACCTTAAACACTGTTTCAGGGCAAGAGATTGTGTTGTAGACTAAAAGTTAATGCATTATAATAAGAATCTTTACTTTGAAACTCTGTTCTTTACCTTTTTCACACTATGAAACCGCTTTGTATTCACCTTAAGCACTGTTTTAGGGCAAGAGATTGTGTTTTAGACTAAAACTGCATGCTTTATAAGAAGAATCTTTACTTTGAAACTGTGTTCTTTCCCTTTTTCACACTAAAACAGCTTTGCATTCACCTTAAACTGTTTCAGGGCAAGAGATTGTGTGTGAGACTAAAATGTAATGCATTATAAGAATAATCTTTACTTTGAAACTCTGTTCTTTACCTTTTTCACACTATGAAACAGCTTTGTATTCACCTTAAACACTGTTTCAGGGCAAGAGATTGTGTTTTAGACTAAAACGTAATGCTTTATAAGAAGAATCTTTACTTTGAAACTCTGTTATTTACCCTTTTCACACTATGAAACAGCTTTGTATTCACCTTAAACACTGTTTCAGGGCAAGAGATTGTGTTTTAGACTAAAAGTTAATGCATTATAAGAAGAATCTTTACTTTGAAACTGTGTTCTTTCCCTTTTTCACACTAAAACAGCTTTGCATTCACCTTAAACTGTTTCAGGGCAAGAGATTGTGTGTGAGACTAAAAGGTAATGCATTATAAGAAGAATCTTTACTTTGAAACTCTCTTCTTTACCTTTTTCACACTATGAAACAGCTTTGTATTCACCTTAAACACTGTTTCAGGCCAAGAGATTGTGTTTTAGACTAAAAGTTAATGCATTATAATAAGAATCTTTACTTTGAAACTCTGTTCTTTACCTTTTTCACACTATGAAACAGCTTTGTATTCAGCTTAAACACTGTTTCAGGACAAGAGATTGTGTTTTAGACTAAAACTGCATGTTTTATAAGAAGTATCTTTACTTTGAAACTCTGTTCTTTACCTTTTTAACACTAAGAAACAGCTTTGTATTCACCTTAAACACTGTTTCAGGACAAGAGATTGTGTTTTAGAATAAAAGGTAATGCATTATAAGAAGAATCTTTACTTTGAAACTGTGTTCTTTCCCTTTTTCACACTAAAACAGATTTGTATTCACCTTAAACACTGTTTCAGGGCAAGAGATTGTGTTTTAGACTAAAACAATGCTTTATAAGAAGAATCTTTACTTTGAAACTTTGTTCTTTACCTTTTTCACACTATGAAACAGCTTTGTATTCACCTTAAACACTGTTTCAGGGCAAGAGATTGTGTTTTAGACTAAAACGTAATGCTTTATAAGAAGAATCTTTACTTTGAAACTCTGTTATTTACCTTTTTCACACTATGAATCAGCTTTGTATTCACCTTAAACACTGTTTCAGGGCAAGAGATTGTGTTGTAGACTAAAAGTTAATGCATTATAATAAGAATCTTTACTTTGAAACTCTGTTCTTTACCTTTTTCACACTATGAAACCGCTTTGTATTCAACTTAAGCACTGTTTTAGGGCAAGAGATTGTGTTTTAGACTAAAACTGCATGCTTTATAAGAAGAATCTTTACTTTGAAACTGTGTTCTTTCCCTTTTTCACACTAAAACAGCTTTGCATTCACCTTAAACTGTTTCAGGGCAAGAGATTGTGTGTGAGACTAAAATGTAATGCATTATAAGAATAATCTTTACTTTGAAACTCTGTTCTTTACCTTTTTCACACTATGAAACAGCTTTGTATTCACCTTAAACACTGTTTCAGGGCAAGAGATTGTGTTTTAGACTAAAACGTAATGCTTTATAAGAAGAATCTTTACTTTGAAACTCTGTTATTTACCCTTTTCACACTATGAAACAGCTTTGTATTCACCTTAAACACTGTTTCAGGGCAAGAGATTGTGTTTTAGACTAAAAGTTAATGCATTATAAGAAGAATCTTTACTTTGAAACTGTGTTCTTTCCCTTTTTCACACTAAAACAGCTTTGCATTCACCTTAAACTGTTTCAGGGCAAGAGATTGTGTGTGAGACTAAAATGGAATGCATTATAAGAAGAATCTTTACTTTGAAACTCTGTTCTTTACCTTTTTAACAATAAGAAACAGATTTGTATTCACCTTAAACACTGTTTCAGGGCAAGAGATTGTGTTTGAGACTAAAAGGTAATGCTTTATAAGAAGAATCTTTACTTTGAAACTGTGTTCTTTCCCTTTTTCACACTAAAACAGCTTTGCATTCACCTTAAACTGTTTCAGGGCAAGAGATTGTGTGTGAGACTAAAATGTAATGCATTATAAGAAGAATCTTTACTTTGAAACTCTGTTCTTTACCTTTTTCACACTATGAAACAGCTTTGTATTCGCCTTAAACACTGTTTCAGGACAAGAGATTGTGTTTTAGAATAAAAGGTAATGCATTATAAGAAGAATCTTTACTTTGAAACTCTGTTCTTTACCTTTTTAACACTGTGAAACAGCTCTGTATTCACCTTAAACACTGTTTCAGGGCAAGAGATTGTGTTTTAGACTAAAAGGTAATGCATTATAAGAAGAATCTTTACTTTGAAACTCTCTTCTTTACCTTTTTCACACTATGAAACAGATTTGTATTCACCTTAAACACTGTTTCAGGGCAAGAGATTGTGTTTTAGACTAAAACAATGCTTTATAAGAAGAATCTTTACTTTGAAACTTTATTCTTTACCTTTTTCACACTATGAAACAGCTTTGTATTCACCTTAAACACTGTTTCAGGACAAGAGATTGTGTTTTAGACTAAAATGTAATGCTTTATAAGAAGAATATTTACTTTGAAACTCTGTTCTTTACCTTTTTCACACTATGAAACAGCTTTGTATTCAACTTAAACACTGTTTCAGGGCAAGAGATTGTGTTTTAGACTAAAACGTAATGCTTTATAAGAAGAATCTTTACTTTGAAACTCTGTTCTTTACCTTTTTCACACTATGAAACAGCTTTGTATTCACCTTAAACACTGTTTCAGGCCAAGAGATTGTGTTTTAGACTAAAAGTTAATGCATTATAATAAGAATCTTTACTTTGAAACTCTGTTCTTTACCTTTTTCACACTATGAAACCGCTTTGTATTCACCTTAAACACTGTTTCAGGACAAGAGATTGTGTTTTAGACTAAAACTGCATGCTTTATAAGAAGAATCTTTACTTTGAAACTCTGTTCTTTACCTTTTTAACAATAAGAAACAGCTTTGTATTCACCTTAAACACTGTTTCAGGGCAAGAGATTGTGTTTGAGACTAAAAGGTAATGCTTTATAAGAAGAATCTTTACTTTGAAACTGTGTTCTTTCCCTTTTTCACACTAAAACAGCTTTGCATTCACCTTAAACTGTTTCAGGGCAAGAGATTGTGTGTGAGACTAAAATGTAATGCATTATAAGAAGAATCTTTACTTTGAAACTCTGTTCTTTACCTTTTTCACACTATGAAACAGCTTTGTATTCACCTTAAACACTGTTTCAGGACAAGAGATTGTGTTTTAGAATAAAAGGTAATGCATTATAAGAAGAATCTTTACTTTGAAACTGTGTTCTTTCCCTTTTTCACACTAAAACAGATTTGTATTCACCTTAAACACTGTTTCAGGGCAAGAGATTGTGTTTTAGACTAAAACAATGCTTTATAAGAAGAATCTTTACTTTGAAACTTTGTTCTTTACCTTTTTCACACTATGAAACAGCTTTGTATTCACCTTAAACACTGTTTCAGGGCAAGAGATTGTGTTTTAGACTAAAACGTAATGCTTTATAAGAAGAATCTTTACTTTGAAACTCTGTTATTTACCTTTTTCACACTATGAATCAGCTTTGTATTCACCTTAAACACTGTTTCAGGGCAAGAGATTGTGTTGTAGACTAAAAGTTAATGCATTATAATAAGAATCTTTACTTTGAAACTCTGTTCTTTACCTTTTTCACACTATGAAACAGCTTTGTATTCAGCTTAAACACTGTTTCAGGACAAGAGATTGTGTTTTAGACTAAAACTGCATGTTTTATAAGAAGTATCTTTACTTTGAAACTCTGTTCTTTACCTTTTTAACACTAAGAAACAGCTTTGTATTCACCTTAAACACTGTTTCAGGACAAGAGATTGTGTTTTAGAATAAAAGGTAATGCATTATAAGAAGAATCTTTACTTTGAAACTGTGTTCTTTCCCTTTTTCACACTAAAACAGATTTGTATTCACCTTAAACACTGTTTCAGGGCAAGAGATTGTGTTTTAGACTAAAACAATGCTTTATAAGAAGAATCTTTACTTTGAAACTTTGTTCTTTACCTTTTTCACACTATGAAACAGCTTTGTATTCACCTTAAACACTGTTTCAGGGCAAGAGATTGTGTTTTAGACTAAAACGTAATGCTTTATAAGAAGAATCTTTACTTTGAAACTCTGTTATTTACCTTTTTCACACTATGAATCAGCTTTGTATTCACCTTAAACACTGTTTCAGGGCAAGAGATTGTGTTGTAGACTAAAAGTTAATGCATTATAATAAGAATCTTTACTTTGAAACTCTGTTCTTTACCTTTTTCACACTATGAAACCGCTTTGTATTCAACTTAAGCACTGTTTTAGGGCAAGAGATTGTGTTTTAGACTAAAACTGCATGCTTTATAAGAAGAATCTTTACTTTGAAACTGTGTTCTTTCCCTTTTTCACACTAAAACAGCTTTGCATTCACCTTAAACTGTTTCAGGGCAAGAGATTGTGTGTGAGACTAAAATGTAATGCATTATAAGAATAATCTTTACTTTGAAACTCTGTTCTTTACCTTTTTCACACTATGAAACAGCTTTGTATTCACCTTAAACACTGTTTCAGGGCAAGAGATTGTGTTTTAGACTAAAACGTAATGCTTTATAAGAAGAATCTTTACTTTGAAACTCTGTTATTTACCCTTTTCACACTATGAAACAGCTTTGTATTCACCTTAAACACTGTTTCAGGGCAAGAGATTGTGTTTTAGACTAAAAGTTAATGCATTATAAGAAGAATCTTTACTTTGAAACTGTGTTCTTTCCCTTTTTCACACTAAAACAGCTTTGCATTCACCTTAAACTGTTTCAGGGCAAGAGATTGTGTGTGAGACTAAAATGGAATGCATTATAAGAAGAATCTTTACTTTGAAACTCTGTTCTTTACCTTTTTAACAATAAGAAACAGATTTGTATTCACCTTAAACACTGTTTCAGGGCAAGAGATTGTGTTTGAGACTAAAAGGTAATGCTTTATAAGAAGAATCTTTACTTTGAAACTGTGTTCTTTCCCTTTTTCACACTAAAACAGCTTTGCATTCACCTTAAACTGTTTCAGGGCAAGAGATTGTGTGTGAGACTAAAATGTAATGCATTATAAGAAGAATCTTTACTTTGAAACTCTGTTCTTTACCTTTTTCACACTATGAAACAGCTTTGTATTCGCCTTAAACACTGTTTCAGGACAAGAGATTGTGTTTTAGAATAAAAGGTAATGCATTATAAGAAGAATCTTTACTTTGAAACTCTGTTCTTTACCTTTTTAACACTGTGAAACAGCTCTGTATTCACCTTAAACACTGTTTCAGGGCAAGAGATTGTGTTTTAGACTAAAAGGTAATGCATTATAAGAAGAATCTTTACTTTGAAACTCTCTTCTTTACCTTTTTCACACTATGAAACAGATTTGTATTCACCTTAAACACTGTTTCAGGGCAAGAGATTGTGTTTTAGACTAAAACAATGCTTTATAAGAAGAATCTTTACTTTGAAACTTTATTCTTTACCTTTTTCACACTATGAAACAGCTTTGTATTCACCTTAAACACTGTTTCAGGACAAGAGATTGTGTTTTAGACTAAAACGTAATGCTTTATAAGAAGAATATTTACTTTGAAACTCTGTTCTTTACCTTTTTCACACTATGAAACAGCTTTGTATTCAACTTAAACACTGTTTCAGGGCAAGAGATTGTGTTTTAGACTAAAACGTAATGCTTTATAAGAAGAATCTTTACTTTGAAACTCTGTTCTTTACCTTTTTCACACTATGAAACAGCTTTGTATTCACCTTAAACACTGTTTCAGGCCAAGAGATTGTGTTTTAGACTAAAAGTTAATGCATTATAATAAGAATCTTTACTTTGAAACTCTGTTCTTTACCTTTTTCACACTATGAAACCGCTTTGTATTCACCTTAAACACTGTTTCAGGACAAGAGATTGTGTTTTAGACTAAAACTGCATGCTTTATAAGAAGAATCTTTACTTTGAAACTCTGTTCTTTACCTTTTTAACAATAAGAAACAGCTTTGTATTCACCTTAAACACTGTTTCAGGGCAAGAGATTGTGTTTGAGACTAAAAGGTAATGCTTTATAAGAAGAATCTTTACTTTGAAACTGTGTTCTTTCCCTTTTTCACACTAAAACAGCTTTGCATTCACCTTAAACTGTTTCAGGGCAAGAGATTGTGTGTGAGACTAAAATGTAATGCATTATAAGAAGAATCTTTACTTTGAAACTCTGTTCTTTACCTTTTTCACACTATGAAACAGCTTTGTATTCACCTTAAACACTGTTTCAGGACAAGAGATTGTGTTTTAGAATAAAAGGTAATGCATTATAAGAAGAATCTTTACTTTGAAACTGTGTTCTTTCCCTTTTTCACACTAAAACAGATTTGTATTCACCTTAAACACTGTTTCAGGGCAAGAGATTGTGTTTTAGACTAAAACAATGCTTTATAAGAAGAATCTTTACTTTGAAACTTTGTTCTTTACCTTTTTCACACTATGAAACAGCTTTGTATTCACCTTAAACACTGTTTCAGGGCAAGAGATTGTGTTTTAGACTAAAACGTAATGCTTTATAAGAAGAATCTTTACTTTGAAACTCTGTTATTTACCTTTTTCACACTATGAATCAGCTTTGTATTCACCTTAAACACTGTTTCAGGGCAAGAGATTGTGTTGTAGACTAAAAGTTAATGCATTATAATAAGAATCTTTACTTTGAAACTCTGTTCTTTACCTTTTTCACACTATGAAACCGCTTTGTATTCAACTTAAGCACTGTTTTAGGGCAAGAGATTGTGTTTTAGACTAAAACTGCATGCTTTATAAGAAGAATCTTTACTTTGAAACTGTGTTCTTTCCCTTTTTCACACTAAAACAGCTTTGCATTCACCTTAAACTGTTTCAGGGCAAGAGATTGTGTGTGAGACTAAAATGTAATGCATTATAAGAATAATCTTTACTTTGAAACTCTGTTCTTTACCTTTTTCACACTATGAAACAGCTTTGTATTCACCTTAAACACTGTTTCAGGGCAAGAGATTGTGTTTTAGACTAAAACGTAATGCTTTATAAGAAGAATCTTTACTTTGAAACTCTGTTATTTACCCTTTTCACACTATGAAACAGCTTTGTATTCACCTTAAACACTGTTTCAGGGCAAGAGATTGTGTTTTAGACTAAAAGTTAATGCATTATAAGAAGAATCTTTACTTTGAAACTGTGTTCTTTCCCTTTTTCACACTAAAACAGCTTTGCATTCACCTTAAACTGTTTCAGGGCAAGAGATTGTGTGTGAGACTAAAATGGAATGCATTATAAGAAGAATCTTTACTTTGAAACTCTGTTCTTTACCTTTTTAACAATAAGAAACAGATTTGTATTCACCTTAAACACTGTTTCAGGGCAAGAGATTGTGTTTGAGACTAAAAGGTAATGCTTTATAAGAAGAATCTTTACTTTGAAACTGTGTTCTTTCCCTTTTTCACACTAAAACAGCTTTGCATTCACCTTAAACTGTTTCAGGGCAAGAGATTGTGTGTGAGACTAAAATGTAATGCATTATAAGAAGAATCTTTACTTTGAAACTCTGTTCTTTACCTTTTTCACACTATGAAACAGCTTTGTATTCGCCTTAAACACTGTTTCAGGACAAGAGATTGTGTTTTAGAATAAAAGGTAATGCATTATAAGAAGAATCTTTACTTTGAAACTCTGTTCTTTACCTTTTTAACACTGTGAAACAGCTCTGTATTCACCTTAAACACTGTTTCAGGGCAAGAGATTGTGTTTTAGACTAAAAGGTAATGCATTATAAGAAGAATCTTTACTTTGAAACTCTCTTCTTTACCTTTTTCACACTATGAAACAGATTTGTATTCACCTTAAACACTGTTTCAGGGCAAGAGATTGTGTTTTAGACTAAAACAATGCTTTATAAGAAGAATCTTTACTTTGAAACTTTATTCTTTACCTTTTTCACACTATGAAACAGCTTTGTATTCACCTTAAACACTGTTTCAGGACAAGAGATTGTGTTTTAGACTAAAACGTAATGCTTTATAAGAAGAATATTTACTTTGAAACTCTGTTCTTTACCTTTTTCACACTATGAAACAGCTTTGTATTCAACTTAAACACTGTTTCAGGGCAAGAGATTGTGTTTTAGACTAAAACGTAATGCTTTATAAGAAGAATCTTTACTTTGAAACTCTGTTCTTTACCTTTTTCACACTATGAAACAGCTTTGTATTCACCTTAAACACTGTTTCAGGCCAAGAGATTGTGTTTTAGACTAAAAGTTAATGCATTATAATAAGAATCTTTACTTTGAAACTCTGTTCTTTACCTTTTTCACACTATGAAACTGCTTTGTATTCACCTTAAACACTGTTTCAGGACAAGAGATTGTGTTTTAGACTAAAACTGCATGCTTTATAAGAAGAATCTTTACTTTGAAACTCTGTTCTTTACCTTTTTAACAATAAGAAACAGCTTTGTATTCACCTTAAACACTGTTTCAGGGCAAGAGATTGTGTTTGAGACTAAAAGGTAATGCTTTATAAGAAGAATCTTTACTTTGAAACTGTGTTCTTTCCCTTTTTCACACTAAAACAGCTTTGCATTCACCTTAAACTGTTTCAGGGCAAGAGATTGTGTGTGAGACTAAAATGTAATGCATTATAAGAAGAATCTTTACTTTGAAACTCTGTTCTTTACCTTTTTCACACTATGAAACAGCTTTGTATTCACCTTAAACACTGTTTCAGGACAAGAGATTGTGTTTTAGAATAAAAGGTAATGCATTATAAGAAGAATCTTTACTTTGAAACTGTGTTCTTTCCCTTTTTCACACTAAAACAGATTTGTATTCACCTTAAACACTGTTTCAGGGCAAGAGATTGTGTTTTAGACTAAAACAATGCTTTATAAGAAGAATCTTTACTTTGAAACTTTGTTCTTTACCTTTTTCACACTATGAAACAGCTTTGTATTCACCTTAAACACTGTTTCAGGGCAAGAGATTGTGTTTTAGACTAAAACGTAATGCTTTATAAGAAGAATCTTTACTTTGAAACTCTGTTATTTACCTTTTTCACACTATGAATCAGCTTTGTATTCACCTTAAACACTGTTTCAGGGCAAGAGATTGTGTTGTAGACTAAAAGTTAATGCATTATAATAAGAATCTTTACTTTGAAACTCTGTTCTTTACCTTTTTCACACTATGAAACCGCTTTGTATTCAACTTAAGCACTGTTTTAGGGCAAGAGATTGTGTTTTAGATTAAAACTGCATGCTTTATAAGAAGAATCTTTACTTTGAAACTGTGTTCTTTCCCTTTTTCACACTAAAACAGCTTTGCATTCACCTTAAACTGTTTCAGGGCAAGAGATTGTGTGTGAGACTAAAATGTAATGCATTATAAGAATAATCTTTACTTTGAAACTCTGTTCTTTACCTTTTTCACACTATGAAACAGCTTTGTATTCACCTTAAACACTGTTTCAGGGCAAGAGATTGTGTTTTAGACTAAAACGTAATGCTTTATAAGAAGAATCTTTACTTTGAAACTCTGTTATTTACCCTTTTCACACTATGAAACAGCTTTGTATTCACCTTAAACACTGTTTCAGGGCAAGAGATTGTGTTTTAGACTAAAAGTTAATGCATTATAAGAAGAATCTTTACTTTGAAACTGTGTTCTTTCCCTTTTTCACACTAAAACAGCTTTGCATTCACCTTAAACTGTTTCAGGGCAAGAGATTGTGTGTGAGACTAAAATGGAATGCATTATAAGAAGAATCTTTACTTTGAAACTCTGTTCTTTACCTTTTTCACACTATGAAACAGCTTTGTATTCGCCTTAAACACTGTTTCAGGACAAGAGATTGTGTTTTAGAATAAAAGGTAATGCATTATAAGAAGAATCTTTACTTTGAAACTCTGTTCTTTACCTTTTTAACACTGTGAAACAGCTCTGTATTCACCTTAAACACTGTTTCAGGGCAAGAGATTGTGTTTTAGACTAAAAGGTAATGCATTATAAGAAGAATCTTTACTTTGAAACTCTCTAGTTTACCTTTTTCACACTATGAAACAGATTTATATTCACCTTAAACACTGTTTCAGGGCAAGAGATTGTGTTTTAGACTAAAACAATGCTTTATAAGAAGAATCTTTACTTTGAAACTTTATTCTTTACCTTTTTCACACTATGAAACAGCTTTGTATTCACCTTAAACACTGTTTCAGGACAAGAGATTGTGTTTTAGACTAAAACGTAATGCTTTATAAGAAGAATATTTACTTTGAAACTCTGTTCTTTACCTTTTTCACACTATGAAACAGCTTTGTATTCAACTTAAACACTGTTTCAGGGCAAGAGATTGTGTTTTAGACTAAAACGTAATGCTTTATAAGAAGAATATTTACTTTGAAACTCTGTTCTTTACCTTTTTCACACTATGAAACAGCTTTGTATTCAACTTAAACACTGTTTCAGGGCAAGAGATTGTGTTTTAGACTAAAACGTAATGCTTTATAAGAAGAATCTTTACTTTGAAACTCTGTTCTTTACCTTTTTCACACTATGAAACAGCTTTGTATTCACCTTAAACACTGTTTCAGGCCAAGAGATTGTGTTTTAGACTAAAAGTTAATGCATTATAATAAGAATCTTTACTTTGAAACTCTGTTCTTTACCTTTTTCACACTATGAAACCGCTTTGTATTCACCTTAAACACTGTTTCAGGACAAGAGATTGTGTTTTAGACTAAAACTGCATGCTTTATAAGAAGAATCTTTACTTTGAAACTCTGTTCTTTACCTTTTTAACAATAAGAAACAGCTTTGTATTCACCTTAAACACTGTTTCAGGGCAAGAGATTGTGTTTGAGACTAAAAGGTAATGCTTTATAAGAAGAATCTTTACTTTGAAACTGTGTTCTTTCCCTTTTTCACACTAAAACAGCTTTGCATTCACCTTAAACTGTTTCAGGGCAAGAGATTGTGTGTGAGACTAAAATGTAATGCATTATAAGAAGAATCTTTACTTTGAAACTCTGTTCTTTACCTTTTTCACACTATGAAACAGCTTTGTATTCACCTTAAACACTGTTTCAGGACAAGAGATTGTGTTTTAGAATAAAAGGTAATGCATTATAAGAAGAATCTTTACTTTGAAACTGTGTTCTTTCCCTTTTTCACACTAAAACAGATTTGTATTCACCTTAAACACTGTTTCAGGGCAAGAGATTGTGTTTTAGACTAAAACAATGCTTTATAAGAAGAATCTTTACTTTGAAACTTTGTTCTTTACCTTTTTCACACTATGAAACAGCTTTGTATTCACCTTAAACACTGTTTCAGGGCAAGAGATTGTGTTTTAGACTAAAACGTAATGCTTTATAAGAAGAATCTTTACTTTGAAACTCTGTTATTTACCTTTTTCACACTATGAATCAGCTTTGTATTCACCTTAAACACTGTTTCAGGGCAAGAGATTGTGTTGTAGACTAAAAGTTAATGCATTATAATAAGAATCTTTACTTTGAAACTCTGTTCTTTACCTTTTTCACACTATGAAACCGCTTTGTATTCAACTTAAGCACTGTTTTAGGGCAAGAGATTGTGTTTTAGACTAAAACTGCATGCTTTATAAGAAGAATCTTTACTTTGAAACTGTGTTCTTTCCCTTTTTCACACTAAAACAGCTTTGCATTCACCTTAAACTGTTTCAGGGCAAGAGATTGTGTGTGAGACTAAAATGTAATGCATTATAAGAATAATCTTTACTTTGAAACTCTGTTCTTTACCTTTTTCACACTATGAAACAGCTTTGTATTCACCTTAAACACTGTTTCAGGGCAAGAGATTGTGTTTTAGACTAAAACGTAATGCTTTATAAGAAGAATCTTTACTTTGAAACTCTGTTATTTACCCTTTTCACACTATGAAACAGCTTTGTATTCACCTTAAACACTGTTTCAGGGCAAGAGATTGTGTTTTAGACTAAAAGTTAATGCATTATAAGAAGAATCTTTACTTTGAAACTGTGTTCTTTCCCTTTTTCACACTAAAACAGCTTTGCATTCACCTTAAACTGTTTCAGGGCAAGAGATTGTGTGTGAGACTAAAATGGAATGCATTATAAGAAGAATCTTTACTTTGAAACTCTGTTCTTTACCTTTTTAACAATAAGAAACAGATTTGTATTCACCTTAAACACTGTTTCAGGGCAAGAGATTGTGTTTGAGACTAAAAGGTAATGCTTTATAAGAAGAATCTTTACTTTGAAACTGTGTTCTTTCCCTTTTTCACACTAAAACAGCTTTGCATTCACCTTAAACTGTTTCAGGGCAAGAGATTGTGTGTGAGACTAAAATGTAATGCATTATAAGAAGAATCTTTACTTTGAAACTCTGTTCTTTACCTTTTTCACACTATGAAACAGCTTTGTATTCGCCTTAAACACTGTTTCAGGACAAGAGATTGTGTTTTAGAATAAAAGGTAATGCATTATAAGAAGAATCTTTACTTTGAAACTCTGTTCTTTACCTTTTTAACACTGTGAAACAGCTCTGTATTCACCTTAAACACTGTTTCAGGGCAAGAGATTGTGTTTTAGACTAAAAGGTAATGCATTATAAGAAGAATCTTTACTTTGAAACTCTCTAGTTTACCTTTTTCACACTATGAAACAGATTTATATTCACCTTAAACACTGTTTCAGGGCAAGAGATTGTGTTTTAGACTAAAACAATGCTTTATAAGAAGAATCTTTACTTTGAAACTTTATTCTTTACCTTTTTCACACTATGAAACAGCTTTGTATTCACCTTAAACACTGTTTCAGGACAAGAGATTGTGTTTTAGACTAAAACGTAATGCTTTATAAGAAGAATATTTACTTTGAAACTCTGTTCTTTACCTTTTTCACACTATGAAACAGCTTTGTATTCAACTTAAACACTGTTTCAGGGCAAGAGATTGTGTTTTAGACTAAAACGTAATGCTTTATAAGAAGAATCTTTACTTTGAAACTCTGTTCTTTACCTTTTTCACACTATGAAACAGCTTTGTATTCACCTTAAACACTGTTTCAGGCCAAGAGATTGTGTTTTAGACTAAAAGTTAATGCATTATAATAAGAATCTTTACTTTGAAACTCTGTTCTTTACCTTTTTCACACTATGAAACCGCTTTGTATTCACCTTAAACACTGTTTCAGGACAAGAGATTGTGTTTTAGACTAAAACTGCATGCTTTATAAGAAGAATCTTTACTTTGAAACTCTGTTCTTTACCTTTTTAACAATAAGAAACAGCTTTGTATTCACCTTAAACACTGTTTCAGGGCAAGAGATTGTGTTTGAGACTAAAAGGTAATGCTTTATAAGAAGAATCTTTACTTTGAAACTGTGTTCTTTCCCTTTTTCACACTAAAACAGCTTTGCATTCACCTTAAACTGTTTCAGGGCAAGAGATTGTGTGTGAGACTAAAATGTAATGCATTATAAGAAGAATCTTTACTTTGAAACTCTGTTCTTTACCTTTTTCACACTATGAAACAGCTTTGTATTCACCTTAAACACTGTTTCAGGACAAGAGATTGTGTTTTAGAATAAAAGGTAATGCATTATAAGAAGAATCTTTACTTTGAAACTGTGTTCTTTCCCTTTTTCACACTAAAACAGATTTGTATTCACCTTAAACACTGTTTCAGGGCAAGAGATTGTGTTTTAGACTAAAACAATGCTTTATAAGAAGAATCTTTACTTTGAAACTTTGTTCTTTACCTTTTTCACACTATGAAACAGCTTTGTATTCACCTTAAACACTGTTTCAGGGCAAGAGATTGTGTTTTAGACTAAAACGTAATGCTTTATAAGAAGAATCTTTACTTTGAAACTCTGTTATTTACCTTTTTCACACTATGAATCAGCTTTGTATTCACCTTAAACACTGTTTCAGGGCAAGAGATTGTGTTGTAGACTAAAAGTTAATGCATTATAATAAGAATCTTTACTTTGAAACTCTGTTCTTTACCTTTTTCACACTATGAAACCGCTTTGTATTCAACTTAAGCACTGTTTTAGGGCAAGAGATTGTGTTTTAGACTAAAACTGCATGCTTTATAAGAAGAATCTTTACTTTGAAACTGTGTTCTTTCCCTTTTTCACACTAAAACAGCTTTGCATTCACCTTAAACTGTTTCAGGGCAAGAGATTGTGTGTGAGACTAAAATGGAATGCATTATAAGAAGAATCTTTACTTTGAAACTCTGTTCTTTACCTTTTTAACAATAAGAAACAGATTTGTATTCACCTTAAACACTGTTTCAGGGCAAGAGATTGTGTTTGAGACTAAAAGGTAATGCTTTATAAGAAGAATCTTTACTTTGAAACTGTGTTCTTTCCCTTTTTCACACTAAAACAGCTTTGCATTCACCTTAAACTGTTTCAGGGCAAGAGATTGTGTGTGAGACTAAAATGTAATGCATTATAAGAAGAATCTTTACTTTGAAACTCTGTTCTTTACCTTTTTCACACTATGAAACAGCTTTGTATTCGCCTTAAACACTGTTTCAGGACAAGAGATTGTGTTTTAGAATAAAAGGTAATGCATTATAAGAAGAATCTTTACTTTGAAACTCTGTTCTTTACCTTTTTAACACTGTGAAACAGCTCTGTATTCACCTTAAACACTGTTTCAGGGCAAGAGATTGTGTTTTAGACTAAAAGGTAATGCATTATAAGAAGAATCTTTACTTTGAAACTCTCTTCTTTACCTTTTTCACACTATGAAACAGATTTGTATTCACCTTAAACACTGTTTCAGGGCAAGAGATTGTGTTTTAGACTAAAACAATGCTTTATAAGAAGAATCTTTACTTTGAAACTTTATTCTTTACCTTTTTCACACTATGAAACAGCTTTGTATTCACCTTAAACACTGTTTCAGGACAAGAGATTGTGTTTTAGACTAAAAGTTAATGCATTATAATAAGAATCTTTACTTTGAAACTCTGTTCTTTACCTTTTTCACACTATGAAACCGCTTTGTATTCACCTTAAACACTGTTTCAGGACAAGAGATTGTGTTTTAGACTAAAACTGCATGCTTTATAAGAAGAATCTTTACTTTGAAACTCTGTTCTTTACCTTTTTAACAATAAGAAACAGCTTTGTATTCACCTTAAACACTGTTTCAGGGCAAGAGATTGTGTTTGAGACTAAAAGGTAATGCTTTATAAGAAGAATCTTTACTTTGAAACTGTGTTCTTTCCCTTTTTCACACTAAAACAGCTTTGCATTCACCTTAAACTGTTTCAGGGCAAGAGATTGTGTGTGAGACTAAAATGTAATGCATTATAAGAAGAATCTTTACTTTGAAACTCTGTTCTTTACCTTTTTCACACTATGAAACAGCTTTGTATTCACCTTAAACACTGTTTCAGGACAAGAGATTGTGTTTTAGACTAAAACTGCATGTTTTATAAGAAGTAGCTTTACTTTGAAACTCTGTTCTTTACCTTTTTAACACTAAGAAACAGCTTTGTATTCACCTTAAACACTGTTTCAGGACAAGAGATTGTGTTTTAGAATAAAAGGTAATGCATTATAAGAAGAATCTTTACTTTGAAACTGTGTTCTTTCCCTTTTTCACACTAAAACAGATTTGTATTCACCTTAAACACTGTTTCAGGGCAAGAGATTGTGTTTTAGACTAAAACAATGCTTTATAAGAAGAATCTTTACTTTGAAACTTTGTTCTTTACCTTTTTCACACTATGAAACAGCTTTGTATTCACCTTAAACACTGTTTCAGGGCAAGAGATTGTGTTTTAGACTAAAACGTAATACTTTATGAGAAGAATCTTTACTTTGAAACTCTGTTATTTACCTTTTTCACACTATGAAACAGCTTTGTATTCACCTTAAACACTGTTTCAGGGCAAGAGATTGTGTTGTAGACTAAAAGTTAATGCATTATAATAAGAATCTTTACTTTGAAACTCTGTTCTTTACCTTTTTCACACTATGAAACCGCTTTGTATTCACCTTAAGCACTGTTTCAGGGCAAGAGATTGTGTTTTAGACTAAAACTGCATGCTTTATAAGAAGAATCTTTACTTTGAAACTGTGTTTTTTCCCTTTTTCACACTAAAACAGCTTTGCATTCACCTTAAACTGTTTCAGGGCAAGAAATTGTGTGTGAGACTAAAACGTAATGCTTTATAAGAAGAATCTTTACTTTGAAACTCTGTTATTTACCTTTTTCACACTATGAAACAGCTTTGTATTCACCTTAAACACTGTTTAAGGGCAAGAGATTGTGTTTTAGACTAAAACGTAATGCTTTATAAGAAGAATCTTTACTTTGAAACTCTGTTATTTACCTTTTTCACACTATGAAACAGCTTTGTATTCACCTTAAACACTGTTTCAGGGCAAGAGATTGTGTTTTAGACTAAAAGTTAATGCATTATAAGAAGAATCTTTACTTTGAAACTGTGTTCTTTCCCTTTTTCACACTAAAACAGCTTTGCATTCACCTTAAACTGTTTCAGGGCAAGAGATTGTGTGTGAGACTAAAAGGTAATGCATTATAAGAAGAATCTTTACTTTGAAACTCTCTTCTTTACCTTTTTCACACTATGAAACAGATTTGTATTCACCTTAAACACTGTTTCAGGGCAAGAGATTGTGTTTTAGAATAAAAGGTAATGCATTATAAGAAGAATCTTTACTTTGAAACTCTGTTCTTTACCTTTTTAACACTGTGAAACAGCTCTGTATTCACCTTAAACACTGTTTCAGGGCAAGAGATTGTGTTTTAGACTAAAAGGTAATGCATTATAAGAAGAATCTTTACTTTGAAACTCTTTTCTTTACCTTTTTCACACTATGAAACAGATTTGTATTCACCTTAAACACTGTTTCAGGGCAAGAGATTGTGTTTTAGACTAAAACAATGCTTTATAAGAAGAATCTTTACTTTGAAACTCTGTTCTTTACCTTTTTCACACTATGAAACAGCTTTGTATTCACCTTAAACACTGTTTCAGGCCAAGAGATTGTGTTTTAGACTAAAAGTTAATGCATTATAATAAGAATCTTTACTTTGAAACTCTGTTCTTTACCTTTTTCACACTATGAAACCGCTTTGTATTCACCTTAAACACTGTTTCAGGACAAGAGATTGTGTTTTAGACTAAAACTGCATGCTTTATAAGAAGAATCTTTACTTTGAAACTCTGTTCTTTACCTTTTTAACAATAAGAAACAGCTTTGTATTCACCTTAAACACTGTTTCAGGGCAAGAGATTGTGTTTTAGAATAAAAGGTAATGCATTATAAGAAGAATCTTTACTTTGAAACTGTGTTCTTTCCCTTTTTCACACTAAAACAGATTTGTATTCACCTTAAACACTGTTTCAGGGCAAGAGATTGTGTTTTAGACTAAAACAATGCTTTATAAGAAGAATCTTTACTTTGAAACTTTGTTCTTTACCTTTTTCACACTATGAAACAGCTTTGTATTCACCTTAAACACTGTTTCAGGGCAAGAGATTGTGTTTTAGACTAAAACGTAATACTTTATGAGAAGAATCTTTACTTTGAAACTCTGTTATTTACCTTTTTCACACTATGAAACAGCTTTGTATTCACCTTAAACACTGTTTCAGGGCAAGAGATTGTGTTGTAGACTAAAAGTTAATGCATTATAATAAGAATCTTTACTTTGAAACTCTGTTCTTTACCTTTTTCACACTATGAAACCGCTTTGTATTCACCTTAAGCACTGTTTCAGGGCAAGAGATTGTGTTTTAGACTAAAACTGCATGCTTTATAAGAAGAATCTTTACTTTGAAACTGTGTTCTTTCCCTTTTTCACACTAAAACAGCTTTGCATTCACCTTAAACTGTTTCAGGGCAAGAGATTGTGTGTGAGACTAAAACGTAATGCTTTATAAGAAGAATCTTTACTTTGAAACTCTGTTATTTACCTTTTTCACACTATGAAACAGCTTTGTATTCACCTTAAACACTGTTTAAGGGCAAGAGATTGTGTTTTATACTAAAACGTAATGCTTTATAAGAAGAATCTTTACTTTGAAACTCTGTTCTTTACCTTTTTCACACTATGAAACAGCTTTGTATTCACCTTAAACACTGTTTCAGGCCAAGAGATTGTGTTTTAGACTAAAAGTTAATGCATTATAATAAGAATCTTTACTTTGAAACTCTGTTCTTTACCTTTTTCACACTATGAAACCGCTTTGTATTCACCTTAAACACTGTTTCAGGACAAGAGATTGTGTTTTAGACTAAAACTGCATGCTTTATAAGAAGAATCTTTACTTTGAAACTCTGTTCTTTACCTTTTTAACAATAAGAAACAGCTTTGTATTCACCTTAAACACTGTTTCAGGGCAAGAGATTGTGTTTTAGAATAAAAGGTAATGCATTATAAGAAGAATCTTTACTTTGAAACTGTGTTCTTTCCCTTTTTCACACTAAAACAGATTTGTATTCACCTTAAACACTGTTTCAGGGCAAGAGATTGTGTTTTAGACTAAAACAATGCTTTATAAGAAGAATCTTTACTTTGAAACTTTGTTCTTTACCTTTTTCACACTATGAAACAGCTTTGTATTCACCTTAAACACTGTTTCAGGGCAAGAGATTGTGTTTTAGACTAAAACGTAATACTTTATGAGAAGAATCTTTACTTTGAAACTCTGTTATTTACCTTTTTCACACTATGAAACAGCTTTGTATTCACCTTAAACACTGTTTCAGGGCAAGAGATTGTGTTGTAGACTAAAAGTTAATGCATTATAATAAGAATCTTTACTTTGAAACTCTGTTCTTTACCTTTTTCACACTATGAAACCGCTTTGTATTCACCTTAAGCACTGTTTCAGGGCAAGAGATTGTGTTTTAGACTAAAACTGCATGCTTTATAAGAAGAATCTTTACTTTGAAACTGTGTTCTTTCCCTTTTTCACACTAAAACAGCTTTGCATTCACCTTAAACTGTTTCAGGGCAAGAGATTGTGTGTGAGACTAAAACGTAATGCTTTATAAGAAGAATCTTTACTTTGAAACTCTGTTATTTACCTTTTTCACACTATGAAACAGCTTTGTATTCACCTTAAACACTGTTTAAGGGCAAGAGATTGTGTTTTATACTAAAACGTAATGCTTTATAAGAAGAATCTTTACTTTGAAACTCTGTTATTTACCTTTTTCACACTATGAAACAGCTTTGTATTCACCTTAAACACTGTTTCAGGGCAAGAGATTGTGTTTTAGACTAAAAGTTAATGCATTATAAGAAGAATCTTTACTTTGAAACTGTGTTCTTTCCCTTTTTCACACTAAAACAGCTTTGCATTCACCTTAAACTGTTTCAGGGCAAGAGATTGTGTGTGAGACTAAAAGGTAATGCATTATAAGAAGAATCTTTACTTTGAAACTCTCTTCTTTACCTTTTTCACACTATGAAACAGATTTGTATTCACCTTAAACACTGTTTCAGGGCAAGAGATTGTGTTTTAGAATAAAACGTAATGCTTTATAAGAAGAATCTTTACTTTGAAAATCTGTTCTTTACCTTTTTCACACTATGAAACAGCTTTGTATTCACCTTAAACACTGTTTCAGGGCAAGAGATTGTGTTTTAGACTAAAACGTAATGCTTTATAAGAATAATCTTTACTTTGAAACTCTGTTATTTACCTTTTTCACACTATGAAACAGCTTTGTATTCACCTTAAACACTGTTTCAGGGCAAGAGATTGTGTTTTAGACTAAAAGTTAATGCATTATAATAAGAATCTTTACTTTGAAACTCTGTTCTTTACCTTTTTCACACTATGAAACCGCTTTGTATTCACCTTAAACACTGTTTCAGGACAAGAGATTGTGTTTTAGACTAAAACTGCATGCTTTATAAGAAGAATCTTTACTTTGAAACTCTGTTCTTTACCTTTTTAACAATAAGAAACAGCTTTGTATTCACCTTGAACACTGTTTCAGGGCAAGAGATTGTGTTTTAGACTAAAAGGTAATGCTTTATAAGAAGAATCTTTACTTTGAAACTGTGTTCTTTCCCTTTTTCACACTAAAACAGATTTGTATTCACCTTAAACACTGTTTCAGGGCAAGAGATTGTGTTTTAGACTAAAACATTGCTTTATAAGAAGAATCTTTACTTTGAAACTCTGTTATTTACCTTTTTCACACTATGAAAGAGCTTTGTATTCACCTTAAACACTGTTTCAGGGCAAGAGATTGTGTTTTAGACTAAAAGGTAATGCATTATAAGAAGAATCTTTACTTTAAAACTCTCTTCTTTACCTTTTTCACACTATGAAACAGATTTGTATTCACATTAAACACTGTTTCAGGGCAAGAGATTGTGTTTTAGACTAAAACAATGCTTTATAAGAAGAATCTTTACTTTGAAACTCTCTTCTTTACCTTTTTAACAATAAGAAACAGCTTTGTATTCACCTTAAACACTGTTTCAGGGCAAGAGATTGTGTTTGAGACTAAAAGGTAATGCTTTATAAGAAGAATCTTTACTTTGAAACTGTGTTCTTTCCCTTTTTCACACTAAAACAGCTTTGCATTCACCTTAAACTGTTTCAGGGCAAGAGATTGTGTGTGAGACTAAAATGTAATGCATTATAAGAAGAATCTTTACTTTGAAACTCTGTTCTTTACCTTTTTCACACTATGAAACAGCTTTGTATTCACCTTAAACACTGTTTCAGGGCAAGAGATTGTGTTGTAGACTAAAAGTTAATGCATTATAATAAGAATCTTTACTTTGAAACTGTGTTCTTTCCCTTTTTCACACTAAAACAGCTTTGCATTCACCTTAAACTGTTTCAGGGAAAGAGTTTGTGTGTGAGACTAAAATGTAATGCATTATAAGAATAATCTTTACTTTGAAACTCTGTTCTTTACCTTTTTCACACTATGAAACAGCTTTGTATTCACCTTAAACACTGTTTAAGGGCAAGAGATTGTGTTTTAGACTAAAACGTAATGCTTTATAAGAAGAATCTTTACTTTGAAACTCTGTTATTTACCTTTTTCACACTATGAAAGAGCTTTGTATTCACCTTAAACACTGTTTCAGGGCAAGAGATTGTGTTTTAGACTAAAAGTTAATGAATTATAAGAAGAATCTTTACTTTGAAACTGTGTTCTTTCCCTTTTTCACACTAAAACAGCTTTGCATTCACCTTAAACTGTTTCAGGGCAAGAGATTGTGTGTGAGACTAAAATGTAATGCATTATAAGAAGAATCTTTACTTTGAAACTCTGTTCTTTACCTTTTTCACACTATGAAACAGCTTTGTATTCGCCTTAAACACTGTTTAAGGGCAAGAGATTGTGTTTTAGACTAAAACGTAATGCTTTATAAGAAGAATCTTTACTTTGAAACTCTGTTATTTACCTTTTTCACACTATGAAAGAGCTTTGTATTCACCTTAAACACTGTTTCAGGGCAAGAGATTGTGTTTTAGACTAAAAGGTAATGCATTATAAGAAGAATCTTTACTTTAAAACTCTCTTCTTTACCTTTTTCACACTATGAAACAGATTTGTATTCACATTAAACACTGTTTCAGGGCAAGAGATTGTGTTTTAGACTAAAACAATGCTTTATAAGAAGAATCTTTACTTTGAAACTTTGTTCTTTACCTTTTTCACACTATGAAACAGCTTTGTATTCACCTTAAACACTGTTTCAGGACAAGAGATTGTGTTTTAGACTAAAACGTAATGCTTTATAAGAAGAATATTTACTTTGAAACTCTGTTCTTTACCTTTTTCACACTATGAAACAGCTTTGTATTCACCTTAAACACTGTTTCAGGCCAAGAGATTGTGTTTTAGACTAAAAGTTAATGCATTATAATAAGAATCTTTACTTTGAAACTCTGTTCTTTACCTTTTTCACACTATGAAACCGCTTTGTATTCACCTTAAACACTGTTTCAGGACAAGAGATTGTGTTTTAGACTAAAACTGCATGCTTTATAAGAAGAATCTTTACTTTGAAACTCTGTTCTTTACCTTTTTAACAATAAGAAACAGCTTTGTATTCACCTTAAACACTGTTTCAGGGCAAGAGATTGTGTTTGAGACTAAAAGGTAATGCTTTATAAGAAGAATCTTTACTTTGAAACTGTGTTCTTTCCCTTTTTCACACTAAAACAGCTTTGCATTCACCTTAAACTGTTTCAGGGCAAGAGATTGTGTGTGAGACTAAAATGTAATGCATTATAAGAAGAATCTTTACTTTGAAACTCTGTTCTTTACCTTTTTCACACTATGAAACAGCTTTGTATTCACCTTAAACACTGTTTCAGGACAAGAGATTGTGTTTTAGACTAAAACTGCATGTTTTATAAGAAGTATCTTTACTTTGAAACTCTGTTCTTTACCTTTTTAACACTAAGAAACAGCTTTGTATTCACCTTAAACACTGTTTCAGGACAAGAGATTGTGTTTTAGAATAAAAGGTAATGCATTATAAGAAGAATCTTTACTTTGAAACTGTGTTCTTTCCCTTTTTCACACTAAAACAGATTTGTATTCACCTTAAACACTGTTTCAGGGCAAGAGATTGTGTTTTAGACTAAAACAATGCTTTATAAGAAGAATCTTTACTTTGAAACTTTGTTCTTTACCTTTTTCACACTATGAAACAGCTTTGTATTCACCTTAAACACTGTTTCAGGGCAAGAGATTGTGTTTTAGACTAAAACGTAATACTTTATAAGAAGAATCTTTACTTTGAAACTCTGTTATTTACCTTTTTCACACTATGAAACAGCTTTGTATTCACCTTAAACACTGTTTCAGGGCAAGAGATTGTGTGTGAGACTAAAATGTAATGCATTATAAGAAGAATCTTTACTTTGAAACTCTGTTCTTTACCTTTTTCACACTTTGAAACCGCTTTGTATTCACCTTAAACACTGTTTCAGTACAAGAGATTGTGTTTTAGACTAAAACTGCATGCTTTATAAGAAGAATCTTTACTTTGAAACTCTGTTCTTTACCTTTTTAACAATAAGAAACAGCTTTGTATTCACCTTAATCACTGTTTCAGGGCAAGAGATTGTGTTTGAGACTAAAAGGTAATGCTTTATAAGAAGAATCTTTACTTTGAAACTGTGTTCTTTCCCTTTTTCACACTAAAACAGCTTTGCATTCACCTTAAACTGTTTCAGGGCAAGAGATTGTGTGTGAGACTAAAATGTAATGCATTATAAGAAGAATCTTTACTTTGAAACTCTGTTCTTTACCTTTTTCACACTATGAAACAGCTTTGTATTCACCTTAAACACTGTTTCAGGACAAGAGATTGTGTTTTAGACTAAAACTGCATGTTTTATAAGAAGTATCTTTACTTTGAAACTCTGTTCTTTACCTTTTTAACACTAAGAAACAGCTTTGTATTCACCTTAAACACTGTTTCAGGACAAGAGATTGTGTTTTAGAATAAAAGGTAATGCATTATAAGAAGAATCTTTACTTTGAAACTGTGTTCTTTCCCTTTTTCACACTAAAACAGATTTGTATTCACCTTAAACACTGTTTCAGGGCAAGAGATTGTGTTTTAGACTAAAACAATGCTTTATAAGAAGAATCTTTACTTTGAAACTTTGTTCTTTACCTTTTTCACACTATGAAACAGCTTTGTATTCACCTTAAACACTGTTTCAGGGCAAGAGATTGTGTTTTAGACTAAAACGTAATGCTTTATAAGAAGAATCTTTACTTTGAAACTCTGTTATTTACCTTTTTCACACTATGAATCAGCTTTGTATTCACCTTAAACACTGTTTCAGGGCAAGAGATTGTGTTGTAGACTAAAAGTTAATGCATTATAATAAGAATCTTTACTTTGAAACTCTGTTCTTTACCTTTTTCACACTATTAAACCGCTTTGTATTCAACTTAAGCACTGTTTTAGGGCAAGAGATTGTGTTTTAGACTAAAACTGCATGCTTTATAAGAAGAATCTTTACTTTGAAACTGTGTTCTTTCCCTTTTTCACACTAAAACAGCTTTGCATTCACCTTAAACTGTTTCAGGGCAAGAGATTGTGTGTGAGACTAAAATGTAATGCATTATAAGAATAATCTTTACTTTGAAACTCTGTTCTTTACCTTTTTCACACTATGAAACAGCTTTGTATTCACCTTAAACACTGTTTCAGGGCAAGAGATTGTGTTTTAGACTAAAACGTAATGCTTTATAAGAAGAATCTTTACTTTGAAACTCTGTTATTTACCCTTTTCACACTATGAAACAGCTTTGTATTCACCTTAAACACTGTTTCAGGGCAAGAGATTGTGTTTTAGACTAAAAGTTAATGCATTATAAGAAGAATCTTTACTTTGAAACTGTGTTCTTTCCCTTTTTCACACTAAAACAGCTTTGCATTCACCTTAAACTGTTTCAGGGCAAGAGATTGTGTGTGAGACTAAAATGGAATGCATTATAAGAAGAATCTTTACTTTGAAACTCTGTTCTTTACCTTTTTAACAATAAGAAACAGATTTGTATTCACCTTAAACACTGTTTCAGGGCAAGAGATTGTGTTTGAGACTAAAAGGTAATGCTTTATAAGAAGAATCTTTACTTTGAAACTGTGTTCTTTCCCTTTTTCACACTAAAACAGCTTTGCATTCACCTTAAACTGTTTCAGGGCAAGAGATTGTGTGTGAGACTAAAATGTAATGCATTATAAGAAGAATCTTTACTTTGAAACTCTGTTCTTTACCTTTTTCACACTATGAAACAGCTTTGTATTCGCCTTAAACACTGTTTCAGGACAAGAGATTGTGTTTTAGAATAAAAGGTAATGCATTATAAGAAGAATCTTTACTTTGAAACTCTGTTCTTTACCTTTTTAACACTGTGAAACAGCTCTGTATTCACCTTAAACACTGTTTCAGGGCAAGAGATTGTGTTTTAGACTAAAAGGTAATGCATTATAAGAAGAATCTTTACTTTGAAACTCTCTAGTTTACCTTTTTCACACTATGAAACAGATTTATATTCACCTTAAACACTGTTTCAGGGCAAGAGATTGTGTTTTAGACTAAAACAATGCTTTATAAGAAGAATCTTTACTTTGAAACTTTATTCTTTACCTTTTTCACACTATGAAACAGCTTTGTATTCACCTTAAACACTGTTTCAGGACAAGAGATTGTGTTTTAGACTAAAACGTAATGCTTTATAAGAAGAATATTTACTTTGAAACTCTGTTCTTTACCTTTTTCACACTATGAAACAGCTTTGTATTCAACTTAAACACTGTTTCAGGGCAAGAGATTGTGTTTTAGACTAAAACGTAATGCTTTATAAGAAGAATCTTTACTTTGAAACTCTGTTCTTTACCTTTTTCACACTATGAAACAGCTTTGTATTCACCTTAAACACTGTTTCAGGCCAAGAGATTGTGTTTTAGACTAAAAGTTAATGCATTATAATAAGAATCTTTACTTTGAAACTCTGTTCTTTACCTTTTTCACACTATGAAACCGCTTTGTATTCACCTTAAACACTGTTTCAGGACAAGAGATTGTGTTTTAGACTAAAACTGCATGCTTTATAAGAAGAATCTTTACTTTGAAACTCTGTTCTTTACCTTTTTAACAATAAGAAACAGCTTTGTATTCACCTTAAACACTGTTTCAGGGCAAGAGATTGTGTTTGAGACTAAAAGGTAATGCTTTATAAGAAGAATCTTTACTTTGAAACTGTGTTCTTTCCCTTTTTCACACTAAAACAGCTTTGCATTCACCTTAAACTGTTTCAGGGCAAGAGATTGTGTGTGAGACTAAAATGTAATGCATTATAAGAAGAATCTTTACTTTGAAACTCTGTTCTTTACCTTTTTCACACTATGAAACAGCTTTGTATTCACCTTAAACACTGTTTCAGGACAAGAGATTGTGTTTTAGAATAAAAGGTAATGCATTATAAGAAGAATCTTTACTTTGAAACTGTGTTCTTTCCCTTTTTCACACTAAAACAGATTTGTATTCACCTTAAACACTGTTTCAGGGCAAGAGATTGTGTTTTAGACTAAAACAATGCTTTATAAGAAGAATCTTTACTTTGAAACTTTGTTCTTTACCTTTTTCACACTATGAAACAGCTTTGTATTCACCTTAAACACTGTTTCAGGGCAAGAGATTGTGTTTTAGACTAAAACGTAATACTTTATAAGAAGAATCTTTACTTTGAAACTCTGTTATTTACCTTTTTCACACTATGAAACAGCTTTGTATTCACCTTAAACACTGTTTCAGGGCAAGAGATTGTGTGTGAGACTAAAATGTAATGCATTATAAGAAGAATCTTTACTTTGAAACTCTGTTCTTTACCTTTTTCACACTTTGAAACCGCTTTGTATTCACCTTAAACACTGTTTCAGTACAAGAGATTGTGTTTTAGACTAAAACTGCATGCTTTATAAGAAGAATCTTTACTTTGAAACTCTGTTCTTTACCTTTTTAACAATAAGAAACAGCTTTGTATTCACCTTAATCACTGTTTCAGGGCAAGAGATTGTGTTTGAGACTAAAAGGTAATGCTTTATAAGAAGAATCTTTACTTTGAAACTGTGTTCTTTCCCTTTTTCACACTAAAACAGCTTTGCATTCACCTTAAACTGTTTCAGGGCAAGAGATTGTGTGTGAGACTAAAATGTAATGCATTATAAGAAGAATCTTTACTTTGAAACTCTGTTCTTTACCTTTTTCACACTATGAAACAGCTTTGTATTCACCTTAAACACTGTTTCAGGACAAGAGATTGTGTTTTAGACTAAAACTGCATGTTTTATAAGAAGTATCTTTACTTTGAAACTCTGTTCTTTACCTTTTTAACACTAAGAAACAGCTTTGTATTCACCTTAAACACTGTTTCAGGACAAGAGATTGTGTTTTAGAATAAAAGGTAATGCATTATAAGAAGAATCTTTACTTTGAAACTGTGTTCTTTCCCTTTTTCACACTAAAACAGATTTGTATTCACCTTAAACACTGTTTCAGGGCAAGAGATTGTGTTTTAGACTAAAACAATGCTTTATAAGAAGAATCTTTACTTTGAAACTTTGTTCTTTACCTTTTTCACACTATGAAACAGCTTTGTATTCACCTTAAACACTGTTTCAGGGCAAGAGATTGTGTTTTAGACTAAAACGTAATGCTTTATAAGAAGAATCTTTACTTTGAAACTCTGTTATTTACCTTTTTCACACTATGAATCAGCTTTGTATTCACCTTAAACACTGTTTCAGGGCAAGAGATTGTGTTGTAGACTAAAAGTTAATGCATTATAATAAGAATCTTTACTTTGAAACTCTGTTCTTTACCTTTTTCACACTATGAAACCGCTTTGTATTCAACTTAAGCACTGTTTTAGGGCAAGAGATTGTGTTTTAGACTAAAACTGCATGCTTTATAAGAAGAATCTTTACTTTGAAACTGTGTTCTTTCCCTTTTTCACACTAAAACAGCTTTGCATTCACCTTAAACTGTTTCAGGGCAAGAGATTGTGTGTGAGACTAAAATGTAATGCATTATAAGAATAATCTTTACTTTGAAACTCTGTTCTTTACCTTTTTCACACTATGAAACAGCTTTGTATTCACCTTAAACACTGTTTCAGGGCAAGAGATTGTGTTTTAGACTAAAACGTAATGCTTTATAAGAAGAATCTTTACTTTGAAACTCTGTTATTTACCCTTTTCACACTATGAAACAGCTTTGTATTCACCTTAAACACTGTTTCAGGGCAAGAGATTGTGTTTTAGACTAAAAGTTAATGCATTATAAGAAGAATCTTTACTTTGAAACTGTGTTCTTTCCCTTTTTCACACTAAAACAGCTTTGCATTCACCTTAAACTGTTTCAGGGCAAGAGATTGTGTGTGAGACTAAAATGGAATGCATTATAAGAAGAATCTTTACTTTGAAACTCTGTTCTTTACCTTTTTAACAATAAGAAACAGCTTTGTATTCACCTTAAACACTGTTTCAGGGCAAGAGATTGTGTTTGAGACTAAAAGGTAATGCTTTATAAGAAGAATCTTTACTTTGAAACTGTGTTCTTTCCCTTTTTCACACTAAAACAGCTTTGCATTCACCTTAAACTGTTTCAGGGCAAGAGATTGTGTGTGAGACTAAAATGTAATGCATTATAAGAAGAATCTTTACTTTGAAACTCTGTTCTTTACCTTTTTCACACTATGAAACAGCTTTGTATTCGCCTTAAACACTGTTTCAGGACAAGAGATTGTGTTTTAGAATAAAAGGTAATGCATTATAAGAAGAATCTTTACTTTGAAACTCTGTTCTTTACCTTTTTAACACTGTGAAACAGCTCTGTATTCACCTTAAACACTGTTTCAGGGCAAGAGATTGTGTTTTAGACTAAAAGGTAATGCATTATAAGAAGAATCTTTACTTTGAAACTCTCTAGTTTACCTTTTTCACACTATGAAACAGATTTATATTCACCTTAAACACTGTTTCAGGGCAAGAGATTGTGTTTTAGACTAAAACAATGCTTTATAAGAAGAATCTTTACTTTGAAACTTTATTCTTTACCTTTTTCACACTATGAAACAGCTTTGTATTCACCTTAAACACTGTTTCAGGACAAGAGATTGTGTTTTAGACTAAAACGTAATGCTTTATAAGAAGAATATTTACTTTGAAACTCTGTTCTTTACCTTTTTCACACTATGAAACAGCTTTGTATTCAACTTAAACACTGTTTCAGGGCAAGAGATTGTGTTTTAGACTAAAACGTAATGCTTTATAAGAAGAATCTTTACTTTGAAACTCTGTTCTTTACCTTTTTCACACTATGAAACAGCTTTGTATTCACCTTAAACACTGTTTCAGGCCAAGAGATTGTGTTTTAGACTAAAAGTTAATGCATTATAATAAGAATCTTTACTTTGAAACTCTGTTCTTTACCTTTTTCACACTATGAAACCGCTTTGTATTCACCTTAAACACTGTTTCAGGACAAGAGATTGTGTTTTAGACTAAAACTGCATGCTTTATAAGAAGAATCTTTACTTTGAAACTCTGTTCTTTACCTTTTTAACAATAAGAAACAGCTTTGTATTCACCTTAAACACTGTTTCAGGGCAAGAGATTGTGTTTGAGACTAAAAGGTAATGCTTTATAAGAAGAATCTTTACTTTGAAACTGTGTTCTTTCCCTTTTTCACACTAAAACAGCTTTGCATTCACCTTAAACTGTTTCAGGGCAAGAGATTGTGTGTGAGACTAAAATGTAATGCATTATAAGAAGAATCTTTACTTTGAAACTCTGTTCTTTACCTTTTTCACACTATGAAACAGCTTTGTATTCACCTTAAACACTGTTTCAGGACAAGAGATTGTGTTTTAGAATAAAAGGTAATGCATTATAAGAAGAATCTTTACTTTGAAACTGTGTTCTTTCCCTTTTTCACACTAAAACAGATTTGTATTCACCTTAAACACTGTTTCAGGGCAAGAGATTGTGTTTTAGACTAAAACAATGCTTTATAAGAAGAATCTTTACTTTGAAACTTTGTTCTTTACCTTTTTCACACTATGAAACAGCTTTGTATTCACCTTAAACACTGTTTCAGGGCAAGAGATTGTGTTTTAGACTAAAACGTAATGCTTTATAAGAAGAATCTTTACTTTGAAACTCTGTTATTTACCTTTTTCACACTATGAATCAGCTTTGTATTCACCTTAAACACTGTTTCAGGGCAAGAGATTGTGTTGTAGACTAAAAGTTAATGCATTATAATAAGAATCTTTACTTTGAAACTCTGTTCTTTACCTTTTTCACACTATGAAACCGCTTTGTATTCAACTTAAGCACTGTTTTAGGGCAAGAGATTGTGTTTTAGACTAAAACTGCATGCTTTATAAGAAGAATCTTTACTTTGAAACTGTGTTCTTTCCCTTTTTCACACTAAAACAGCTTTGCATTCACCTTAAACTGTTTCAGGGCAAGAGATTGTGTGTGAGACTAAAATGGAATGCATTATAAGAAGAATCTTTACTTTGAAACTCTGTTCTTTACCTTTTTAACAATAAGAAACAGATTTGTATTCACCTTAAACACTGTTTCAGGGCAAGAGATTGTGTTTGAGACTAAAAGGTAATGCTTTATAAGAAGAATCTTTACTTTGAAACTGTGTTCTTTCCCTTTTTCACACTAAAACAGCTTTGCATTCACCTTAAACTGTTTCAGGGCAAGAGATTGTGTGTGAGACTAAAATGTAATGCATTATAAGAAGAATCTTTACTTTGAAACTCTGTTCTTTACCTTTTTCACACTATGAAACAGCTTTGTATTCGCCTTAAACACTGTTTCAGGACAAGAGATTGTGTTTTAGAATAAAAGGTAATGCATTATAAGAAGAATCTTTACTTTGAAACTCTGTTCTTTACCTTTTTAACACTGTGAAACAGCTCTGTATTCACCTTAAACACTGTTTCAGGGCAAGAGATTGTGTTTTAGACTAAAAGGTAATGCATTATAAGAAGAATCTTTACTTTGAAACTCTCTTCTTTACCTTTTTCACACTATGAAACAGATTTGTATTCACCTTAAACACTGTTTCAGGGCAAGAGATTGTGTTTTAGACTAAAACAATGCTTTATAAGAAGAATCTTTACTTTGAAACTTTATTCTTTACCTTTTTCACACTATGAAACAGCTTTGTATTCACCTTAAACACTGTTTCAGGACAAGAGATTGTGTTTTAGACTAAAAGTTAATGCATTATAATAAGAATCTTTACTTTGAAACTCTGTTCTTTACCTTTTTCACACTATGAAACCGCTTTGTATTCACCTTAAACACTGTTTCAGGACAAGAGATTGTGTTTTAGACTAAAACTGCATGCTTTATAAGAAGAATCTTTACTTTGAAACTCTGTTCTTTACCTTTTTAACAATAAGAAACAGCTTTGTATTCACCTTAAACACTGTTTCAGGGCAAGAGATTGTGTTTGAGACTAAAAGGTAATGCTTTATAAGAAGAATCTTTACTTTGAAACTGTGTTCTTTCCCTTTTTCACACTAAAACAGCTTTGCATTCACCTTAAACTGTTTCAGGGCAAGAGATTGTGTGTGAGACTAAAATGTAATGCATTATAAGAAGAATCTTTACTTTGAAACTCTGTTCTTTACCTTTTTCACACTATGAAACAGCTTTGTATTCACCTTAAACACTGTTTCAGGACAAGAGATTGTGTTTTAGACTAAAACTGCATGTTTTATAAGAAGTAGCTTTACTTTGAAACTCTGTTCTTTACCTTTTTAACACTAAGAAACAGCTTTGTATTCACCTTAAACACTGTTTCAGGACAAGAGATTGTGTTTTAGAATAAAAGGTAATGCATTATAAGAAGAATCTTTACTTTGAAACTGTGTTCTTTCCCTTTTTCACACTAAAACAGATTTGTATTCACCTTAAACACTGTTTCAGGGCAAGAGATTGTGTTTTAGACTAAAACAATGCTTTATAAGAAGAATCTTTACTTTGAAACTTTGTTCTTTACCTTTTTCACACTATGAAACAGCTTTGTATTCACCTTAAACACTGTTTCAGGGCAAGAGATTGTGTTTTAGACTAAAACGTAATACTTTATGAGAAGAATCTTTACTTTGAAACTCTGTTATTTACCTTTTTCACACTATGAAACAGCTTTGTATTCACCTTAAACACTGTTTCAGGGCAAGAGATTGTGTTGTAGACTAAAAGTTAATGCATTATAATAAGAATCTTTACTTTGAAACTCTGTTCTTTACCTTTTTCACACTATGAAACCGCTTTGTATTCACCTTAAGCACTGTTTCAGGGCAAGAGATTGTGTTTTAGACTAAAACTGCATGCTTTATAAGAAGAATCTTTACTTTGAAACTGTGTTTTTTCCCTTTTTCACACTAAAACAGCTTTGCATTCACCTTAAACTGTTTCAGGGCAAGAAATTGTGTGTGAGACTAAAACGTAATGCTTTATAAGAAGAATCTTTACTTTGAAACTCTGTTATTTACCTTTTTCACACTATGAAACAGCTTTGTATTCACCTTAAACACTGTTTAAGGGCAAGAGATTGTGTTTTAGACTAAAACGTAATGCTTTATAAGAAGAATCTTTACTTTGAAACTCTGTTATTTACCTTTTTCACACTATGAAACAGCTTTGTATTCACCTTAAACACTGTTTCAGGGCAAGAGATTGTGTTTTAGACTAAAAGTTAATGCATTATAAGAAGAATCTTTACTTTGAAACTGTGTTCTTTCCCTTTTTCACACTAAAACAGCTTTGCATTCACCTTAAACTGTTTCAGGGCAAGAGATTGTGTGTGAGACTAAAAGGTAATGCATTATAAGAAGAATCTTTACTTTGAAACTCTCTTCTTTACCTTTTTCACACTATGAAACAGATTTGTATTCACCTTAAACACTGTTTCAGGGCAAGAGATTGTGTTTTAGAATAAAAGGTAATGCATTATAAGAAGAATCTTTACTTTGAAACTCTGTTCTTTACCTTTTTAACACTGTGAAACAGCTCTGTATTCACCTTAAACACTGTTTCAGGGCAAGAGATTGTGTTTTAGACTAAAAGGTAATGCATTATAAGAAGAATCTTTACTTTGAAACTCTTTTCTTTACCTTTTTCACACTATGAAACAGATTTGTATTCACCTTAAACACTGTTTCAGGGCAAGAGATTGTGTTTTAGACTAAAACAATGCTTTATAAGAAGAATCTTTACTTTGAAACTTTATTCTTTACCTTTTTCACACTATGAAACAGCTTTGTATTCACCTTAAACACTGTTTCAGGACAAGAGATTGTGTTTTAGACTAAAACGTAATGCTTTATAAGAAGAATATTTACTTTGAAACTCTGTTCTTTACCTTTTTCACACTATGAAACAGCTTTGTATTCAACTTAAACACTGTTTCAGGGCAAGAGATTGTGTTTTAGACTAAAACGTAATGCTTTATAAGAAGAATCTTTACTTTGAAACTCTGTTCTTTACCTTTTTCACACTATGAAACAGCTTTGTATTCACCTTAAACACTGTTTCAGGCCAAGAGATTGTGTTTTAGACTAAAAGTTAATGCATTATAATAAGAATCTTTACTTTGAAACTCTGTTCTTTACCTTTTTCACACTATGAAACCGCTTTGTATTCACCTTAAACACTGTTTCAGGACAAGAGATTGTGTTTTAGACTAAAACTGCATGCTTTATAAGAAGAATCTTTACTTTGAAACTCTGTTCTTTACCTTTTTAACAATAAGAAACAGCTTTGTATTCACCTTAAACACTGTTTCAGGGCAAGAGATTGTGTTTTAGAATAAAAGGTAATGCATTATAAGAAGAATCTTTACTTTGAAACTGTGTTCTTTCCCTTTTTCACACTAAAACAGATTTGTATTCACCTTAAACACTGTTTCAGGGCAAGAGATTGTGTTTTAGACTAAAACAATGCTTTATAAGAAGAATCTTTACTTTGAAACTTTGTTCTTTACCTTTTTCACACTATGAAACAGCTTTGTATTCACCTTAAACACTGTTTCAGGGCAAGAGATTGTGTTTTAGACTAAAACGTAATACTTTATGAGAAGAATCTTTACTTTGAAACTCTGTTATTTACCTTTTTCACACTATGAAACAGCTTTGTATTCACCTTAAACACTGTTTCAGGGCAAGAGATTGTGTTGTAGACTAAAAGTTAATGCATTATAATAAGAATCTTTACTTTGAAACTCTGTTCTTTACCTTTTTCACACTATGAAACCGCTTTGTATTCACCTTAAGCACTGTTTCAGGGCAAGAGATTGTGTTTTAGACTAAAACTGCATGCTTTATAAGAAGAATCTTTACTTTGAAACTGTGTTCTTTCCCTTTTTCACACTAAAACAGCTTTGCATTCACCTTAAACTGTTTCAGGGCAAGAGATTGTGTGTGAGACTAAAACGTAATGCTTTATAAGAAGAATCTTTACTTTGAAACTCTGTTATTTACCTTTTTCACACTATGAAACAGCTTTGTATTCACCTTAAACACTGTTTAAGGGCAAGAGATTGTGTTTTATACTAAAACGTAATGCTTTATAAGAAGAATCTTTACTTTGAAACTCTGTTCTTTACCTTTTTCACACTATGAAACAGCTTTGTATTCACCTTAAACACTGTTTCAGGCCAAGAGATTGTGTTTTAGACTAAAAGTTAATGCATTATAATAAGAATCTTTACTTTGAAACTCTGTTCTTTACCTTTTTCACACTATGAAACCGCTTTGTATTCACCTTAAACACTGTTTCAGGACAAGAGATTGTGTTTTAGACTAAAACTGCATGCTTTATAAGAAGAATCTTTACTTTGAAACTCTGTTCTTTACCTTTTTAACAATAAGAAACAGCTTTGTATTCACCTTAAACACTGTTTCAGGGCAAGAGATTGTGTTTTAGAATAAAAGGTAATGCATTATAAGAAGAATCTTTACTTTGAAACTGTGTTCTTTCCCTTTTTCACACTAAAACAGATTTGTATTCACCTTAAACACTGTTTCAGGGCAAGAGATTGTGTTTTAGACTAAAACAATGCTTTATAAGAAGAATCTTTACTTTGAAACTTTGTTCTTTACCTTTTTCACACTATGAAACAGCTTTGTATTCACCTTAAACACTGTTTCAGGGCAAGAGATTGTGTTTTAGACTAAAACGTAATACTTTATGAGAAGAATCTTTACTTTGAAACTCTGTTATTTACCTTTTTCACACTATGAAACAGCTTTGTATTCACCTTAAACACTGTTTCAGGGCAAGAGATTGTGTTGTAGACTAAAAGTTAATGCATTATAATAAGAATCTTTACTTTGAAACTCTGTTCTTTACCTTTTTCACACTATGAAACCGCTTTGTATTCACCTTAAGCACTGTTTCAGGGCAAGAGATTGTGTTTTAGACTAAAACTGCATGCTTTATAAGAAGAATCTTTACTTTGAAACTGTGTTCTTTCCCTTTTTCACACTAAAACAGCTTTGCATTCACCTTAAACTGTTTCAGGGCAAGAGATTGTGTGTGAGACTAAAACGTAATGCTTTATAAGAAGAATCTTTACTTTGAAACTCTGTTATTTACCTTTTTCACACTATGAAACAGCTTTGTATTCACCTTAAACACTGTTTAAGGGCAAGAGATTGTGTTTTATACTAAAACGTAATGCTTTATAAGAAGAATCTTTACTTTGAAACTCTGTTATTTACCTTTTTCACACTATGAAACAGCTTTGTATTCACCTTAAACACTGTTTCAGGGCAAGAGATTGTGTTTTAGACTAAAAGTTAATGCATTATAAGAAGAATCTTTACTTTGAAACTGTGTTCTTTCCCTTTTTCACACTAAAACAGCTTTGCATTCACCTTAAACTGTTTCAGGGCAAGAGATTGTGTGTGAGACTAAAAGGTAATGCATTATAAGAAGAATCTTTACTTTGAAACTCTCTTCTTTACCTTTTTCACACTATGAAACAGATTTGTATTCACCTTAAACACTGTTTCAGGGCAAGAGATTGTGTTTTAGAATAAAACGTAATGCTTTATAAGAAGAATCTTTACTTTGAAAATCTGTTCTTTACCTTTTTCACACTATGAAACAGCTTTGTATTCACCTTAAACACTGTTTCAGGGCAAGAGATTGTGTTTTAGACTAAAACGTAATGCTTTATAAGAATAATCTTTACTTTGAAACTCTGTTATTTACCTTTTTCACACTATGAAACAGCTTTGTATTCACCTTAAACACTGTTTCAGGGCAAGAGATTGTGTTTTAGACTAAAAGTTAATGCATTATAATAAGAATCTTTACTTTGAAACTCTGTTCTTTACCTTTTTCACACTATGAAACCGCTTTGTATTCACCTTAAACACTGTTTCAGGACAAGAGATTGTGTTTTAGACTAAAACTGCATGCTTTATAAGAAGAATCTTTACTTTGAAACTCTGTTCTTTACCTTTTTAACAATAAGAAACAGCTTTGTATTCACCTTGAACACTGTTTCAGGGCAAGAGATTGTGTTTTAGACTAAAAGGTAATGCTTTATAAGAAGAATCTTTACTTTGAAACTGTGTTCTTTCCCTTTTTCACACTAAAACAGATTTGTATTCACCTTAAACACTGTTTCAGGGCAAGAGATTGTGTTTTAGACTAAAACATTGCTTTATAAGAAGAATCTTTACTTTGAAACTCTGTTATTTACCTTTTTCACACTATGAAAGAGCTTTGTATTCACCTTAAACACTGTTTCAGGGCAAGAGATTGTGTTTTAGACTAAAAGGTAATGCATTATAAGAAGAATCTTTACTTTAAAACTCTCTTCTTTACCTTTTTCACACTATGAAACAGATTTGTATTCACATTAAACACTGTTTCAGGGCAAGAGATTGTGTTTTAGACTAAAACAATGCTTTATAAGAAGAATCTTTACTTTGAAACTCTCTTCTTTACCTTTTTAACAATAAGAAACAGCTTTGTATTCACCTTAAACACTGTTTCAGGGCAAGAGATTGTGTTTGAGACTAAAAGGTAATGCTTTATAAGAAGAATCTTTACTTTGAAACTGTGTTCTTTCCCTTTTTCACACTAAAACAGCTTTGCATTCACCTTAAACTGTTTCAGGGCAAGAGATTGTGTGTGAGACTAAAATGTAATGCATTATAAGAAGAATCTTTACTTTGAAACTCTGTTCTTTACCTTTTTCACACTATGAAACAGCTTTGTATTCACCTTAAACACTGTTTCAGGGCAAGAGATTGTGTTGTAGACTAAAAGTTAATGCATTATAATAAGAATCTTTACTTTGAAACTGTGTTCTTTCCCTTTTTCACACTAAAACAGCTTTGCATTCACCTTAAACTGTTTCAGGGAAAGAGTTTGTGTGTGAGACTAAAATGTAATGCATTATAAGAATAATCTTTACTTTGAAACTCTGTTCTTTACCTTTTTCACACTATGAAACAGCTTTGTATTCACCTTAAACACTGTTTAAGGGCAAGAGATTGTGTTTTAGACTAAAACGTAATGCTTTATAAGAAGAATCTTTACTTTGAAACTCTGTTATTTACCTTTTTCACACTATGAAAGAGCTTTGTATTCACCTTAAACACTGTTTCAGGGCAAGAGATTGTGTTTTAGACTAAAAGTTAATGAATTATAAGAAGAATCTTTACTTTGAAACTGTGTTCTTTCCCTTTTTCACACTAAAACAGCTTTGCATTCACCTTAAACTGTTTCAGGGCAAGAGATTGTGTGTGAGACTAAAATGTAATGCATTATAAGAAGAATCTTTACTTTGAAACTCTGTTCTTTACCTTTTTCACACTATGAAACAGCTTTGTATTCGCCTTAAACACTGTTTAAGGGCAAGAGATTGTGTTTTAGACTAAAACGTAATGCTTTATAAGAAGAATCTTTACTTTGAAACTCTGTTATTTACCTTTTTCACACTATGAAAGAGCTTTGTATTCACCTTAAACACTGTTTCAGGGCAAGAGATTGTGTTTTAGACTAAAAGGTAATGCATTATAAGAAGAATCTTTACTTTAAAACTCTCTTCTTTACCTTTTTCACACTATGAAACAGATTTGTATTCACATTAAACACTGTTTCAGGGCAAGAGATTGTGTTTTAGACTAAAACAATGCTTTATAAGAAGAATCTTTACTTTGAAACTTTGTTCTTTACCTTTTTCACACTATGAAACAGCTTTGTATTCACCTTAAACACTGTTTCAGGACAAGAGATTGTGTTTTAGACTAAAACGTAATGCTTTATAAGAAGAATATTTACTTTGAAACTCTGTTCTTTACCTTTTTCACACTATGAAACAGCTTTGTATTCACCTTAAACACTGTTTCAGGCCAAGAGATTGTGTTTTAGACTAAAAGTTAATGCATTATAATAAGAATCTTTACTTTGAAACTCTGTTCTTTACCTTTTTCACACTATGAAACCGCTTTGTATTCACCTTAAACACTGTTTCAGGACAAGAGATTGTGTTTTAGACTAAAACTGCATGCTTTATAAGAAGAATCTTTACTTTGAAACTCTGTTCTTTACCTTTTTAACAATAAGAAACAGCTTTGTATTCACCTTAAACACTGTTTCAGGGCAAGAGATTGTGTTTGAGACTAAAAGGTAATGCTTTATAAGAAGAATCTTTACTTTGAAACTGTGTTCTTTCCCTTTTTCACACTAAAACAGCTTTGCATTCACCTTAAACTGTTTCAGGGCAAGAGATTGTGTGTGAGACTAAAATGTAATGCATTATAAGAAGAATCTTTACTTTGAAACTCTGTTCTTTACCTTTTTCACACTATGAAACAGCTTTGTATTCACCTTAAACACTGTTTCAGGACAAGAGATTGTGTTTTAGACTAAAACTGCATGTTTTATAAGAAGTATCTTTACTTTGAAACTCTGTTCTTTACCTTTTTAACACTAAGAAACAGCTTTGTATTCACCTTAAACACTGTTTCAGGACAAGAGATTGTGTTTTAGAATAAAAGGTAATGCATTATAAGAAGAATCTTTACTTTGAAACTGTGTTCTTTCCCTTTTTCACACTAAAACAGATTTGTATTCACCTTAAACACTGTTTCAGGGCAAGAGATTGTGTTTTAGACTAAAACAATGCTTTATAAGAAGAATCTTTACTTTGAAACTTTGTTCTTTACCTTTTTCACACTATGAAACAGCTTTGTATTCACCTTAAACACTGTTTCAGGGCAAGAGATTGTGTTTTAGACTAAAACGTAATACTTTATAAGAAGAATCTTTACTTTGAAACTCTGTTATTTACCTTTTTCACACTATGAAACAGCTTTGTATTCACCTTAAACACTGTTTCAGGGCAAGAGATTGTGTGTGAGACTAAAATGTAATGCATTATAAGAAGAATCTTTACTTTGAAACTCTGTTCTTTACCTTTTTCACACTTTGAAACCGCTTTGTATTCACCTTAAACACTGTTTCAGTACAAGAGATTGTGTTTTAGACTAAAACTGCATGCTTTATAAGAAGAATCTTTACTTTGAAACTCTGTTCTTTACCTTTTTAACAATAAGAAACAGCTTTGTATTCACCTTAATCACTGTTTCAGGGCAAGAGATTGTGTTTGAGACTAAAAGGTAATGCTTTATAAGAAGAATCTTTACTTTGAAACTGTGTTCTTTCCCTTTTTCACACTAAAACAGCTTTGCATTCACCTTAAACTGTTTCAGGGCAAGAGATTGTGTGTGAGACTAAAATGTAATGCATTATAAGAAGAATCTTTACTTTGAAACTCTGTTCTTTACCTTTTTCACACTATGAAACAGCTTTGTATTCACCTTAAACACTGTTTCAGGACAAGAGATTGTGTTTTAGACTAAAACTGCATGTTTTATAAGAAGTATCTTTACTTTGAAACTCTGTTCTTTACCTTTTTAACACTAAGAAACAGCTTTGTATTCACCTTAAACACTGTTTCAGGACAAGAGATTGTGTTTTAGAATAAAAGGTAATGCATTATAAGAAGAATCTTTACTTTGAAACTGTGTTCTTTCCCTTTTTCACACTAAAACAGATTTGTATTCACCTTAAACACTGTTTCAGGGCAAGAGATTGTGTTTTAGACTAAAACAATGCTTTATAAGAAGAATCTTTACTTTGAAACTTTGTTCTTTACCTTTTTCACACTATGAAACAGCTTTGTATTCACCTTAAACACTGTTTCAGGGCAAGAGATTGTGTTTTAGACTAAAACGTAATGCTTTATAAGAAGAATCTTTACTTTGAAACTCTGTTATTTACCTTTTTCACACTATGAAACAGCTTTGTATTCACCTTAAACACTGTTTCAGGGCAAGAGATTGTGTTGTAGACTAAAAGTTAATGCATTATAATAAGAATCTACGTTGAAACTGTGTTCTTTCCCTTTTTCACACTAAAACAGCTTTGCATTCACCTTAAACTGTTTCAGGGCAAGAGATTGTGTGTGAGACTAAAATGTAATGCATTATAAGAATAATCTTTACTTTGAAACTCTGTTCTTTACCTTTTTCACACTATGAAACAGCTTTGTATTCACCTTAAACACTGTTTCAGGGCAAGAGATTGTGTTTTAGACTAAAACGTAATGCTTTATAAGAAGAATCTTTACTTTGAAACTCTGTTATTTACCTTTTTCACACTATGAAACAGCTTTGTATTCACCTTAAACACTGTTTCAGGGCAAGAGATTGTGTTTTAGACTAAAACGGAATGCTTTATAAGAAGAATCTTTACTTTGAAACTCTGTTATTTACCTTTTTCACACTATGAAAGAGCTTTGTATTCACCTTAAACACTGTTTCAGGGCAAGAGATTGTGTTTTAGACTAAAAGTTAATGCATTATAAGAAGAATCTTTACTTTGAAACTGTGTTCTTTCCCTTTTTCACACTAAAACAGCTTTGCATTCACCTTAAACTGTTTCAGGGCAAGAGATTGTGTGTGAGACTAAAATGTAATGCATTATAAGAAGAATCTTTACTTTGAAACTCTGTTCTTTACATTTTTCACACTATGAAACAGCTTTGTATTCGCCTTAAACACTGTTTCAGTACAAGAGATTGTGTTTTAGAATAAAAGGTAATGCATTATAAGAAGAATCTTTACTTTGAAACTCTGTTCTTTACCTTTTTAACACTGTGAAACAGCTCTGTATTCACCTTAAACACTGTTTCAGGGCAAGAGATTGTGTTTTAGACTAAAAGGTAATGCAATATAAGAAGAATCTTTACTTTGAAACTCTCTTCTTTACCTTTTTCACACTATGAAACAGATTTGTATTCACATTAAACACTGTTTCAGGGCAAGAGATTGTGTTTTAGACTAAAACAATGCTTTATAAGAAGAATCTTTACTTTGAAACTTTGTTCTTTACCTTTTTCACACTATGAAACAGCTTTGTATTCACCTTAAACACTGTTTCAGGACAAGAGATTGTGTTTTAGACTAAAACGTAATGCTTCATAAGAAGAATCTTTACTTTGAAACTGTGTTCTTTCCCTTTTTCACACTAAAACAGCTTTGCATTCACCTTAAACTGTTTCAGGGCAAGAGATTGTGTGTGAGACTAAAATGTAATGCATTATAAGAAGAATCTTTACTTTGAAACTCTGTTCTTTACCTTTTTCACACTATGAAACAGCTTTGTATTCACCTTAAACACTGTTTCAGGACAAGAGATTGTGTTTTAGACTAAAACTGCATGTTTTATAAGAAGTATCTTTACTTTGAAACTTTGTTCTTTACCTTTTTCACACTATGAAACAGCTTTGTATTCACCTTAAACACTGTTTCAGGGCAAGAGATTGTGTTTTAGACTAAAAGGTAATGCATTATAAGAAGAATCTTTACTTTGAAACTCTGTTCTTTACCTTTTTAACAATAAGAAACAGCTTTGTATTCACCTTAATCACTGTTTCAGGGCAAGAGATTGTGTTTGAGACTAAAAGGTAATGCTTTATAAGAAGAATCTTTACTTTGAAACTGTGTTCTTTCCCTTTTTCACACTAAAACAGCTTTGCATTCACCTTAAACTGTTTCAGGGCAAGAGATTGTGTGTGAGACTAAAATGTAATGCATTATAAGAAGAATCTTTACTTTGAAACTCTGTTCTTTACCTTTTTCACACTATGAAACAGCTTTGTATTCACCTTAAACACTGTTTCAGGACAAGAGATTGTGTTTTAGACTAAAACTGCATGTTTTATAAGAAGTATCTTTACTTTGAAACTCTGTTCTTTACCTTTTTAACACTAAGAAACAGCTTTGTATTCACCTTAAACACTGTTTCAGGACAAGAGATTGTGTTTTAGAATAAAAGGTAATGCATTATAAGAAGAATCTTTACTTTGAAACTGTGTTCTTTCCCTTTTTCACACTAAAACAGATTTGTATTCACCTTAAACACTGTTTCAGGGCAAGAGATTGTGTTTTAGACTAAAACAATGCTTTATAAGAAGAATCTTTACTTTGAAACTTTGTTCTTTACCTTTTTCACACTATGAAACAGCTTTGTATTCACCTTAAACACTGTTTCAGGGCAAGAGATTGTGTTTTAGACTAAAACAATGCTTTATAAGAAGAATCTTTACTTTGAAACTTTATTCTTTACCTTTTTCACACTATGAAACAGCTTTGTATTCACCTTAAACACTGTTTCAGGACAAGAGATTGTGTTTTAGACTAAAACGTAATGCTTTATAAGAAGAATATTTACTTTGAAACTCTGTTCTTTACCTTTTTCACACTATGAAACAGCTTTGTATTCAACTTAAACACTGTTTCAGGGCAAGAGATTGTGTTTTAGACTAAAACGTAATGCTTTATAAGAAGAATCTTTACTTTGAAACTCTGTTCTTTACCTTTTTCACACTATGAAACAGCTTTGTATTCACCTTAAACACTGTTTCAGGCCAAGAGATTGTGTTTTAGACTAAAAGTTAATGCATTATAATAAGAATCTTTACTTTGAAACTCTGTTCTTTACCTTTTTCACACTATGAAACCGCTTTGTATTCACCTTAAACACTGTTTCAGGACAAGAGATTGTGTTTTAGACTAAAACTGCATGCTTTATAAGAAGAATCTTTACTTTGAAACTCTGTTCTTTACCTTTTTAACAATAAGAAACAGCTTTGTATTCACCTTAAACACTGTTTCAGGGCAAGAGATTGTGTTTTAGAATAAAAGGTAATGCATTATAAGAAGAATCTTTACTTTGAAACTGTGTTCTTTCCCTTTTTCACACTAAAACAGATTTGTATTCACCTTAAACACTGTTTCAGGGCAAGAGATTGTGTTTTAGACTAAAACAATGCTTTATAAGAAGAATCTTTACTTTGAAACTTTGTTCTTTACCTTTTTCACACTATGAAACAGCTTTGTATTCACCTTAAACACTGTTTCAGGGCAAGAGATTGTGTTTTAGACTAAAACGTAATACTTTATGAGAAGAATCTTTACTTTGAAACTCTGTTATTTACCTTTTTCACACTATGAAACAGCTTTGTATTCACCTTAAACACTGTTTCAGGGCAAGAGATTGTGTTGTAGACTAAAAGTTAATGCATTATAATAAGAATCTTTACTTTGAAACTCTGTTCTTTACCTTTTTCACACTATGAAACCGCTTTGTATTCACCTTAAGCACTGTTTCAGGGCAAGAGATTGTGTTTTAGACTAAAACTGCATGCTTTATAAGAAGAATCTTTACTTTGAAACTGTGTTCTTTCCCTTTTTCACACTAAAACAGCTTTGCATTCACCTTAAACTGTTTCAGGGCAAGAGATTGTGTGTGAGACTAAAACGTAATGCTTTATAAGAAGAATCTTTACTTTGAAACTCTGTTATTTACCTTTTTCACACTATGAAACAGCTTTGTATTCACCTTAAACACTGTTTAAGGGCAAGAGATTGTGTTTTATACTAAAACGTAATGCTTTATAAGAAGAATCTTTACTTTGAAACTCTGTTCTTTACCTTTTTCACACTATGAAACAGCTTTGTATTCACCTTAAACACTGTTTCAGGCCAAGAGATTGTGTTTTAGACTAAAAGTTAATGCATTATAATAAGAATCTTTACTTTGAAACTCTGTTCTTTACCTTTTTCACACTATGAAACCGCTTTGTATTCACCTTAAACACTGTTTCAGGACAAGAGATTGTGTTTTAGACTAAAACTGCATGCTTTATAAGAAGAATCTTTACTTTGAAACTCTGTTCTTTACCTTTTTAACAATAAGAAACAGCTTTGTATTCACCTTAAACACTGTTTCAGGGCAAGAGATTGTGTTTTAGAATAAAAGGTAATGCATTATAAGAAGAATCTTTACTTTGAAACTGTGTTCTTTCCCTTTTTCACACTAAAACAGATTTGTATTCACCTTAAACACTGTTTCAGGGCAAGAGATTGTGTTTTAGACTAAAACAATGCTTTATAAGAAGAATCTTTACTTTGAAACTTTGTTCTTTACCTTTTTCACACTATGAAACAGCTTTGTATTCACCTTAAACACTGTTTCAGGGCAAGAGATTGTGTTTTAGACTAAAACGTAATACTTTATGAGAAGAATCTTTACTTTGAAACTCTGTTATTTACCTTTTTCACACTATGAAACAGCTTTGTATTCACCTTAAACACTGTTTCAGGGCAAGAGATTGTGTTGTAGACTAAAAGTTAATGCATTATAATAAGAATCTTTACTTTGAAACTCTGTTCTTTACCTTTTTCACACTATGAAACCGCTTTGTATTCACCTTAAGCACTGTTTCAGGGCAAGAGATTGTGTTTTAGACTAAAACTGCATGCTTTATAAGAAGAATCTTTACTTTGAAACTGTGTTCTTTCCCTTTTTCACACTAAAACAGCTTTGCATTCACCTTAAACTGTTTCAGGGCAAGAGATTGTGTGTGAGACTAAAACGTAATGCTTTATAAGAAGAATCTTTACTTTGAAACTCTGTTATTTACCTTTTTCACACTATGAAACAGCTTTGTATTCACCTTAAACACTGTTTAAGGGCAAGAGATTGTGTTTTATACTAAAACGTAATGCTTTATAAGAAGAATCTTTACTTTGAAACTCTGTTATTTACCTTTTTCACACTATGAAACAGCTTTGTATTCACCTTAAACACTGTTTCAGGGCAAGAGATTGTGTTTTAGACTAAAAGTTAATGCATTATAAGAAGAATCTTTACTTTGAAACTGTGTTCTTTCCCTTTTTCACACTAAAACAGCTTTGCATTCACCTTAAACTGTTTCAGGGCAAGAGATTGTGTGTGAGACTAAAAGGTAATGCATTATAAGAAGAATCTTTACTTTGAAACTCTCTTCTTTACCTTTTTCACACTATGAAACAGATTTGTATTCACCTTAAACACTGTTTCAGGGCAAGAGATTGTGTTTTAGAATAAAACGTAATGCTTTATAAGAAGAATCTTTACTTTGAAAATCTGTTCTTTACCTTTTTCACACTATGAAACAGCTTTGTATTCACCTTAAACACTGTTTCAGGGCAAGAGATTGTGTTTTAGACTAAAACGTAATGCTTTATAAGAATAATCTTTACTTTGAAACTCTGTTATTTACCTTTTTCACACTATGAAACAGCTTTGTATTCACCTTAAACACTGTTTCAGGGCAAGAGATTGTGTTTTAGACTAAAAGTTAATGCATTATAATAAGAATCTTTACTTTGAAACTCTGTTCTTTACCTTTTTCACACTATGAAACCGCTTTGTATTCACCTTAAACACTGTTTCAGGACAAGAGATTGTGTTTTAGACTAAAACTGCATGCTTTATAAGAAGAATCTTTACTTTGAAACTCTGTTCTTTACCTTTTTAACAATAAGAAACAGCTTTGTATTCACCTTGAACACTGTTTCAGGGCAAGAGATTGTGTTTTAGACTAAAAGGTAATGCTTTATAAGAAGAATCTTTACTTTGAAACTGTGTTCTTTCCCTTTTTCACACTAAAACAGATTTGTATTCACCTTAAACACTGTTTCAGGGCAAGAGATTGTGTTTTAGACTAAAACATTGCTTTATAAGAAGAATCTTTACTTTGAAACTCTGTTATTTACCTTTTTCACACTATGAAAGAGCTTTGTATTCACCTTAAACACTGTTTCAGGGCAAGAGATTGTGTTTTAGACTAAAAGGTAATGCATTATAAGAAGAATCTTTACTTTAAAACTCTCTTCTTTACCTTTTTCACACTATGAAACAGATTTGTATTCACATTAAACACTGTTTCAGGGCAAGAGATTGTGTTTTAGACTAAAACAATGCTTTATAAGAAGAATCTTTACTTTGAAACTCTCTTCTTTACCTTTTTAACAATAAGAAACAGCTTTGTATTCACCTTAAACACTGTTTCAGGGCAAGAGATTGTGTTTGAGACTAAAAGGTAATGCTTTATAAGAAGAATCTTTACTTTGAAACTGTGTTCTTTCCCTTTTTCACACTAAAACAGCTTTGCATTCACCTTAAACTGTTTCAGGGCAAGAGATTGTGTGTGAGACTAAAATGTAATGCATTATAAGAAGAATCTTTACTTTGAAACTCTGTTCTTTACCTTTTTCACACTATGAAACAGCTTTGTATTCACCTTAAACACTGTTTCAGGGCAAGAGATTGTGTTGTAGACTAAAAGTTAATGCATTATAATAAGAATCTTTACTTTGAAACTGTGTTCTTTCCCTTTTTCACACTAAAACAGCTTTGCATTCACCTTAAACTGTTTCAGGGAAAGAGTTTGTGTGTGAGACTAAAATGTAATGCATTATAAGAATAATCTTTACTTTGAAACTCTGTTCTTTACCTTTTTCACACTATGAAACAGCTTTGTATTCACCTTAAACACTGTTTAAGGGCAAGAGATTGTGTTTTAGACTAAAACGTAATGCTTTATAAGAAGAATCTTTACTTTGAAACTCTGTTATTTACCTTTTTCACACTATGAAAGAGCTTTGTATTCACCTTAAACACTGTTTCAGGGCAAGAGATTGTGTTTTAGACTAAAAGTTAATGAATTATAAGAAGAATCTTTACTTTGAAACTGTGTTCTTTCCCTTTTTCACACTAAAACAGCTTTGCATTCACCTTAAACTGTTTCAGGGCAAGAGATTGTGTGTGAGACTAAAATGTAATGCATTATAAGAAGAATCTTTACTTTGAAACTCTGTTCTTTACCTTTTTCACACTATGAAACAGCTTTGTATTCGCCTTAAACACTGTTTAAGGGCAAGAGATTGTGTTTTAGACTAAAACGTAATGCTTTATAAGAAGAATCTTTACTTTGAAACTCTGTTATTTACCTTTTTCACACTATGAAAGAGCTTTGTATTCACCTTAAACACTGTTTCAGGGCAAGAGATTGTGTTTTAGACTAAAAGGTAATGCATTATAAGAAGAATCTTTACTTTAAAACTCTCTTCTTTACCTTTTTCACACTATGAAACAGATTTGTATTCACATTAAACACTGTTTCAGGGCAAGAGATTGTGTTTTAGACTAAAACAATGCTTTATAAGAAGAATCTTTACTTTGAAACTTTGTTCTTTACCTTTTTCACACTATGAAACAGCTTTGTATTCACCTTAAACACTGTTTCAGGACAAGAGATTGTGTTTTAGACTAAAACGTAATGCTTTATAAGAAGAATATTTACTTTGAAACTCTGTTCTTTACCTTTTTCACACTATGAAACAGCTTTGTATTCACCTTAAACACTGTTTCAGGCCAAGAGATTGTGTTTTAGACTAAAAGTTAATGCATTATAATAAGAATCTTTACTTTGAAACTCTGTTCTTTACCTTTTTCACACTATGAAACCGCTTTGTATTCACCTTAAACACTGTTTCAGGACAAGAGATTGTGTTTTAGACTAAAACTGCATGCTTTATAAGAAGAATCTTTACTTTGAAACTCTGTTCTTTACCTTTTTAACAATAAGAAACAGCTTTGTATTCACCTTAAACACTGTTTCAGGGCAAGAGATTGTGTTTGAGACTAAAAGGTAATGCTTTATAAGAAGAATCTTTACTTTGAAACTGTGTTCTTTCCCTTTTTCACACTAAAACAGCTTTGCATTCACCTTAAACTGTTTCAGGGCAAGAGATTGTGTGTGAGACTAAAATGTAATGCATTATAAGAAGAATCTTTACTTTGAAACTCTGTTCTTTACCTTTTTCACACTATGAAACAGCTTTGTATTCACCTTAAACACTGTTTCAGGACAAGAGATTGTGTTTTAGACTAAAACTGCATGTTTTATAAGAAGTATCTTTACTTTGAAACTCTGTTCTTTACCTTTTTAACACTAAGAAACAGCTTTGTATTCACCTTAAACACTGTTTCAGGACAAGAGATTGTGTTTTAGAATAAAAGGTAATGCATTATAAGAAGAATCTTTACTTTGAAACTGTGTTCTTTCCCTTTTTCACACTAAAACAGATTTGTATTCACCTTAAACACTGTTTCAGGGCAAGAGATTGTGTTTTAGACTAAAACAATGCTTTATAAGAAGAATCTTTACTTTGAAACTTTGTTCTTTACCTTTTTCACACTATGAAACAGCTTTGTATTCACCTTAAACACTGTTTCAGGGCAAGAGATTGTGTTTTAGACTAAAACGTAATACTTTATAAGAAGAATCTTTACTTTGAAACTCTGTTATTTACCTTTTTCACACTATGAAACAGCTTTGTATTCACCTTAAACACTGTTTCAGGGCAAGAGATTGTGTGTGAGACTAAAATGTAATGCATTATAAGAAGAATCTTTACTTTGAAACTCTGTTCTTTACCTTTTTCACACTTTGAAACCGCTTTGTATTCACCTTAAACACTGTTTCAGTACAAGAGATTGTGTTTTAGACTAAAACTGCATGCTTTATAAGAAGAATCTTTACTTTGAAACTCTGTTCTTTACCTTTTTAACAATAAGAAACAGCTTTGTATTCACCTTAATCACTGTTTCAGGGCAAGAGATTGTGTTTGAGACTAAAAGGTAATGCTTTATAAGAAGAATCTTTACTTTGAAACTGTGTTCTTTCCCTTTTTCACACTAAAACAGCTTTGCATTCACCTTAAACTGTTTCAGGGCAAGAGATTGTGTGTGAGACTAAAATGTAATGCATTATAAGAAGAATCTTTACTTTGAAACTCTGTTCTTTACCTTTTTCACACTATGAAACAGCTTTGTATTCACCTTAAACACTGTTTCAGGACAAGAGATTGTGTTTTAGACTAAAACTGCATGTTTTATAAGAAGTATCTTTACTTTGAAACTCTGTTCTTTACCTTTTTAACACTAAGAAACAGCTTTGTATTCACCTTAAACACTGTTTCAGGACAAGAGATTGTGTTTTAGAATAAAAGGTAATGCATTATAAGAAGAATCTTTACTTTGAAACTGTGTTCTTTCCCTTTTTCACACTAAAACAGATTTGTATTCACCTTAAACACTGTTTCAGGGCAAGAGATTGTGTTTTAGACTAAAACAATGCTTTATAAGAAGAATCTTTACTTTGAAACTTTGTTCTTTACCTTTTTCACACTATGAAACAGCTTTGTATTCACCTTAAACACTGTTTCAGGGCAAGAGATTGTGTTTTAGACTAAAACGTAATGCTTTATAAGAAGAATCTTTACTTTGAAACTCTGTTATTTACCTTTTTCACACTATGAAACAGCTTTGTATTCACCTTAAACACTGTTTCAGGGCAAGAGATTGTGTTGTAGACTAAAAGTTAATGCATTATAATAAGAATCTACGTTGAAACTGTGTTCTTTCCCTTTTTCACACTAAAACAGCTTTGCATTCACCTTAAACTGTTTCAGGGCAAGAGATTGTGTGTGAGACTAAAATGTAATGCATTATAAGAATAATCTTTACTTTGAAACTCTGTTCTTTACCTTTTTCACACTATGAAACAGCTTTGTATTCACCTTAAACACTGTTTCAGGGCAAGAGATTGTGTTTTAGACTAAAACGTAATGCTTTATAAGAAGAATCTTTACTTTGAAACTCTGTTATTTACCTTTTTCACACTATGAAACAGCTTTGTATTCACCTTAAACACTGTTTCAGGGCAAGAGATTGTGTTTTAGACTAAAACGGAATGCTTTATAAGAAGAATCTTTACTTTGAAACTCTGTTATTTACCTTTTTCACACTATGAAAGAGCTTTGTATTCACCTTAAACACTGTTTCAGGGCAAGAGATTGTGTTTTAGACTAAAAGTTAATGCATTATAAGAAGAATCTTTACTTTGAAACTGTGTTCTTTCCCTTTTTCACACTAAAACAGCTTTGCATTCACCTTAAACTGTTTCAGGGCAAGAGATTGTGTGTGAGACTAAAATGTAATGCATTATAAGAAGAATCTTTACTTTGAAACTCTGTTCTTTACATTTTTCACACTATGAAACAGCTTTGTATTCGCCTTAAACACTGTTTCAGTACAAGAGATTGTGTTTTAGAATAAAAGGTAATGCATTATAAGAAGAATCTTTACTTTGAAACTCTGTTCTTTACCTTTTTAACACTGTGAAACAGCTCTGTATTCACCTTAAACACTGTTTCAGGGCAAGAGATTGTGTTTTAGACTAAAAGGTAATGCAATATAAGAAGAATCTTTACTTTGAAACTCTCTTCTTTACCTTTTTCACACTATGAAACAGATTTGTATTCACATTAAACACTGTTTCAGGGCAAGAGATTGTGTTTTAGACTAAAACAATGCTTTATAAGAAGAATCTTTACTTTGAAACTTTGTTCTTTACCTTTTTCACACTATGAAACAGCTTTGTATTCACCTTAAACACTGTTTCAGGACAAGAGATTGTGTTTTAGACTAAAACGTAATGCTTCATAAGAAGAATCTTTACTTTGAAACTGTGTTCTTTCCCTTTTTCACACTAAAACAGCTTTGCATTCACCTTAAACTGTTTCAGGGCAAGAGATTGTGTGTGAGACTAAAATGTAATGCATTATAAGAAGAATCTTTACTTTGAAACTCTGTTCTTTACCTTTTTCACACTATGAAACAGCTTTGTATTCACCTTAAACACTGTTTCAGGACAAGAGATTGTGTTTTAGACTAAAACTGCATGTTTTATAAGAAGTATCTTTACTTTGAAACTTTGTTCTTTACCTTTTTCACACTATGAAACAGCTTTGTATTCACCTTAAACACTGTTTCAGGGCAAGAGATTGTGTTTTAGACTAAAAGGTAATGCATTATAAGAAGAATCTTTACTTTGAAACTCTGTTCTTTACCTTTTTAACAATAAGAAACAGCTTTGTATTCACCTTAATCACTGTTTCAGGGCAAGAGATTGTGTTTGAGACTAAAAGGTAATGCTTTATAAGAAGAATCTTTACTTTGAAACTGTGTTCTTTCCCTTTTTCACACTAAAACAGCTTTGCATTCACCTTAAACTGTTTCAGGGCAAGAGATTGTGTGTGAGACTAAAATGTAATGCATTATAAGAAGAATCTTTACTTTGAAACTCTGTTCTTTACCTTTTTCACACTATGAAACAGCTTTGTATTCACCTTAAACACTGTTTCAGGACAAGAGATTGTGTTTTAGACTAAAACTGCATGTTTTATAAGAAGTATCTTTACTTTGAAACTCTGTTCTTTACCTTTTTAACACTAAGAAACAGCTTTGTATTCACCTTAAACACTGTTTCAGGACAAGAGATTGTGTTTTAGAATAAAAGGTAATGCATTATAAGAAGAATCTTTACTTTGAAACTGTGTTCTTTCCCTTTTTCACACTAAAACAGATTTGTATTCACCTTAAACACTGTTTCAGGGCAAGAGATTGTGTTTTAGACTAAAACAATGCTTTATAAGAAGAATCTTTACTTTGAAACTTTGTTCTTTACCTTTTTCACACTATGAAACAGCTTTGTATTCACCTTAAACACTGTTTCAGGGCAAGAGATTGTGTTTTAGACTAAAACGTAATGCTTTATAAGAAGAATCTTTACTTTGAAACTCTGTTATTTACCTTTTTCACACTATGAAACAGCTTTGTATTCACCTTAAACACTGTTTCAGGGCAAGAGATTGTGTTGTAGACTAAAAGTTAATGCATTATAATAAGAATCTACGTTGAAACTGTGTTCTTTCCCTTTTTCACACTAAAACAGCTTTGCATTCACCTTAAACTGTTTCAGGGCAAGAGATTGTGTGTGAGACTAAAATGTAATGCATTATAAGAATAATCTTTACTTTGAAACTCTGTTCTTTACCTTTTTCACACTATGAAACAGCTTTGTATTCACCTTAAACACTGTTTCAGGGCAAGAGATTGTGTTTTAGACTAAAACGTAATGCTTTATAAGAAGAATCTTTACTTTGAAACTCTGTTATTTACCTTTTTCACACTATGAAACAGCTTTGTATTCACCTTAAACACTGTTTCAGGGCAAGAGATTGTGTTTTAGACTAAAACGGAATGCTTTATAAGAAGAATCTTTACTTTGAAACTCTGTTATTTACCTTTTTCACACTATGAAAGAGCTTTGTATTCACCTTAAACACTGTTTCAGGGCAAGAGATTGTGTTTTAGACTAAAAGTTAATGCATTATAAGAAGAATCTTTACTTTGAAACTGTGTTCTTTCCCTTTTTCACACTAAAACAGCTTTGCATTCACCTTAAACTGTTTCAGGGCAAGAGATTGTGTGTGAGACTAAAATGTAATGCATTATAAGAAGAATCTTTACTTTGAAACTCTGTTCTTTACATTTTTCACACTATGAAACAGCTTTGTATTCGCCTTAAACACTGTTTCAGTACAAGAGATTGTGTTTTAGAATAAAAGGTAATGCATTATAAGAAGAATCTTTACTTTGAAACTCTGTTCTTTACCTTTTTAACACTGTGAAACAGCTCTGTATTCACCTTAAACACTGTTTCAGGGCAAGAGATTGTGTTTTAGACTAAAAGGTAATGCAATATAAGAAGAATCTTTACTTTGAAACTCTCTTCTTTACCTTTTTCACACTATGAAACAGATTTGTATTCACATTAAACACTGTTTCAGGGCAAGAGATTGTGTTTTAGACTAAAACAATGCTTTATAAGAAGAATCTTTACTTTGAAACTTTGTTCTTTACCTTTTTCACACTATGAAACAGCTTTGTATTCACCTTAAACACTGTTTCAGGACAAGAGATTGTGTTTTAGACTAAAACGTAATGCTTCATAAGAAGAATCTTTACTTTGAAACTGTGTTCTTTCCCTTTTTCACACTAAAACAGCTTTGCATTCACCTTAAACTGTTTCAGGGCAAGAGATTGTGTGTGAGACTAAAATGTAATGCATTATAAGAAGAATCTTTACTTTGAAACTCTGTTCTTTACCTTTTTCACACTATGAAACAGCTTTGTATTCACCTTAAACACTGTTTCAGGACAAGAGATTGTGTTTTAGACTAAAACTGCATGTTTTATAAGAAGTATCTTTACTTTGAAACTTTGTTCTTTACCTTTTTCACACTATGAAACAGCTTTGTATTCACCTTAAACACTGTTTCAAGGCAAGAGATTGTGTTTTAGACTAAAAGGTAATGCATTATAAGAAGAATCTTTACTTTGAAACTCTGTTATTTACCTTTTTCACACTATGAAACAGCTTTGTATTCACCTTAAACACTGTTTCAGGGCAAGAGATTGTGTTGTAGACTAAAAGTTAATGCATTATAATAAGAATCTTTACTTTGAAACTGTGTTCTTTCCCTTTTTCACACTAAAACAGCTTTGCATTCACCTTAAACTGTTTCAGGGCAAGAGATTGTGTGTGAGACTAAAATGTAATGCATTATAAGAATAATCTTTACTTTGAAACTCTGTTGTTTACCTTTTTCACACTATGAAACAGCTTTGTATTCACCTTAAACACTGTTTCAGGGCAAGAGATTGTGTTTTAGACTAAAACGTAATGCTTTATAAGAAGAATCTTTACTTTGAAACTCTGTTATTTACCTTTTTCACACTATGAAACAGCTTTGTATTCACCTTAAACACTGTTTCAGGGCAAGAGATTGTGTTTTAGACTAAAACGTAATGCTTTATAAGAAGAATCTTTACTTTGAAACTCTGTTATTTACCTTTTTCACACTATGAAACAGCTTTGTATTCACCTTAAACACTGTTTCAGGGCAAGAGATTGTGTTTTAGACTAAAAGTTAATGCATTATAAGAAGAATCTTTACTTTGAAACTGTGTTTTTTCCCTTTTTCACACTAAAACAGCTTTGCATTCACCTTAAACTGTTTCAGGGCAAGAGATTGTGTGTGAGACTAAAATGTAATGCATTATAAGAAGAATCTTTACTTTGAAACTCTGTTCTTTACCTTTTTCACACTATGAAACAGCTTTGTATTCACCTTAAACACTGTTTCAGGACAAGAGATTGTGTTTTAGAATAAAAGGTAATGCATTATAAGAAGAATCTTTACTTTGAAACTCTGTTCTTTACCTTTTTAACACTGTGAAACAGCTCTGTATTCACCTTAAACACTGTTTCAGGGCAAGAGATTGTGTTTTAGACTAAAAGGTAATGCATTATAAGAAGAATATTTACTTTGAAACTCTCTTCTTTACCTTTTTCACACTATGAAACAGATTTGTATTCACCTTAAACACTGTTTCAGGGCAAGAGATTGTGTTTTAGACTAAAACAATGCTTTATAAGAAGAATCTTTACTTTGAAACTTTGTTCTTTACCTTTTTCACACTATGAAACAGCTTTGTATTCACCTTAAACACTGTTTCAGGACAAGAGATTGTGTTTTAGACTAAAACGTAATGCTTTATAAGAAGAATATTTACTTTGAAACTCTGTTCTTTACCTTTTTCACACTATGAAACAGCTTTGTATTCAACTTAAACACTGTTTCAGGGCAAGAGATTGTGTTTGAGACTAAAAGGTAATGCTTTATAAGAAGAATCTTTACTTTGAAACTGTGTTCTTTCCCTTTTTCACACTAAAACAGCTTTGCATTCACCTTAAACTGTTTCAGGGCAAGAGATTGTGTGTGAGACTAAAATGTAATGCATTATAAGAAGAATCTTTACTTTGAAACTCTGTTCTTTACCTTTTTCTCACTATGAAACAGCTTTGTATTCAGCTTAAACACTGTTTCAGGACAAGAGATTGTGTTTTAGACTAAAACTGCATGTTTTATAAGAAGTATCTTTACTTTGAAACTCTGTTCTTTACCTTTTTAACACTAAGAAACAGCTTTGTATTCACCTTAAACACTGTTTCAGGACAAGAGATTGTGTTTTAGAATAAAAGGTAATGCATTATAAGAAGAATCTTTACTTTGAAACTGTGTTCTTTCCCTTTTTCACACTAAAACAGATTTGTATTCACCTTAAACACTGTTTCAGGGCAAGAGATTGTGTTTTAGACTAAAACAATGCTTTATAAGAAGAATCTTTACTTTGAAACATTGTTCTTTACCTTTTTCACACTATGAAACAGCTTTGTATTCACCTTAAACACTGTTTCAGGGCAAGAGATTGTGTTTTAGACTAAAACGTAATGCTTTATAAGAATAATCTTTACTTTGAAACTCTGTTCTTTACCTTTTTCACACTATGAAACAGCTTTGTATTCACCTTAAACACTGTTTCAGGGCAAGAGATTGTGTTTTAGACTAAAAGTTAATGCATTATAAGAAGAATCTTTACTTTGAAACTGTGTTTTTTCCCTTTTTCACACTAAAACAGCTTTGCATTCACCTTAAACTGTTTCAGGGCAAGAGATTGTGTGTGAGACTAAAATGTAATGCATTATAAGAAGAATCTTTACTTTGAAACTCTGTTCTTTACCTTTTTCACACTATGAAACAGCTTTGTATTCACCTTAAACACTGTTTCAGGACAAGAGATTGTGTTTTAGAATAAAAGGTAATGCATTATAAGAAGAATATTTACTTTGAAACTCTCTTCTTTACCTTTTTCACACTATGAAACAGATTTGTATTCACCTTAAACACTGTTTCAGGGCAAGAGATTGTGTTTTAGACTAAAACAATGCTTTATAAGAAGAATCTTTACTTTGAAACTTTGTTCTTTACCTTTTTCACACTATGAAACAGCTTTGTATTCACCTTAAACACTGTTTCAGGACAAGAGATTGTGTTTTAGACTAAAACGTAATGCTTTATAAGAAGAATATTTACTTTGAAACTCTGTTCTTTACCTTTTTCACACTATGAAACAGCTTTGTATTCAACTTAAACACTATTTCAGGGCAAGAGATTGTGTTTGAGACTAAAAGGTAATGCTTTATAAGAAGAATCTTTACTTTGAAACTGTGTTCTTTCCCTTTTTCACACTAAAACAGCTTTGCATTCACCTTAAACTGTTTCAGGGCAAGAGATTGTGTGTGAGACTAAAATGTAATGCATTATAAGAAGAATCTTTACTTTGAAACTCTGTTCTTTACCTTTTTCACACTATGAAACAGCTTTGTATTCAGCTTAAACACTGTTTCAGGACAAGAGATTGTGTTTTAGACTAAAACTGCATGTTTTATAAGAAGTATCTTTACTTTGAAACTCTGTTCTTTACCTTTTTAACACTAAGAAACAGCTTTGTATTCACCTTAAACACTGTTTCAGGACAAGAGATTGTGTTTTAGAATAAAAGGTAATGCATTATAAGAAGAATCTTTACTTTGAAACTGTGTTCTTTCCCTTTTTCACACTAAAACAGATTTGTATTCACCTTAAACACTGTTTCAGGGCAAGAGATTGTGTTTTAGACTAAAACAATGCTTTATAAGAAGAATCTTTACTTTGAAACATTGTTCTTTACCTTTTTCACACTATGAAACAGCTTTGTATTCACCTTAAACACTGTTTCAGGGCAAGAGATTGTGTTTTAGACTAAAACGTAATGCTTTATAAGAATAATCTTTACTTTGAAACTCTGTTCTTTACCTTTTTCACACTATGAAACAGCTTTGTATACACCTTAAACACTGTTTCAGGGCAAGAGATTGTGTTTTAGACTAAAAGTTAATGCATTATAAGAAGAATCTTTACTTTGAAACTGTGTTTTTTCCCTTTTTCACACTAAAACAGCTTTGCATTCACCTTAAACTGTTTCAGGGCAAGAGATTGTGTGTGAGACTAAAATGTAATGCATTATAAGAAGAATCTTTACTTTGAAACTCTGTTCTTTACCTTTTTCACACTATGAAACAGCTTTGTATTCACCTTAAACACTGTTTCAGGACAAGAGATTGTGTTTTAGAATAAAAGGTAATGCATTATAAGAAGAATATTTACTTTGAAACTCTCTTCTTTACCTTTTTCACACTATGAAACAGATTTGTATTCACCTTAAACACTGTTTCAGGGCAAGAGATTGTGTTTTAGACTAAAACAATGCTTTATAAGAAGAATCTTTACTTTGAAACTTTGTTCTTTACCTTTTTCACACTATGAAACAGCTTTGTATTCACCTTAAACACTGTTTCAGGACAAGAGATTGTGTTTTAGACTAAAACGTAATGCTTTATAAGAAGAATATTTACTTTGAAACTCTGTTCTTTACCTTTTTCACACTATGAAACAGCTTTGTATTCAACTTAAACACTATTTCAGGGCAAGAGATTGTGTTTGAGACTAAAAGGTAATGCTTTATAAGAAGAATCTTTACTTTGAAACTGTGTTCTTTCCCTTTTTCACACTAAAACAGCTTTGCATTCACCTTAAACTGTTTCAGGGCAAGAGATTGTGTGTGAGACTAAAATGTAATGCATTATAAGAAGAATCTTTACTTTGAAACTCTGTTCTTTACCTTTTTCACACTATGAAACAGCTTTGTATTCAGCTTAAACACTGTTTCAGGACAAGAGATTGTGTTTTAGACTAAAACTGCATGTTTTATAAGAAGTATCTTTACTTTGAAACTCTGTTCTTTACCTTTTTAACACTAAGAAACAGCTTTGTATTCACCTTAAACACTGTTTCAGGACAAGAGATTGTGTTTTAGAATAAAAGGTAATGCATTATAAGAAGAATCTTTACTTTGAAACTGTGTTCTTTCCCTTTTTCACACTAAAACAGATTTGTATTCACCTTAAACACTGTTTCAGGGCAAGAGATTGTGTTTTAGACTAAAACAATGCTTTATAAGAAGAATCTTTACTTTGAAACATTGTTCTTTACCTTTTTCACACTATGAAACAGCTTTGTATTCACCTTAAACACTGTTTCAGGGCAAGAGATTGTGTTTTAGACTAAAACGTAATGCTTTATAAGAATAATCTTTACTTTGAAACTCTGTTCTTTACCTTTTTCACACTATGAAACAGCTTTGTATACACCTTAAACACTGTTTCAGGGCAAGAGATTGTGTTTTAGACTAAAACGTAATGCTTTATAAGAAGAATCTTTACTTTGAAACTCTGTTATTTACCTTTTTCACACTATGAAACAGCTTTGTATTCACCTTAAACACTGTTTCAGGGCAAGAGATTGTGTTGTAGACTAAAAGTTAATGCATTATAATAAGAATCTTTACTTTGAAACTCTGTTCTTTACCTTTTTCACACTATGAAACCGCTTTGTATTCACCTTAAGCACTGTTTCAGGGCAAGAGATTGTGTTTTAGACTAAAACTGCATGCTTTATAAGAAGAATCTTTACTTTGAAACTGTGTTCTTTCCCTTTTTCACACTAAAACAGCTTTGCATTCACCTTAAACTGTTTCAGGGCAAGAGATTGTGTGTGAGACTAAAATGTAATCTATTATAAGAAGAATCTTTACTTTGAAACTCTGTTCTTTACCTTTTTCACACTATGAAACAGCTTTGTATTCACCTTAAACACTGTTTCAGGACAAGAGATTGTGTTTTAGACTAAAACTGCATGTTTTATAAGAAGTATCTTTACTTTGAAACTCTGTTCTTTACCTTTTTAACACTAAGAAACAGCTTTGTATTCACCTTAAACACTGTTTCAGGACAAGAGATTGTGTTTTAGAATAAAAGGTAATGCATTATAAGAAGAATCTTTACTTTGAAACTCTTCTTTACCTTTTTCACACTATGAAACAGCTCTGTATTCACCTTAAACACTGTTTCAGGGCAAGAGATTGTGTTTTAGACTAAAAGGTAATGCATTATAAGAAGAATCTTTACTTTGAAACTCTCTTCTTTACCTTTTTCACACTATGAAACAGATTTGTATTCACCTTAAACACTGTTTCAGGGCAAGAGATTGTGTTTTAGACTAAAACAATGCTTTATAATAAGAATCTTTACTTTGAAACTTTGTTCTTTACCTTTTTCACACTATGAAACAGCTTTGTATTCACCTTAAACACTGTTTCAGGACAAGAGATTGTGTTTTAGACTAAAACGTAATGCTTTATAAGAAGAATCTTTACTTTGAAACTCTGTTCTTTACCTTTTTCACACTATGAAACAGCTTTGTATTCACCTTAAACACTGTTTCAGGGCAAGAGATTGTGTTTTAGACTAAAACGTAATGCTTTATAAGAATAATCTTTACTTTGAAACTCTGTTCTTTACCTTTTTCACACTATGAAACAGATTTGTATTCACCTTAAACACTGTTTCAGGGCAAGAGATTGTGTTTTAGGCTAAAACAATGCTTTATAAGAAGAATCTTTACTTTGAAACTTTGTTCTTTACCTTTTTCACACTATGAAACAGCTTTGTATTCACGTTAAACACTGTTTCAGGACAAGAGATTGTGTTTTAGACTAAAACGTAATGCTTTATAAGAAGAATCTTTACTTTGAAACTCTGTTCTTTACCTTTTTAACAATAAGAAACAGATTTGTATTCACCTTAAACACTGTTTCAGGGCAAGAGATTGTGTTTGAGACTAAAAGGTAATGCTTTATAAGAAGAATCTTTACTTTGAAACTGTGTTCTTTCCCTTTTTCACACTAAAACAGCTTTGCATTCACCTTAAACTGTTTCAGGGCAAGAGATTGTGTGTGAGACTAAAATGTAATGCATTATAAGAAGAATCTTTACTTTGAAACTCTGTTCTTTACCTTTTTCACACTATGAAACAGCTTTGTATTCGCCTTAAACACTGTTTCAGGACAAGAGATTGTGTTTTAGAATAAAAGGTAATGCATTATAAGAAGAATCTTTACTTTGAAACTCTGTTCTTTACCTTTTTAACACTGTGAAACAGCTCTGTATTCACCTTAAACACTGTTTCAGGGCAAGAGATTGTGTTTTAGACTAAAAGGTAATGCATTATAAGAAGAATCTTTACTTTGAAACTCTCTTCTTTACCTTTTTCACACTATGAAACAGATTTGTATTCACCTTAAACACTGTTTCAGGGCAAGAGATTGTGTTTTAGACTAAAACGTAATGCTTTATAAGAATAATCTTTACTTTGAAACTCTGTTCTTTACCTTTTTCACACTATGAAACAGCTTTGTATACACCTTAAACACTGTTTCAGGGCAAGAGATTGTGTTTTAGACTAAAACGTAATGCTTTATAAGAAGAATCTTTACTTTGAAACTCTGTTATTTACCTTTTTCACACTATGAAACAGCTTTGTATTCACCTTAAACACTGTTTCAGGGCAAGAGATTGTGTTGTAGACTAAAAGTTAATGCATTATAATAAGAATCTTTACTTTGAAACTCTGTTCTTTACCTTTTTCACACTATGAAACCGCTTTGTATTCACCTTAAGCACTGTTTCAGGGCAAGAGATTGTGTTTTAGACTAAAACTGCATGCTTTATAAGAAGAATCTTTACTTTGAAACTGTGTTCTTTCCCTTTTTCACACTAAAACAGCTTTGCATTCACCTTAAACTGTTTCAGGGCAAGAGATTGTGTGTGAGACTAAAATGTAATCTATTATAAGAAGAATCTTTACTTTGAAACTCTGTTCTTTACCTTTTTCACACTATGAAACAGCTTTGTATTCACCTTAAACACTGTTTCAGGACAAGAGATTGTGTTTTAGACTAAAACTGCATGTTTTATAAGAAGTATCTTTACTTTGAAACTCTGTTCTTTACCTTTTTAACACTAAGAAACAGCTTTGTATTCACCTTAAACACTGTTTCAGGACAAGAGATTGTGTTTTAGAATAAAAGGTAATGCATTATAAGAAGAATCTTTACTTTGAAACTCTGTTCTTTACCTTTTTAACACTGTGAAACAGCTCTGTATTCACCTTAAACACTGTTTCAGGGCAAGAGATTGTGTTTTAGACTAAAAGGTAATGCATTATAAGAAGAATCTTTACTTTGAAACTCTCTTCTTTACCTTTTTCACACTATGAAACAGATTTGTATTCACCTTAAACACTGTTTCAGGGCAAGAGATTGTGTTTTAGACTAAAACAATGCTTTATAAGAAGAATCTTTACTTTGAAACTTTGTTCTTTACCTTTTTCACACTATGAAACAGCTTTGTATTCACCTTAAACACTGTTTCAGGACAAGAGATTGTGTTTTAGACTAAAACGTAATGCTTTATAAGAAGAATATTTACTTTGAAACTCTGTTCTTTACCTTTTTCACACTATGAAACAGCTTTGTATTCAACTTAAACACTGTTTCAGGGCAAGAGATTGTGTTTTAGACTAAAACGTAATGCTTTATAAGAAGAATCTTTACTTTGAAACTCTGTTCTTTACCTTTTTCACACTATGAAACAGCTTTGTATTCACCTTAAACACTGTTTCAGGGCAAGAGATTGTGTTGTAGACTAAAAGTTAATGCATTATAATAAGAATCTTTACTTTGAAACTCTGTTCTTTACCTTTTTCACACTATGAAACCGCTTTGTATTCACCTTAAGCACTGTTTCAGGGCAAGAGATTGTGTTTTAGACTAAAACTGCATGCTTTATAAGAAGAATCTTTACTTTGAAACTGTGTTCTTTCCCTTTTTCACACTAAAACAGCTTTGCATTCACCTTAAACTGTTTCAGGGCAAGAAATTGTGTGTGAGACTAAAATGTAATGCATTATAAGAATAATCTTTACTTTGAAACTCTGTTCTTTACCTTTTTCACACTATGAAACAGCTTTGTATTCACCTTAAACACTGTTTCAGGGCAAGAGATTGTGTTTTAGACTAAAACGTAATGCTTTATAAGAAGAATCTTTACTTTGAAACTCTGTTATTTACCTTTTTCACACTATGAAACAGCTTTGTATTCACCTTAAACACTGTTTAAGGGCAAGAGATTGTGTTTTAGACTAAAACGTAATGCTTTATAAGAATAATCTTTACTTTGAAACTCTGTTCTTTACCTTTTTCACACTATGAAACAGCTTTGTATTCACCTTAAAAACTGTTTCAGGGCAAGAGATTGTGTTTTAGACTAAAACGTAATGCTTTATAAGAAGAATCTTTACTTTGAAACTCTGTTATTTACCTTTTTCACACTATGAAACAGCTTTGTATTCACCTTAAACACTGTTTCAGGGCAAGAGATTGTGTTGTAGACTAAAAGTTAATGCATTATAATAAGAATCTTTACTTTGAAACTGTGTTCTTTCCCTTTTTCACACTAAAACAGCTTTGCATTCACCTTAAACTGTTTCAGGGCAAGAGTTTGTGTGTGAGACTAAAATGTAATGCATTATAAGAATAATCTTTACTTTGAAACTCTGTTCTTTACCTTTTTCACACTATGAAACAGCTTTGTATTCACCTTAAACACTGTTTAAGGGCAAGAGATTGTGTTTTAGACTAAAACGTAATGCTTTATAAGAAGAATCTTTACTTTGAAACTCTGTTATTTACCTTTTTCACACTATGAAAGAGCTTTGTATTCACCTTAAACACTGTTTCAGGGCAAGAGATTGTGTTTTAGACTAAAAGTTAATGCATTATAAGAAGAATCTTTACTTTGAAACTGTGTTCTTTCCCTTTTTCACACTAAAACAGCTTTGCATTCACCTTAAACTGTTTCAGGGCAAGAGATTGTGTGTGAGACTAAAATGTAATGCATTATAAGAAGAATCTTTACTTTGAAACTCTGTTCTTTACCTTTTTCACACTATGAAACAGCTTTGTATTCGCCTTAAACACTGTTTCAGTACAAGAGATTGCGTTTTAGAATAAAAGGTAATGCATTATAAGAAGAATCTTTACTTTGAAACTCTCTTCTTTACCTTTTTCACACTATGAAACAGATTTGTATTCACCTTAAACACTGTTTCAGGGCAAGAGATTGTGTTTTAGACTAAAACAATGCTTTATAAGAAGAATCTTTACTTTGAAACTTTGTTCTTTACCTTTTTCACACTATGAAACAGCTTTGTATTCACCTTAAACACTGTTTCAGGACAAGAGATTGTGTTTTAGACTAAAACGTAATGCTTTATAAGAAGAATATTTACTTTGAAACTCTGTTCTTTACCTTTTTCACACTATGAAACAGCTTTGTATTCAACTTAAACACTGTTTCAGGGCAAGAGATTGTGTTTTAGACTAAAACGTAATGCTTTATAAGAAGAATCTTTACTTTGAAACTCTGTTCTTTACCTTTTTCACACTATGAAACAGCTTTGTATTCACCTTAAACACTGTTTCAGGGCAAGAGATTGTGTTTTAGACTAAAAGTTAATGCATTATAATAAGAATCTTTACTTTGAAACTCTGTTCTTTACCTTTTTCACACTATGAAACCGCTTTGTATTCACCTTAAGCACTGTTTCAGGGCAAGAGATTGTGTTTTAGACTAAAACTGCATGCTTTATAAGAAGAATCTTTACTTTGAAACTGTGTTCTTTCCCTTTTTCACACTAAAACAGCTTTGCATTCACCTTAAACTGTTTCAGGGCAAGAGATTGTGTGTGAGACTAAAATGTAATGCATTATAAGAATAATCTTTACTTTGAAACTCTGTTCTTTACCTTTTTCACACTATGAAACAGCTTTGTATTCACCTTAAACACTGTTTCAGGGCAAGAGATTGTGTTTTAGACTAAAACGTAATGCTTTATAAGAAGAATCTTTACTTTGAAACTCTGTTATTTACCTTTTTCACACTATGAAACAGCTTTGTATTCACCTTAAACACTGTTTAAGGGCAAGAGATTGTGTTTTAGACTAAAACGTAATGCTTTATAAGAATAATCTTTACTTTGAAACTCTGTTCTTTACCTTTTTCACACTATGAAACAGCTTTGTATTCACCTTAAAAACTGTTTCAGGGCAAGAGATTGTGTTTTAGACTAAAACGTAATGCTTTATAAGAAGAATCTTTACTTTGAAACTCTGTTATTTACCTTTTTCACACTATGAAACAGCTTTGTATTCACCTTAAACACTGTTTCAGGGCAAGAGATTGTGTTGTAGACTAAAAGTTAATGCATTATAATAAGAATCTTTACTTTGAAACTGTGTTCTTTCCCTTTTTCACACTAAAACAGCTTTGCATTCACCTTAAACTGTTTCAGGGCAAGAGTTTGTGTGTGAGACTAAAATGTAATGCATTATAAGAATAATCTTTACTTTGAAACTCTGTTCTTTACCTTTTTCACACTATGAAACAGCTTTGTATTCACCTTAAACACTGTTTCAGGACAAGAGATTGTGTTTTAGAATAAAAGGTAATGCATTATAAGAAGAATCTTTACTTTGAAACTCTGTTCTTTACCTTTTTAACACTGTGAAACAGCTCTGTATTCACCTTAAACACTGTTTCAGGGCAAGAGATTGTGTTTTAGACTAAAAGGTAATGCATTATAAGAAGAATCTTTACTTTGAAACTCTCTTCTTTACCTTTTTCACACTATGAAACAGATTTGTATTCACCTTAAACACTGTTTCAGGGCAAGAGATTGTGTTTTAGACTAAAACAATGCTTTATAAGAAGAATCTTTACTTTGAAACTTTGTTCTTTACCTTTTTCACACTATGAAACAGCTTTGTATTCACCTTAAACACTGTTTCAGGACAAGAGATTGTGTTTTAGACTAAAACGTAATGCTTTATAAGAAGAATATTTACTTTGAAACTCTGTTCTTTACCTTTTTCACACTATGAAACAGCTTTGTATTCAACTTAAACACTGTTTCAGGGCAAGAGATTGTGTTTTAGACTAAAACGTAATGCTTTATAAGAAGAATCTTTACTTTGAAACTCTGTTCTTTACCTTTTTCACACTATGAAACAGCTTTGTATTCACCTTAAACACTGTTTCAGGGCAAGAGATTGTGTTGTAGACTAAAAGTTAATGCATTATAATAAGAATCTTTACTTTGAAACTCTGTTCTTTACCTTTTTCACACTATGAAACCGCTTTGTATTCACCTTAAGCACTGTTTCAGGGCAAGAGATTGTGTTTTAGACTAAAACTGCATGCTTTATAAGAAGAATCTTTACTTTGAAACTGTGTTCTTTCCCTTTTTCACACTAAAACAGCTTTGCATTCACCTTAAACTGTTTCAGGGCAAGAAATTGTGTGTGAGACTAAAATGTAATGCATTATAAGAATAATCTTTACTTTGAAACTCTGTTCTTTACCTTTTTCACACTATGAAACAGCTTTGTATTCACCTTAAACACTGTTTCAGGGCAAGAGATTGTGTTTTAGACTAAAACGTAATGCTTTATAAGAAGAATCTTTACTTTGAAACTCTGTTATTTACCTTTTTCACACTATGAAACAGCTTTGTATTCACCTTAAACACTGTTTAAGGGCAAGAGATTGTGTTTTAGACTAAAACGTAATGCTTTATAAGAATAATCTTTACTTTGAAACTCTGTTCTTTACCTTTTTCACACTATGAAACAGCTTTGTATTCACCTTAAAAACTGTTTCAGGGCAAGAGATTGTGTTTTAGACTAAAACGTAATGCTTTATAAGAAGAATCTTTACTTTGAAACTCTGTTATTTACCTTTTTCACACTATGAAACAGCTTTGTATTCACCTTAAACACTGTTTCAGGGCAAGAGATTGTGTTGTAGACTAAAAGTTAATGCATTATAATAAGAATCTTTACTTTGAAACTGTGTTCTTTCCCTTTTTCACACTAAAACAGCTTTGCATTCACCTTAAACTGTTTCAGGGCAAGAGTTTGTGTGTGAGACTAAAATGTAATGCATTATAAGAATAATCTTTACTTTGAAACTCTGTTCTTTACCTTTTTCACACTATGAAACAGCTTTGTATTCACCTTAAACACTGTTTAAGGGCAAGAGATTGTGTTTTAGACTAAAACGTAATGCTTTATAAGAAGAATCTTTACTTTGAAACTCTGTTATTTACCTTTTTCACACTATGAAAGAGCTTTGTATTCACCTTAAACACTGTTTCAGGGCAAGAGATTGTGTTTTAGACTAAAAGTTAATGCATTATAAGAAGAATCTTTACTTTGAAACTGTGTTCTTTCCCTTTTTCACACTAAAACAGCTTTGCATTCACCTTAAACTGTTTCAGGGCAAGAGATTGTGTGTGAGACTAAAATGTAATGCATTATAAGAAGAATCTTTACTTTGAAACTCTGTTCTTTACCTTTTTCACACTATGAAACAGCTTTGTATTCGCCTTAAACACTGTTTCAGTACAAGAGATTGTGTTTTAGAATAAAAGGTAATGCATTATAAGAAGAATCTTTACTTTGAAACTCTCTTCTTTACCTTTTTCACACTATGAAACAGATTTGTATTCACCTTAAACACTGTTTCAGGGCAAGAGATTGTGTTTTAGACTAAAACAATGCTTTATAAGAAGAATCTTTACTTTGAAACTTTGTTCTTTACCTTTTTCACACTATGAAACAGCTTTGTATTCACCTTAAACACTGTTTCAGGACAAGAGATTGTGTTTTAGACTAAAACGTAATGCTTTATAAGAAGAATATTTACTTTGAAACTCTGTTCTTTACCTTTTTCACACTATGAAACAGCTTTGTATTCAACTTAAACACTGTTTCAGGGCAAGAGATTGTGTTTTAGACTAAAACGTAATGCTTTATAAGAAGAATCTTTACTTTGAAACTCTGTTCTTTACCTTTTTCACACTATGAAACAGCTTTGTATTCACCTTAAACACCGTTTCAGGGCAAGAGATTGTGTTTTAGACTAAAAGTTAATGCATTATAATAAGAATCTTTACTTTGAAACTCTGTTCTTTACCTTTTTCACACTATGAAACCGCTTTGTATTCACCTTAAGCACTGTTTCAGGGCAAGAGATTGTGTTTTAGACTAAAACTGCATGCTTTATAAGAAGAATCTTTACTTTGAAACTGTGTTCTTTCCCTTTTTCACACTAAAACAGCTTTGCATTCACCTTAAACTGTTTCAGGGCAAGAGATTGTGTGTGAGACTAAAATGTAATGCATTATAAGAATAATCTTTACTTTGAAACTCTGTTCTTTACCTTTTTCACACTATGAAACAGCTTTGTATTCACCTTAAACACTGTTTCAGGGCAAGAGATTGTGTTTTAGACTAAAACGTAATGCTTTATAAGAAGAATCTTTACTTTGAAACTCTGTTATTTACCTTTTTCACACTATGAAACAGCTTTGTATTCACCTTAAACACTGTTTAAGGGCAAGAGATTGTGTTTTAGACTAAAACGTAATGCTTTATAAGAATAATCTTTACTTTGAAACTCTGTTCTTTACCTTTTTCACACTATGAAACAGCTTTGTATTCACCTTAAAAACTGTTTCAGGGCAAGAGATTGTGTTTTAGACTAAAACGTAATGCTTTATAAGAAGAATCTTTACTTTGAAACTCTGTTATTTACCTTTTTCACACTATGAAACAGCTTTGTATTCACCTCAAACACTGTTTCAGGGCAAGAGATTGTGTTGTAGACTAAAAGTTAATGCATTATAATAAGAATCTTTACTTTGAAACTGTGTTCTTTCCCTTTTTCACACTAAAACAGCTTTGCATTCACCTTAAACTGTTTCAGGGCAAGAGTTTGTGTGTGAGACTAAAATGTAATGCATTATAAGAATAATCTTTACTTTGAAACTCTGTTCTTTACCTTTTTCACACTATGAAACAGCTTTGTATTCACCTTAAACACTGTTTCAGGGCAAGAGATTGTGTTTTAGACTAAAACGTAATGCTTTATAAGAAGAATCTTTACTTTGAAACTCTGTTATTTACCTTTTTCACACTATGAAAGAGCTTTGTATTCACCTTAAACACTGTTTCAGGGCAAGAGATTGTGTTTTAGACTAAAAGTTAATGCATTATAAGAAGAATCTTTACTTTGAAACTGTGTTCTTTCCCTTTTTCACACTAAAACAGCTTTGCATTCACCTTAAACTGTTTCAGGGCAAGAGATTGTGTGTGAGACTAAAATGTAATGCATTATAAGAAGAATCTTTACTTTGAAACTCTGTTCTTTACCTTTTTCACACTATGAAACAGCTTTGTATTCGCCTTAAACACTGTTTCAGTACAAGAGATTGTGTTTTAGAATAAAAGGTAATGCATTATAAGAAGAATCTTTACTTTGAAACTCTGTTCTTTACCTTTTTAACACTGTGAAACAGCTCTGTATTCACCTTAAACACTGTTTCAGGGCAAGAGATTGTGTTTTAGACTAAAAGGTAATGCATTATAAGAAGAATCTTTACTTTGAAACTCTCTTCTTTACCTTTTTCACACTATGAAACAGATTTGTATTCACCTTAAACACTGTTTCAGGGCAAGAGATTGTGTTTTAGACTAAAACAATGCTTTATAAGAAGAATCTTTACTTTGAAACTTTGTTCTTTACCTTTTTCACACTATGAAACAGCTTTGTATTCACCTTAAACACTGTTTCAGGACAAGAGATTGTGTTTTAGACTAAAACGTAATGCTTTATAAGAAGAATCTTTACTTTGAAACTCTGTTCTTTACCTTTTTCACACTATGAAACAGCTTTGTATTCAACTTAAACACTGTTTCAGGGCAAGAGATTGTGTTTTAGACTAAAACGTAATGCTTTTTAAGAAGAATCTTTACTTTGAAACTCTGTTCTTTACCTTTTTCACACTATGAAACAGCTTTGTATTCACCTTAAACACTGTTTCAGGGCAAGAGATTGTGTTTTAGACTAAAAGTTAATGCATTATAATAAGAATCTTTACTTTGAAACTCTGTTCTTTACCTTTTTCACACTATGAAACCGCTTTGTATTCACCTTAAGCACTGTTTCAGGGCAAGAGATTGTGTTTTAGACTAAAACTGCATGCTTTATAAGAAGAATCTTTACTTTGAAACTGTGTTCTTTCCCTTTTTCACACTAAAACAGCTTTGCATTCACCTTAAACTGTTTCAGGGCAAGAGATTGTGTGTGAGACTAAAATGTAATGCATTATAAGAATAATCTTTACTTTGAAACTCTGTTCTTTACCTTTTTCACACTATGAAACAGCTTTGTATTCACCTTAAACACTGTTTCAGGGCAAGAGATTGTGTTTTAGACTAAAACGTAATGCTTTATAAGAAGAATCTTTACTTTGAAACTCTGTTATTTACCTTTTTCACACTATGAAACAGCTTTGTATTCACCTTAAACACTGTTTAAGGGCAAGAGATTGTGTTTTAGACTAAAACGTAATGCTTTATAAGAATAATCTTTACTTTGAAACTCTGTTCTTTACCTTTTTCACACTATGAAACAGCTTTGTATTCACCTTAAAAACTGTTTCAGGGCAAGAGATTGTGTTTTAGACTAAAACGTAATGCTTTATAAGAAGAATCTTTACTTTGAAACTCTGTTATTTACCTTTTTCACACTATGAAACAGCTTTGTATTCACCTTAAACACTGTTTCAGGGCAAGAGATTGTGTTGTAGACTAAAAGTTAATGCATTATAATAAGAATCTTTACTTTGAAACTGTGTTCTTTCCCTTTTTCACACTAAAACAGCTTTGCATTCACCTTAAACTGTTTCAGGGCAAGAGTTTGTGTGTGAGACTAAAATGTAATGCATTATAAGAATAATCTTTACTTTGAAACTCTGTTCTTTACCTTTTTCACACTATGAAACAGCTTTGTATTCACCTTAAACACTGTTTAAGGGCAAGAGATTGTGTTTTAGACTAAAACGTAATGCTTTATAAGAAGAATCTTTACTTTGAAACTCTGTTATTTACCTTTTTCACACTATGAAAGAGCTTTGTATTCACCTTAAACACTGTTTCAGGGCAAGAGATTGTGTTTTAGACTAAAAGTTAATGCATTATAAGAAGAATCTTTACTTTGAAACTGTGTTCTTTCCTTTTTTCACACTAAAACAGCTTTGCATTCACCTTAAACTGTTTCAGGGCAAGAGATTGTGTGTGAGACTAAAATGTAATGCATTATAAGAAGAATCTTTACTTTGAAACTCTGTTCTTTACCTTTTTCACACTATGAAACAGCTTTGTATTCGCCTTAAACACTGTTTCAGTACAAGAGATTGTGTTTTAGAATAAAAGGTAATGCATTATAAGAAGAATCTTTACTTTGAAACTCTGTTCTTTACCTTTTTAACACTGTGAAACAGCTCTGTATTCACCTTAAACACTGTTTCAGGGCAAGAGATTGTGTTTTAGACTAAAAGGTAATGCATTATAAGAAGAATCTTTACTTTGAAACTCTCTTCTTTACCTTTTTCACACTATGAAACAGATTTGTATTCACCTTAAACACTGTTTCAGGGCAAGAGATTGTGTTTTAGACTAAAACAATGCTTTATAAGAAGAATCTTTACTTTGAAACTTTGTTCTTTACCTTTTTCACAATATGAAACAGCTTTGTATTCACCTTAAACACTGTTTCAGGACAAGAGATTGTGTTTTAGACTAAAACGTAATGCTTTATAAGAAGAATCTTTACTTTGAAACTCTGTTCTTTACCTTTTTCACACTATGAAACAGCTTTGTATTCACCTTAAACACTGTTTCAGGGCAAGAGATTGTGTTTTAGACTAAAAGTTAATGCATTATAATAAGAATCTTTACTTTGAAACTCTGTTCTTTACCTTTTTAACAATAAGAAACAGCTTTGTATTCACCTTAAACACTGTTTCAGGGCAAGAGATTGTGTTTGAGACTAAAAGGTAATGCTTTATAAGAAGAATCTTTACTTTGAAACTGTGTTCTTTCCCTTTTTCACACTAAAACAGCTTTGCATTCACCTTAAACTGTTTCAGGGCAAGAGATTGTGTTTGAGACTAAAAGGTAATGCTTTATAAGAAGAATCTTTACTTTGAAACTGTGTTCTTTCCCTTTTTCACACTAAAACAGATTTGTATTCACCTTAAACACTGTTTCAGGGCAAGAGATTGTGTTTTAGACTAAAACAATGCTTTATAAGAAGAATCTTTACTTTGAAACTTTGTTCTTTACCTTTTTCACACTATGAAACAGCTTTGTATTCACCTTAAACACTGTTTCAGGGCAAGAGATTGTGTTTTAGACTAAAACGTAATGCTTTATAAGAAGAATCTTTACTTTGAAACTCTGTTATTTACCTTTTTCACACTATGAAACAGCTTTGTATTCACCTTAAACACTGTTTCAGGGCAAGAGATTGTGTTGTAGACTAAAAGTTAATGCATTATAATAAGAATCTTTACTTTGAAACTGTTCTTTACCTTTTTCACACTATGAAACCGCTTTGTATTCACCTTAAGCACTGTTTCAGGGCAAGAGATTGTGTTTTAGACTAAAACTGCATGCTTTATAAGAAGAATCTTTACTTTGAAACTGTGTTCTTTCCCTTTTTCACACTAAAACAGCTTTGCATTCACCTTAAACTGTTTCAGGGCAAGAGATTGTGTGTGAGACTAAAATGTAATGCATTATAAGAATAATCTTTACTTTGAAACTCTGTTCTTTACCTTTTTCACACTATGAAACAGCTTTGTATTCACCTTAAACACTGTTTCAGGGCAAGAGATTGTGTTTTAGACTAAAACGTAATGCTTTATAAGAAGAATCTTTACTTTGAAACTCTGTTCTTTACCTTTTTCACACTATGAAACAGCTTTGTATTCACCTTAAAAACTGTTTCAGGGCAAGAGATTGTGTTTTAGACTAAAACGTAATGCTTTATAAGAAGAATCTTTACTTTGAAACTCTGTTATTTACCTTTTTCACACTATGAAACAGCTTTGTATTCACCTTAAACACTGTTTCAGGGCAAGAGATTGTGTTGTAGACTAAAAGTTAATGCATTATAATAAGAATCTTTACTTTGAAACTGTGTTCTTTCCCTTTTTCACACTAAAACAGCTTTGCATTCACCTTAAACTGTTTCAGGGCAAGAGTTTGTGTGTGAGACTAAAATGTAATGCATTATAAGAATAATCTTTACTTTGAAACTCTGTTCTTTACCTTTTTCACACTATGAAACAGCTTTGTATTCACCTTAAACACTGTTTAAGGGCAAGAGATTGTGTTTTAGACTAAAACGTAATGCTTTATAAGAAGAATCTTTACTTTGAAACTCTGTTATTTACCTTTTTCACACTATGAAAGAGCTTTGTATTCACCTTAAACACTGTTTCAGGGCAAGAGATTGTGTTTTAGACTAAAAGTTAATGCATTATAAGAAGAATCTTTACTTTGAAACTGTGTTCTTTCCCTTTTTCACACTAAAACAGCTTTGCATTCACCTTAAACTGTTTCAGGGCAAGAGATTGTGTGTGAGACTAAAATGTAATGCATTATAAGAAGAATCTTTACTTTGAAACTCTGTTCTTTACCTTTTTCACACTATGAAACAGCTTTGTATTCGCCTTAAACACTGTTTCAGTACAAGAGATTGTGTTTTAGAATAAAAGGTAATGCATTATAAGAAGAATCTTTACTTTGAAACTCTGTTCTTTACCTTTTTAACACTGTGAAACAGCTCTGTATTCACCTTAAACACTGTTTCAGGGCAAGAGATTGTGTTTTAGACTAAAAGGTAATGCATTATAAGAAGAATCTTTACTTTGAAACTCTCTTCTTTACCTTTTTCACACTATGAAACAGATTTGTATTCACCTTAAACACTGTTTCAGGGCAAGAGATTGTGTTTTAGACTAAAACAATGCTTTATAAGAAGAATCTTTACTTTGAAACTTTGTTCTTTACCTTTTTCACACTATGAAACAGCTTTGTATTCACCTTAAACACTGTTTCAGGACAAGAGATTGTGTTTTAGACTAAAACGTAATGCTTTATAAGAAGAATATTTACTTTGAAACTCTGTTCTTTACCTTTTTCACACTATGAAACAGCTTTGTATTCAACTTAAACACTGTTTCAGGGCAAGAGATTGTGTTTTAGACTAAAACGTAATGCTTTATAAGAAGAATCTTTACTTTGAAACTCTGTTCTTTACCTTTTTCACACTATGAAACAGCTTTGTATTCACCTTAAACACTGTTTCAGGGCAAGAGATTGTGTTTTAGACTAAAAGTTAATGCATTATAATAAGAATCTTTACTTTGAAACTCTGTTCTTTACCTTTTTCACACTATGAAACAGCTTTGTATTCACCTTAAACACTGTTTCAGGGCAAGAGATTGTGTTTTAGACTAAAACGTAATGCTTTATAAGAAGAATCTTTACTTTGAAACTCTGTTATTTACCTTTTTCACACTATGAAACAGCTTTGTATTCACCTTAAACACTGTTTAAGGGCAAGAGATTGTGTTTTAGACTAAAACGTAATGCTTTATAAGAATAATCTTTACTTTGAAACTCTGTTCTTTACCTTTTTCACACTATGAAACAGCTTTGTATTCACCTTAAAAACTGTTTCAGGGCAAGAGATTGTATTTTAGACTAAAACGTAATGCTTTTTAAGAAGAATCTTTACTTTGAAACTCTGTTATTTACCTTTTTCACACTATGAAACAGCTTTGTATTCACCTTAAACACTGTTTCAGGGCAAGAGATTGTGTTGTAGACTAAAAGTTAATGCATTATAATAAGAATCTTTACTTTGAAACTGTGTTCTTTCCCTTTTTCACACTAAAACAGCTTTGCATTCACCTTAAACTGTTTCAGGGCAAGAGTTTGTGTGTGAGACTAAAATGTAATGCATTATAAGAATAATCTTTACTTTGAAACTCTGTTCTTTACCTTTTTCACACTATGAAACAGCTTTGTATTCACCTTAAACACTGTTTAAGGGCAAGAGATTGTGTTTTAGACTAAAACGTAATGCTTTATAAGAAGAATCTTTACTTTGAAACTCTGTTATTTACCTTTTTCACACTATGAAAGAGCTTTGTATTCACCTTAAACACTGTTTCAGGGCAAGAGATTGTGTTTTAGACTAAAAGTTAATGCATTATAAGAAGAATCTTTACTTTGAAACTGTGTTCTTTCCCTTTTTCACACTAAAACAGCTTTGCATTCACCTTAAACTGTTTCAGGGCAAGAGATTGTGTGTGAGACTAAAATGTAATGCATTATAAGAAGAATCTTTACTTTGAAACTCTGTTCTTTACCTTTTTCACACTATGAAACAGCTTTGTATTCGCCTTAAACACTGTTTCAGTACAAGAGATTGTGTTTTAGAATAAAAGGTAATGCATTATAAGAAGAATCTTTACTTTGAAACTCTGTTCTTTACCTTTTTAACACTGTGAAACAGCTCTGTATTCACCTTAAACACTGTTTCAGGGCAAGAGATTGTGTTTTAGACTAAAAGGTAATGCATTATAAGAAGAATCTTTACTTTGAAACTCTCTTCTTTACCTTTTTCACACTATGAAACAGATTTGTATTCACCTTAAACACTGTTTCAGGGCAAGAGATTGTGTTTTAGACTAAAACAATGCTTTATAAGAAGAATCTTTACTTTGAAACTTTGTTCTTTACCTTTTTCACACTATGAAACAGCTTTGTATTCACCTTAAACACTGTTTCAGGACAAGAGATTGTGTTTTAGACTAAAACGTAATGCTTTATAAGAAGAATATTTACTTTGAAACTCTGTTCTTTACCTTTTTCACACTATGAAACAGCTTTGTATTCAACTTAAACACTGTTTCAGGGCAAGAGATTGTGTTTTAGACTAAAACGTAATGCTTTATAAGAAGAATCTTTACTTTGAAACTCTGTTCTTTACCTTTTTCACACTATGAAACAGCTTTGTATTCACCTTAAACACTGTTTCAGGGCAAGAGATTGTGTTTTAGACTAAAAGTTAATGCATTATAATAAGAATCTTTACTTTGAAACTCTGTTCTTTACCTTTTTAACAATAAGAAACAGCTTTGTATTCACCTTAAACACTGTTTCAGGGCAAGAGATTGTGTTTGAGACTAAAAGGTAATGCTTTATAAGAAGAATCTTTACTTTGAAACTGTGTTCTTTCCCTTTTTCACACTAAAACAGCTTTGCATTCACCTTAAACTGTTTCAGGGCAAGAGATTGTGTTTGAGACTAAAAGGTAATGCTTTATAAGAAGAATCTTTACTTTGAAACTGTGTTCTTTCCCTTTTTCACACTAAAACAGATTTGTATTCACCTTAAACACTGTTTCAGGGCAAGAGATTGTGTTTTAGACTAAAACAATGCTAAATAAGAAGAATCTTTACTTTGAAACTTTGTTCTTTACCTTTTTCACACTATGAAACAGCTTTGTATTCACCTTAAACACTGTTTCAGGGCAAGAGATTGTGTTTTAGACTAAAACGTAATGCTTTATAAGAAGAATCTTTACTTTGAAACTCTGTTATTTACCTTTTTCACACTATGAAACAGCTTTGTATTCACCTTAAACACTGTTTCAGGGCAAGAGATTGTGTTGTAGACTAAAAGTTAATGCATTATAATAAGAATCTTTACTTTGAAACTCTGTTCTTTACCTTTTTCACACTATGAAACCGCTTTGTATTCACCTTAAGCACTGTTTCAGGGCAAGAGATTGTGTTTTAGACTAAAACTGCATGCTTTATAAGAAGAATCTTTACTTTGAAACTGTGTTCTTTCCCTTTTTCACACTAAAACAGCTTTGCATTCACCTTAAACTGTTTCAGGGCAAGAGATTGTGTGTGAGACTAAAATGTAATGCATTATAAGAATAATCTTTACTTTGAAACTCTGTTCTTTACCTTTTTCACACTATGAAACAGCTTTGTATTCACCTTAAACACTGTTTCAGGGCAAGAGATTGTGTTTTAGACTAAAACGTAATGCTTTATAAGAAGAATCTTTACTTTGAAACTCTGTTATTTACCTTTTTCACACTATGAAACAGCTTTGTATTCACCTTAAACACTGTTTAAGGGCAAGAGATTGTGTTTTAGACTAAAACGTAATGCTTTATAAGAATAATCTTTACTTTGAAACTCTGTTCTTTACCTTTTTCACACTATGAAACAGCTTTGTATTCACCTTAAAAACTGTTTCAGGGCAAGAGATTGTGTTTTAGACTAAAACGTAATGCTTTATAAGAAGAATCTTTACTTTGAAACTCTGTTATTTACCTTTTTCACACTATGAAACAGCTTTGTATTCACCTTAAACACTGTTTCAGGGCAAGAGATTGTGTTGTAGACTAAAAGTTAATGCATTATAATAAGAATCTTTACTTTGAAACTGTGTTCTTTCCCTTTTTCACACTAAAACAGCTTTGCATTCACCTTAAACTGTTTCAGGGCAAGAGTTTGTGTGTGAGACTAAAATGTAATGCATTATAAGAATAATCTTTACTTTGAAACTCTGTTCTTTACCTTTTTCACACTATGAAACAGCTTTGTATTCACCTTAAACACTGTTTAAGGGCAAGAGATTGTGTTTTAGACTAAAACGTAATGCTTTATAAGAAGAATATTTACTTTGAAACTCTGTTCTTTACCTTTTTCACACTATGAAACAGCTTTGTATTCAACTTAAACACTGTTTCAGGGCAAGAGATTGTGTTTTAGACTAAAACGTAATGCTTTATAAGAAGAATCTTTACTTTGAAACTCTGTTCTTTACCTTTTTCACACTATGAAACAGCTTTGTATTCACCTTAAACACTGTTTCAGGGCAAGAGATTGTGTTTTAGACTAAAAGTTAATGCATTATAATAAGAATCTTTACTTTGAAACTCTGTTCTTTACCTTTTTAACAATAAGAAACAGCTTTGTATTCACCTTAAACACTGTTTCAGGGCAAGAGATTGTGTTTGAGACTAAAAGGTAATGCTTTATAAGAAGAATCTTTACTTTGAAACTGTGTTCTTTCCCTTTTTCACACTAAAACAGCTTTGCATTCACCTTAAACTGTTTCAGGGCAAGAGATTGTGTTTGAGACTAAAAGGTAATGCTTTATAAGAAGAATCTTTACTTTGAAACTGTGTTCTTTCCCTTTTTCACACTAAAACAGATTTGTATTCACCTTAAACACTGTTTCAGGGCAAGAGATTGTGTTTTAGACTAAAACAATGCTAAATAAGAAGAATCTTTACTTTGAAACTTTGTTCTTTACCTTTTTCACACTATGAAACAGCTTTGTATTCACCTTAAACACTGTTTCAGGGCAAGAGATTGTGTTTTAGACTAAAACGTAATGCTTTATAAGAAGAATCTTTACTTTGAAACTCTGTTATTTACCTTTTTCACACTATGAAACAGCTTTGTATTCACCTTAAACACTGTTTCAGGGCAAGAGATTGTGTTGTAGACTAAAAGTTAATGCATTATAATAAGAATCTTTACTTTGAAACTCTGTTCTTTACCTTTTTCACACTATGAAACCGCTTTGTATTCACCTTAAGCACTGTTTCAGGGCAAGAGATTGTGTTTTAGACTAAAACTGCATGCTTTATAAGAAGAATCTTTACTTTGAAACTGTGTTCTTTCCCTTTTTCACACTAAAACAGCTTTGCATTCACCTTAAACTGTTTCAGGGCAAGAGATTGTGTGTGAGACTAAAATGTAATGCATTATAAGAATAATCTTTACTTTGAAACTCTGTTCTTTACCTTTTTCACACTATGAAACAGCTTTGTATTCACCTTAAACACTGTTTCAGGGCAAGAGATTGTGTTTTAGACTAAAACGTAATGCTTTATAAGAAGAATCTTTACTTTGAAACTCTGTTATTTACCTTTTTCACACTATGAAACAGCTTTGTATTCACCTTAAACACTGTTTAAGGGCAAGAGATTGTGTTTTAGACTAAAACGTAATGCTTTATAAGAATAATCTTTACTTTGAAACTCTGTTCTTTACCTTTTTCACACTATGAAACAGCTTTGTATTCACCTTAAAAACTGTTTCAGGGCAAGAGATTGTGTTTTAGACTAAAACGTAATGCTTTATAAGAAGAATCTTTACTTTGAAACTCTGTTATTTACCTTTTTCACACTATGAAACAGCTTTGTATTCACCTTAAACACTGTTTCAGGGCAAGAGATTGTGTTGTAGACTAAAAGTTAATGCATTATAATAAGAATCTTTACTTTGAAACTGTGTTCTTTCCCTTTTTCACACTAAAACAGCTTTGCATTCACCTTAAACTGTTTCAGGGCAAGAGTTTGTGTGTGAGACTAAAATGTAATGCATTATAAGAATAATCTTTACTTTGAAACTCTGTTCTTTACCTTTTTCACACTATGAAACAGCTTTGTATTCACCTTAAACACTGTTTAAGGGCAAGAGATTGTGTTTTAGACTAAAACGTAATGCTTTATAAGAAGAATCTTTACTTTGAAACTCTGTTATTTACCTTTTTCACACTATGAAAGAGCTTTGTATTCACCTTAAACACTGTTTCAGGGCAAGAGATTGTGTTTTAGACTAAAAGTTAATGCATTATAAGAAGAATCTTTACTTTGAAACTGTGTTCTTTCCCTTTTTCACACTAAAACAGCTTTGCATTCACCTTAAACTGTTTCAGGGCAAGAGATTGTGTGTGAGACTAAAATGTAATGCATTATAAGAAGAATCTTTACTTTGAAACTCTGTTCTTTACCTTTTTCACACTATGAAACAGCTTTGTATTCGCCTTAAACACTGTTTCAGTACAAGAGATTGTGTTTTAGAATAAAAGGTAATGCATTATAAGAAGAATCTTTACTTTGAAACTCTGTTCTTTACCTTTTTAACACTGTGAAACAGCTCTGTTTTCACCTTAAACACTGTTTCAGGGCAAGAGATTGTGTTTTAGACTAAAAGGTAATGCATTATAAGAAGAATCTTTACTTTGAAACTCTCTTCTTTACCTTTTTCACACTATGAAACAGATTTGTATTCACCTTAAACACTGTTTCAGGGCAAGAGATTGTGTTTTAGACTAAAACAATGCTTTATAAGAAGAATCTTTACTTTGAAACTTTGTTCTTTACCTTTTTCACACTATGAAACAGCTTTGTATTCACCTTAAACACTGTTTCAGGACAAGAGATTGTGTTTTAGACTAAAACGTAATGCTTTATAAGAAGAATATTTACTTTGAAACTCTGTTCTTTACCTTTTTCACACTATGAAACAGCTTTGTATTCAACTTAAACACTGTTTCAAGGCAAGAGATTGTGTTTTAGACTAAAACGTAATGCTTTATAAGAAGAATCTTTACTTTGAAACTCTGTTCTTTACCTTTTTCACACTATGAAACAGCTTTGTATTCACCTTAAACACTGTTTCAGGGCAAGAGATTGTGTTTTAGACTAAAAGTTAATGCATTATAATAAGAATCTTTACTTTGAAACTCTGTTCTTTACCTTTTTAACAATAAGAAACAGCTTTGTATTCACCTTAAACACTGTTTCAGGGCAAGAGATTGTGTTTGAGACTAAAAGGTAATGCTTTATAAGAAGAATCTTTACTTTGAAACTGTGTTCTTTCCCTTTTTCACACTAAAACAGCTTTGCATTCACCTTAAACTGTTTCAGGGCAAGAGATTGTGTTTGAGACTAAAAGGTAATGCTTTATAAGAAGAATCTTTACTTTGAAACTGTGTTCTTTCCCTTTTTCACACTAAAACAGATTTGTATTCACCTTAAACACTGTTTCAGGGCAAGAGATTGTGTTTTAGACTAAAACAATGCTTTATAAGAAGAATCTTTACTTTGAAACTTTGTTCTTTACCTTTTTCATACTATGAAACAGCTTTGTATTCACCTTAAACACTGTTTCAGGGCAAGAGATTGTGTTTTAGACTAATACGTAATGCTTTATAAGAAGAATCTTTACTTTGAAACTCTGTTATTTACCTTTTTCACACTATGAAACAGCTTTGTATTCACCTTAAACACTGTTTCAGGGCAAGAGATTGTGTTGTAGACTAAAAGTTAATGCATTATAATAAGAATCTTTACTTTGAAACTGTGTTCTTTCCCTTTTTCACACTAAAACAGCTTTGCATTCACCTTAAACTGTTTCAGGGCAAGAGATTGTGTGTGAGACTAAAATGTAATGCATTATAAGAATAATCTTTACTTTGAAACTCTGTTCTTTACCTTTTTCACACTATGAAACAGCTTTGTATTCACCTTAAACACTGTTTCAGGGCAAGAGATTGTGTTTTAGACTAAAACGTAATGCTTTATAAGAAGAATCTTTACTTTGAAACTCTGTTATTTACCTTTTTCACACTATGAAACAGCTTTGTATTCACCTTAAACACTGTTTCAGGGCAAGAGATTGTGTTTTAGACTAAAAGTTAATGCATTATAAGAAGAATCTTTACTTTGAAACTGTGTTTTTTCCCTTTTTCACACTAAAACAGCTTTGCATTCACCTTAAACTGTTTCAGGGCAAGAGATTGTGTGTGAGACTAAAATGTAATGCATTATAAGAAGAATCTTTACTTTGAAACTCTGTTCTTTACCTTTGTCACACTATGAAACAGCTTTGTATTCACCTTAAACACTGTTTCAGGACAAGAGATTGTGTTTTAGAATAAAAGGTAATGCATTATAAGAAGAATCTTTACTTTGAAACTCTGTTCTTTACCTTTTTAACACTGTGAAACAGCTCTGTATTCACCTTAAACACTGCTTCAGGGCAAGAGATTGTGTTTTAGACTAAAAGGTAATGCATTATAAGAAGAATATTTACTTTGAAACTCTCTTCTTTACCTTTTTCACACTATGAAACAGATTTGTATTCACCTTAAACACTGTTTCAGGGCAAGAGATTGTGTTTTAGACTAAAACAATGCTTTATAAGAAGAATCTTTACTTTGAAACTTTGTTCTTTACCTTTTTCACACTATGAAACAGCTTTGTATTCACCTTAAACACTGTTTCAGGACAAGAGATTGTGTTTTAGACTAAAACGTAATGCTTTATAAGAAGAATATTTACTTTGAAACTTTGTTCTTTACCTTTTTCACACTATGAAACAGCTTTGTATTCACCTTAAACACTGTTTCAGGGCAAGAGATTGTGTTTTAGACTAAAACGTAATGCTTTATAAGAAGAATCTTTACTTTGAAACTCTGTTATTTACCTTTTTCACACTATGAAACAGCTTTGTATTCAACTTAAACACTGTTTCAGGGCAAGAGATTGTGTTGTAGACTAAAAGTTAATGCATTATAATAAGAATCTTTACTTTGAAACTCTGTTCTTTACCTTTTTCACACTATGAAACCGCTTTGTATTCACCTTAAGCACTGTTTCAGGGCAAGAGATTGTGTTTTAGACTAAAAGGTAATGCATTATAAGAAGAATCTTTACTTTGAAACTCTCTTCTTTACCTTTTTCACACTATGAAACAGATTTGTATTCACCTTATACACTGTTTCAGGGCAAGAGATTGTGTTTTAGACTAAAACAATGCTTTATAAGAAGAATCTTTACTTTGAAACTTTGTTCTTTACCTTTTTCACACTATGAAACAGCTTTGTATTCACCTTAAACACTGTTTCAGGACAAGAGATTGTGTTTTAGACTAAAACGTAATGCTTTATAAGAAGAATATTTACTTTGAAACTCTGTTCTTTACCTTTTTCACACTATGAAACAGCTTTGTATTCAACTTAAACACTGTTTCAGGGCAAGAGATTGTGTTTTAGACTAAAACGTAATGCTTTATAAGAAGAATCTTTACTTTGAAACTCTGTTCTTTACCTTTTTCACACTATGAAACAGCTTTGTATTCACCTTAAACACTGTTTCAGGGCAAGAGATTGTGTTTTAGACTAAAAGTTAATGCATTATAATAAGAATCTTTACTTTGAAACTCTGTTCTTTACCTTTTTAACAATAAGAAACAGCTTTGTATTCACCTTAAACACTGTTTCAGGGCAAGAGATTGTGTTTGAGACTAAAAGGTAATGCTTTATAAGAAGAATCTTTACTTTGAAACTGTGTTCTTTCCCTTTTTCACACTAAAACAGCTTTGCATTCACCTTAAACTGTTTCAGGGCAAGAGATTGTGTTTGAGACTAAAAGGTAATGCTTTATAAGAAGAATCTTTACTTTGAAACTGTGTTCTTTCCCTTTTTCACACTAAAACAGATTTGTATTCACCTTAAACACTGTTTCAGGGCAAGAGATTGTGTTTTAGACTAAAACAATGCTTTATAAGAAGAATCTTTACTTTGAAACTTTGTTCTTTACCTTTTTCACACTATGAAACAGCTTTGTATTCACCTTAAACACTGTTTCAGGGCAAGAGATTGTGTTTTAGACTAAAACGTAATGCTTTATAAGAAGAATCTTTACTTTGAAACTCTGTTATTTACCTTTTTCACACTATGAAACAGCTTTGTATTCACCTTAAACACTGTTTCAGGGCAAGAGATTGTGTTGTAGACTAAAACTTAATGCATTATAATAAGAATCTTTACTTTGAAACTGTGTTCTTTCCCTTTTTCACACTAAAACAGCTTTGCATTCACCTTAAACTGTTTCAGGGCAAGAGATTGTGTGTGAGACTAAAATGTAATGCATTATAAGAATAATCTTTACTTTGAAACTCTGTTCTTTACCTTTTTCACACTATGAAACAGCTTTGTATTCACCTTAAACACTGTTTCAGGGCAAGAGATTGTGTTTTAGACTAAAACGTAATGCTTTATAAGAAGAATCTTTACTTTGAAACTCTGTTATTTACCTTTTTCACACTATGAAGCAGCTTTGTATTCACCTTAAACACTGTTTCAGGGCAAGAGATTGTGTTTTAGACTAAAAGTTAATGCATTATAAGAAGAATCTTTACTTTGAAACTGTGTTTTTTCCCTTTTTCACACTAAAACAGCTTTGCATTCACCTTAAACTGTTTCAGGGCAAGAGATTGTGTGTGAGACTAAAATGTAATGCATTATAAGAAGAATCTTTACTTTGAAACTCTGTTCTTTACCTTTGTCACACTATGAAACAGCTTTGTATTCACCTTAAACACTGTTTCAGGACAAGAGATTGTGTTTTAGAATAAAAGGTAATGCATTATAAGAAGAATCTTTACTTTGAAACTCTGTTCTTTACCTTTTTAACACTGTGAAACAGCTCTGTATTCACCTTAAACACTGCTTCAGGGCAAGAGATTGTGTTTTAGACTAAAAGGTAATGCATTATAAGAAGAATATTTACTTTGAAACTCTCTTCTTTACCTTTTTCACACTATGAAACAGATTTGTATTCACCTTAAACACTGTTTCAGGGCAAGAGATTGTGTTTTAGACTAAAACAATGCTTTATAAGAAGAATCTTTACTTTGAAACTTTGTTCTTTACCTTTTTCACACTATGAAACAGCTTTGTATTCACCTTAAACACTGTTTCAGGACAAGAGATTGTGTTTTAGACTAAAACGTAATGCTTTATAAGAAGAATATTTACTTTGAAACTTTGTTCTTTACCTTTTTCACACTATGAAACAGCTTTGTATTCACCTTAAACACTGTTTCAGGGCAAGAGATTGTGTTTTAGACTAAAACGTAATGCTTTATAAGAAGAATCTTTACTTTGAAACTCTGTTATTTACCTTTTTCACACTATGAAACAGCTTTGTATTCACCTTAAACACTGTTTCAGGGCAAGAGATTGTGTTGTAGACTAAAAGTTAATGCATTATAATAAGAATCTTTACTTTGAAACTCTGTTCTTTACCTTTTTCACACTATGAAACCGCTTTGTATTCACCTTAAGCACTGTTTCAGGGCAAGAGATTGTGTTTTAGACTAAAAGGTAATGCATTATAAGAAGAATCTTTACTTTGAAACTCTCTTCTTTACCTTTTTCACACTATGAAACAGATTTGTATTCACCTTAAACACTGTTTCAGGGCAAGAGATTGTGTTTTAGACTAAAACAATGCTTTATAAGAAGAATCTTTACTTTGAAACTTTGTTCTTTACCTTTTTCACACTATGAAACAGCTTTGTATTCACCTTAAACACTGTTTCAGGACAAGAGATTGTGTTTTAGACTAAAACGTAATGCTTTATAAGAAGAATATTTACTTTGAAACTCTGTTCTTTACCTTTTTCACACTATGAAACAGCTTTGTATTCAACTTAAACACTGTTTCAGGGCAAGAGATTGTGTTTGAGACTAAAAGGTAATGCTTTATAAGAAGAATATTTACTTTGAAACTCTCTTCTTTACCTTTTTCACACTATGAAACAGATTTGTATTCACCTTAAACACTGTTTCAGGACAAGAGATTGTGTTTTAGACTAAAACGTAATGCTTTATAAGAAGAATATTTACTTTGAAACTCTGTTCTTTACCTTTTTCACACTATGAAACAGCTTTGTATTCAACTTAAACACTGTTTCAGGGCAAGAGATTGTGTTTTAGACTAAAACGTAATGCTTTATAAGAAGAATCTTTACTTTGAAACTCTGTTCTTTACCTTTTTCACACTATGAAACAGCTTTGTATTCACCTTAAACACTGTTTCAGGGCAAGAGATTGTGTTTTAGACTAAAAGTTAATGCATTATAATAAGAATCTTTACTTTGAAACTCTGTTCTTTACCTTTTTAACAATAAGAAACAGCTTTGTATTCACCTTAAACACTGTTTCAGGGCAAGAGATTGTGTTTGAGACTAAAAGGTAATGCTTTATAAGAAGAATCTTTACTTTGAAACTGTGTTTTTTCCCTTTTTCACACTAAAACAGCTTTGCATTCACCTTAAACTGTTTCAGGGCAAGAGATTGTGTTTGAGACTAAAAGGTAATGCTTTATAAGAAGAATCTTTACTTTGAAACTGTGTTCTTTCCCTTTTTCACACTAAAACAGATTTGTATTCACCTTAAACACTGTTTCAGGGCAAGAGATTGTGTTTTAGACTAAAACAATGCTTTATAAGAAGAATCTTTACTTTGAAACTTTGTTCTTTACCTTTTTCACACTATGAAACAGCTTTGTATTCACCTTAAACACTGTTTCAGGGCAAGAGATTGTGTTTTAGACTAAAACGTAATGCTTTATAAGAAGAATCTTTACTTTGAAACTCTGTTATTTACCTTTTTCACACTATGAAACAGCTTTGTATTCACCTTAAACACTGTTTCAGGGCAAGAGATTGTGTTGTAGACTAAAAGTTAATGCATTATAATAAGAATCTTTACTTTGAAACTGTGTTCTTTCCCTTTTTCACACTAAAACAGCTTTGCATTCACCTTAAACTGTTTCAGGGCAAGAGATTGTGTGTGAGACTAAAATGTAATGCATTATAAGAATAATCTTTACTTTGAAACTCTGTTCTTTACCTTTTTCACACTATGAAACAGCTTTGTATTCACCTTAAACACTGTTTCAGGGCAAGAGATTGTGTTTTAGACTAAAACGTAATGCTTTATAAGAAGAATCTTTACTTTGAAACTCTGTTATTTACCTTTTTCACACTATGAAACAGCTTTGTATTCACCTTAAACACTGTTTCAGGGCAAGAGATTGTGTTTTAGACTAAAAGTTAATGCATTATAAGAAGAATCTTTACTTTGAAACTGTGTTTTTTCCCTTTTTCACACTAAAACAGCTTTGCATTCACCTTAAACTGTTTCAGGGCAAGAGATTGTGTGTGAGACTAAAATGTAATGCATTATAAGAAGAATCTTTACTTTGAAACTCTGTTCTTTACCTTTGTCACACTATGAAACAGCTTTGTATTCACCTTAAACACTGTTTCAGGACAAGAGATTGTGTTTTAGAATAAAAGGTAATGCATTATAAGAAGAATCTTTACTTTGAAACTCTGTTCTTTACCTTTTTAACACTGTGAAACAGCTCTGTATTCACCTTAAACACTGCTTCAGGGCAAGAGATTGTGTTTTAGACTAAAAGGTAATGCATTATAAGAAGAATATTTACTTTGAAACTCTCTTCTTTACCTTTTTCACACTATGAAACAGATTTGTATTCACCTTAAACACTGTTTCAGGGCAAGAGATTGTGTTTTAGACTAAAACAATGCTTTATAAGAAGAATCTTTACTTTGAAACTTTGTTCTTTACCTTTTTCACACTATGAAACAGCTTTGTATTCACCTTAAACACTGTTTCAGGACAAGAGATTGTGTTTTAGACTAAAACGTAATGCTTTATAAGAAGAATATTTACTTTGAAACTTTGTTCTTTACCTTTTTCACACTATGAAACAGCTTTGTATTCACCTTAAACACTGTTTCAGGGCAAGAGATTGTGTTTTAGACTAAAACGTAATGCTTTATAAGAAGAATCTTTACTTTGAAACTCTGTTATTTACCTTTTTCACACTATGAAACAGCTTTGTATTCACCTTAAACACTGTTTCAGGGCAAGAGATTGTGTTGTAGACTAAAAGTTAATGCATTATAATAAGAATCTTTACTTTGAAACTCTGTTCTTTACCTTTTTCACACTATGAAACCGCTTTGTATTCACCTTAAGCACTGTTTCAGGGCAAGAGATTGTGTTTTAGACTAAAAGGTAATGCATTATAAGAAGAATCTTTACTTTGAAACTCTCTTCTTTACCTTTTTCACACTATGAAACAGATTTGTATTCACCTTAAACACTGTTTCAGGGCAAGAGATTGTGTTTTAGACTAAAACAATGCTTTATAAGAAGAATCTTTACTTTGAAACTTTGTTCTTTACCTTTTTCACACTATGAAACAGCTTTGTATTCACCTTAAACACTGTTTCAGGACAAGAGATTGTGTTTTAGACTAAAACGTAATGCTTTATAAGAAGAATATTTACTTTGAAACTCTGTTCTTTACCTTTTTCACACTATGAAACAGCTTTGTATTCAACTTAAACACTGTTTCAGGGCAAGAGATTGTGTTTGAGACTAAAAGGTAATGCTTTATAAGAAGAATATTTACTTTGAAACTCTCTTCTTTACCTTTTTCACGCTATGAAACAGATTTGTATTCACCTTAAACACTGTTTCAGGGCAAGAGATTGTGTTTTAGACTAAAACAATGCTTTATAAGAAGAATCTTTACTTTGAAACTTTGTTCTTTACCTTTTTCACACTATGAAACAGCTTTGTATTCACCTTAAACACTGTTTCAGGACAAGAGATTGTGTTTTAGACTAAAACGTAATGCTTTATAAGAAGAATATTTACTTTGAAACTCTGTTCTTTACCTTTTTCACACTATGAAACAGCTTTGTATTCAACTTAAACACTGTTTCAGGGCAAGAGATTGTGTTTGAGACTAAAAGGTAATGCTTTATAAGAAGAATCTTTACTTTGAAACTGTGTTCTTTCCCTTTTTCACACTAAAACAGCTTTGCATTCACCTTAAACTGTTTCAGGGCAAGAGATTGTGTGTGAGACTAAAATGTAATGCATTATAAGAAGAATCTTTACTTTGAAACTCTGTTCTTTACCTTTTTCACACTATGAAACAGCTTTGTATTCAGCTTAAACACAGTTTCAGGACAAGAGATTGTGTTTTAGACTAAAACTGCATGTTTTATAAGAAGTATCTTTACTTTGAAACTCTGTTCTTTACCTTTTTAACACTAAGAAACAGCTTTGTATTCACCTTAAACACTGTTTCAGGACAAGAGATTGTGTTTTAGAATAAAAGGTAATGCATTATAAGAAGAATCTTTACTTTGAAACTGTGTTCTTTCCCTTTTTCACACTAAAACAGCTTTGTATTCACCTTAAACACTGTTTCAGGACAAGAGATTGTGTTTTAGAATAAAAGGTAAAGCATTATAAGAAGAATCTTTACTTTGAAACTCTTCTTTACCTTTTTCACACTATGAAACAGCTCTGTATTCACCTTAAACACTGTTTCAGGGCAAGAGATTGTGTTTTAGACTAAAAGGTAATGCATTATAAGAAGAATCTTTACTTTGAAACTCTCTTCTTTACCTTTTTCACACTATGAAACAGATTTGTATTCACCTTAAACACTGTTTCAGGGCAAGAGATTTTGTTTTAGACTAAAACAATGCTTTATAATAAGAATCTTTACTTTGAAACTTTGTTCTTTACCTTTTTCACACTATGAAACAGCTTTGTATTCACCTTAAACACTGTTTCAGGACAAGAGATTGTGTTTTAGACTAAAACGTAATGCTTTATAAGAAGAATCTTTACTTTGAAACTCTGTTCTTTACCTTTTTCACACTATGAAACAGCTTTGTATTCACCTTAAACACTGTTTCAGGGCAAGAGATTGTGTTTTAGACTAAAACGTAATGCTTTATAAGAATAATCTTTACTTTGAAACTCTGTTCTTTACCTTTTTCACACTATGAAACAGATTTGTATTCACCTTAAACACTGTTTCAGGGCAAGAGATTGTGTTTTAGGCTAAAACAATGCTTTATAAGAAGAATCTTTACTTTGAAACTTTGTTCTTTACCTTTTTCACACTATGAAACAGCTTTGTATTCACCTTAAACACTGTTTCAGGACAAGATATTGTGTTTTAGACTAAAACGTAATGCTTTATAAGAAGAATCTTTACTTTGAAACTCTGTTCTTTACCTTTTTAACAATAAGAAACAGATTTGTATTCACCTTAAACACTGCTTCAGGGCAAGAGATTGTGTTTGAGACTAAAAGGTAATGCTTTATAAGAAGAATCTTTACTTTGAAACTGTGTTCTTTCCCTTTTTCACACTAAAACAGCTTTGCATTCACCTTAAACTGTTTCAGGGCAAGAGATTGTGTGTGAGACTAAAATGTAATGCATTATAAGAAGAATCTTTACTTTGAAACTCTGTTCTTTACCTTTTTCACACTATGAAACAGATTTGTATTCGCCTTAAACACTGTTTCAGGACAAGAGATTGTGTTTTAGAATAAAAGGTAATGCATTATAAGAAGAATCTTTACTTTGAAACTCTGTTCTTTACCTTTTTAACACTGTGAAACAGCTCTGTATTCACCTTAAACTGTTTCAGGGCAAGAGATTGTGTTTTAGACTAAAAGGTAATGCATTATAAGAAGAATCTTTACTTTGAAACTCTCTTCTTTACCTTTTTCACACTATGAAACAGATTTGTATTCACCTTAAACACTGTTTCAGGGCAAGAGATTGTGTTTTAGACTAAAACAATGCTTTATAAGAAGAATCTTTACTTTGAAACTTTGTTCTTTACCTTTTTCACACTATGAAACAGCTTTGTATTCACCTTAAACACTGTTTCAGGACAAGAGATTGTGTTTTAGACTAAAACGTAATGCTTTATAAGAAGAATATTTACTTTGAAACTCTGTTCTTTACCTTTTTCACACTATGAAACAGCTTTGTATTCAACTTAAACACTGTTTCAGGGCAAGAGATTGTGTTTTAGACTAAAACGTAATGCTTTATAAGAAGAATCTTTACTTTGAAACTCTGTTCTTTACCTTTTTCACACTATGAAACAGCTTTGTATTCACCTTAAACACTGTTTCAGGGCAAGAGATTGTGTTTTAGACTAAAACGTAATGCTTTATAAGAAGAATCTTTACTTTGAAACTCTGTTATTTACCTTTTTCACACTATGAAACAGCTTTGTATTCACCTTAAACACTGTTTCAGGGCAAGAGATTGTGTTGTAGACTAAAAGTTAATGCATTATAATAAGAATCTTTACTTTGAAACTCTGTTCTTTACCTTTTTCACACTATGAAACCGCTTTGTATTCACCTTAAGCACTGTTTCAGGGCAAGAGATTGTGTTTTAGACTAAAAGGTAATGCATTATAAGAAGAATCTTTACTTTGAAACTCTCTTCTTTACCTTTTTCACACTATGAAACAGATTTGTATTCACCTTAAACACTGTTTCAGGGCAAGAGATTGTGTTTTAGACTAAAACAATGCTTTATAAGAAGAATCTTTACTTTGAAACTTTGTTCTTTACCTTTTTCACACTATGAAACAGCTTTGTATTCACCTTAAACACTGTTTCAGGACAAGAGATTGTGTTTTAGACTAAAACGTAATGCTTTATAAGAAGAATATTTACTTTGAAACTCTGTTCTTTACCTTTTTCACACTATGAAACAGCTTTGTATTCAACTTAAACACTGTTTCAGGGCAAGAGATTGTGTTTGAGACTAAAAGGTAATGCTTTATAAGAAGAATATTTACTTTGAAACTCTCTTCTTTACCTTTTTCACACTATGAAACAGATTTGTATTCACCTTAAACACTGTTTCAGGACAAGAGATTGTGTTTTAGACTAAAACGTAATGCTTTATAAGAAGAATATTTACTTTGAAACTCTGTTCTTTACCTTTTTCACACTATGAAACAGCTTTGTATTCAACTTAAACACTGTTTCAGGGCAAGAGATTGTGTTTTAGACTAAAACGTAATGCTTTATAAGAAGAATCTTTACTTTGAAACTCTGTTCTTTACCTTTTTCACACTATGAAACAGCTTTGTATTCACCTTAAACACTGTTTCAGGCCAAGAGATTGTGTTTTAGACTAAAAGTTAATGCATTATAATAAGAATCTTTACTTTGAAACTCTGTTCTTTACCTTTTTCACACTATGAAACCGCTTTGTATTCACCTTAAACACTGTTTCAGGACAAGAGATTGTGTTTTAGACTAAAACTGCATGCTTTATAAGAAGAATCTTTACTTTGAAACTCTGTTCTTTACCTTTTTAACAATAAGAAACAGCTTTGTATTCACCTTAAACACTGTTTCAGGGCAAGAGATTGTGTTTGAGACTAAAAGGTAATGCTTTATAAGAAGAATCTTTACTTTGAAACTGTGTTCTTTCCCTTTTTCACACTAAAACAGCTTTGCATTCACCTTAAACTGTTTCAGGGCAAGAGATTGTGTGTGAGACTAAAATGTAATGCATTATAAGAAGAATCTTTACTTTGAAACTCTGTTCTTTACCTTTTTCACACTATGAAACAGCTTTGTATTCACCTTAAACACTGTTTCAGGACAAGAGATTGTGTTTTAGAATAAAAGGTAATGCATTATAAGAAGAATCTTTACTTTGAAACTGTGTTCTTTCCCTTTTTCACACTAAAACAGATTTGTATTCACCTTAAACACTGTTTCAGGGCAAGAGATTGTGTTTTAGACTAAAACAATGCTTTATAAGAAGAATCTTTACTTTGAAACTTTGTTCTTTACCTTTTTCACACTATGAAACAGCTTTGTATTCACCTTAAACACTGTTTCAGGGCAAGAGATTGTGTTTTAGACTAAAACGTAATGCTTTATAAGAAGAATCTTTACTTTGAAACTCTGTTATTTACCTTTTTCACACTATGAATCAGCTTTGTATTCACCTTAAACACTGTTTCAGGGCAAGAGATTGTGTTGTAGACTAAAAGTTAATGCATTATAATAAGAATCTTTACTTTGAAACTCTGTTCTTTACCTTTTTCACACTATGAAACCGCTTTGTATTCAACTTAAGCACTGTTTTAGGGCAAGAGATTGTGTTTTAGACTAAAACTGCATGCTTTATAAGAAGAATCTTTACTTTGAAACTGTGTTCTTTCCCTTTTTCACACTAAAACAGCTTTGCATTCACCTTAAACTGTTTCAGGGCAAGAGATTGTGTGTGAGACTAAAATGGAATGCATTATAAGAAGAATCTTTACTTTGAAACTCTGTTCTTTACCTTTTTAACAATAAGAAACAGATTTGTATTCACCTTAAACACTGTTTCAGGGCAAGAGATTGTGTTTGAGACTAAAAGGTAATGCTTTATAAGAAGAATCTTTACTTTGAAACTGTGTTCTTTCCCTTTTTCACACTAAAACAGCTTTGCATTCACCTTAAACTGTTTCAGGGCAAGAGATTGTGTGTGAGACTAAAATGTAATGCATTATAAGAAGAATCTTTACTTTGAAACTCTGTTCTTTACCTTTTTCACACTATGAAACAGCTTTGTATTCGCCTTAAACACTGTTTCAGGACAAGAGATTGTGTTTTAGAATAAAAGGTAATGCATTATAAGAAGAATCTTTACTTTGAAACTCTGTTCTTTACCTTTTTAACACTGTGAAACAGCTCTGTATTCACCTTAAACACTGTTTCAGGGCAAGAGATTGTGTTTTAGACTAAAAGGTAATGCATTATAAGAAGAATCTTTACTTTGAAACTCTCTTCTTTACCTTTTTCACACTATGAAACAGATTTGTATTCACCTTAAACACTGTTTCAGGGCAAGAGATTGTGTTTTAGACTAAAACAATGCTTTATAAGAAGAATCTTTACTTTGAAACTTTATTCTTTACCTTTTTCACACTATGAAACAGCTTTGTATTCACCTTAAACACTGTTTCAGGACAAGAGATTGTGTTTTAGACTAAAAGTTAATGCATTATAATAAGAATCTTTACTTTGAAACTCTGTTCTTTACCTTTTTCACACTATGAAACCGCTTTGTATTCACCTTAAACACTGTTTCAGGACAAGAGATTGTGTTTTAGACTAAAACTGCATGCTTTATAAGAAGAATCTTTACTTTGAAACTCTGTTCTTTACCTTTTTCACACTATGAAACCGCTTTGTATTCACCTTAAGCACTGTTTCAGGGCAAGAGATTGTGTTTTAGACTAAAACTGCATGCTTTATAAGAAGAATCTTTACTTTGAAACTGTGTTCTTTCCCTTTTTCACACTAAAACAGCTTTGCATTCACCTTAAACTGTTTCAGGGCAAGAGATTGTGTGTGAGACTAAAACGTAATGCTTTATAAGAAGAATCTTTACTTTGAAACTCTGTTATTTACCTTTTTCACACTATGAAACAGCTTTGTATTCACCTTAAACACTGTTTAAGGGCAAGAGATTGTGTTTTAGACTAAAACGTAATGCTTTATAAGAAGAATCTTTACTTTGAAACTCTGTTCTTTACCTTTTTCACACTATGAAACAGCTTTGTATTCACCTTAAACACTGTTTCAGGGCAAGAGATTGTGTTTTAGACTAAAAGTTAATGCATTATAATAAGAATCTTTACTTTGAAACTCTGTTCTTTACCTTTTTAACAATAAGAAACAGCTTTGTATTCACCTTAAACACTGTTTCAGGGCAAGAGATTGTGTTTGAGACTAAAAGGTAATGCTTTATAAGAAGAATCTTTACTTTGAAACTGTGTTCTTTCCCTTTTTCACACTAAAACAGCTTTGCATTCACCTTAAACTGTTTCAGGGCAAGAGATTGTGTTTGAGACTAAAAGGTAATGCTTTATAAGAAGAATCTTTACTTTGAAACTGTGTTCTTTCCCTTTTTCACACTAAAACAGATTTGTATTCACCTTAAACACTGTTTCAGGGCAAGAGATTGTGTTTTAGACTAAAACAATGCTTTATAAGAAGAATCTTTACTTTGAAACTTTGTTCTTTACCTTTTTCACACTATGAAACAGCTTTGTATTCACCTTAAACACTGTTTCAGGGCAAGAGATTGTGTTTTAGACTAAAACGTAATGCTTTATAAGAAGAATCTTTACTTTGAAACTCTGTTATTTACCTTTTTCACACTATGAAACAGCTTTGTATTCACCTTAAACACTGTTTCAGGGCAAGAGATTGTGTTGTAGACTAAAAGTTAATGCATTATAATAAGAATCTTTACTTTGAAACTGTGTTCTTTCCCTTTTTCACACTAAAACAGCTTTGCATTCACCTTAAACTGTTTCAGGGCAAGAGATTGTGTGTGAGACTAAAATGTAATGCATTATAAGAATAATCTTTACTTTGAAACTCTGTTCTTTACCTTTTTCACACTATGAAACAGCTTTGTATTCACCTTAAACACTGTTTCAGGGCAAGAGATTGTGTTTTAGACTAAAACGTAATGCTTTATAAGAAGAATCTTTACTTTGAAACTCTGTTATTTACCTTTTTCACACTATGAAACAGCTTTGTATTCACCTTAAACACTGTTTCAGGGCAAGAGATTGTGTTTTAGACTAAAAGTTAATGCATTATAAGAAGAATCTTTACTTTGAAACTGTGTTTTTTCCCTTTTTCACACTAAAACAGCTTTGCATTCACCTTAAACTGTTTCAGGGCAAGAGATTGTGTGTGAGACTAAAATGTAATGCATTATAAGAAGAATCTTTACTTTGAAACTCTGTTCTTTACCTTTGTCACACTATGAAACAGCTTTGTATTCACCTTAAACACTGTTTCAGGACAAGAGATTGTGTTTTAGAATAAAAGGTAATGCATTATAAGAAGAATATTTACTTTGAAACTCTCTTCTTTACCTTTTTCACACTATGAAACAGATTTGTATTCACCTTAAACACTGTTTCAGGGCAAGAGATTGTGTTTTAGACTAAAACAATGCTTTATAAGAAGAATCTTTACTTTGAAACTTTGTTCTTTACCTTTTTCACACTATGAAACAGCTTTGTATTCACCTTAAACACTGTTTCAGGACAAGAGATTGTGTTTTAGACTAAAACGTAATGCTTTATAAGAAGAATATTTACTTTGAAACTTTGTTCTTTACCTTTTTCACACTATGAAACAGCTTTGTATTCACCTTAAACACTGTTTCAGGGCAAGAGATTGTGTTTTAGACTAAAACGTAATGCTTTATAAGAAGAATCTTTACTTTGAAACTCTGTTATTTACCTTTTTCACACTATGAAACAGCTTTGTATTCACCTTAAACACTGTTTCAGGGCAAGAGATTGTGTTGTAGACTAAAAGTTAATGCATTATAATAAGAATCTTTACTTTGAAACTCTGTTCTTTACCTTTTTCACACTATGAAACCGCTTTGTATTCACCTTAAGCACTGTTTCAGGGCAAGAGATTGTGTTTTAGACTAAAAGGTAATGCATTATAAGAAGAATCTTTACTTTGAAACTCTCTTCTTTACCTTTTTCACACTATGAAACAGATTTGTATTCACCTTAAACACTGTTTCAGGGCAAGAGATTGTGTTTTAGACTAAAACAATGCTTTATAAGAAGAATCTTTACTTTGAAACTTTGTTCTTTACCTTTTTCACACTATGAAACAGCTTTGTATTCACCTTAAACACTGTTTCAGGACAAGAGATTGTGTTTTAGACTAAAACGTAATGCTTTATAAGAAGAATATTTACTTTGAAACTCTGTTCTTTACCTTTTTCACACTATGAAACAGCTTTGTATTCAACTTAAACACTGTTTCAGGGCAAGAGATTGTGTTTGAGACTAAAAGGTAATGCTTTATAAGAAGAATATTTACTTTGAAACTCTCTTCTTTACCTTTTTCACGCTATGAAACAGATTTGTATTCACCTTAAACACTGTTTCAGGGCAAGAGATTGTGTTTTAGACTAAAACAATGCTTTATAAGAAGAATCTTTACTTTGAAACTTTGTTCTTTACCTTTTTCACACTATGAAACAGCTTTGTATTCACCTTAAACACTGTTTCAGGACAAGAGATTGTGTTTTAGACTAAAACGTAATGCTTTATAAGAAGAATATTTACTTTGAAACTCTGTTCTTTACCTTTTTCACACTATGAAACAGCTTTGTATTCAACTTAAACACTGTTTCAGGGCAAGAGATTGTGTTTGAGACTAAAAGGTAATGCTTTATAAGAAGAATCTTTACTTTGAAACTGTGTTCTTTCCCTTTTTCACACTAAAACAGCTTTGCATTCACCTTAAACTGTTTCAGGGCAAGAGATTGTGTGTGAGACTAAAATGTAATGCATTATAAGAAGAATCTTTACTTTGAAACTCTGTTCTTTACCTTTTTCACACTATGAAACAGCTTTGTATTCAGCTTAAACACAGTTTCAGGACAAGAGATTGTGTTTTAGACTAAAACTGCATGTTTTATAAGAAGTATCTTTACTTTGAAACTCTGTTCTTTACCTTTTTAACACTAAGAAACAGCTTTGTATTCACCTTAAACACTGTTTCAGGACAAGAGATTGTGTTTTAGAATAAAAGGTAATGCATTATAAGAAGAATCTTTACTTTGAAACTGTGTTCTTTCCCTTTTTCACACTAAAACAGCTTTGTATTCACCTTAAACACTGTTTCAGGACAAGAGATTGTGTTTTAGAATAAAAGGTAAAGCATTATAAGAAGAATCTTTACTTTGAAACTCTTCTTTACCTTTTTCACACTATGAAACAGCTCTGTATTCACCTTAAACACTGTTTCAGGGCAAGAGATTGTGTTTTAGACTAAAAGGTAATGCATTATAAGAAGAATCTTTACTTTGAAACTCTCTTCTTTACCTTTTTCACACTATGAAACAGATTTGTATTCACCTTAAACACTGTTTCAGGGCAAGAGATTTTGTTTTAGACTAAAACAATGCTTTATAATAAGAATCTTTACTTTGAAACTTTGTTCTTTACCTTTTTCACACTATGAAACAGCTTTGTATTCACCTTAAACACTGTTTCAGGACAAGAGATTGTGTTTTAGACTAAAACGTAATGCTTTATAAGAAGAATCTTTACTTTGAAACTCTGTTCTTTACCTTTTTCACACTATGAAACAGCTTTGTATTCACCTTAAACACTGTTTCAGGGCAAGAGATTGTGTTTTAGACTAAAACGTAATGCTTTATAAGAATAATCTTTACTTTGAAACTCTGTTCTTTACCTTTTTCACACTATGAAACAGATTTGTATTCACCTTAAACACTGTTTCAGGGCAAGAGATTGTGTTTTAGGCTAAAACAATGCTTTATAAGAAGAATCTTTACTTTGAAACTTTGTTCTTTACCTTTTTCACACTATGAAACAGCTTTGTATTCACCTTAAACACTGTTTCAGGACAAGATATTGTGTTTTAGACTAAAACGTAATGCTTTATAAGAAGAATCTTTACTTTGAAACTCTGTTCTTTACCTTTTTAACAATAAGAAACAGATTTGTATTCACCTTAAACACTGCTTCAGGGCAAGAGATTGTGTTTGAGACTAAAAGGTAATGCTTTATAAGAAGAATCTTTACTTTGAAACTGTGTTCTTTCCCTTTTTCACACTAAAACAGCTTTGCATTCACCTTAAACTGTTTCAGGGCAAGAGATTGTGTGTGAGACTAAAATGTAATGCATTATAAGAAGAATCTTTACTTTGAAACTCTGTTCTTTACCTTTTTCACACTATGAAACAGATTTGTATTCGCCTTAAACACTGTTTCAGGACAAGAGATTGTGTTTTAGAATAAAAGGTAATGCATTATAAGAAGAATCTTTACTTTGAAACTCTGTTCTTTACCTTTTTAACACTGTGAAACAGCTCTGTATTCACCTTAAACTGTTTCAGGGCAAGAGATTGTGTTTTAGACTAAAAGGTAATGCATTATAAGAAGAATCTTTACTTTGAAACTCTCTTCTTTACCTTTTTCACACTATGAAACAGATTTGTATTCACCTTAAACACTGTTTCAGGGCAAGAGATTGTGTTTTAGACTAAAACAATGCTTTATAAGAAGAATCTTTACTTTGAAACTTTGTTCTTTACCTTTTTCACACTATGAAACAGCTTTGTATTCACCTTAAACACTGTTTCAGGACAAGAGATTGTGTTTTAGACTAAAACGTAATGCTTTATAAGAAGAATATTTACTTTGAAACTCTGTTCTTTACCTTTTTCACACTATGAAACAGCTTTGTATTCAACTTAAACACTGTTTCAGGGCAAGAGATTGTGTTTTAGACTAAAACGTAATGCTTTATAAGAAGAATCTTTACTTTGAAACTCTGTTCTTTACCTTTTTCACACTATGAAACAGCTTTGTATTCACCTTAAACACTGTTTCAGGGCAAGAGATTGTGTTTTAGACTAAAACGTAATGCTTTATAAGAAGAATCTTTACTTTGAAACTCTGTTATTTACCTTTTTCACACTATGAAACAGCTTTGTATTCACCTTAAACACTGTTTCAGGGCAAGAGATTGTGTTGTAGACTAAAAGTTAATGCATTATAATAAGAATCTTTACTTTGAAACTCTGTTCTTTACCTTTTTCACACTATGAAACCGCTTTGTATTCACCTTAAGCACTGTTTCAGGGCAAGAGATTGTGTTTTAGACTAAAAGGTAATGCATTATAAGAAGAATCTTTACTTTGAAACTCTCTTCTTTACCTTTTTCACACTATGAAACAGATTTGTATTCACCTTAAACACTGTTTCAGGGCAAGAGATTGTGTTTTAGACTAAAACAATGCTTTATAAGAAGAATCTTTACTTTGAAACTTTGTTCTTTACCTTTTTCACACTATGAAACAGCTTTGTATTCACCTTAAACACTGTTTCAGGACAAGAGATTGTGTTTTAGACTAAAACGTAATGCTTTATAAGAAGAATATTTACTTTGAAACTCTGTTCTTTACCTTTTTCACACTATGAAACAGCTTTGTATTCAACTTAAACACTGTTTCAGGGCAAGAGATTGTGTTTGAGACTAAAAGGTAATGCTTTATAAGAAGAATATTTACTTTGAAACTCTCTTCTTTACCTTTTTCACACTATGAAACAGATTTGTATTCACCTTAAACACTGTTTCAGGACAAGAGATTGTGTTTTAGACTAAAACGTAATGCTTTATAAGAAGAATATTTACTTTGAAACTCTGTTCTTTACCTTTTTCACACTATGAAACAGCTTTGTATTCAACTTAAACACTGTTTCAGGGCAAGAGATTGTGTTTTAGACTAAAACGTAATGCTTTATAAGAAGAATCTTTACTTTGAAACTCTGTTCTTTACCTTTTTCACACTATGAAACAGCTTTGTATTCACCTTAAACACTGTTTCAGGGCAAGAGATTGTGTTTTAGACTAAAAGTTAATGCATTATAATAAGAATCTTTACTTTGAAACTCTGTTCTTTACCTTTTTAACAATAAGAAACAGCTTTGTATTCACCTTAAACACTGTTTCAGGGCAAGAGATTGTGTTTGAGACTAAAAGGTAATGCTTTATAAGAAGAATCTTTACTTTGAAACTGTGTTCTTTCCCTTTTTCACACTAAAACAGCTTTGCATTCACCTTAAACTGTTTCAGGGCAAGAGATTGTGTTTGAGACTAAAAGGTAATGCTTTATAAGAAGAATCTTTACTTTGAAACTGTGTTCTTTCCCTTTTTCACACTAAAACAGATTTGTATTCACCTTAAACACTGTTTCAGGGCAAGAGATTGTGTTTTAGACTAAAACAATGCTTTATAAGAAGAATCTTTACTTTGAAACTTTGTTCTTTACCTTTTTCACACTATGAAACAGCTTTGTATTCACCTTAAACACTGTTTCAGGGCAAGAGATTGTGTTTTAGACTAAAACGTAATGCTTTATAAGAAGAATCTTTACTTTGAAACTCTGTTATTTACCTTTTTCACACTATGAAACAGCTTTGTATTCACCTTAAACACTGTTTCAGGGCAAGAGATTGTGTTGTAGACTAAAAGTTAATGCATTATAATAAGAATCTTTACTTTGAAACTGTGTTCTTTCCCTTTTTCACACTAAAACAGCTTTGCATTCACCTTAAACTGTTTCAGGGCAAGAGATTGTGTGTGAGACTAAAATGTAATGCATTATAAGAATAATCTTTACTTTGAAACTCTGTTCTTTACCTTTTTCACACTATGAAACAGCTTTGTATTCACCTTAAACACTGTTTCAGGGCAAGAGATTGTGTTTTAGACTAAAACGTAATGCTTTATAAGAAGAATCTTTACTTTGAAACTCTGTTATTTACCTTTTTCACACTATGAAACAGCTTTGTATTCACCTTAAACACTGTTTCAGGGCAAGAGATTGTGTTTTAGACTAAAAGTTAATGCATTATAAGAAGAATCTTTACTTTGAAACTGTGTTTTTTCCCTTTTTCACACTAAAACAGCTTTGCATTCACCTTAAACTGTTTCAGGGCAAGAGATTGTGTGTGAGACTAAAATGTAATGCATTATAAGAAGAATCTTTACTTTGAAACTCTGTTCTTTACCTTTGTCACACTATGAAACAGCTTTGTATTCACCTTAAACACTGTTTCAGGACAAGAGATTGTGTTTTAGAATAAAAGGTAATGCATTATAAGAAGAATCTTTACTTTGAAACTCTGTTCTTTACCTTTTTAACACTGTGAAACAGCTCTGTATTCACCTTAAACACTGCTTCAGGGCAAGAGATTGTGTTTTAGACTAAAAGGTAATGCATTATAAGAAGAATATTTACTTTGAAACTCTCTTCTTTACCTTTTTCACACTATGAAACAGATTTGTATTCACCTTAAACACTGTTTCAGGGCAAGAGATTGTGTTTTAGACTAAAACAATGCTTTATAAGAAGAATCTTTACTTTGAAACTTTGTTCTTTACCTTTTTCACACTATGAAACAGCTTTGTATTCACCTTAAACACTGTTTCAGGACAAGAGATTGTGTTTTAGACTAAAACGTAATGCTTTATAAGAAGAATATTTACTTTGAAACTTTGTTCTTTACCTTTTTCACACTATGAAACAGCTTTGTATTCACCTTAAACACTGTTTCAGGGCAAGAGATTGTGTTTTAGACTAAAACGTAATGCTTTATAAGAAGAATCTTTACTTTGAAACTCTGTTATTTACCTTTTTCACACTATGAAACAGCTTTGTATTCACCTTAAACACTGTTTCAGGGCAAGAGATTGTGTTGTAGACTAAAAGTTAATGCATTATAATAAGAATCTTTACTTTGAAACTCTGTTCTTTACCTTTTTCACACTATGAAACCGCTTTGTATTCACCTTAAGCACTGTTTCAGGGCAAGAGATTGTGTTTTAGACTAAAAGGTAATGCATTATAAGAAGAATCTTTACTTTGAAACTCTCTTCTTTACCTTTTTCACACTATGAAACAGATTTGTATTCACCTTAAACACTGTTTCAGGGCAAGAGATTGTGTTTTAGACTAAAACAATGCTTTATAAGAAGAATCTTTACTTTGAAACTTTGTTCTTTACCTTTTTCACACTATGAAACAGCTTTGTATTCACCTTAAACACTGTTTCAGGACAAGAGATTGTGTTTTAGACTAAAACGTAATGCTTTATAAGAAGAATATTTACTTTGAAACTCTGTTCTTTACCTTTTTCACACTATGAAACAGCTTTGTATTCAACTTAAACACTGTTTCAGGGCAAGAGATTGTGTTTGAGACTAAAAGGTAATGCTTTATAAGAAGAATATTTACTTTGAAACTCTCTTCTTTACCTTTTTCACGCTATGAAACAGATTTGTATTCACCTTAAACACTGTTTCAGGGCAAGAGATTGTGTTTTAGACTAAAACAATGCTTTATAAGAAGAATCTTTACTTTGAAACTTTGTTCTTTACCTTTTTCACACTATGAAACAGCTTTGTATTCACCTTAAACACTGTTTCAGGACAAGAGATTGTGTTTTAGACTAAAACGTAATGCTTTATAAGAAGAATATTTACTTTGAAACTCTGTTCTTTACCTTTTTCACACTATGAAACAGCTTTGTATTCAACTTAAACACTGTTTCAGGGCAAGAGATTGTGTTTGAGACTAAAAGGTAATGCTTTATAAGAAGAATCTTTACTTTGAAACTGTGTTCTTTCCCTTTTTCACACTAAAACAGCTTTGCATTCACCTTAAACTGTTTCAGGGCAAGAGATTGTGTGTGAGACTAAAATGTAATGCATTATAAGAAGAATCTTTACTTTGAAACTCTGTTCTTTACCTTTTTCACACTATGAAACAGCTTTGTATTCAGCTTAAACACAGTTTCAGGACAAGAGATTGTGTTTTAGACTAAAACTGCATGTTTTATAAGAAGTATCTTTACTTTGAAACTCTGTTCTTTACCTTTTTAACACTAAGAAACAGCTTTGTATTCACCTTAAACACTGTTTCAGGACAAGAGATTGTGTTTTAGAATAAAAGGTAATGCATTATAAGAAGAATCTTTACTTTGAAACTGTGTTCTTTCCCTTTTTCACACTAAAACAGCTTTGTATTCACCTTAAACACTGTTTCAGGACAAGAGATTGTGTTTTAGAATAAAAGGTAAAGCATTATAAGAAGAATCTTTACTTTGAAACTCTTCTTTACCTTTTTCACACTATGAAACAGCTCTGTATTCACCTTAAACACTGTTTCAGGGCAAGAGATTGTGTTTTAGACTAAAAGGTAATGCATTATAAGAAGAATCTTTACTTTGAAACTCTCTTCTTTACCTTTTTCACACTATGAAACAGATTTGTATTCACCTTAAACACTGTTTCAGGGCAAGAGATTTTGTTTTAGACTAAAACAATGCTTTATAATAAGAATCTTTACTTTGAAACTTTGTTCTTTACCTTTTTCACACTATGAAACAGCTTTGTATTCACCTTAAACACTGTTTCAGGACAAGAGATTGTGTTTTAGACTAAAACGTAATGCTTTATAAGAAGAATCTTTACTTTGAAACTCTGTTCTTTACCTTTTTCACACTATGAAACAGCTTTGTATTCACCTTAAACACTGTTTCAGGGCAAGAGATTGTGTTTTAGACTAAAACGTAATGCTTTATAAGAATAATCTTTACTTTGAAACTCTGTTCTTTACCTTTTTCACACTATGAAACAGATTTGTATTCACCTTAAACACTGTTTCAGGGCAAGAGATTGTGTTTTAGGCTAAAACAATGCTTTATAAGAAGAATCTTTACTTTGAAACTTTGTTCTTTACCTTTTTCACACTATGAAACAGCTTTGTATTCACCTTAAACACTGTTTCAGGACAAGATATTGTGTTTTAGACTAAAACGTAATGCTTTATAAGAAGAATCTTTACTTTGAAACTCTGTTCTTTACCTTTTTAACAATAAGAAACAGATTTGTATTCACCTTAAACACTGCTTCAGGGCAAGAGATTGTGTTTGAGACTAAAAGGTAATGCTTTATAAGAAGAATCTTTACTTTGAAACTGTGTTCTTTCCCTTTTTCACACTAAAACAGCTTTGCATTCACCTTAAACTGTTTCAGGGCAAGAGATTGTGTGTGAGACTAAAATGTAATGCATTATAAGAAGAATCTTTACTTTGAAACTCTGTTCTTTACCTTTTTCACACTATGAAACAGATTTGTATTCGCCTTAAACACTGTTTCAGGACAAGAGATTGTGTTTTAGAATAAAAGGTAATGCATTATAAGAAGAATCTTTACTTTGAAACTCTGTTCTTTACCTTTTTATCACTGTGAAACAGCTCTGTATTCACCTTAAACTGTTTCAGGGCAAGAGATTGTGTTTTAGACTAAAAGGTAATGCATTATAAGAAGAATCTTTACTTTGAAACTCTCTTCTTTACCTTTTTCACACTATGAAACAGATTTGTATTCACCTTAAACACTGTTTCAGGGCAAGAGATTGTGTTTTAGACTAAAACAATGCTTTATAAGAAGAATCTTTACTTTGAAACTTTGTTCTTTACCTTTTTCACACTATGAAACAGCTTTGTATTCACCTTAAACACTGTTTCAGGACAAGAGATTGTGTTTTAGACTAAAACGTAATGCTTTATAAGAAGAATATTTACTTTGAAACTCTGTTCTTTACCTTTTTCACACTATGAAACAGCTTTGTATTCAACTTAAACACTGTTTCAGGGCAAGAGATTGTGTTTTAGACTAAAACGTAATGCTTTATAAGAAGAATCTTTACTTTGAAACTCTGTTCTTTACCTTTTTCACACTATGAAACAGCTTTGTATTCACCTTAAACACTGTTTCAGGGCAAGAGATTGTGTTTTAGACTAAAAGTTAATGCATTATAATAAGTATCTTTACTTTGAAACTCTGTTCTTTACCTTTTTCACACTATGAAACCGCTTTGTATTCACCTTAAACACTGTTTCAGGACAAGAGATTGTGTTTTAGACTAAAACTGCATGCTTTATAAGAAGAATCTTTACTTTGAAACTCTGTTCTTTACCTTTTTAACAATAAGAAACAGATTTATATTCACCTTAAACACTGTTTCAGGGCAAGAGATTGTGTTTGAGACTAAAAGGTAATGCTTTATAAGAAGAATCTTTACTTTGAAACTGTGTTCTTTCCCTTTTTCACACTAAAACAGCTTTGCATTCATCTTAAACTGTTTCAGGGCAAGAGATTGTGTGTGAGACTAAAATGTAATGCATTATAAGAAGAATCTTTACTTTGAAACTCTGTTCTTTACCTTTTTCACACTATGAAACAGATTTGTATTCACCTTAAACACTGTTTCAGGGCAAGAGATTGTGTTTTAGGCTAAAACAATGCTTTATAAGAAGAATCTTTACTTTGAAACTTTGTTCTTTACCTTTTTCACACTATGAAACAGCTTTGTATTCGCCTTAAACACTGTTTCAGGACAAGAGATTGTGTTTTAGAATAAAAGGTAATGCATTATAAGAAGAATCTTTACTTTGAAACTCTGTTCTTTACCTTTTTAACACTGTGAAACAGCTCTGTATTCACCTTAAACACTGTTTCAGGGCAAGAGATTGTGTTTTAGACTAAAAGGTAATGCATTATAAGAAGAATCTTTACTTTGAAACTCTCTTCTTTACCTTTTTCACACTATGAAACAGATTTGTATTCACCTTAAACACTGTTTCAGGGCAAGAGATTGTGTTTTAGACTAAAACAATGCTTTATAAGAAGAATCTTTACTTTGAAACTCTGTTCTTTACCTTTTTCACACTATGAAACAGCTTTGTATTCGCCTTAAACACTGTTTCAAGACAAGAGATTTTGTTTTAGAATAAAAGGTAATGCATTATAAGAAGAATCTTTACTTTGAAACTCTGTTCTTTACCTTTTTCACACTATGAAACCGCTTTGTATTCACCTTAAACACTGTTTCAGGACAAGAGATTGTGTTTTAGACTAAAACTGCATGCTTTATAAGAAGAATCTTTACTTTGAAACTCTGTTCTTTACCTTTTTAACAATAAGAAACAGCTTTGTATTCACCTTAAACACTGTTTCAGGGCAAGAGATTGTGTTTGAGACTAAAAGGTAATGCTTTATAAGAAGAATCTTTACTTTGAAACTGTGTTCTTTCCCTTTTTCACACTAAAACAGCTTTGCATTCACCTTAAACTGTTTCAGGGCAAGAGATTGTGTGTGAGACTAAAATGTAATGCATTATAAGAAGAATCTTTACTTTGAAACTCTGTTCTTTACCTTTTTCACACTATGAAACAGCTTTGTATTCGCCTTAAACACTGTTTCAGGACAAGAGATTGTGTTTTAGAATAAAAGGTAATGCATTATAAGAAGAATCTTTACTTTGAAACTCTGTTCTTTACCTTTTTAACACTGTGAAACAGCTCTGTATTCACCTTAAACACTGTTTCAGGGCAAGAGATTGTGTTGTAGACTAAAAGTTAATGCATTATAATAAGAATCTTTACTTTGAAACTCTGTTCTTTACCTTTTTCACACTATGAAACCGCTTTGTATTCACCTTAAGCACTGTTTCAGGGCAAGAGATTGTGTTTTAGACTAAAAGGTAATGCATTATAAGAAGAATCTTTACTTTGAAACTCTCTTCTTTACCTTTTTCACACTATGAAACAGATTTGTATTCACCTTAAACACTGTTTCAGGGCAAGAGATTGTGTTTTAGACTAAAACAATGCTTTATAAGAAGAATCTTTACTTTGAAACTTTGTTCTTTACCTTTTTCACACTATGAAACAGCTTTGTATTCACCTTAAACACTGTTTCAGGACAAGAGATTGTGTTTTAGACTAAAACGTAATGCTTTATAAGAAGAATATTTACTTTGAAACTCTGTTCTTTACCTTTTTCACACTATGAAACAGCTTTGTATTCAACTTAAACACTGTTTCAGGGCAAGAGATTGTGTTTGAGACTAAAAGGTAATGCTTTATAAGAAGAATATTTACTTTGAAACTCTCTTCTTTACCTTTTTCACACTATGAAACAGATTTGTATTCACCTTAAACACTGTTTCAGGGCAAGAGATTGTGTTTTAGACTAAAACAATGCTTTATAAGAAGAATCTTTACTTTGAAACTTTGTTCTTTACCTTTTTCACACTATGAAACAGCTTTGTATTCACCTTAAACACTGTTTCAGGACAAGAGATTGTGTTTTAGACTAAAACGTAATGCTTTATAAGAAGAATATTTACTTTGAAACTCTGTTCTTTACCTTTTTCACACTATGAAACAGCTTTGTATTCAACTTAAACACTGTTTCAGGGCAAGAGATTGTGTTTGAGACTAAAAGGTAATGCTTTATAAGAAGAATCTTTACTTTGAAACTGTGTTCTTTCCCTTTTTCACACTAAAACAGCTTTGCATTCACCTTAAACTGTTTCAGGGCAAGAGATTGTGTGTGAGACTAAAATGTAATGCATTATAAGAAGAATCTTTACTTTGAAACTCTGTTCTTTACCTTTTTCACACTATGAAACAGCTTTGTATTCAGCTTAAACACAGTTTCAGGACAAGAGATTGTGTTTTAGACTAAAACTGCATGTTTTATAAGAAGTATCTTTACTTTGAAACTCTGTTCTTTACCTTTTTAACACTAAGAAACAGCTTTGTATTCACCTTAAACACTGTTTCAGGACAAGAGATTGTGTTTTAGAATAAAAGGTAATGCATTATAAGAAGAATCTTTACTTTGAAACTGTGTTCTTTCCCTTTTTCACACTAAAACAGCTTTGTATTCACCTTAAACACTGTTTCAGGACAAGAGATTGTGTTTTAGAATAAAAGGTAAAGCATTATAAGAAGAATCTTTACTTTGAAACTCTTCTTTACCTTTTTCACACTATGAAACAGCTCTGTATTCACCTTAAACACTGTTTCAGGGCAAGAGATTGTGTTTTAGACTAAAAGGTAATGCATTATAAGAAGAATCTTTACTTTGAAACTCTCTTCTTTACCTTTTTCACACTATGAAACAGATTTGTATTCACCTTAAACACTGTTTCAGGGCAAGAGATTTTGTTTTAGACTAAAACAATGCTTTATAATAAGAATCTTTACTTTGAAACTTTGTTCTTTACCTTTTTCACACTATGAAACAGCTTTGTATTCACCTTAAACACTGTTTCAGGACAAGAGATTGTGTTTTAGACTAAAATGTAATGCTTTATAAGAAGAATCTTTACTTTGAAACTCTGTTCTTTACCTTTTTCACACTATGAAACAGCTTTGTATTCACCTTAAACACTGTTTCAGGGCAAGAGATTGTGTTTTAGACTAAAACGTAATGCTTTATAAGAATAATCTTTACTTTGAAACTCTGTTCTTTACCTTTTTCACACTATGAAACAGATTTGTATTCACCTTAAACACTGTTTCAGGGCAAGAGATTGTGTTTTAGGCTAAAACAATGCTTTATAAGAAGAATCTTTACTTTGAAACTTTGTTCTTTACCTTTTTCACACTATGAAACAGCTTTGTATTCACCTTAAACACTGTTTCAGGACAAGATATTGTGTTTTAGACTAAAACGTAATGCTTTATAAGAAGAATCTTTACTTTGAAACTCTGTTCTTTACCTTTTTAACAATAAGAAACAGATTTGTATTCACCTTAAACACTGCTTTAGGGCAAGAGATTGTGTTTGAGACTAAAAGGTAATGCTTTATAAGAAGAATCTTTACTTTGAAACTGTGTTCTTTCCCTTTTTCACACTAAAACAGCTTTGCATTCACCTTAAACTGTTTCAGGGCAAGAGATTGTGTGTGAGACTAAAATGTAATGCATTATAAGAAGAATCTTTACTTTGAAACTCTGTTCTTTACCTTTTTCACACTATGAAACAGCTTTGTATTCGCCTTAAACACTGTTTCAGGACAAGAGATTGTGTTTTAGAATAAAAGGTAATGCATTATAAGAAGAATCTTTACTTTGAAACTCTGTTCTTTACCTTTTTAACACTGTGAAACAGCTCTGTATTCACCTTAAACTGTTTCAGGGCAAGAGATTGTGTTTTAGACTAAAATGTAATGCATTATAAGAAGAATCTTTACTTTGAAACTCTGTTCTTTACCTTTTTCACACTATGAAACAGATTTGTATTCACCTTAAACACTGTTTCAGGGCAAGAGATTGTGTTTTAGGCTAAAACAATGCTTTATAAGAAGAATCTTTACTTTGAAACTTTGTTCTTTACCTTTTTCACACTATGAAACAGCTTTGTATTCGCCTTAAACACTGTTTCAGGACAAGAGATTGTGTTTTAGAATAAAAGGTAATGCATTATAAGAAGAATCTTTACTTTGAAACTCTGTTCTTTACCTTTTTAACACTGTGAAACAGCTCTGTATTCACCTTAAACACTGTTTCAGGGCAAGAGATTGTGTTTTAGACTAAAAGGTAATGCATTATAAGAAGAATCTTTACTTTGAAACTCTCTTCTTTACCTTTTTCACACTATGAAACAGATTTGTATTCACCTTAAACACTGTTTCAGGGCAAGAGATTGTGTTTTAGACTAAAACAATGCTTTATAAGAAGAATCTTTACTTTGAAACTCTGTTCTTTACCTTTTTCACACTATGAAACAGCTTTGTATTCGCCTTAAACACTGTTTCAAGACAAGAGATTTTGTTTTAGAATAAAAGGTAATGCATTATAAGAAGAATCTTTACTTTGAAACTCTGTTCTTTACCTTTTTCACACTATGAAACGGCTTTGTATTCACCTTAAACACTGTTTCAGGACAAGAGATTGTGTTTTAGACTAAAACTGCATGCTTTATAAGAAGAATCTTTACTTTGAAACTCTGTTCTTTACCTTTTTAACAATAAGAAACAGCTTTGTATTCACCTTAAACACTGTTTCAGGGCAAGAGATTGTGTTTGAGACTAAAAGGTAATGCTTTATAAGAAGAATCTTTACTTTGAAACTGTGTTCTTTCCCTTTTTCACACTAAAACAGCTTTGCATTCACCTTAAACTGTTTCAGGGCAAGAGATTGTGTGTGAGACTAAAATGTAATGCATTATAAGAAGAATCTTTACTTTGAAACTCTGTTCTTTACCTTTTTCACACTATGAAACAGCTTTGTATTCGCCTTAAACACTGTTTTAGGACAAGAGATTGTGTTTTAGAATAAAAGGTAATGCATTATAAGAAGAATCTTTACTTTGAAACTCTGTTCTTTACCTTTTTAACACTGTGAAACAGCTCTGTATTCACCTTAAACACTATTTCAGGGCAAGAGATTGTGTTTTAGACTAAAAGGTAATGCATTATAAGAAGAATCTTTACTTTGAAACTCTCTTCTTTACCTTTTTCACACTATGAAACAGATTTGTATTCACCTTAAACACTGTTTCAGGGCAAGAGATTGTGTTTTAGACTAAAACAATGCTTTATAAGAAGAATCTTTACTTTGAAACTTTGTTCTTTACCTTTTTCACACTATGAAACAGCTTTGTATTCACCTTAAACACTGTTTCAGGGCAAGAGATTGTGTTTTAGACTAAAACGTAATGCTTTATAAGAAGAATCTTTACTTTGAAACTCTGTTCTTTACCTTTTTCACACTATGAAACAGCTTTGTATTCACCTTAAACACTGTTTCAGAGCAAGAGATTGTGTTTTAGACTAAAATTTAATGCATTATAATAAGAATCTTTACTTTGAAACTCTGTTCTTTACCTTTTTCACACTATGAAACCGCTTTGTATTCACCTTAAACACTGTTTCAGGACAAGAGATTGTGTTTTAGACTAAAACTGCATGCTTTATAAGAAGAATCTTTACTTTGAAACTCTGTTCTTTACCTTTTTAACAATAAGAAACAGCTTTGTATTCACCTTAAACACTGTTTCAGGGCAAGAGATTGTGTTTTAGACTAAAACTGTATGTTTTATAAGAAGAATCTTTACTTTGAAACTCTGTTCTTTACCTTTTTCACACTATGAAACAGCTTTGTATTCACCTTAAACACTGTTTCAGGGCAAGAGATTGTGTTTTAGACTAAAACGTAATGCTTTATAAGAAGAATCTTTACTTTGAAACTCTGTTATTTACCTTTTTCACACTATGAAACAGCTTTGTATTCACCTTAAACACTGTTTCAGGGCAAGAGATTGTGTTGTAGACTAAAAGTTAATGCATTATAAGAAGAATCTTTACTTTGAAACTGTGTTCTTTCCCTTTTTCACACTAAAACAGCTTTGCATTCACCTTAAACTGTTTCAGGGCAAGAGATTGTGTGTGAGACTAAAATGTAATGCATTATAAGAAGAATCTTTACTTTGAAACTCTGTTCTTTACCTTTTTCACACTATGAAACAGCTTTGTATTCGCCTTAAACACTGTTTCAGGACAAGAGATTGTGTTTTAGAATAAAAGGTAATGCATTATAAGAAGAATATTTACTTTGAAACTCTGTTCTTTACCTTTTTAACACTGTGAAACAGCTCTGTATTCACCTTAAACACTGTTTCAGGGCAAGAGATTGTGTTTTAGACTAAAAGGTAATGCATTATAAGAAGAAGCTTTACTTTGAAACTCTCTTCTTTACCTTTTTCACACTTTGAAACAGATTTGTATTCACCTTAAACACTGTTTCAGGGCAAGAGATTGTGTTTTAGACTAAAACAATGCTTTATAAGAAGAATCTTTACTTTGAAACTTTGTTCTTTACCTTTTTCACACTATGAAACAGCTTTGTATTCACCTTAAACACTGTTTCAGGACAAGAGATTGTGTTTTAGACTAAAACGTAATGCTTTATAAGAAGAATATTTACTTTGAAACTCTGTTCTTTACCTTTTTCACACTATGAAACAGCTTTGTATTCACCTTAAACACTGTTTCAGGGCAAGAGATTGTGTTTTAGACTAAAAGTTAATGCATTATAATAAGAATCTTTACTTTGAAACTCTGTTCTTTACCTTTTTCACACTATGAAACCGCTTTGTATTCACCTTAAACACTGTTTCAGGATAAGAGATTGTGTTTTAGACTAAAACTGCATGCTTTATAAGAAGAATCTTTACTTTGAAACTCTGTTCTTTACCTTTTTAACAATAAGAAACAGATTTATATTCACCTTAAACACTGTTTCAGGGCAAGAGATTGTGTTTGAGACTAAAAGGTAATGCTTTATAAGAAGAATCTTTACTTTGAAACTGTGTTCTTTCCCTTTTTCACACTAAAACAGCTTTGCATTCACCTTAAACTGTTTCAGGGCAAGAGATTGTGTGTGAGACTAAAATGTAATGCATTATAAGAAGAATCTTTACTTTGAAACTCTGTTCTTTACCTTTTTCACACTATGAAACAGATTTGTATTCACCTTAAACACTGTTTCAGGGCAAGAGATTGTGTTTTAGGCTAAAACAATGCTTTATAAGAAGAATCTTTACTTTGAAACTTTGTTCTTTACCTTTTTCACACTATGAAACAGCTTTGTATTCACCTTAAACACTGTTTCAGGACAAGAGATTGTGTTTTAGACTAAAACGTAATGCTTTATAAGAAGAATCTTTACTTTGAAACTCTGTTCTTTACCTTTTTAACAATAAGAAACAGATTTGTATTCACCTTAAACACTGTTTCAGGGCAAGAGATTGTGTTTGAGACTAAAAGGTAATGCTTTATAAAAAGAATCTTTACTTTGAAACTGTGTTCTTTCCCTTTTTCACACTAAAACAGCTTTGCATTCACCTTAAACTGTTTCAGGGCAAGAGATTGTGTGTGAGACTAAAATGTAATGCATTATAAGAAGAATCTTTACTTTGAAACTCTGTTCTTTACCTTTTTCACACTATGAAACAGCTTTGTATTCGCCTTAAACACTGTTTCAGGACAAGAGATTGTGTTTTAGAATAAAAGGTAATGCATTATAAGAAGAATCTTTACTCTGAAACTCTGTTCTTTACCTTTTTCACACTGTGAAACAGCTCTGTATTCACCTTAAACACTGTTTCAGGGCAAGAGATTGTGTTTTAGACTAAAAGGTAATGCATTATAAGAAGAATCTTTACTTTGAAACTCTCTTCTTTACCTTTTTCACACTATGAAACAGATTTGTATTCACCTTAAACACTGTTTCAGGGCAAGAGATTGTGTTTTAGACTAAAACAATGCTTTATAAGAAGAATCTTTACTTTGAAACTTTGTTCTTTACCTTTTTCACACTATGAAACAGCTTTGTATTCACCTTAAACACTGTTTCAGGACAAGAGATTGTGTTTTAGACTAAAACGTAATGCTTTATAAGAAGAATATTTACTTTGAAACTCTGTTCTTTACCTTTTTCACACTATGAAACAGCTTTGTATTCAACTTAAACACTGTTTCAGGGCAAGAGATTGTGTTTTAGACTAAAACGTAATGCTTTATAAGAAGAATCTTTACTTTGAAACTCTGTTCTTTACCTTTTTCACACTATGAAACAGCTTTGTATTCACCTTAAACACTGTTTCAGGGCAAGAGATTGTGTTTTAGACTAAAAGTTAATGCATTATAATAAGAATCTTTACTTTGAAACTCTGTTCTTTACCTTTTTCACACTATGAAACCGCTTTGTATTCAACTTAAACACTGTTTCAGGACAAGAGATTGTGTTTTAGACTAAAACTGCATGCTTTATAAGAAGAATCTTTACTTTGAAACTCTGTTCTTTACCTTTTTAACAATAAGAAACAGCTTTGTATTCACCTTAAACACTGTTTCAGGGCAAGAGATTGTGTTTGAGACTAAAAGGTAATGCTTTATAAGAAGAATCTTTACTTTGAAACTGTGTTCTTTCCCTTTTTCACACTAAAACAGCTTTGCATTCACCTTAAACTGTTTCAGGGCAAGAGATTGTGTGTGAGACTAAAATGTAATGCATTATAAGAAGAATCTTTACTTTGAAACTCTGTTCTTTACCTTTTTCACACTATGAAACAGCTTTGTATTCACCTTAAACACTGTTTCAGGACAAGAGATTGTGTTTTAGACTAAAACTGCATGCTTTATAAGAAGAATCTTTACTTTGAAACTCTGTTCTTTACCTTTTTAACAATAAGAAACAGCTTTGTATTCACCTTAAACACTGTTTCAGGGCAAGAGATTGTGTTTTAGACTAAAACTGTATGTTTTATAAGAAGAATCTTTACTTTGAAACTCTGTTCTTTACCTTTTTCACACTATGAAACAGCTTTGTATTCACCTTAAACACTGTTTCAGGGCAAGAGATTGTGTTTTAGACTAAAACGTAATGCTTTATAAGAAGAATCTTTACTTTGAAACTCTGTTATTTACCTTTTTCACACTATGAAACAGCTTTGTATTCACCTTAAACACTGTTTCAGGGCAAGAGATTGTGTTGTAGACTAAAAGTTAATGCATTATAAGAAGAATCTTTACTTTGAAACTGTGTTCTTTCCCTTTTTCACACTAAAACAGCTTTGCATTCACCTTAAACTGTTTCAGGGCAAGAGATTGTGTGTGAGACTAAAATGTAATGCATTATAAGAAGAATCTTTACTTTGAAACTCTGTTCTTTACCTTTTTCACACTATGAAACAGCTTTGTATTCGCCTTAAACACTGTTTCAGGACAAGAGATTGTGTTTTAGAATAAAAGGTAATGCATTATAAGAAGAATATTTACTTTGAAACTCTGTTCTTTACCTTTTTAACACTGTGAAACAGCTCTGTATTCACCTTAAACACTGTTTCAGGGCAAGAGATTGTGTTTTAGACTAAAAGGTAATGCATTATAAGAAGAAGCTTTACTTTGAAACTCTCTTCTTTACCTTTTTCACACTTTGAAACAGATTTGTATTCACCTTAAACACTGTTTCAGGGCAAGAGATTGTGTTTTAGACTAAAACAATGCTTTATAAGAAGAATCTTTACTTTGAAACTTTGTTCTTTACCTTTTTCACACTATGAAACAGCTTTGTATTCACCTTAAACACTGTTTCAGGACAAGAGATTGTGTTTTAGACTAAAACGTAATGCTTTATAAGAAGAATATTTACTTTGAAACTCTGTTCTTTACCTTTTTCACACTATGAAACAGCTTTGTATTCACCTTAAACACTGTTTCAGGGCAAGAGATTGTGTTTTAGACTAAAAGTTAATGCATTATAATAAGAATCTTTACTTTGAAACTCTGTTCTTTACCTTTTTCACACTATGAAACCGCTTTGTATTCACCTTAAACACTGTTTCAGGATAAGAGATTGTGTTTTAGACTAAAACTGCATGCTTTATAAGAAGAATCTTTACTTTGAAACTCTGTTCTTTACCTTTTTAACAATAAGAAACAGATTTATATTCACCTTAAACACTGTTTCAGGGCAAGAGATTGTGTTTGAGACTAAAAGGTAATGCTTTATAAGAAGAATCTTTACTTTGAAACTGTGTTCTTTCCCTTTTTCACACTAAAACAGCTTTGCATTCACCTTAAACTGTTTCAGGGCAAGAGATTGTGTGTGAGACTAAAATGTAATGCATTATAAGAAGAATCTTTACTTTGAAACTCTGTTCTTTACCTTTTTCACACTATGAAACAGATTTGTATTCACCTTAAACACTGTTTCAGGGCAAGAGATTGTGTTTTAGGCTAAAACAATGCTTTATAAGAAGAATCTTTACTTTGAAACTTTGTTCTTTACCTTTTTCACACTATGAAACAGCTTTGTATTCACCTTAAACACTGTTTCAGGACAAGAGATTGTGTTTTAGACTAAAACGTAATGCTTTATAAGAAGAATCTTTACTTTGAAACTCTGTTCTTTACCTTTTTAACAATAAGAAACAGATTTGTATTCACCTTAAACACTGTTTCAGGGCAAGAGATTGTGTTTGAGACTAAAAGGTAATGCTTTATAAAAAGAATCTTTACTTTGAAACTGTGTTCTTTCCCTTTTTCACACTAAAACAGCTTTGCATTCACCTTAAACTGTTTCAGGGCAAGAGATTGTGTGTGAGACTAAAATGTAATGCATTATAAGAAGAATCTTTACTTTGAAACTCTGTTCTTTACCTTTTTCACACTATGAAACAGCTTTGTATTCGCCTTAAACACTGTTTCAGGACAAGAGATTGTGTTTTAGAATAAAAGGTAATGCATTATAAGAAGAATCTTTACTCTGAAACTCTGTTCTTTACCTTTTTCACACTGTGAAACAGCTCTGTATTCACCTTAAACACTGTTTCAGGGCAAGAGATTGTGTTTTAGACTAAAAGGTAATGCATTATAAGAAGAATCTTTACTTTGAAACTCTCTTCTTTACCTTTTTCACACTATGAAACAGATTTGTATTCACCTTAAACACTGTTTCAGGGCAAGAGATTGTGTTTTAGACTAAAACAATGCTTTATAAGAAGAATCTTTACTTTGAAACTTTGTTCTTTACCTTTTTCACACTATGAAACAGCTTTGTATTCACCTTAAACACTGTTTCAGGACAAGAGATTGTGTTTTAGACTAAAACGTAATGCTTTATAAGAAGAATATTTACTTTGAAACTCTGTTCTTTACCTTTTTCACACTATGAAACAGCTTTGTATTCAACTTAAACACTGTTTCAGGGCAAGAGATTGTGTTTTAGACTAAAACGTAATGCTTTATAAGAAGAATCTTTACTTTGAAACTCTGTTCTTTACCTTTTTCACACTATGAAACAGCTTTGTATTCACCTTAAACACTGTTTCAGGGCAAGAGATTGTGTTTTAGACTAAAAGTTAATGCATTATAATAAGAATCTTTACTTTGAAACTCTGTTCTTTACCTTTTTCACACTATGAAACCGCTTTGTATTCAACTTAAACACTGTTTCAGGACAAGAGATTGTGTTTTAGACTAAAACTGCATGCTTTATAAGAAGAATCTTTACTTTGAAACTCTGTTCTTTACCTTTTTAACAATAAGAAACAGCTTTGTATTCACCTTAAACACTGTTTCAGGGCAAGAGATTGTGTTTGAGACTAAAAGGTAATGCTTTATAAGAAGAATCTTTACTTTGAAACTGTGTTCTTTCCCTTTTTCACACTAAAACAGCTTTGCATTCACCTTAAACTGTTTCAGGGCAAGAGATTGTGTGTGAGACTAAAATGTAATGCATTATAAGAAGAATCTTTACTTTGAAACTCTGTTCTTTACCTTTTTCACACTATGAAACAGCTTTGTATTCACCTTAAACACTGTTTCAGGACAAGAGATTGTGTTTTAGACTAAAACTGCATGTTTTATAAGAAGTATCTTTACTTTGAAACTCTGTTCTTTACCTTTTTAACACTAAGAAACAGCTTTGTATTCACCTTAAACACTGTTTCAGGACAAGAGATTGTGTTTTAGAATAAAAGGTAATGCATTATAAGAAGAATCTTTACTTTGAAACTGAGTTCTTTCCCTTTTTCACACTAAAACAGATTTGCATTCACCTTAAACTGTTTCAGGGCAAGAGATTGTGTGTGAGACTAAAATGTAATGCATTATAAGAAGAATCTTTACTTTGAAACTCTGTTCTTTACCTTTTTCACACTATGAAACAGCTTTGTATTCACCTTAAACACTGTTTCAGGGCAAGAGATTGTGTTTTAGGCTAAAACAATGCTTTATAAGAAGAATCTTTACTTTGAAACTTTGTTCTTTACCTTTTTCACACTATGAAACAGCTTTGTATTCACCTTAAACACTGTTTCAGGACAAGAGATTGTGTTTTAGACTAAAACGTAATGCTTTATATTAAGAATCTTTACTTTGAAACTCTGTTCTTTACCTTTTTCACACTATGAAACTGCTTTGTATTCACCTTAAACACTGTTTCAGGACAAGAGATTGTGTTTTAGACTAAAACTGTATGTTTTATAAGAAGAATCTTTACTTTGAAACTTTGTTCTTTACCTTTTTCACACTATGAAACAGCTTTGTATTCACCTTAAACACTGTTTCAGGACAAGAGATTGTGTTTTAGACTAAAACGTAATGCTTTATAAGAAGAATATTTACTTTGAAACTCTGTTCTTTACCTTTTTCACACTATGAAACAGCTTTGTATTCAACTTAAACACTGTTTCAGGGCAAGAGATTGTGTTTTAGACTAAAACGTAATGCTTTATAAGAAGAATCTTTACTTTGAAACTGTGTTCTTTCCCGTTTTCACACTAAAACAGCTTTACATTCACCTTAAACTGTTTCAGGGCAAGAGATTGTGTGTGAGACTAAAATGTAATGCATTATAAGAAGAATCTTTACTTTGAAACTCTGTTCTTTACCTTTTTCACACTATGAAACAGCTTTGTATTCGCCTTAAACACTGTTTCAGGACAAGAGATTGTGTTTTAGAATAAAAGGTAATGCATTATAAGAAGAATATTTACTTTGAAACTCTGTTCTTTACCTTTTTAACACTGTGAAACAGCTCTGTATTCACCTTAAACACTGTTTCAGGGCAAGAGATTGTGTTTTAGACTAAAAGGTAATGCATTATAAGAAGAATCTTTACTTTGAAACTCTCTTCTTTACCTTTTTCACACTTTGAAACAGATTTGTATTCACCTTAAACACTGTTTCAGGGCAAGAGATTGTGTTTGAGACTAAAACAATGCTTTATAAGAAGAATCTTTACTTTGAAACTTTGTTCTTTACCTTTTTCACACTATGAAACAGCTTTGTATTCACCTTAAACACTGTTTCAGGACAAGAGATTGTGTTTTAGACTAAAACGTAATGCTTTATAAGAAGAATATTTACTTTGAAACTCTGTTCTTTACCTTTTTCACACTATGAAACAGCTTTGTATTCAACTTAAACACTGTTTCAGGGCAAGAGATTGTGTTTTAGACTAAAACGTAATGCTTTATAAGAAGAATCTTTACTTTGAAACTCTGTTCTTTACCTTTTTCACACTATGAAACAGCTTTGTATTCACCTTAAACACTGTTTCAGGGCAAGAGATTGTGTTTTAGACTAAAAGTTAATGCATTATAATAAGAATCTTTACTTTGAAACTCTGTTCTTTACCTTTTTCACACTATGAAACCGCTTTGTATTCACCTTAAACACTGTTTCAGGATAAGAGATTGTGTTTTAGACTAAAACTGCATGCTTTATAAGAAGAATCTTTACTTTGAAACTCTGTTCTTTACCTTTTTAACAATAAGAAACAGATTTATATTGAACTTAAACACTGTTTCAGGGCAAGAGATTGTGTTTGAGACTAAAAGGTAATGCTTTATAAGAAGAATCTTTACTTTGAAACTGTGTTCTTTCCCTTTTTCACACTAAAACAGCTTTGCATTCACCTTAAACTGTTTCAGGGCAAGAGATTGTGTGTGAGACTAAAATGTAATGCATTATAAGAAGAATCTTTACTTTGAAACTCTGTTCTTTACCTTTTTCACACTATGAAACAGATTTGTATTCACCTTAAACACTGTTTCAGGGCAAGAGATTGTGTTTTAGGCTAAAACAATGCTTTATAAGAAGAATCTTTACTTTGAAACTTTGTTCTTTACCTTTTTCACACTATGAAACAGCTTTGTATTCACCTTAAACACTGTTTCAGGACAAGAGATTGTGTTTTAGACTAAAACGTAATGCTTTATAAGAAGAATCTTTACTTTGAAACTCTGTTCTTTACCTTTTTAACAATAAGAAACAGATTTGTATTCACCTTAAACACTGTTTCAGGGCAAGAGATTGTGTTTGAGACTAAAAGGTAATGCTTTATAAGAAGAATCTTTACTTTGAAACTGTGTTCTTTCCCTTTTTCACACTAAAACAGCTTTGCATTCACCTTAAACTGTTTCAGGGCAAGAGATTGTGTGTGAGACTAAAATGTAATGCATTATAAGAAGAATCTTTACTTTGAAACTCTGTTCTTTACCTTTTTCACACTATGAAACAGCTTTGTATTCGCCTTAAACACTGTTTCAGGGCAAGAGATTGTGTTTTAGACTAAAAGGTAATGCATTATAAGAAGAATCTTTACTTTGAAACTCTCTTCTTTACCTTTTTCACACTATGAAACAGATTTGTATTCACCTTAAACACTGTTTCAGGGCAAGAGATTGTGTTTTAGACTAAAACAATGCTTTATAAGAAGAATCTTTACTTTGAAACTTTGTTCTTTACCTTTTTCACACTATGAAACAGCTTTGTATTCACCTTAAACACTGTTTCAGGACAAGAGATTGTGTTTTAGACTAAAACGTAATGCTTTATAAGAAGAATATTTACTTTGAAACTCTGTTCTTTACCTTTTTCACACTATGAAACAGCTTTGTATTCAACTTAAACACTGTTTCAGGGCAAGAGATTGTGTTTTAGACTAAAACGTAATGCTTTATAAGAAGAATCTTTACTTTGAAACTCTGTTCTTTACCTTTTTCACACTATGAAACAGCTTTGTATTCACCTTAAACACTGTTTCAGGGCAAGAGATTGTGTTTTAGACTAAAAGTTAATGCATTATAATAAGAATCTTTACTTTGAAACTCTGTTCTTTACCTTTTTCACACTATGAAACCGCTTTGTATTCAACTTAAACACTGTTTCAGGACAAGAGATTGTGTTTTAGACAAAAACTGCATGCTTTATAAGAAGAATCTTTACTTTGAAACTCTGTTCTTTACCTTTTTAACAATAAGAAACAGCTTTGTATTCACCTTAAACACTGTTTCAGGGCAAGAGATTGTGTTTGAGACTAAAAGGTAATGCTTTATAAGAAGAATCTTTACTTTGAAACTGTGTTCTTTCCCTTTTTCACACTAAAACAGCTTTGCATTCACCTTAAACTGTTTCAGGGCAAGAGATTGTGTGTGAGACTAAAATGTAATGCATTATAAGAAGAATCTTTACTTTGAAACTCTGTTCTTTACCTTTTTCACACTATGAAACAGCTTTGTATTCACCTTAAACACTGTTTCAGGACAAGAGATTGTGTTTTAGACTAAAACTGCATGTTTTATAAGAAGTATCTTTACTTTGAAACTCTGTTCTTTACCTTTTTAACACTAAGAAACAGCTTTGTATTCACCTTAAACACTGTTTCAGGACAAGAGATTGTGTTTTAGAATAAAAGGTAATGCATTATAAGAAGAATCTTTACTTTGAAACTGAGTTCTTTCCCTTTTTCACACTAAAACAGATTTGCATTCACCTTAAACTGTTTCAGGGCAAGAGATTGTGTGTGAGACTAAAATGTAATGCATTATAAGAAGAATCTTTACTTTGAAACTCTGTTCTTTACCTTTTTCACACTATGAAACAGCTTTGTATTCACCTTAAACACTGTTTCAGGGCAAGAGATTGTGTTTTAGGCTAAAACAATGCTTTATAAGAAGAATCTTTACTTTGAAACTTTGTTCTTTACCTTTTTCACACTATGAAACAGCTTTGTATTCACCTTAAACACTGTTTCAGGACAAGAGATTGTGTTTTAGACTAAAACGTAATGCTTTATATTAAGAATCTTTACTTTGAAACTCTGTTCTTTACCTTTTTCACACTATGAAACCGCTTTGTATTCACCTTAAACACTGTTTCAGGACAAGAGATTGTGTTTTAGACTAAAACTGTATGTTTTATAAGAAGAATCTTTACTTTGAAACTTTGTTCTTTACCTTTTTCACACTATGAAACAGCTTTGTATTCACCTTAAACACTGTTTCAGGACAAGAGATTGTGTTTTAGACTAAAACGTAATGCTTTATAAGAAGAATATTTACTTTGAAACTCTGTTCTTTACCTTTTTCACACTATGAAACAGCTTTGTATTCGCCTTAAACACTGTTTCAGAACAAGAGATTGTGTTTTAGAATAAAAGGTAATGCATTATAAGAAGAATCTTTACTCTGAAACTCTGTTCTTTACCTTTTTAACACTGTGAAACAGCTCTGTATTCACCTTAAACACTGTTTCAGGGCAAGAGATTGTGTTTTAGACTAAAAGGTAATGCATTATAAGAAGAATCTTTACTTTGAAACTCTCTTCTTTACCTTTTTCACACTATGAAACAGATTTGTATTCACCTTAAACACTGTTTCAGGGCAAGAGATTGTGTTTTAGACTAAAACAATGCTTTATAAGAAGAATCTTTACTTTGAAACTTTGTTCTTTACCTTTTTCACACTATGAAACAGCTTTGTATTCACCTTAAACACTGTTTCAGGACAAGAGATTGTGTTTTAGACTAAAACGTAATGCTTTATAAGAAGAATATTTACTTTGAAACTCTGTTCTTTACCTTTTTCACACTATGAAACAGCTTTGTATTCAACTTAAACACTGTTTCAGGGCAAGAGATTGTGTTTTAGACTAAAACGTAATGCTTTATAAGAAGAATCTTTACTTTGAAACTCTGTTCTTTACCTTTTTCACACTATGAAACAGCTTTGTATTCACCTTAAACACTGTTTCAGGGCAAGAGATTGTGTTTTAGACTAAAAGTTAATGCATTATAATAAGAATCTTTACTTTGAAACTCTGTTCTTTACCTTTTTCACACTATGAAACCGCTTTGTATTCAACTTAAACACTGTTTCAGGACAAGAGATTGTGTTTTAGACTAAAACTGCATGCTTTATAAGAAGAATCTTTACTTTGAAACTCTGTTCTTTACCTTTTTAACAATAAGAAACAGCTTTGTATTCACCTTAAACACTGTTTCAGGGCAAGAGATTGTGTTTGAGACTAAAAGGTAATGCTTTATAAGAAGAATCTTTACTTTGAAACTGTGTTCTTTCCCTTTTTCACACTAAAACAGCTTTGCATTCACCTTAAACTGTTTCAGGGCAAGAGATTGTGTGTGAGACTAAAATGTAATGCATTATAAGAAGAATCTTTACTTTGAAACTCTGTTCTTTACCTTTTTCACACTATGAAACAGCTTTGTATTCACCTTAAACACTGTTTCAGGACAAGAGATTGTGTTTTAGACTAAAACTGCATGTTTTATAAGAAGTATCTTTACTTTGAAACTCTGTTCTTTACCTTTTTAACACTAAGAAACAGCTTTGTATTCACCTTAAACACTGTTTCAGGACAAGAGATTGTGTTTTAGAATAAAAGGTAATGCATTATAAGAAGAATCTTTACTTTGAAACTGAGTTCTTTCCCTTTTTCACACTAAAACAGATTTGCATTCACCTTAAACTGTTTCAGGGCAAGAGATTGTGTGTGAGACTAAAATGTAATGCATTATAAGAAGAATCTTTACTTTGAAACTTTGTTCTTTACCTTTTTCACACTATGAAACAGCTTTGTATTCACCTTAAACACTGTTTCAGGACAAGAGATTGTGTTTTAGACTAAAACGTAATGCTTTATAAGAAGAATGTTTACTTTGAAACTCTGTTCTTTACCTTTTTCACACTATGAAACAGCTTTGTATTCAACTTAAACACTGTTTCAGGGCAAGAGATTGTGTTTTAGACTAAAACGTAATGCTTTATAAGAAGAATCTTTACTTTGAAACTCTGTTCTTTACCTTTTTCACACTATGAAACAGCTTTGTATTCACCTTAAACACTGTTTCAGGGCAAGAGATTGTGTTTTAGACTAAAAGTTAATGCATTATAATAAGAATCTTTACTTTGAAACTCTGTTCTTTACCTTTTTCACACTATGAAACCGCTTTGTATTCACCTTAAACACTGTTTCAGGATAAGAGATTGTGTTTTAGACTAAAACTGCATGCTTTATAAGAAGAATCTTTACTTTGAAACTCTGTTCTTTACCTTTTTAACAATAAGAAACAGATTTATATTGAACTTAAACACTGTTTCAGGGCAAGAGATTGTGTTTGAGACTAAAAGGTAATGCTTTATAAGAAGAATCTTTACTTTGAAACTGTGTTCTTTCCCTTTTTCACACTAAAACAGCTTTGCATTCACCTTAAACTGTTTCAGGGCAAGAGATTGTGTGTGAGACTAAAATGTAATGCATTATAAGAAGAATCTTTACTTTGAAACTCTGTTCTTTACCTTTTTCACACTATGAAACAGATTTGTATTCACCTTAAACACTGTTTCAGGGCAAGAGATTGTGTTTTAGGCTAAAACAATGCTTTATAAGAAGAATCTTTACTTTGAAACTTTGTTCTTTACCTTTTTCACACTATGAAACAGCTTTGTATTCACCTTAAACACTGTTTCAGGACAAGAGATTGTGTTTTAGACTAAAACGTAATGCTTTATAAGAAGAATCTTTACTTTGAAACTCTGTTCTTTACCTTTTTAACAATAAGAAACAGATTTGTATTCACCTTAAACACTGTTTCAGGGCAAGAGATTGTGTTTGAGACTAAAAGGTAATGCTTTATAAGAAGAATCTTTACTTTGAAACTGTGTTCTTTCCCTTTTTCACACTAAAACAGCTTTGCATTCACCTTAAACTGTTTCAGGGCAAGAGATTGTGTGTGAGACTAAAATGTAATGCATTATAAGAAGAATCTTTACTTTGAAACTCTGTTCTTTACCTTTTTCACACTATGAAACAGCTTTGTATTCGCCTTAAACACTGTTTCAGGACAAGAGATTGTGTTTTAGAATAAAAGGTAATGCATTATAAGAAGAATCTTTACTCTGAAACTCTGTTCTTTACCTTTTTAACACTGTGAAACAGCTCTGTATTCACCTTAAACACTGTTTCAGGGCAAGAGATTGTGTTTTAGACTAAAAGGTAATGCATTATAAGAAGAATCTTTACTTTGAAACTCTCTTCTTTACCTTTTTCACACTATGAAACAGATTTGTATTCACCTTAAACACTGTTTCAGGGCAAGAGATTGTGTTTTAGACTAAAACAATGCTTTATAAGAAGAATCTTTACTTTGAAACTTTGTTCTTTACCTTTTTCACACTATGAAACAGCTTTGTATTCACCTTAAACACTGTTTCAGGACAAGAGATTGTGTTTTAGACTAAAACGTAATGCTTTATAAGAAGAATATTTACTTTGAAACTCTGTTCTTTACCTTTTTCACACTATGAAACAGCTTTGTATTCAACTTAAACACTGTTTCAGGGCAAGAGATTGTGTTTTAGACTAAAACGTAATGCTTTATAAGAAGAATCTTTACTTTGAAACTCTGTTCTTTACCTTTTTCACACTATGAAACAGCTTTGTATTCACCTTAAACACTGTTTCAGGGCAAGAGATTGTGTTTTAGACTAAAAGTTAATGCATTATAATAAGAATCTTTACTTTGAAACTCTGTTCTTTACCTTTTTCACACTATGAAACCGCTTTGTATTCAACTTAAACACTGTTTCAGGACAAGAGATTGTGTTTTAGACAAAAACTGCATGCTTTATAAGAAGAATCTTTACTTTGAAACTCTGTTCTTTACCTTTTTAACAATAAGAAACAGCTTTGTATTCACCTTAAACACTGTTTCAGGGCAAGAGATTGTGTTTGAGACTAAAAGGTAATGCTTTATAAGAAGAATCTTTACTTTGAAACTGTGTTCTTTCCCTTTTTCACACTAAAACAGCTTTGCATTCACCTTAAACTGTTTCAGGGCAAGAGATTGTGTGTGAGACTAAAATGTAATGCATTATAAGAAGAATCTTTACTTTGAAACTCTGTTCTTTACCTTTTTCACACTATGAAACAGCTTTGTATTCACCTTAAACACTGTTTCAGGACAAGAGATTGTGTTTTAGACTAAAACTGCATGTTTTATAAGAAGTATCTTTACTTTGAAACTCTGTTCTTTACCTTTTTAACACTAAGAAACAGCTTTGTATTCACCTTAAACACTGTTTCAGGACAAGAGATTGTGTTTTAGAATAAAAGGTAATGCATTATAAGAAGAATCTTTACTTTGAAACTGAGTTCTTTCCCTTTTTCACACTAAAACAGATTTGCATTCACCTTAAACTGTTTCAGGGCAAGAGATTGTGTGTGAGACTAAAATGTAATGCATTATAAGAAGAATCTTTACTTTGAAACTCTGTTCTTTACCTTTTTCACACTATGAAACAGCTTTGTATTCACCTTAAACACTGTTTCAGGGCAAGAGATTGTGTTTTAGGCTAAAACAATGCTTTATAAGAAGAATCTTTACTTTGAAACTTTGTTCTTTACCTTTTTCACACTATGAAACAGCTTTGTATTCACCTTAAACACTGTTTCAGGACAAGAGATTGTGTTTTAGACTAAAACGTAATGCTTTATATTAAGAATCTTTACTTTGAAACTCTGTTCTTTACCTTTTTCACACTATGAAACCGCTTTGTATTCACCTTAAACACTGTTTCAGGACAAGAGATTGTGTTTTAGACTAAAACTGTATGTTTTATAAGAAGAATCTTTACTTTGAAACTTTGTTCTTTACCTTTTTCACACTATGAAACAGCTTTGTATTCACCTTAAACACTGTTTCAGGACAAGAGATTGTGTTTTAGACTAAAACGTAATGCTTTATAAGAAGAATATTTACTTTGAAACTCTGTTCTTTACCTTTTTCACACTATGAAACAGCTTTGTATTCGCCTTAAACACTGTTTCAGAACAAGAGATTGTGTTTTAGAATAAAAGGTAATGCATTATAAGAAGAATCTTTACTCTGAAACTCTGTTCTTTACCTTTTTAACACTGTGAAACAGCTCTGTATTCACCTTAAACACTGTTTCAGGGCAAGAGATTGTGTTTTAGACTAAAAGGTAATGCATTATAAGAAGAATCTTTACTTTGAAACTCTCTTCTTTACCTTTTTCACACTATGAAACAGATTTGTATTCACCTTAAACACTGTTTCAGGGCAAGAGATTGTGTTTTAGACTAAAACAATGCTTTATAAGAAGAATCTTTACTTTGAAACTTTGTTCTTTACCTTTTTCACACTATGAAACAGCTTTGTATTCACCTTAAACACTGTTTCAGGACAAGAGATTGTGTTTTAGACTAAAACGTAATGCTTTATAAGAAGAATATTTACTTTGAAACTCTGTTCTTTACCTTTTTCACACTATGAAACAGCTTTGTATTCAACTTAAACACTGTTTCAGGGCAAGAGATTGTGTTTTAGACTAAAACGTAATGCTTTATAAGAAGAATCTTTACTTTGAAACTCTGTTCTTTACCTTTTTCACACTATGAAACAGCTTTGTATTCACCTTAAACACTGTTTCAGGGCAAGAGATTGTGTTTTAGACTAAAAGTTAATGCATTATAATAAGAATCTTTACTTTGAAACTCTGTTCTTTACCTTTTTCACACTATGAAACCGCTTTGTATTCAACTTAAACACTGTTTCAGGACAAGAGATTGTGTTTTAGACTAAAACTGCATGCTTTATAAGAAGAATCTTTACTTTGAAACTCTGTTCTTTACCTTTTTAACAATAAGAAACAGCTTTGTATTCACCTTAAACACTGTTTCAGGGCAAGAGATTGTGTTTGAGACTAAAAGGTAATGCTTTATAAGAAGAATCTTTACTTTGAAACTGTGTTCTTTCCCTTTTTCACACTAAAACAGCTTTGCATTCACCTTAAACTGTTTCAGGGCAAGAGATTGTGTGTGAGACTAAAATGTAATGCATTATAAGAAGAATCTTTACTTTGAAACTCTGTTCTTTACCTTTTTCACACTATGAAACAGCTTTGTATTCACCTTAAACACTGTTTCAGGACAAGAGATTGTGTTTTAGACTAAAACTGCATGTTTTATAAGAAGTATCTTTACTTTGAAACTCTGTTCTTTACCTTTTTAACACTAAGAAACAGCTTTGTATTCACCTTAAACACTGTTTCAGGACAAGAGATTGTGTTTTAGAATAAAAGGTAATGCATTATAAGAAGAATCTTTACTTTGAAACTGAGTTCTTTCCCTTTTTCACACTAAAACAGATTTGCATTCACCTTAAACTGTTTCAGGGCAAGAGATTGTGTGTGAGACTAAAATGTAATGCATTATAAGAAGAATCTTTACTTTGAAACTTTGTTCTTTACCTTTTTCACACTATGAAACAGCTTTGTATTCACCTTAAACACTGTTTCAGGACAAGAGATTGTGTTTTAGACTAAAACGTAATGCTTTATAAGAAGAATATTTACTTTGAAACTCTGTTCTTTACCTTTTTCACACTATGAAACAGCTTTGTATTCAACTTAAACACTGTTTCAGGGCAAGAGATTGTGTTTTAGACTAAAATGTAATGCATTATAAGAAGAATCTTTACTTTGAAACTTTGTTCTTTACCTTTTTCACACTATGAAACAGCTTTGTATTCACCTTAAACACTGTTTCAGGACAAGAGATTGTGTTTTAGACTAAAACGTAATGCTTTATAAGAAGAATATTTACTTTGAAACTCTGTTCTTTACCTTTTTCACACTATGAAACAGCTTTGTATTCAACTTAAACACTGTTTCAGGGCAAGAGATTGTGTTTTAGACTAAAACGTAATGCTTTATAAGAAGAATCTTTACTTTGAAACTCTGTTCTTTACCTTTTTCACACTATGAAACAACTTTGTATTCACCTTAAACACTGTTTCAGTGCAAGAGATTGTGTTTTAGACTAAAAGTTAATGCATTATAATAAGAATCTTTACTTTGAAACTCTGTTCTTTACCTTTTTCACACTATGACACCGCTTTGTATTCACCTTAAACACTGTTTCAGGATAAGAGATTGTGTTTTAGACTAAAACTGCATGCTTTATAAGAAGAATCTTTACTTTGAAACTCTGTTCTTTACCTTTTTAACAATAAGAAACCGCTTTGTATTCACCTTAAACACTGTTTCAGGGCAAGAGATTGTGTTTGAGACTAAAAGGTAATGCTTTATAAGAAGAATCTTTACTTTGAAACTGTGTTCTTTCCCTTTTTCACACTAAAACAGCTTTGCATTCACCTTAAACTGTTTCAGGGCAAGAGATTGTGTGTGAGACTAAAATGTAATGCATTATAAGAAGAATCTTTACTTTGAAACTCTGTTCTTTACCTTTTTCACACTATGAAACAGCTTTGTATTCACTTTAAACACTGTTTCAGGGCAAGAGATTGTGTTTTAGGCTAAAACAATGCTTTATAAGAAGAATCTTTACTTTGAAACTTTGTTCTTTACCTTTTTCACACTATGAAACAGCTTTGTATTCACCTTAAACACTGTTTCAGGACAAGAGATTGTGTTTTAGACTAAAACGTAATGCTTTATATTAAGAATCTTTACTTTGAAACTCTGTTCTTTACCTTTTTCACACTATGAAACCGCTTTGTATTCACCTTAAACACTGTTTCAGGACAAGAGATTGTGTTTTAGACTAAAACTGTATGTTTTATAAGAAGAATCTTTACTTTGAAACTTTGTTCTTTACCTTTTTCACACTATGAAACAGCTTTGTATTCACCTTAAACACTGTTTCAGGACAAGAGATTGTGTTTTAGACTAAAACGTAATGCTTTATAAGAAGAATATTTACTTTGAAACTCTGTTCTTTACCTTTTTCACACTATGAAACAGCTTTGTATTCGCCTTAAACACTGTTTCAGGACAAGAGATTGTGTTTTAGAATAAAAGGTAATGCATTATAAGAAGAATCTTTACTCTGAAACTCTGTTCTTTACCTTTTTAACACTGTGAAACAGCTCTGTATTCACCTTAAACACTGTTTCAGGACAAGAGATTGTGTTTTAGACTAAAACTGCATGTTTTATAAGAAGTATCTTTACTTTGAAACTCTGTTCTTTACCTTTTTAACACTAAGAAACAGCTTTGTATTCACCTTAAACACTGTTTCAGGACAAGAGATTGTGTTTTAGAATAAAAGGTAATGCATTATAAGAAGAATCTTTACTTTGAAACTGAGTTCTTTCCCTTTTTCACACTAAAACAGATTTGCATTCACCTTAAACTGTTTCAGGGCAAGAGATTGTGTGTGAGACTAAAATGTAATGCATTATAAGAAGAATCTTTACTTTGAAACTTTGTTCTTTACCTTTTTCACACTATGAAACAGCTTTGTATTCACCTTAAACACTGTTTCAGGACAAGAGATTGTGTTTTAGACTAAAACGTAATGCTTTATAAGAAGAATATTTACTTTGAAACTCTGTTCTTTACCTTTTTCACACTATGAAACAGCTTTGTATTCAACTTAAACACTGTTTCAGGGCAAGAGATTGTGTTTTAGACTAAAATGTAATGCATTATAAGAAGAATCTTTACTTTGAAACTTTGTTCTTTACCTTTTTCACACTATGAAACAGCTTTGTATTCACCTTAAACACTGTTTCAGGACAAGAGATTGTGTTTTAGACTAAAACGTAATGCTTTATAAGAAGAATATTTACTTTGAAACTCTGTTCTTTACCTTTTTCACACTATGAAACAGCTTTGTATTCAACTTAAACACTGTTTCAGGGCAAGAGATTGTGTTTTAGACTAAAACGTAATGCTTTATAAGAAGAATCTTTACTTTGAAACTCTGTTCTTTACCTTTTTCACACTATGAAACAACTTTGTATTCACCTTAAACACTGTTTCAGTGCAAGAGATTGTGTTTTAGACTAAAAGTTAATGCATTATAATAAGAATCTTTACTTTGAAACTCTGTTCTTTACCTTTTTCACACTATGACACCGCTTTGTATTCACCTTAAACACTGTTTCAGGATAAGAGATTGTGTTTTAGACTAAAACTGCATGCTTTATAAGAAGAATCTTTACTTTGAAACTCTGTTCTTTACCTTTTTAACAATAAGAAACCGCTTTGTATTCACCTTAAACACTGTTTCAGGGCAAGAGATTGTGTTTGAGACTAAAAGGTAATGCTTTATAAGAAGAATCTTTACTTTGAAACTGTGTTCTTTCCCTTTTTCACACTAAAACAGCTTTGCATTCACCTTAAACTGTTTCAGGGCAAGAGATTGTGTGTGAGACTAAAATGTAATGCATTATAAGAAGAATCTTTACTTTGAAACTCTGTTCTTTACCTTTTTCACACTATGAAACAGCTTTGTATTCACTTTAAACACTGTTTCAGGGCAAGAGATTGTGTTTTAGGCTAAAACAATGCTTTATAAGAAGAATCTTTACTTTGAAACTTTGTTCTTTACCTTTTTCACACTATGAAACAGCTTTGTATTCACCTTAAACACTGTTTCAGGACAAGAGATTGTGTTTTAGACTAAAACGTAATGCTTTATATTAAGAATCTTTACTTTGAAACTCTGTTCTTTACCTTTTTCACACTATGAAACCGCTTTGTATTCACCTTAAACACTGTTTCAGGACAAGAGATTGTGTTTTAGACTAAAACTGTATGTTTTATAAGAAGAATCTTTACTTTGAAACTTTGTTCTTTACCTTTTTCACACTATGAAACAGCTTTGTATTCACCTTAAACACTGTTTCAGGACAAGAGATTGTGTTTTAGACTAAAACGTAATGCTTTATAAGAAGAATATTTACTTTGAAACTCTGTTCTTTACCTTTTTCACACTATGAAACAGCTTTGTATTCGCCTTAAACACTGTTTCAGGACAAGAGATTGTGTTTTAGAATAAAAGGTAATGCATTATAAGAAGAATCTTTACTCTGAAACTCTGTTCTTTACCTTTTTAACACTGTGAAACAGCTCTGTATTCACCTTAAACACTGTTTCAGGGCAAGAGATTGTGTTTTAGACTAAAAGGTAATGCATTATAAGAAGAATCTTTACTTTGAAACTCTCTTCTTTACCTTTTTCACACTATGAAACAGATTTGTATTCACCTTAAACACTGTTTCAGGGCAAGAGATTGTGTTTTAGACTAAAACAATGCTTTATAAGAAGAATCTTTAATTTGAAACTTTGTTCTTTACCTTTTTCACACTATGAAACAGCTTTGTATTCACCTTAAACACTGTTTCAGGACAAGAGATTGTGTTTTAGACTAAAATGTAATGCTTTATAAGAAGAATATTTACTTTGAAACTCTGTTCTTTACCTTTTTCACACTATGAAACAGCTTTGTATTCAACTTAAACACTGTTTCAGGGCAAGAGATTGTGTTTTAGACTAAAACGTAATGCTTTATAAGAAGAATCTTTACTTTGAAACTCTGTTCTTTACCTTTTTCACACTATGAAACAGCTTTGTATTCACCTTAAACACTGTTTCAGGACAAGAGATTGTGTTTTAGACTAAAACTGCATGCTTTATAAGAAGAATCTTTACTTTGAAACTCTGTTCTTTACCTTTTTAACAATAAGAAACAGCTTTGTATTCACCTTAAACACTGTTTCAGGGCAAGAGATTGTGTTTGAGACTAAAAGGTAATGCTTTATAAGAAGAATCTTTACTTTGAAACTGTGTTCTTTCCCTTTTTCACACTAAAACAGCTTTGCATTCACCTTAAACTGTTTCAGGGCAAGAGATTGTGTGTGAGACTAAAATGTAATGCATTATAAGAAGAATCTTTACTTTGAAACTCTGTTCTTTACCTTTTTCACACTATGAAACAGCTTTGTATTCACCTTAAACACTGTTTCAGGACAAGAGATTGTGTTTTAGACTAAAACTGCATGTTTTATAAGAAGTATCTTTACTTTGAAACTCTGTTCTTTACCTTTTTAACACTAAGAAACAGCTTTGTATTCACCTTAAACACTGTTTCAGGACAAGAGATTGTGTTTTAGAATAAAAGGTAATGCATTATAAGAAGAATCTTTACTTTGAAACTGAGTTCTTTCCCTTTTTCACACTAAAACAGATTTGCATTCACCTTAAACTGTTTCAGGGCAAGAGATTGTGTGTGAGACTAAAATGTAATGCATTATAAGAAGAATCTTTACTTTGAAACTCTGTTCTTTACCTTTTTCACACTATGAAACAGCTTTGTATTCACCTTAAACACTGTTTCAGGGCAAGAGATTGTGTTTTAGGCTAAAACAATGCTTTATAAGAAGAATCTTTACTTTGAAACTTTGTTCTTTACCTTTTTCACACTATGAAACAGCTTTGTATTCACCTTAAACACTGTTTCAGGACAAGAGATTGTGTTTTAGACTAAAACGTAATGCTTTATATTAAGAATCTTTACTTTGAAACTCTGTTCTTTACCTTTTTCACACTATGAAACCGCTTTGTATTCACCTTAAACACTGTTTCAGGGCAAGAGATTGTGTTTTAGACTAAAACTGTATGTTTTATAAGAAGAATCTTTACTTTGAAACTTTGTTCTTTACCTTTTTCACACTATGAAACAGCTTTGTATTCACCTTAAACACTGTTTCAGGACAAGAGATTGTGTTTTAGACTAAAACGTAATGCTTTATAAGAAGAATATTTACTTTGAAACTCTGTTCTTTACCTTTTTCACACTATGAAACAGCTTTGTATTCAACTTAAACACTGTTTCAGGGCAAGAGATTGTGTTTTAGACTAAAACGTAATGCTTTATAAGAAGAATCTTTACTTTGAAACTCTGTTCTTTACCTTTTTCACACTATGAAACAGCTTTGTATTCACCTTAAACACTGTTTCAGGGCAAGAGATTGTGTTTTAGACTAAAAGTTAATGCATTATAATAAGAATCTTTACTTTGAAACTCTGTTCTTTACCTTTTTCACACTATGACACCGCTTTGTATTCACCTTAAACACTGTTTCAGGATAAGAGATTGTGTTTTAGACTAAAACTGCATGCTTTATAAGAAGAATCTTTACTTTGAAACTCTGTTCTTTACCTTTTTAACAATAAGAAACCGCTTTGTATTCACCTTAAACACTGTTTCAGGGCAAGAGATTGTGTTTGAGACTAAAAGGTAATGCTTTATAAGAAGAATCTTTACTTTGAAACTGTGTTCTTTCCCTTTTTCACACTAAAACAGCTTTGCATTCACCTTAAACTGTTTCAGGGCAAGAGATTGTGTGTGAGACTAAAATGTAATGCATTATAAGAAGAATCTTTACTTTGAAACTCTGTTCTTTACCTTTTTCACACTATGAAACAGATTTGTATTCACCTTAAACACTGTTTCAGGGCAAGAGATTGTGTTTTAGGCTAAAACAATGCTTTATAAGAAGAATCTTTACTTTGAAACTTTGTTCTTTACCTTTTTCACACTATGAAACAGCTTTGTATTCACCTTAAACACTGTTTCAGGACAAGAGATTGTGTTTTAGACTAAAACGTAATGCTTTATAAGAAGAATCTTTACTTTGAAACTCTGTTCTTTACCTTTTTAACAATAAGAAACAGATTTGTATTCACCTTAAACACTGTTTCAGGGCAAGAGATTGTGTTTGAGACTAAAAGGTAATGCTTTATAAGAAGAATCTTTACTTTGAAACTGTGTTCTTTCCCTTTTTCACACTAAAACAGCTTTGCATTCACCTTAAACTGTTTCAGGGCAAGAGATTGTGTGTGAGACTAAAATGTAATGCATTATAAGAAGAATCTTTACTTTGAAACTCTGTTCTTTACCTTTTTCACACTATGAAACAGCTTTGTATTCGCCTTAAACACTGTTTCAGGACAAGAGATTGTGTTTTAGAATAAAAGGTAATGCATTATAAGAAGAATCTTTACTCTGAAACTCTGTTCTTTACCTTTTTAACACTGTGAAACAGCTCTGTATTCACCTTAAACACTGTTTCAGGGCAAGAGATTGTGTTTTAGACTAAAAGGTAATGCATTATAAGAAGAATCTTTACTTTGAAACTCTCTTCTTTACCTTTTTCACACTATGAAACAGATTTGTATTCACCTTAAACACTGTTTCAGGGCAAGAGATTGTGTTTTAGACTAAAACAATGCTTTATAAGAAGAATCTTTACTTTGAAACTTTGTTCTTTACCTTTTTCACACTATGAAACAGCTTTGTATTCACCTTAAACACTGTTTCAGGACAAGAGATTGTGTTTTAGACTAAAACGTAATGCTTTATAAGAAGAATATTTACTTTGAAACTCTGTTCTTTACCTTTTTCACACTATGAAACAGCTTTGTATTCAACTTAAACACTGTTTCAGGGCAAGAGATTGTGTTTTAGACTAAAACGTAATGCTTTATAAGAAGAATCTTTACTTTGAAACTCTGTTCTTTACCTTTTTCACACTATGAAACAGCTTTGTATTCACCTTAAACACTGTTTCAGGGCAAGAGATTGTGTTTTAGACTAAAAGTTAATGCATTATAATAAGAATCTTTACTTTGAAATTCTGTTCTTTACCTTTTTCACACTATGAAACCGCTTTGTATTCACCTTAAACACTGTTTCAGGACAAGAGATTGTGTTTTAGACTAAAACTGCATGCTTTATAAGAAGAATCTTTACTTTGAAACTCTGTTCTTTACCTTTTTAACAATAAGAAACAGCTTTGTATTCACCTTAAACACTGTTTCAGGGCAAGAGATTGTGTTTGAGACTAAAAGGTAATGCTTTATAAGAAGAATCTTTACTTTGAAACTGTGTTCTTTCCCTTTTTCACACTAAAACAGCTTTGCATTCACCTTAAACTGTTTCAGGGCAAGAGATTGTGTGTGAGACTAAAATGTAATGCATTATAAGAAGAATCTTTACTTTGAAACTCTGTTCTTTACCTTTTCACACTATGAAACAGCTTTGTATTCACCTTAAACACTGTTTCAGGACAAGAGATTGTGTTTTAGACTAAAACTGCATGTTTTATAAGAAGTATCTTTACTTTGAAACTCTGTTCTTTACCTTTTTAACACTAAGAAACAGCTTTGTATTCACCTTAAACACTGTTTCAGGACAAGAGATTGTGTTTTAGAATAAAAGGTAATGCATTATAAGAAGAATCTTTACTTTGAAACTGAGTTCTTTCCCTTTTTCACACTAAAACAGATTTGCATTCACCTTAAACTGTTTCAGGGCAAGAGATTGTGTGTGAGCCTAAAATGTAATGCATTATAAGAAGAATCTTTACTTTGAAACTCTGTTCTTTACCTTTTTCACACTATGAAACAGCTTTGTATTCACCTTAAACACTGTTTCAGGGCAAGAGATTGTGTTTTAGGCTAAAAGAATGCTTTATAAGAAGAATCTTTACTTTGAAACTTTGTTCTTTACCTTTTTCACACTATGAAACAGCTTTGTATTCACCTTAAACACTGTTTCAGGACAAGAGATTGTGTTTTAGACTAAAACGTAATGCTTTATATTAAGAATCTTTACTTTGAAACTCTGTTCTTTACCTTTTTCACACTATGAAACCGCTTTGTATTCACCTTAAACACTGTTTCAGGACAAGAGATTGTGTTTTAGACTAAAACTGCATGTTTTATAAGAAGAATCTTTACTTTGAAACTCTGTTCTTTACCTTTTTAACAATAAGAAACAGCTTTGTATTCACCTTAAACACTGTTTCAGGGCAAGAGATTGTGTTTGAGACTAAAAGGTAATGCTTTATAAGAAGAATCTTTACTTTGAAACTCTCTTCTTTACCTTTTTCACACTAAAACAGCTTTGCATTCACCTTAAACTGTTTCAGGGCAAGAGATTGTGTGTGAGACTAAAATGTAATGCATTATAAGAAGAATCTTTACTTTGAAACTCTGTTCTTTACCTTTTTCACACTATGAAACAGCTTTGTATTCACCTTAAACACTGTTTCAGGACAAGAGATTGTGTTTTAGAATAAAAGGTAATGCATTATAAGAAGAATCTTTACTTTGAAACTGTGTTCTTTCCCTTTTTCACACTAAAACAGATTTGTATTCACCTTAAACACTGTTTCAGGGCAAGAGATTGTGTTTTAGACTAAAACAATGCTTTATAAGAAGAATCTTTACTTTGAAACTTTGTTCTTTACCTTTTTCACACTATGAAACAGCTTTGTATTCACCTTAAACACTGTTTCAGGGCAAGAGATTGTGTTTTAGACTAAAACGTAATGCTTTATTAGAATAATCTTTACTTTGAAACTCTGTTCTTTACCTTTTTCACACTATGAAACAGCTTTGTATTCACCTTAAACACTGTTTCAGGGCAAGAGATTGTGTTTGAGACTAAAAGGTAATGCTTTATAAGAAGAATCTTTACTTTGAAACTCTGTTATTTACCTTTTTCACACTATGAAACAGCTTTGTATTCACCTTAAACACTGTTTCAGGGCAAGAGATTGTGTTGTAGACTAAAAGTTAATGCATTATAATAAGAATCTTTACTTTGAAACTCTGTTCTTTACCTTTTTCACACTATGAAACCGCTTTGTATTCACCTTAAGCACTGTTTCAGGGCAAGAGATTGTGTTTTAGACTAAAACTGCATGCTTTATAAGAAGAATCTTTACTTTGAAACTGTGTTCTTTCCCTTTTTCACACTAAAACAGCTTTGCATTCACCTTAAACACTGTTTCAGGGCAAGAGATTGTGTTTTAGACTAAAACAATGCTTTATAAGAAGAATCTTTACTTTGAAACTTTGTTCTTTACCTTTTTCACACTATGAAACAGCTTTTTATTCACCTTAAACACTGTTTCAGGGCAAGAGATTGTGTTTTAGACTAAAACGTAATGCTTTATAAGAATAATCTTTAATTTGAAACTCTGTTCTTTACCTTTTTCACACTATGAAACAGCTTTGTATTCACCTTAAACACTGTTTCAGGGCAAGAGATTGTGTTTTAGACTAAAACGTAATGCTTTATAAGAAGAATCTTTACTTTGAAACTGTGTTCTTTCCCTTTTTCACACTAAAACAGCTTTGCATTCACCTTAAACTGTTTCAGGGCAAGAGATTGTGTGTGAGACTAAAATGTAATGCATTATAAGAAGAATCTTTACTTTGAAACTCTGTTCTTTACCTTTTTCACACTATGAAACAGCTTTGTATTCGCCTTAAACACTGTTTCAGGACAAGAGATTGTGTTTTAGAATAAAAGGTAATGCATTATAAGAAGAATCTTTACTTTGAAACTCTGTTCTTTACCTTTTTAACACTGTGAAACAGCTCTGTATTCACCTTAAACACTGTTTCAGGGCAAGAGATTGTGTTTTAGACTAAAAGGTAATGCATTATAAGAAGAATCTTTACTTTGAAACTCTCTTCTTTACCTTTTTCACACTATGAAACAGATTTGTATTCACCTTAAACACTGTTTCAGGGCAAGAGATTGTGTTTTAGGCTAAAACAATGCTTTATAAGAAGAATCTTTACTTTGAAACTTTGTTCTTTACCTTTTTCACACTAAAACAGCTTTGCATTCACCTTAAACTGTTTCAGGGCAAGAGATTGTGTGTGAGACTAAAATGTAATGCATTATAAGAAGAATCTTTACTTTGAAACTCTGTTCTTTACCTTTTTCACACTATGAAACAGCTTTGTATTCACCTTAAACACTGTTTCAGGACAAGAGATTGTGTTTTAGAATAAAAGGTAATGCATTATAAGAAGAATCTTTACTTTGAAACTGTGTTCTTTCCCTTTTTCACACTAAAACAGATTTGTATTCACCTTAAACACTGTTTCAGGGCAAGAGATTGTGTTTTAGACTAAAACAATGCTTTATAAGAAGAATCTTTACTTTGAAACTTTGTTCTTTACCTTTTTCACACTATGAAACAGCTTTGTATTCACCTTAAACACTGTTTCAGGGCAAGAGATTGTGTTTTAGACTAAAACGTAATGCTTTATAAGAAGAATCTTTACTTTGAAACTCTGTTATTTACCTTTTTCACACTATGAAACAGCTTTGTATTCACCTTAAACACTGTTTCAGGGCAAGAGATTGTGTTGTAGACTAAAAGTTAATGCATTATAATAAGAATCTTTACTTTGAAACTGTGTTCTTTCCCTTTTTCACACTAAAACAGCTTTGCATTCACCTTAAACACTGTTTCAGGGCAAGAGATTGTGTTTTAGACTAAAACTATGCCTTATAAGAAGAATCTTTACTTTGAAACTTTGTTCTTTACCTTTTTCACACTATGAAACAGCTTTGTATTCACCTTAAACACTGTTTCAGGGCAAGAGATTGTGTTTTAGACTAAAACGTAATGCTTTATATTAAGAATCTTTACTTTGAAACTCTGTTCTTTACCTTTTTCACACTATGAAACCGCTTTGTATTCACCTTAAACACTGTTTCAGGACAAGAGATTGTGTTTTAGACTAAAACTGTATGTTTTATAAGAAGAATCTTTACTTTGAAACTCTGTTCTTTACCTTTTTAACAATAAGAAACAGCTTTGTATTCACCTTAAACACTGTTTCAGGGCAAGAGATTGTGTTTGAGACTAAAAGGTAATGCTTTATAAGAAGAATCTTTACTTTGAAACTCTCTTCTTTACCTTTTTCACACTAAAACAGCTTTGCATTCACCTTAAACTGTTTCAGGGCAAGAGATTGTGTGTGAGACTAAAATGTAATGCATTATAAGAAGAATCTTTACTTTGAAACTCTGTTCTTTACCTTTTTCACACTATGAAACAGCTTTGTATTCACCTTAAACACTGTTTCAGGACAAGAGATTGTGTTTTAGACTAAAACTGCATGTTTTATAAGAAGTATCTTTACTTTGAAACTCTGTTCTTTACCTTTTTAACACTAAGAAACAGCTTTGTATTCACCTTAAACACTGTTTCAGGACAAGAGATTGTGTTTTAGAATAAAAGGTAATGCATTATAAGAATAATCTTTACTTTGAAACTCTGTTCTTTACCTTTTTCACACTATGAAACAGCTTTGTATTCACCTTAAACACTGTTTCAGGGCAAGAGATTGTGTTTTAGACTAAAACGTAATGCTTTATAAGAAGAATCTTTACTTTGAAACTCTGTTATTTACCTTTTTCACACTATGAAACAGCTTTGTATTCACCTTAAACACTGTTTCAGGGCAAGAGATTGTGTTGTAGACTAAAAGTTAATGCATTATAATAAGAATCTTTACTTTGAAACTCTGTTCTTTACCTTTTTCAGACTATGAAACCGCTTTGTATTCACCTTAAGCACTGTTTCAGGGCAAGAGATTGTGTTTTAGACTAAAACTGCATGCTTTATAAGAAGAATCTTTACTTTGAAACTGTGTTCTTTCCCTTTTTCACACTAAAACAGCTTTGCATTCACCTTAAACACTGTTTCAGGGCAAGAGATTGTGTTTTAGACTAAAACAATGCTTTATAAGAAGAATCTTTACTTTGAAACTTTGTTCTTTACCTTTTTCACACTATGAAACAGCTTTTTATTCACCTTAAACACTGTTTCAGGGCAAGAGATTGTGTTTTAGACTAAAACGTAATGCTTTATAAGAATAATCTTTAATTTGAAACTCTGTTCTTTACCTTTTTCACACTATGAAACAGCTTTGTATTCACCTTAAACACTGTTTCAGGGCAAGAGATTGTGTTTTAGACTAAAACGTAATGCTTTATAAGAAGAATCTTTACTTTGAAACTGTGTTCTTTCCCTTTTTCACACTAAAACAGCTTTGCATTCACCTTAAACTGTTTCAGGGCAAGAGATTGTGTGTGAGACTAAAATGTAATGCATTATAAGAAGAATCTTTACTTTGAAACTCTGTTCTTTACCTTTTTCACACTATGAAACAGCTTTGTATTCGCCTTAAACACTGTTTCAGGACAAGAGATTGTGTTTTAGAATAAAAGGTAATGCATTATAAGAAGAATCTTTACTTTGAAACTCTGTTCTTTACCTTTTTAACACTGTGAAACAGCTCTGTATTCACCTTAAACACTGTTTCAGGGCAAGAGATTGTGTTTTAGACTAAAAGGTAATGCATTATAAGAAGAATCTTTACTTTGAAACTCTCTTCTTTACCTTTTTCACACTATGAAACAGATTTGTATTCACCTTAAACACTGTTTCAGGGCAAGAGATTGTGTTTTAGGCTAAAACAATGCTTTATAAGAAGAATCTTTACTTTGAAACTTTGTTCTTTACCTTTTTCACACTAAAACAGCTTTGCATTCACCTTAAACTGTTTCAGGGCAAGAGATTGTGTGTGAGACTAAAATGTAATGCATTATAAGAAGAATCTTTACTTTGAAACTCTGTTCTTTACCTTTTTCACACTATGAAACAGCTTTGTATTCACCTTAAACACTGTTTCAGGACAAGAGATTGTGTTTTAGAATAAAAGGTAATGCATTATAAGAAGAATCTTTACTTTGAAACTGTGTTCTTTCCCTTTTTCACACTAAAACAGATTTGTATTCACCTTAAACACTGTTTCAGGGCAAGAGATTGTGTTTTAGACTAAAACAATGCTTTATAAGAAGAATCTTTACTTTGAAACTTTGTTCTTTACCTTTTTCACACTATGAAACAGCTTTGTATTCACCTTAAACACTGTTTCAGGGCAAGAGATTGTGTTTTAGACTAAAACGTAATGCTTTATAAGAAGAATCTTTACTTTGAAACTCTGTTATTTACCTTTTTCACACTATGAAACAGCTTTGTATTCACCTTAAACACTGTTTCAGGGCAAGAGATTGTGTTGTAGACTAAAAGTTAATGCATTATAATAAGAATCTTTACTTTGAAACTGTGTTCTTTCCCTTTTTCACACTAAAACAGCTTTGCATTCACCTTAAACACTGTTTCAGGGCAAGAGATTGTGTTTTAGACTAAAACTATGCCTTATAAGAAGAATCTTTACTTTGAAACTTTGTTCTTTACCTTTTTCACACTATGAAACAGCTTTGTATTCACCTTAAACACTGTTTCAGGGCAAGAGATTGTGTTTTAGACTAAAACGTAATGCTTTATATTAAGAATCTTTACTTTGAAACTCTGTTCTTTACCTTTTTCACACTATGAAACCGCTTTGTATTCACCTTAAACACTGTTTCAGGACAAGAGATTGTGTTTTAGACTAAAACTGTATGTTTTATAAGAAGAATCTTTACTTTGAAACTCTGTTCTTTACCTTTTTAACAATAAGAAACAGCTTTGTATTCACCTTAAACACTGTTTCAGGGCAAGAGATTGTGTTTGAGACTAAAAGGTAATGCTTTATAAGAAGAATCTTTACTTTGAAACTCTCTTCTTTACCTTTTTCACACTAAAACAGCTTTGCATTCACCTTAAACTGTTTCAGGGCAAGAGATTGTGTGTGAGACTAAAATGTAATGCATTATAAGAAGAATCTTTACTTTGAAACTCTGTTCTTTACCTTTTTCACACTATGAAACAGCTTTGTATTCACCTTAAACACTGTTTCAGGACAAGAGATTGTGTTTTAGACTAAAACTGCATGTTTTATAAGAAGTATCTTTACTTTGAAACTCTGTTCTTTACCTTTTTAACACTAAGAAACAGCTTTGTATTCACCTTAAACACTGTTTCAGGACAAGAGATTGTGTTTTAGAATAAAAGGTAATGCATTATAAGAAGAATCTTTACTTTGAAACTGTGTTCTTTCCCTTTTTCACACTAAAACAGATTTGTATTCACCTTAAACACTGTTTCAGGGCAAGAGATTGTGTTTTAGACTAAAACAATGCTTTATAAGAAGAATCTTTACTTTGAAACTTTGTTCTTTACCTTTTTCACACTATGAAACAGCTTTGTATTCACCTTAAACACTGTTTCAGGGCAAGAGATTGTGTTTTAGACTAAAACGTAATGCTTTATAAGAATAATCTTTACTTTGAAACTCTGTTCTTTACCTTTTTCACACTATGAAACAGCTTTGTATTCACCTTAAACACTGTTTCAGGGCAAGAGATTGTGTTTTAGACTAAAACGTAATGCTTTATAAGAAGAATCTTTACTTTGAAACTCTGTTATTTACCTTTTTCACACTATGAAACAGCTTTGTATTCACCTTAAACACTGTTTCAGGGCAAGAGATTGTGTTGTAGACTAAAAGTTAATGCATTATAATAAGAATCTTTACTTTGAAACTCTGTTCTTTACCTTTTTCACACTATGAAACCGCTTTGTATTCACCTTAAGCACTGTTTCAGGGCAAGAGATTGTGTTTTAGACTAAAACTGCATGCTTTATAAGAAGAATCTTTACTTTGAAACTGTGTTCTTTCCCTTTTTCACACTAAAACAGCTTTGCATTCACCTTAAACACTGTTTCAGGGCAAGAGATTGTGTTTTAGACTAAAACAATGCTTTATAAGAAGAATCTTTACTTTGAAACTTTGTTCTTTACCTTTTTCACACTATGAAACAGCTTTTTATTCACCTTAAACACTGTTTCAGGGCAAGAGATTGTGTTTTAGACTAAAACGTAATGCTTTATAAGAATAATCTTTAATTTGAAACTCTGTTCTTTACCTTTTTCACACTATGAAACAGCTTTGTATTCACCTTAAACACTGTTTCAGGGCAAGAGATTGTGTTTTAGACTAAAACGTAATGCTTTATAAGAAGAATCTTTACTTTGAAACTGTGTTCTTTCCCTTTTTCACACTAAAACAGCTTTGCATTCACCTTAAACTATTTCAGGGCAAGAGATTGTGTGTGAGACTAAAATGTAATGCATTATAAGAAGAATCTTTACTTTGAAACTCTGTTCTTTACCTTTTTCACACTATGAAACAGCTTTGTATTCGCCTTAAACACTGTTTCAGGACAAGAGATTGTGTTTTAGAATAAAAGGTAATGCATTATAAGAAGAATCTTTACTTTGAAACTCTGTTCTTTACCTTTTTAACACTGTGAAACAGCTCTGTATTCACCTTAAACACTGTTTCAGGGCAAGAGATTGTGTTTTAGATTAAAAGGTAATGCATTATAAGAAGAATCTTTACTTTGAAACTCTCTTCTTTACCTTTTTCACACTATGAAACAGATTTGTATTCACCTTAAACACTGTTTCAGGGCAAGAGATTGTGTTTTAGGCTAAAACAATGCTTTATAAGAAGAATCTTTACTTTGAAACTTTGTTCTTTACCTTTTTCACACTAAAACAGCTTTGCATTCACCTTAAACTGTTTCAGGGCAAGAGATTGTGTGTGAGACTAAAATGTAATGCATTATAAGAAGAATCTTTACTTTGAAACTCTGTTCTTTACCTTTTTCACACTATGAAACAGCTTTGTATTCACCTTAAACACTGTTTTAGGACAAGAGATTGTGTTTTAGAATAAAAGGTAATGCATTATAAGAAGAATCTTTACTTTGAAACTGTGTTCTTTCCCTTTTTCACACTAAAACAGATTTGTATTCACCTTAAACACTGTTTAAGGGCAAGAGATTGTGTTTTAGACTAAAACAATGCTTTATAAGAAGAATCTTTACTTTGAAACTTTGTTCTTTACCTTTTTCACACTATGAAACAGCTTTGTATTCACCTTAAACACTGTTTCAGGGCAAGAGATTGTGTTTTAGACTAAAACGTAATGCTTTATAAGAATAATCTTTACTTTGAAACTCTGTTCTTTACCTTTTTCACACTATGAAACAGCTTTGTATTCACCTTAAACACTGTTTCAGGGCAAGAGATTGTGTTTTAGACTAAAACGTAATGCTTTATAAGAAGAATCTTTACTTTGAAACTCTGTTATTTACCTTTTTCACACTATGAAACAGCTTTGTATTCACCTTAAACACTGTTTCAGGGCAAGAGATTGTGTTGTAGACTAAAAGTTAATGCATTATAATAAGAATCTTTACTTTGAAACTCTGTTCTTTACCTTTTTCACACTATGAAACCGCTTTGTATTCACCTTAAGCACTGTTTCAGGGCAAGAGATTGTGTTTTAGACTAAAACTGCATGCTTTATAAGAAGAATCTTTACTTTGAAACTGTGTTCTTTCCCTTTTTCACACTAAAACAGCTTTGCATTCACCTTAAACACTGTTTCAGGGCAAGAGATTGTGTTTTAGACTAAAACTATGCTTTATAAGAAGAATCTTTACTTTGAAACTTTGTTCTTTACCTTTTTCACACTATGAAACAGCTTTGTATTCACCTTAAACACTGTTTCAGGGCAAGAGATTGTGTTTTAGACTAAAACGTAATGCTTTATAAGAATAATCTTTACTTTGAAACTCTGTTCTTTACCTTTTTCACACTATGAAACAGCTTTGTATTCACCTTAAACACTGTTTCAGGGCAAGAGATTGTGTTTTAGACTAAAACGTAATGCTTTATAAGAAGAATCTTTACTTTGAAACTGTGTTCTTTCCCTTTTTCACACTAAAACAGATTTGTATTCACCTTAAACACTGTTTCAGGGCAAGAGATTGTGTTTTAGGCTAAAACAATGCTTTATAAGAAGAATCTTTACTTTGAAACTTTGTTCTTTACCTTTTTCACACTAAAACAGCTTTGCATTCACCTTAAACTGTTTCAGGGCAAGAGATTGTGTGTGAGACTAAAATGTAATGCATTATAAGAAGAATCTTTACTTTGAAACTCTGTTCTTTACCTTTTTCACACTATGAAACAGCTTTGTATTCACCTTAAACACTGTTTCAGGACAAGAGATTGTGTTTTAGAATAAAAGGTAATGCATTATAAGAAGAATCTTTACTTTGAAACTGTGTTCTTTCCCTTTTTCACACTAAAACAGATTTGTATTCACCTTAAACACTGTTTCAGGGCAAGAGATTGTGTTTTAGACTAAAACAATGCTTTATAAGAAGAATCTTTACTTTGAAACTTTGTTCTTTACCTTTTTCACACTATGAAACAGCTTTGTATTCACCTTAAACACTGTTTCAGGGCAAGAGATTGTGTTTTAGACTAAAACGTAATGCTTTATAAGAAGAATCTTTACTTTGAAACTGTGTTCTTTCCCTTTTTCACACTAAAACAGCTTTGCATTCACCTTAAACTATTTCAGGGCAAGAGATTGTGTGTGAGACTAAAATGTAATGCATTATAAGAAGAATCTTTACTTTGAAACTCTGTTCTTTACCTTTTTCACACTATGAAACAGCTTTGTATTCGCCTTAAACACTGTTTCAGGACAAGAGATTGTGTTTTAGAATAAAAGGTAATGCATTATAAGAAGAATCTTTACTTTGAAACTCTGTTCTTTACCTTTTTAACACTGTGAAACAGCTCTGTATTCACCTTAAACACTGTTTCAGGGCAAGAGATTGTGTTTTAGACTAAAAGGTAATGCATTATAAGAAGAATCTTTACTTTGAAACTCTCTTCTTTACCTTTTTCACACTATGAAACAGATTTGTATTCACCTTAAACACTGTTTCAGGGCAAGAGATTGTGTTTTAGGCTAAAACAATGCTTTATAAGAAGAATCTTTACTTTGAAACTTTGTTCTTTACCTTTTTCACACTAAAACAGCTTTGCATTCACCTTAAACTGTTTCAGGGCAAGAGATTGTGTGTGAGACTAAAATGTAATGCATTATAAGAAGAATCTTTACTTTGAAACTCTGTTCTTTACCTTTTTCACACTATGAAACAGCTTTGTATTCACCTTAAACACTGTTTCAGGACAAGAGATTGTGTTTTAGAATAAAAGGTAATGCATTATAAGAAGAATCTTTACTTTGAAACTGTGTTCTTTCCCTTTTTCACACTAAAACAGATTTGTATTCACCTTAAACACTGTTTCAGGGCAAGAGATTGTGTTTTAGACTAAAACAATGCTTTATAAGAAGAATCTTTACTTTGAAACTTTGTTCTTTACCTTTTTCACACTATGAAACAGCTTTGTATTCACCTTAAACACTGTTTCAGGGCAAGAGATTGTGTTTTAGACTAAAACGTAATGCTTTATAAGAATAATCTTTACTTTGAAACTCTGTTCTTTACCTTTTTCACACTATGAAACAGCTTTGTATTCACCTTAAACACTGTTTCAGGGCAAGAGATTGTGTTTTAGACTAAAACGTAATGCTTTATAAGAAGAATCTTTACTTTGAAACTCTGTTATTTACCTTTTTCACACTATGAAACAGCTTTGTATTCACCTTAAACACTGTTTCAGGGCAAGAGATTGTGTTGTAGACTAAAAGTTAATGCATTATAATAAGAATCTTTACTTTGAAACTCTGTTCTTTACCTTTTTCACACTATGAAACCGCTTTGTATTCACCTTAAGCACTGTTTCAGGGCAAGAGATTGTGTTTTAGACTAAAACTGCATGCTTTATAAGAAGAATCTTTACTTTGAAACTGTGTTCTTTCCCTTTTTCACACTAAAACAGCTTTGCATTCACCTTAAACACTGTTTCAGGGCAAGAGATTGTGTTTTAGACTAAAACTATGCTTTATAAGAAGAATCTTTACTTTGAAACTTTGTTCTTTACCTTTTTCACACTATGAAACAGCTTTGTATTCACCTTAAACACTGTTTCAGGGCAAGAGATTGTGTTTTAGACTAAAACGTAATGCTTTATAAGAATAATCTTTACTTTGAAACTCTGTTCTTTACCTTTTTCACACTATGAAACAGCTTTGTATTCACCTTAAACACTGTTTCAGGGCAAGAGATTGTGTTTTAGACTAAAACGTAATGCTTTATAAGAAGAATCTTTACTTTGAAACTGTGTTCTTTCCCTTTTTCACACTAAAACAGCTTTGCATTCACCTTAAACTGTTTCAGGGCAAGAGATTGTGTGTGAGACTAAAATGTAATGCATTATAAGAAGAATCTTTACTTTGAAATTCTGTTCTTTACCTTTTTCACACTATGAAACAGCTTTGTATTCACCTTAAACACTGTTTCAGGGCAAGAGATTGTGTTTTAGACTAAAACGTAATGCTTTATAAGAATAATCTTTACTTTGAAACTCTGTTCTTTACCTTTTTCACACTATGAAACAGCTTTGTATTCACCTTAAACACTGTTTCAGGGCAAGAGATTGTGTTGTAGACTAAAAGTTAATGCATTATAATAAGAATCTTTACTTTGAAACTGTGTTCTTTACCTTTTTCACACTATGAAACCGCTTTGTATTCACCTTAAGCACTGTTTCAGGGCAAGAGATTGTGTTTTAGACTAAAACTGCATGCTTTATAAGAAGAATCTTTACTTTGAAACTGTGTTCTTTCCCTTTTTCACACTAAAACAGCTTTGCATTCACCTTAAACTGTTTCAGGGCAAGAGATTGTGTGTGAGACTAAAATGTAATGCATTATAAGAAGAATCTTTACTTTGAAACTCTGTTCTTTACCTTTTTCACACTATGAAACAGCTTTGTATTCACCTTAAACACTGTTTCAGGACAAGAGATTGTGATTTAGACTAAAACTGCATGTTTTATAAGAAGTATCTTTACATTGAAACTCTGTTCTTTACCTTTTTAACACTAAGAACCAGCTTTGTATTCACCTTAAACACTGTTTCAGGACAAGAGATTGTGTTTTAGAATAAAAGGTAATGCATTATAAGAAGAATCTTTACTTTGAAACTCTCTTCTTTACCTTTTTCACACTATGAAACAGCTCTGTATTCACCTTAAACACTGTTTCAGGGCAAGAGATTGTGTTTTAGACTAAAAGGTAATGCATTATAAGAAGAATCTTTACTTTGAAACTCTCTTCTTTATCTTTTTCACACTATGAAACAGATTTGTATTCACCTTAAACACTGTTTCAGGGCAAGAGATTGTGTTTTAGAATAAAACGTAATGCTTTATAAGAAGAATCTTTACTTTGAAACTCTGTTCTTTACCTTTTTCACACTATGAAACAGCTTTGTATTCACCTTAAACACTGTTTCAGGGCAAGAGATTGTGTTTTAGACTAAAACGTAATGCTTTATAAGAATAATCTTTACTTTGAAACTCTGTTATTTACCTTTTTCACACTATGAAACAGCTTTGTATTCACCTTAAACACTGTTTCAGGGCAAGAGATTGTGTTTTAGACTAAAAGTTAATGCATTATAATAAGAATCTTTACTTTGAAACTCTGTTCTTTACCTTTTTCACACTATGAAACCGCTTTGTATTCACCTTAAACACTGTTTCAGGACAAGAGATTGTGTTTTAGACTAAAACTGCATGCTTTATAAGAAGAATCTTTACTTTGAAACTCTGTTCTTTACCTTTTTAACAATAAGAAACAGATTTGTATTCACCTTAAACACTGTTTCAGGGCAAGAGATTGTGTTTGAGACTAAAAGGTAATGCTTTATAAGAAGAATCTTTACTTTGAAACTGTGTTCTTTCCCTTTTTCACACTAAAACAGCTTTGCATTCACCTTAAACTGTTTCAGGGCAAGAGATTGTGTGTGAGACTAAAATGTAATGCATTATAAGAAGAATCTTTACTTTGAAACTCTGTTCTTTACCTTTTTCACACTATGAAACAGCTTTGTATTCGCCTTAAACACTGTTTCAGGACAAGAGATTGTGTTTTAGAATAAAAGGTAATGCATTATAAGAAGAATCTTTACTTTGAAACTCTGTTCTTTACCTTTTTAACACTGTGAAACAGCTCTGTATTCACCTTAAACACTGTTTCAGGGCAAGAGATTGTATTTTAGACTAAAAGGTAATGCATTATAAGAAGAATCTTTACTTTGAAACTCTCTTCTTTACCTTTTTCACACTATGAAACCGCTTTGTATTCACCTTAAACACTGTTTCAGGGCAAGAGATTGTGTTTTAGACTAAAACAATGCTTTATAAGAAGAATCTTTACTTTGAAACTTTGTTCTTTACCTTTTTCACACTATGAAACAGCTTTGTATTCACCTTAAACACTGTTTCAGGACAAGAGATTGTGTTTTAGACTAAAACGTAATGCTTTATAAGAATAATCTTTACTTTGAAACTCTGTTCTTTACCTTTTTCACACTATGAAACAGCTTTGTATTCAACTTAAACACTGTTTCAGGGCAAGAGATTGTGTTTTAGACTAAAACGTAATGCTTTATAAGAAGAATCTTTACTTTGAAACTCTGTTCTTTACCTTTTTCACACTATGAAACAGCTTTGTATTCACCTTAAACACTGTTTCAGGGCAAGAGATTGTGTTTTAGACTAAAAGTTAATGCATTATAATAAGAATCTTTACTTTGAAACTCTGTTCTTTACCTTTTTCACACTATGAAACCGCTTTGTATTCACCTTAAACACTGTTTCAGGACAAGAGATTGTGTTTTAGACTAAAACTGCATGCTTTATAAGAAGAATCTTTACTTTGAAACTCTGTTCTTTACCTTTTTAACAATAAGAAACAGCTTTGTATTCACCTTAAACACTGTTTCAGGGCAAGAGATTGTGTTTGAGACTAAAAGGTAATGCTTTATAAGAAGAATCTTTACTTTGAAACTGTGTTCTTTCCCTTTTTCACACTAAAACAGCTTTGCATTCACCTTAAACTGTTTCAGGGCAAGAGATTGTGTGTGAGACTAAAATGTAATGCATTATAAGAAGAATCTTTACTTTGAAACTCTGTTCTTTACCTTTTTCACACTATGAAACAGCTTTGTATTCACCTTAAACACTGTTTCAGGACAAGAGATTATGTTTTAGACTAAAACTGCATGTTTTATAAGAAGTATCTTTACTTTGAAACTCTGTTCTTTACCTTTTTAACACTAAGAAACAGCTTTGTATTCACCTTAAACTGTTTCAGGGCAAGAGATTGTGTGTGAGACTAAAATGTAATGCATTATAAGAAGAATCTTTACTTTGAAACTCTGTTCTTTACCTTTTTCACACTATGAAACAGCTTTGTATTCGCCTTAAACACTGTTTCAGGACAAGAGATTGTGTTTTAGAATAAAAGGTAATGCATTATAAGAAGAATCTTTACTTTGAAACTCTGTTCTTTACCTTTTTAACACTGTGAAACAGCTCTGTATTCACCTTAAACACTGTTTCAGGGCAAGAGATTGTGTTTTAGACTAAAAGGTAATGCATTATAAGAAGAATCTTTACTTTGAAACTCTCTTCTTTACCTTTTTCACACTATGAAACAGATTTGTATTCACCTTAAACACTGTTTCAGGGCAAGAGATTGTGTTTTAGGCTAAAACAATGCTTTATAAGAAGAATCTTTACTTTGAAACTCTGTTCTTTACCTTTTTCACACTATGAAACCGCTTTGTATTCACCTTAAACACTGTTTCAGGACAAGAGATTGTGTTTTAGACTAAAACTGCATGTTTTATAAGAATAATCTTTACTTTGAAACTCTGTTCTTTACCTTTTCAACAATAAGAAACAGCTTTGTATTCACCTTAAACACTGTTTCAGGGCAAGAGATTGTGTTTGAGACTAAAAGGTAATGCATTATAAGAAGAATCTTTACTTTGAAACTCTCTTCTTTACCTTTTTCACACTATGAAACAGATTTGTATTCACCTTAAACACTGTTTCAGGGCAAGAGATTGTGTTTTAGAATAAAACGTAATGCTTTATAAGAAGAATCTTTACTTTGAAACTCTGTTCTTTACCTTTTTCACACTATGAAACAGCTTTGTATTCACCTTAAACACTGTTTCAGGGCAAGAGATTGTGTTTTAGACTAAAACGTAATGCTTTATAAGAAGAATCTTTACTTTGAAACTCTGTTATTTACCTTTTTCACACTATGAAACAGCTTTGTATTCACCTTAAACACTGTTTCAGGGCAAGAGATTGTGTTGTAGACTAAAAGTTAATGCATTATAAGAAGAATCTTTACTTTGAAACTGTGTTCTTTCCCTTTTTCACACTAAAACAGCTTTGCATTCACCTTAAACTGTTTCAGGGCAAGAGATTGTGTGTGAGACTAAAATGTAATGCATTATAAGAAGAATCTTTACTTTGAAACTCTGTTCTTTACCTTTTTCACACTATGAAACAGCTTTGTATTCGCCTTAAACACTGTTTCAGGACAAGAGATTGTGTTTTAGAATAAAAGGTAATGCATTATAAGAAGAATCTTTACTTTGAAACTCTCTTCTTTACCTTTTTCACACTATGAAACAGATTTGTATTCACCTTAAACACTGTTTCAGGGCAAGAGATTGTGTTTTAGACTAAAACGTAATGCTTTATAAGAATAATCTTTACTTTGAAACTCTGTTCTTTACCTTTTTCACACTATGAAACAGCTTTGTATTCAACTTAAACACTGTTTCAGGGCAAGAGATTGTGTTTTAGACTAAAACGTAATGCTTTATAAGAAGAATCTTTACTTTGAAACTCTGTTCTTTACCTTTTTCACACTATGAAACAGCTTTGTATTCACCTTAAACACTGTTTCAGGGCAAGAGATTGTGTTTTAGACTAAAAGTTAATGCATTATAATAAGAATCTTTACTTTGAAACTCTGTTCTTTACCTTTTTCACACTATGAAACCGCTTTGTATTCACCTTAAACACTGTTTCAGGACAAGAGATTGTGTTTTAGACTAAAACTGCATGCTTTATAAGAAGAATCTTTACTTTGAAACTCTGTTCTTTACCTTTTTAACAATAAGAAACAGCTTTGTATTCACCTTAAACACTGTTTCAGGGCAAGAGATTGTGTTGTAGACTAAAAGTTAATGCATTATAATAAGAATCTTTACTTTGAAACTGTGTTCTTTACCTTTTTCACACTATGAAACCGCTTTGTATTCACCTTAAGCACTGTTTCAGGGCAAGAGATTGTGTTTTAGACTAAAACTGCATGCTTTATAAGAAGAATCTTTACTTTGAAACTGTGTTCTTTCCCTTTTTCACACTAAAACAGCTTTGCATTCACCTTAAACTGTTTCAGGGCAAGAGATTGTGTGTGAGACTAAAATGTAATGCATTATAAGAAGAATCTTTACTTTGAAACTCTGTTCTTTACCTTTTTCACACTATGAAACAGCTTTGTATTCACCTTAAACACTGTTTCAGGACAAGAGATTGTGATTTAGACTAAAACTGCATGTTTTATAAGAAGTATCTTTACATTGAAACTGTTCTTTACCTTTTTAACACTAAGAAACAGCTTTGTATTCACCTTAAACACTGTTTCAGGACAAGAGATTGTGTTTTAGAATAAAAGGTAATGCATTATAAGAAGAATCTTTACTTTGAAACTCTCTTCTTTACCTTTTTCACACTATGAAACAGCTCTGTATTCACCTTAAACACTGTTTCAGGGCAAGAGATTGTGTTTTAGACTAAAAGGTAATGCATTATAAGAAGAATCTTTACTTTGAAACTCTCTTCTTTATCTTTTTCACACTATGAAACAGATTTGTATTCACCTTAAACACTGTTTCAGGGCAAGAGATTGTGTTTTAGAATAAAACGTAATGCTTTATAAGAAGAATCTTTACTTTGAAACTCTGTTCTTTACCTTTTTCACACTATGAAACAGCTTTGTATTCACCTTAAACACTGTTTCAGGGCAAGAGATTGTGTTTTAGACTAAAACTGCATGCTTTATAAGAAGAATCTTTACTTTGAAACTCTGTTCTTTACCTTTTTAACAATAAGAAACAGATTTGTATTCACCTTAAACACTGTTTCAGGGCAAGAGATTGTGTTTGAGACTAAAAGGTAATGCTTTATAAGAAGAATCTTTACTTTGAAACTGTGTTCTTTCCCTTTTTCACATTAAAACAGCTTTGCATTCACCTTAAACTGTTTCAGGGCAAGAGATTGTGTGTGAGACTAAAATGTAATGCATTATAAGAAGAATCTTTACTTTGAAACTCTGTTCTTTACCTTTTTCACACTATGAAACAGCTTTGTATTCGCCTTAAACACTGTTTCAGGACAAGAGATTGTGTTTTAGAATAAAAGGTAATGCATTATAAGAAGAATCTTTACTTTGAAACTCTGTTCTTTACCTTTTTAACACTGTGAAACAGCTCTGTATTCACCTTAAACACTGTTTCAGGGCAAGAGATTGTATTTTAGACTAAAAGGTAATGCATTATAAGAAGAATCTTTACTTTGAAACTCTCTTCTTTACCTTTTTCACACTATGAAACCGCTTTGTATTCACCTTAAACACTGTTTCAGGGCAAGAGATTGTGTTTTAGACTAAAACAATGCTTTATAAGAAGAATCTTTACTTTGAAACTTTGTTCTTTACCTTTTTCACACTATGAAACAGCTTTGTATTCACCTTAAACACTGTTTCAGGACAAGAGATTGTGTTTTAGACTAAAACGTAATGCTTTATAAGAATAATCTTTACTTTGAAACTCTGTTCTTTACCTTTTTCACACTATGAAACAGCTTTGTATTCAACTTAAACACTGTTTCAGGGCAAGAGATTGTGTTTTAGACTAAAACGTAATGCTTTATAAGAAGAATCTTTACTTTGAAACTCTGTTCTTTACCTTTTTCACACTATGAAACAGCTTTGTATTCACCTTAAACACTGTTTCAGGGCAAGAGATTGTGTTTTAGACTAAAAGTTAATGCATTATAATAAGAATCTTTACTTTGAAACTCTGTTCTTTACCTTTTTCACACTATGAAACCGCTTTGTATTCACCTTAAACACTGTTTCAGGACAAGAGATTGTGTTTTAGACTAAAACTGCATGCTTTATAAGAAGAATCTTTACTTTGAAACTCTGTTCTTTACCTTTTTAACAATAAGAAACAGCTTTGTATTCACCTTAAACACTGTTTCAGGGCAAGAGATTGTGTTTTAGGCTAAAACAATGCTTTATAAGAAGAATCTTTACTTTGAAACTCTGTTCTTTACCTTTTTCACACTATGAAACCGCTTTGTATTCACCTTAAACACTGTTTCAGGACAAGAGATTGTGTTTTAGACTAAAACTGCATGTTTTATAAGAATAATCTTTACTTTGAAACTCTGTTCTTTACCTTTTCAACAATAAGAAACAGCTTTGTATTCACCTTAAACACTGTTTCAGGGCAAGAGATTGTGTTTGAGACTAAAAGGTAATGCATTATAAGAAGAATCTTTACTTTGAAACTCTCTTCTTTACCTTTTTCACACTATGAAACAGATTTGTATTCACCTTAAACACTGTTTCAGGGCAAGAGATTGTGTTTTAGAATAAAACGTAATGCTTTATAAGAAGAATCTTTACTTTGAAACTCTGTTCTTTACCTTTTTCACACTATGAAACAGCTTTGTATTCACCTTAAACACTGTTTCAGGGCAAGAGATTGTGTTTTAGACTAAAACGTAATGCTTTATAAGAAGAATCTTTACTTTGAAACTCTGTTATTTACCTTTTTCACACTATGAAACAGCTTTGTATTCACCTTAAACACTGTTTCAGGGCAAGAGATTGTGTTGTAGACTAAAAGTTAATGCATTATAAGAAGAATCTTTACTTTGAAACTGTGTTCTTTCCCTTTTTCACACTAAAACAGCTTTGCATTCACCTTAAACTGTTTCAGGGCAAGAGATTGTGTGTGAGACTAAAATGTAATGCATTATAAGAAGAATCTTTACTTTGAAACTCTGTTCTTTACCTTTTTCACACTATGAAACAGCTTTGTATTCGCCTTAAACACTGTTTCAGGACAAGAGATTGTGTTTTAGAATAAAAGGTAATGCATTATAAGAAGAATCTTTACTTTGAAACTCTCTTCTTTACCTTTTTCACACTATGAAACAGATTTGTATTCACCTTAAACACTGTTTCAGGGCAAGAGATTGTGTTTTAGACTAAAACAATGCTTTATAAGAAGAATCTTTACTTTGAAACTTTGTTCTTTACCTTTTTCACACTATGAAACAGCTTTGTATTCACCTTAAACACTGTTTCAGGACAAGAGATTGTGTTTTAGACTAAAACGTAATGCTTTATAAGAATAATCTTTACTTTGAAACTCTGTTCTTTACCTTTTTCACACTATGAAACAGCTTTGTATTCAACTTAAACACTGTTTCAGGGCAAGAGATTGTGTTTTAGACTAAAACGTAATGCTTTATAAGAAGAATCTTTACTTTGAAACTCTGTTCTTTACCTTTTTCACACTATGAAACAGCTTTGTATTCACCTTAAACACTGTTTCAGGGCAAGAGATTGTGTTTTAGACTAAAAGTTAATGCATTATAATAAGAATCTTTACTTTGAAACTCTGTTCTTTACCTTTTTCACACTATGAAACCGCTTTGTATTCACCTTAAACACTGTTTCAGGACAAGAGATTGTGTTTTAGACTAAAACTGCATGCTTTATAAGAAGAATCTTTACTTTGAAACTCTGTTCTTTACCTTTTTAACAATAAGAAACAGCTTTGTATTCACCTTAAACACTGTTTCAGGGCAAGAGATTGTGTTTGAGACTAAAAGGTAATGCTTTATAAGAAGAATCTTTACTTTGAAACTGTGTTCTTTCCCTTTTTCACACTAAAACAGCTTTGCATTCACCTTAAACTGTTTCAGGGCAAGAGATTGTGTGTGAGACTAAAATGTAATGCATTATAAGAAGAATCTTTACTTTGAAACTCTGTTCTTTACCTTTTTCACACTATGAAACAGCTTTGTATTCACCTTAAACACTGTTTCAGGACAAGAGATTATGTTTTAGACTAAAACTGCATGTTTTATAAGAAGTATCTTTACTTTGAAACTCTGTTCTTTACCTTTTTAACACTAAGAAACAGCTTTGTATTCACCGTAAACTGTTTCAGGGCAAGAGATTGTGTGTGAGACTAAAATGTAATGCATTATAAGAAGAATCTTTACTTTGAAACTCTGTTCTTTACCTTTTTAACACTGTGAAACAGCTCTGTATTCACCTTAAACACTGTTTCAGGGCAAGAGATTGTGTTTTAGACTAAAAGGTAATGCATTATAAGAAGAATCTTTACTTTGAAACTCTCTTCTTTACCTTTTTCACACTATGAAACAGATTTGTATTCACCTTAAACACTGTTTCAGGGCAAGAGATTGTGTTTTAGGCTAAAACAATGCTTTATAAGAAGAATCTTTACTTTGAAACTTTGTTCTTTACCTTTTTCACACTAAAACAGCTTTGCATTCACCTTAAACTGTTTCAGGGCAAGAGATTGTGTGTGAGACTAAAATGTAATGCATTATAAGAAGAATCTTTACTTTGAAACTCTGTTCTTTACCTTTTTCACACTATGAAACAGCTTTGTATTCACCTTAAACACTGTTTCAGGACAAGAGATTGTGTTTTAGAATAAAAGGTAATGCATTATAAGAAGAATCTTTACTTTGAAACTGTGTTCTTTCCCTTTTTCACACTAAAACAGATTTGTATTCACCTTAAACACTGTTTCAGGGCAAGAGATTGTGTTTTAGACTAAAACAATGCTTTATAAGAAGAATCTTTACTTTGAAACTCTGTTATTTACCTTTTTCACACTATGAAACAGCTTTGTATTCACCTTAAACTGTTTCAGGGCAAGAGATTGTGTGTGAGACTAAAATGTAATGCATTATAAGAAGAATCTTTACTTTGAAACTTTGTTCTTTACCTTTTTCACACTATGAAACAGCTTTGTATTCACCTTAAACACTGTTTCAGGGCAAGAGATTGTGTTTTAGACTAAAACGTAATGCTTTATAAGAATAATCTTTACTTTGAAACTCTGTTCTTTACCTTTTTCACACTATGAAACAGCTTTGTATTCACCTTAAACACTGTTTCAGGGCAAGAGATTGTGTTTTAGACTAAAACGTAATGCTTTATAAGAAGAATCTTTACTTTGAAACTCTGTTATTTACCTTTTTCACACTATGAAACAGCTTTGTATTCACCTTAAACACTGTTTCAGGGCAAGAGATTGTGTTGTAGACTAAAAGTTAATGCATTATAATAAGAATCTTTACTTTGAAACTCTGTTCTTTACCTTTTTCACACTATGAAACCGCTTTGTATTCACCTTAAGCACTGTTTCAGGGCAAGAGATTGTGTTTTAGACTAAAACTGCATGCTTTATAAGAAGAATCTTTACTTTGAAACTGTGTTCTTTCCCTTTTTCACACTAAAACAGCTTTGCATTCACCTTAAACACTGTTTCAGGGCAAGAGATTGTGTTTTAGACTAAAACTATGCTTTATAAGAAGAATCTTTACTTTGAAACTTTGTTCTTTACCTTTTTCACACTATGAAACAGCTTTGTATTCACCTTAAACACTGTTTCAGGGCAAGAGATTGTGTTTTAGACTAAAACGTAATGCTTTATAAGAATAATCTTTACTTTGAAACTCTGTTCTTTACCTTTTTCACACTATGAAACAGCTTTGTATTCACCTTAAACACTGTTTCAGGGCAAGAGATTGTGTTTTAGACTAAAACGTAATGCTTTATAAGAAGAATCTTTACTTTGAAACTGTGTTCTTTCCCTTTTTCACACTAAAACAGCTTTGCATTCACCTTAAACTGTTTCAGGGCAAGAGATTGTGTGTGAGACTAAAATGTAATGCATTATAAGAAGAATCTTTACTTTGAAATTCTGTTCTTTACCTTTTTCACACTATGAAACAGCTTTGTATTCACCTTAAACACTGTTTCAGGGCAAGAGATTGTGTTTTAGACTAAAACGTAATGCTTTATAAGAATAATCTTTACTTTGAAACTCTGTTCTTTACCTTTTTCACACTATGAAACAGCTTTGTATTCACCTTAAACACTGTTTCAGGGCAAGAGATTGTGTTGTAGACTAAAAGTTAATGCATTATAATAAGAATCTTTACTTTGAAACTGTGTTCTTTACCTTTTTCACACTATGAAACCGCTTTGTATTCACCTTAAGCACTGTTTCAGGGCAAGAGATTGTGTTTTAGACTAAAACTGCATGCTTTATAAGAAGAATCTTTACTTTGAAACTGTGTTCTTTCCCTTTTTCACACTAAAACAGCTTTGCATTCACCTTAAACTGTTTCAGGGCAAGAGATTGTGTGTGAGACTAAAATGTAATGCATTATAAGAAGAATCTTTACTTTGAAACTCTGTTCTTTACCTTTTTCACACTATGAAACAGCTTTGTATTCACCTTAAACACTGTTTCAGGACAAGAGATTGTGATTTAGACTAAAACTGCATGTTTTATAAGAAGTATCTTTACATTGAAACTCTGTTCTTTACCTTTTTAACACTAAGAAACAGCTTTGTATTCACCTTAAACACTGTTTCAGGACAAGAGATTGTGTTTTAGAATAAAAGGTAATGCATTATAATAAGAATCTTTACTTTGAAACTCTCTTCTTTACCTTTTTCACACTATGAAACAGCTCTGTATTCACCTTAAACACTGTTTCAGGACAAGAGATTGTGTTTTAGACTAAAAGGTAATGCATTATAAGAAGAATCTTTACTTTGAAACTCTCTTCTTTATCTTTTTCACACTATGAAACAGATTTGTATTCACCTTAAACACTGTTTCAGGGCAAGAGATTGTGTTTTAGAATAAAACGTAATGCTTTATAAGAAGAATCTTTACTTTGAAACTCTGTTCTTTACCTTTTTCACACTATGAAACAGCTTTGTATTCACCTTAAACACTGTTTCAGGGCAAGAGATTGTGTTTTAGACTAAAACGTAATGCTTTATAAGAATAATCTTTACTTTGAAACTCTGTTATTTACCTTTTTCACACTATGAAACAGCTTTGTATTCACCTTAAACACTGTTTCAGGGCAAGAGATTGTGTTTTAGACTAAAAGTTAATGCATTATAATAAGAATCTTTACTTTGAAACTCTGTTCTTTACCTTTTTCACACTATGAAACCGCTTTGTATTCACCTTAAACACTGTTTCAGGACAAGAGATTGTGTTTTAGACTAAAACTGCATGCTTTATAAGAAGAATCTTTACTTTGAAACTCTGTTCTTTACCTTTTTAACAATAAGAAACAGATTTGTATTCACCTTAAACACTGTTTCAGGGCAAGAGATTGTGTTTGAGACTAAAAGGTAATGCTTTATAAGAAGAATCTTTACTTTGAAACTGTGTTCTTTCCCTTTTTCACACTAAAACAGCTTTGCATTCACCTTAAACTGTTTCAGGGCAAGAGATTGTGTGTGAGACTAAAATGTAATGCATTATAAGAAGAATCTTTACTTTGAAACTCTGTTCTTTACCTTTTTCACACTATGAAACAGCTTTGTATTCGCCTTAAACACTGTTTCAGGACAAGAGATTGTGTTTTAGAATAAAAGGTAATGCATTATAAGAAGAATCTTTACTTTGAAACTCTGTTCTTTACCTTTTTAACACTGTGAAACAGCTCTGTATTCACCTTAAACACTGTTTCAGGGCAAGAGATTGTATTTTAGACTAAAAGGTAATGCATTATAAGAAGAATCTTTACTTTGAAACTCTCTTCTTTACCTTTTTCACACTATGAAACAGATTTGTATTCACCTTAAACACTGTTTCAGGGCAAGAGATTGTGTTTTAGACTAAAACAATGCTTTATAAGAAGAATCTTTACTTTGAAACTTTGTTCTTTACCTTTTTCACACTATGAAACAGCTTTGTATTCACCTTAAACACTGTTTCAGGACAAGAGATTGTGTTTTAGACTAAAACGTAATGCTTTATAAGAATAATCTTTACTTTGAAACTCTGTTCTTTACCTTTTTCACACTATGAAACAGCTTTGTATTCAACTTAAACACTGTTTCAGGGCAAGAGATTGTGTTTTAGACTAAAACGTAATGCTTTATAAGAAGAATCTTTACTTTGAAACTCTGTTCTTTACCTTTTTCACACTATGAAACAGCTTTGTATTCACCTTAAACACTGTTTCAGGGCAAGAGATTGTGTTTTAGACTAAAAGTTAATGCATTATAATAAGAATCTTTACTTTGAAACTCTGTTCTTTACCTTTTTCACACTATGAAACCGCTTTGTATTCACCTTAAACACTGTTTCAGGACAAGAGATTGTGTTTTAGACTAAAACTGCATGCTTTATAAGAAGAATCTTTACTTTGAAACTCTGTTCTTTACCTTTTTAACAATAAGAAACAGCTTTGTATTCACCTTAAACACTGTTTCAGGGCAAGAGATTGTGTTTGAGACTAAAAGGTAATGCTTTATAAGAAGAATCTTTACTTTGAAACTGTGTTCTTTCCCTTTTTCACACTAAAACAGCTTTGCATTCACCTTAAACTGTTTCAGGGCAAGAGATTGTGTGTGAGACTAAAATGTAATGCATTATAAGAAGAATCTTTACTTTGAAACTCTGTTCTTTACCTTTTTCACACTATGAAACAGCTTTGTATTCACCTTAAACACTGTTTCAGGACAAGAGATTATGTTTTAGACTAAAACTGCATGTTTTATAAGAAGTATCTTTACTTTGAAACTCTGTTCTTTACCTTTTTAACACTAAGAAACAGCTTTGTATTCACCTTAAACTGTTTCAGGGCAAGAGATTGTGTGTGAGACTAAAATGTAATGCATTATAAGAAGAATCTTTACTTTGAAACTCTGTTCTTTACCTTTTTCACACTATGAAACAGCTTTGTATTCGCCTTAAACACTGTTTCAGGACAAGAGATTGTGTTTTAGAATAAAAGGTAATGCATTATAAGAAGAATCTTTACTTTGAAACTCTGTTCTTTACCTTTTTAACACTGTGAAACAGCTCTGTATTCACCTTAAACACTGTTTCAGGGCAAGAGATTGTGTTTTAGACTAAAAGGTAATGCATTATAAGAAGAATCTTTACTTTGAAACTCTCTTCTTTACCTTTTTCACACTATGAAACAGATTTGTATTCACCTTAAACACTGTTTCAGGGCAAGAGATTGTGTTTTAGGCTAAAACAATGCTTTATAAGAAGAATCTTTACTTTGAAACTCTGTTCTTTACCTTTTTCACACTATGAAACAGCTTTGTATTCACCTTAAACACTGTTTCAGGACAAGAGATTGTGATTTAGACTAAAACTGCATGTTTTATAAGAAGTATCTTTACATTGAAACTGTTCTTTACCTTTTTAACACTAAGAAACAGCTTTGTATTCACCTTAAACACTGTTTCAGGACAAGAGATTGTGTTTTAGAATAAAAGGTAATGCATTATAAGAAGAATCTTTACTTTGAAACTCTCTTCTTTACCTTTTTCACACTATGAAACAGCTCTGTATTCACCTTAAACACTGTTTCAGGGCAAGAGATTGTGTTTTAGACTAAAAGGTAATGCATTATAAGAAGAATCTTTACTTTGAAACTCTCTTCTTTATCTTTTTCACACTATGAAACAGATTTGTATTCACCTTAAACACTGTTTCAGGGCAAGAGATTGTGTTTTAGAATAAAACGTAATGCTTTATAAGAAGAATCTTTACTTTGAAACTCTGTTCTTTACCTTTTTCACACTATGAAACAGCTTTGTATTCACCTTAAACACTGTTTCAGGGCAAGAGATTGTGTTTTAGACTAAAACTGCATGCTTTATAAGAAGAATCTTTACTTTGAAACTCTGTTCTTTACCTTTTTAACAATAAGAAACAGATTTGTATTCACCTTAAACACTGTTTCAGGGCAAGAGATTGTGTTTGAGACTAAAAGGTAATGCTTTATAAGAAGAATCTTTACTTTGAAACTGTGTTCTTTCCCTTTTTCACATTAAAACAGCTTTGCATTCACCTTAAACTGTTTCAGGGCAAGAGATTGTGTGTGAGACTAAAATGTAATGCATTATAAGAAGAATCTTTACTTTGAAACTCTGTTCTTTACCTTTTTCACACTATGAAACAGCTTTGTATTCGCCTTAAACACTGTTTCAGGACAAGAGATTGTGTTTTAGAATAAAAGGTAATGCATTATAAGAAGAATCTTTACTTTGAAACTCTGTTCTTTACCTTTTTAACACTGTGAAACAGCTCTGTATTCACCTTAAACACTGTTTCAGGGCAAGAGATTGTATTTTAGACTAAAAGGTAATGCATTATAAGAAGAATCTTTACTTTGAAACTCTCTTCTTTACCTTTTTCACACTATGAAACCGCTTTGTATTCACCTTAAACACTGTTTCAGGGCAAGAGATTGTGTTTTAGACTAAAACAATGCTTTATAAGAAGAATCTTTACTTTGAAACTTTGTTCTTTACCTTTTTCACACTATGAAACAGCTTTGTATTCACCTTAAACACTGTTTCAGGACAAGAGATTGTGTTTTAGACTAAAACGTAATGCTTTATAAGAATAATCTTTACTTTGAAACTCTGTTCTTTACCTTTTTCACACTATGAAACAGCTTTGTATTCAACTTAAACACTGTTTCAGGGCAAGAGATTGTGTTTTAGACTAAAACGTAATGCTTTATAAGAAGAATCTTTACTTTGAAACTCTGTTCTTTACCTTTTTCACACTATGAAACAGCTTTGTATTCACCTTAAACACTGTTTCAGGGCAAGAGATTGTGTTTTAGACTAAAAGTTAATGCATTATAATAAGAATCTTTACTTTGAAACTCTGTTCTTTACCTTTTTCACACTATGAAACCGCTTTGTATTCACCTTAAACACTGTTTCAGGACAAGAGATTGTGTTTTAGACTAAAACTGCATGCTTTATAAGAAGAATCTTTACTTTGAAACTCTGTTCTTTACCTTTTTAACAATAAGAAACAGCTTTGTATTCACCTTAAACACTGTTTCAGGGCAAGAGATTGTGTTTTAGGCTAAAACAATGCTTTATAAGAAGAATCTTTACTTTGAAACTCTGTTCTTTACCTTTTTCACACTATGAAACCGCTTTGTATTCACCTTAAACACTGTTTCAGGACAAGAGATTGTGTTTTAGACTAAAACTGCATGTTTTATAAGAATAATCTTTACTTTGAAACTCTGTTCTTTACCTTTTCAACAATAAGAAACAGCTTTGTATTCACCTTAAACACTGTTTCAGGGCAAGAGATTGTGTTTGAGACTAAAAGGTAATGCATTATAAGAAGAATCTTTACTTTGAAACTCTCTTCTTTACCTTTTTCACACTATGAAACAGATTTGTATTCACCTTAAACACTGTTTCAGGGCAAGAGATTGTGTTTTAGAATAAAACGTAATGCTTTATAAGAAGAATCTTTACTTTGAAACTCTGTTCTTTACCTTTTTCACACTATGAAACAGCTTTGTATTCACCTTAAACACTGTTTCAGGGCAAGAGATTGTGTTTTAGACTAAAACGTAATGCTTTATAAGAAGAATCTTTACTTTGAAACTCTGTTATTTACCTTTTTCACACTATGAAACAGCTTTGTATTCACCTTAAACACTGTTTCAGGGCAAGAGATTGTGTTGTAGACTAAAAGTTAATGCATTATAAGAAGAATCTTTACTTTGAAACTGTGTTCTTTCCCTTTTTCACACTAAAACAGCTTTGCATTCACCTTAAACTGTTTCAGGGCAAGAGATTGTGTGTGAGACTAAAATGTAATGCATTATAAGAAGAATCTTTACTTTGAAACTCTGTTCTTTACCTTTTTCACACTATGAAACAGCTTTGTATTCGCCTTAAACACTGTTTCAGGACAAGAGATTGTGTTTTAGAATAAAAGGTAATGCATTATAAGAAGAATCTTTACTTTGAAACTCTCTTCTTTACCTTTTTCACACTATGAAACAGATTTGTATTCACCTTAAACACTGTTTCAGGGCAAGAGATTGTGTTTTAGACTAAAACAATGCTTTATAAGAAGAATCTTTACTTTGAAACTTTGTTCTTTACCTTTTTCACACTATGAAACAGCTTTGTATTCACCTTAAACACTGTTTCAGGACAAGAGATTGTGTTTTAGACTAAAACGTAATGCTTTATAAGAATAATCTTTACTTTGAAACTCTGTTCTTTACCTTTTTCACACTATGAAACAGCTTTGTATTCAACTTAAACACTGTTTCAGGGCAAGAGATTGTGTTTTAGACTAAAACGTAATGCTTTATAAGAAGAATCTTTACTTTGAAACTCTGTTCTTTACCTTTTTCACACTATGAAACAGCTTTGTATTCACCTTAAACACTGTTTCAGGGCAAGAGATTGTGTTTTAGACTAAAAGTTAATGCATTATAATAAGAATCTTTACTTTGAAACTCTGTTCTTTACCTTTTTCACACTATGAAACCGCTTTGTATTCACCTTAAACACTGTTTCAGGACAAGAGATTGTGTTTTAGACTAAAACTGCATGCTTTATAAGAAGAATCTTTACTTTGAAACTCTGTTCTTTACCTTTTTAACAATAAGAAACAGCTTTGTATTCACCTTAAACACTGTTTCAGGGCAAGAGATTGTGTTTGAGACTAAAAGGTAATGCTTTATAAGAAGAATCTTTACTTTGAAACTGTGTTCTTTCCCTTTTTCACACTAAAACAGCTTTGCATTCACCTTAAACTGTTTCAGGGCAAGAGATTGTGTGTGAGACTAAAATGTAATGCATTATAAGAAGAATCTTTACTTTGAAACTCTGTTCTTTACCTTTTTCACACTATGAAACAGCTTTGTATTCACCTTAAACACTGTTTCAGGACAAGAGATTATGTTTTAGACTAAAACTGCATGTTTTATAAGAAGTATCTTTACTTTGAAACTCTGTTCTTTACCTTTTTAACACTAAGAAACAGCTTTGTATTCACCGTAAACTGTTTCAGGGCAAGAGATTGTGTGTGAGACTAAAATGTAATGCATTATAAGAAGAATCTTTACTTTGAAACTCTGTTCTTTACCTTTTTAACACTGTGAAACAGCTCTGTATTCACCTTAAACACTGTTTCAGGGCAAGAGATTGTGTTTTAGACTAAAAGGTAATGCATTATAAGAAGAATCTTTACTTTGAAACTCTCTTCTTTACCTTTTTCACACTATGAAACAGATTTGTATTCACCTTAAACACTGTTTCAGGGCAAGAGATTGTGTTTTAGGCTAAAACAATGCTTTATAAGAAGAATCTTTACTTTGAAACTTTGTTCTTTACCTTTTTCACACTAAAACAGCTTTGCATTCACCTTAAACTGTTTCAGGGCAAGAGATTGTGTGTGAGACTAAAATGTAATGCATTATAAGAAGAATCTTTACTTTGAAACTCTGTTCTTTACCTTTTTCACACTATGAAACAGCTTTGTATTCACCTTAAACACTGTTTCAGGACAAGAGATTGTGTTTTAGAATAAAAGGTAATGCATTATAAGAAGAATCTTTACTTTGAAACTGTGTTCTTTCCCTTTTTCACACTAAAACAGATTTGTATTCACCTTAAACACTGTTTCAGGGCAAGAGATTGTGTTTTAGACTAAAACAATGCTTTATAAGAAGAATCTTTACTTTGAAACTCTGTTATTTACCTTTTTCACACTATGAAACAGCTTTGTATTCACCTTAAACTGTTTCAGGGCAAGAGATTGTGTGTGAGACTAAAATGTAATGCATTATAAGAAGAATCTTTACTTTGAAACTTTGTTCTTTACCTTTTTCACACTATGAAACAGCTTTGTATTCACCTTAAACACTGTTTCAGGGCAAGAGATTGTGTTTTAGACTAAAACGTAATGCTTTATAAGAATAATCTTTACTTTGAAACTCTGTTCTTTACCTTTTTCACACTATGAAACAGCTTTGTATTCACCTTAAACACTGTTTCAGGGCAAGAGATTGTGTTTTAGACTAAAACGTAATGCTTTATAAGAAGAATCTTTACTTTGAAACTCTGTTATTTACCTTTTTCACACTATGAAACAGCTTTGTATTCACCTTAAACACTGTTTCAGGGCAAGAGATTGTGTTGTAGACTAAAAGTTAATGCATTATAATAAGAATCTTTACTTTGAAACTCTGTTCTTTACCTTTTTCACACTATGAAACCGCTTTGTATTCACCTTAAGCACTGTTTCAGGGCAAGAGATTGTGTTTTAGACTAAAACTGCATGCTTTATAAGAAGAATCTTTACTTTGAAACTGTGTTCTTTCCCTTTTTCACACTAAAACAGCTTTGCATTCACCTTAAACACTGTTTCAGGGCAAGAGATTGTGTTTTAGACTAAAACTATGCTTTATAAGAAGAATCTTTACTTTGAAACTTTGTTCTTTACCTTTTTCACACTATGAAACAGCTTTGTATTCACCTTAAACACTGTTTCAGGGCAAGAGATTGTGTTTTAGACTAAAACGTAATGCTTTATAAGAATAATCTTTACTTTGAAACTCTGTTCTTTACCTTTTTCACACTATGAAACAGCTTTGTATTCACCTTAAACACTGTTTCAGGGCAAGAGATTGTGTTTTAGACTAAAACGTAATGCTTTATAAGAAGAATCTTTACTTTGAAACTGTGTTCTTTCCCTTTTTCACACTAAAACAGCTTTGCATTCACCTTAAACTGTTTCAGGGCAAGAGATTGTGTGTGAGACTAAAATGTAATGCATTATAAGAAGAATCTTTACTTTGAAATTCTGTTCTTTACCTTTTTCACACTATGAAACAGCTTTGTATTCACCTTAAACACTGTTTCAGGGCAAGAGATTGTGTTTTAGACTAAAACGTAATGCTTTATAAGAATAATCTTTACTTTGAAACTCTGTTCTTTACCTTTTTCACACTATGAAACAGCTTTGTATTCACCTTAAACACTGTTTCAGGGCAAGAGATTGTGTTGTAGACTAAAAGTTAATGCATTATAATAAGAATCTTTACTTTGAAACTGTGTTCTTTACCTTTTTCACACTATGAAACCGCTTTGTATTCACCTTAAGCACTGTTTCAGGGCAAGAGATTGTGTTTTAGACTAAAACTGCATGCTTTATAAGAAGAATCTTTACTTTGAAACTGTGTTCTTTCCCTTTTTCACACTAAAACAGCTTTGCATTCACCTTAAACTGTTTCAGGGCAAGAGATTGTGTGTGAGACTAAAATGTAATGCATTATAAGAAGAATCTTTACTTTGAAACTCTGTTCTTTACCTTTTTCACACTATGAAACAGCTTTGTATTCACCTTAAACACTGTTTCAGGACAAGAGATTGTGATTTAGACTAAAACTGCATGTTTTATAAGAAGTATCTTTACATTGAAACTCTGTTCTTTACCTTTTTAACACTAAGAAACAGCTTTGTATTCACCTTAAACACTGTTTCAGGACAAGAGATTGTGTTTTAGAATAAAAGGTAATGCATTATAATAAGAATCTTTACTTTGAAACTCTCTTCTTTACCTTTTTCACACTATGAAACAGCTCTGTATTCACCTTAAACACTGTTTCAGGACAAGAGATTGTGTTTTAGACTAAAAGGTAATGCATTATAAGAAGAATCTTTACTTTGAAACTCTCTTCTTTATCTTTTTCACACTATGAAACAGATTTGTATTCACCTTAAACACTGTTTCAGGGCAAGAGATTGTGTTTTAGAATAAAACGTAATGCTTTATAAGAAGAATCTTTACTTTGAAACTCTGTTCTTTACCTTTTTCACACTATGAAACAGCTTTGTATTCACCTTAAACACTGTTTCAGGGCAAGAGATTGTGTTTTAGACTAAAACGTAATGCTTTATAAGAATAATCTTTACTTTGAAACTCTGTTATTTACCTTTTTCACACTATGAAACAGCTTTGTATTCACCTTAAACACTGTTTCAGGGCAAGAGATTGTGTTTTAGACTAAAAGTTAATGCATTATAATAAGAATCTTTACTTTGAAACTCTGTTCTTTACCTTTTTCACACTATGAAACCGCTTTGTATTCACCTTAAACACTGTTTCAGGACAAGAGATTGTGTTTTAGACTAAAACTGCATGCTTTATAAGAAGAATCTTTACTTTGAAACTCTGTTCTTTACCTTTTTAACAATAAGAAACAGATTTGTATTCACCTTAAACACTGTTTCAGGGCAAGAGATTGTGTTTGAGACTAAAAGGTAATGCTTTATAAGAAGAATCTTTACTTTGAAACTGTGTTCTTTCCCTTTTTCACACTAAAACAGCTTTGCATTCACCTTAAACTGTTTCAGGGCAAGAGATTGTGTGTGAGACTAAAATGTAATGCATTATAAGAAGAATCTTTACTTTGAAACTCTGTTCTTTACCTTTTTCACACTATGAAACAGCTTTGTATTCGCCTTAAACACTGTTTCAGGACAAGAGATTGTGTTTTAGAATAAAAGGTAATGCATTATAAGAAGAATCTTTACTTTGAAACTCTGTTCTTTACCTTTTTAACACTGTGAAACAGCTCTGTATTCACCTTAAACACTGTTTCAGGGCAAGAGATTGTATTTTAGACTAAAAGGTAATGCATTATAAGAAGAATCTTTACTTTGAAACTCTCTTCTTTACCTTTTTCACACTATGAAACAGATTTGTATTCACCTTAAACACTGTTTCAGGGCAAGAGATTGTGTTTTAGACTAAAACAATGCTTTATAAGAAGAATCTTTACTTTGAAACTTTGTTCTTTACCTTTTTCACACTATGAAACAGCTTTGTATTCACCTTAAACACTGTTTCAGGACAAGAGATTGTGTTTTAGACTAAAACGTAATGCTTTATAAGAATAATCTTTACTTTGAAACTCTGTTCTTTACCTTTTTCACACTATGAAACAGCTTTGTATTCAACTTAAACACTGTTTCAGGGCAAGAGATTGTGTTTTAGACTAAAACGTAATGCTTTATAAGAAGAATCTTTACTTTGAAACTCTGTTCTTTACCTTTTTCACACTATGAAACAGCTTTGTATTCACCTTAAACACTGTTTCAGGGCAAGAGATTGTGTTTTAGACTAAAAGTTAATGCATTATAATAAGAATCTTTACTTTGAAACTCTGTTCTTTACCTTTTTCACACTATGAAACCGCTTTGTATTCACCTTAAACACTGTTTCAGGACAAGAGATTGTGTTTTAGACTAAAACTGCATGCTTTATAAGAAGAATCTTTACTTTGAAACTCTGTTCTTTACCTTTTTAACAATAAGAAACAGCTTTGTATTCACCTTAAACACTGTTTCAGGGCAAGAGATTGTGTTTGAGACTAAAAGGTAATGCTTTATAAGAAGAATCTTTACTTTGAAACTGTGTTCTTTCCCTTTTTCACACTAAAACAGCTTTGCATTCACCTTAAACTGTTTCAGGGCAAGAGATTGTGTGTGAGACTAAAATGTAATGCATTATAAGAAGAATCTTTACTTTGAAACTCTGTTCTTTACCTTTTTCACACTATGAAACAGCTTTGTATTCACCTTAAACACTGTTTCAGGACAAGAGATTATGTTTTAGACTAAAACTGCATGTTTTATAAGAAGTATCTTTACTTTGAAACTCTGTTCTTTACCTTTTTAACACTAAGAAACAGCTTTGTATTCACCTTAAACTGTTTCAGGGCAAGAGATTGTGTGTGAGACTAAAATGTAATGCATTATAAGAAGAATCTTTACTTTGAAACTCTGTTCTTTACCTTTTTCACACTATGAAACAGCTTTGTATTCGCCTTAAACACTGTTTCAGGACAAGAGATTGTGTTTTAGAATAAAAGGTAATGCATTATAAGAAGAATCTTTACTTTGAAACTCTGTTCTTTACCTTTTTAACACTGTGAAACAGCTCTGTATTCACCTTAAACACTGTTTCAGGGCAAGAGATTGTGTTTTAGACTAAAAGGTAATGCATTATAAGAAGAATCTTTACTTTGAAACTCTCTTCTTTACCTTTTTCACACTATGAAACAGATTTGTATTCACCTTAAACACTGTTTCAGGGCAAGAGATTGTGTTTTAGGCTAAAACAATGCTTTATAAGAAGAATCTTTACTTTGAAACTCTGTTCTTTACCTTTTTCACACTATGAAACCGCTTTGTATTCACCTTAAACACTGTTTCAGGACAAGAGATTGTGTTTTAGACTAAAACTGCATGTTTTATAAGAATAATCTTTACTTTGAAACTCTGTTCTTTACCTTTTCAACAATAAGAAACAGCTTTGTATTCACCTTAAACACTGTTTCAGGGCAAGAGATTGTGTTTGAGACTAAAAGGTAATGCATTATAAGAAGAATCTTTACATTGAAACTCTCTTCTTTACCTTTTTCACACTATGAAACAGATTTGTATTCACCTTAAACACTGTTTCAGGGCAAGAGATTGTGTTTTAGAATAAAACGTAATGCTTTATAAGAAGAATCTTTACTTTGAAACTCTGTTCTTTACCTTTTTCACACTATGAAACAGCTTTGTATTCACCTTAAACACTGTTTCAGGGCAAGAGATTGTGTTTTAGACTAAAACGTAATGCTTTATAAGAAGAATCTTTACTTTGAAACTCTGTTATTTACCTTTTTCACACTATGAAACAGCTTTGTATTCACCTTAAACACTGTTTCAGGGCAAGAGATTGTGTTGTAGACTAAAAGTTAATGCATTATAAGAAGAATCTTTACTTTGAAACTGTGTTCTTTCCCTTTTTCACACTAAAACAGCTTTGCATTCACCTTAAACTGTTTCAGGGCAAGAGATTGTGTGTGAGACTAAAATGTAATGCATTATAAGAAGAATCTTTACTTTGAAACTCTGTTCTTTACCTTTTTCACACTATGAAACAGCTTTGTATTCGCCTTAAACACTGTTTCAGGACAAGAGATTGTGTTTTAGAATAAAAGGTAATGCATTATAAGAAGAATCTTTACTTTGAAACTCTCTTCTTTACCTTTTTCACACTATGAAACAGATTTGTATTCACCTTAAACACTGTTTCAGGGCAAGAGATTGTGTTTTAGACTAAAACAATGCTTTATAAGAAGAATCTTTACTTTGAAACTTTGTTCTTTACCTTTTTCACACTATGAAACAGCTTTGTATTCACCTTAAACACTGTTTCAGGACAAGAGATTGTGTTTTAGACTAAAACGTAATGCTTTATAAGAATAATCTTTACTTTGAAACTCTGTTCTTTACCTTTTTCACACTATGAAACAGCTTTGTATTCAACTTAAACACTGTTTCAGGGCAAGAGATTGTGTTTTAGACTAAAACGTAATGCTTTATAAGAAGAATCTTTACTTTGAAACTCTGTTCTTTACCTTTTTCACACTATGAAACAGCTTTGTATTCACCTTAAACACTGTTTCAGGGCAAGAGATTGTGTTTTAGACTAAAAGTTAATGCATTATAATAAGAATCTTTACTTTGAAACTCTGTTCTTTACCTTTTTCACACTATGAAACCGCTTTGTATTCACCTTAAACACTGTTTCAGGACAAGAGATTGTGTTTTAGACTAAAACTGCATGCTTTATAAGAAGAATCTTTACTTTGAAACTCTGTTCTTTACCTTTTTAACAATAAGAAACAGCTTTGTATTCACCTTAAACACTGTTTCAGGGCAAGAGATTGTGTTTGAGACTAAAAGGTAATGCTTTATAAGAAGAATCTTTACTTTGAAACTGTGTTCTTTCCCTTTTTCACACTAAAACAGCTTTGCATTCACCTTAAACTGTTTCAGGGCAAGAGATTGTGTGTGAGACTAAAATGTAATGCATTATAAGAAGAATCTTTACTTTGAAACTCTGTTCTTTACCTTTTTCACACTATGAAACAGCTTTGTATTCACCTTAAACACTGTTTCAGGACAAGAGATTATGTTTTAGACTAAAACTGCATGTTTTATAAGAAGTATCTTTACTTTGAAACTCTGTTCTTTACCTTTTTAACACTAAGAAACAGCTTTGTATTCACCTTAAACTGTTTCAGGGCAAGAGATTGTGTGTGAGAATAAAATGTAATGCATTATAAGAAGAATCTTTACTTTGAAACTCTGTTCTTTACCTTTTCAACAATAAGAAACAGCTTTGTATTCACCTTAAACACTGTTTCAGGGCAAGAGATTGTGTTTTAGACTAAAACGTAATGCTTTATAAGAAGAATCTTTACTTTGAAACTCTGTTATTTACCTTTTTCACACTATGAAACAGCTTTGTATTCACCTTAAACACTGTTTCAGGGCAAGAGATTGTGTTGTAGACTAAAAGTTAAGGCATTATAAGAAGAATCTTTACTTTGAAACTGTGTTCTTTCCCTTTTTCACACTAAAACAGATTTGCATTCACCTTAAACTGTTTCAGGGCAAGAGATTGTGTGTGAGACTAAAATGTAATGCATTATAAGAAGAATCTTTACTTTGAAACTCTGTTCTTTACCTTTTTCACACTATGAAACAGCTTTGTATTCACCTTAAACACTGTTTCAGGACAAGAGATTGTGTTTTAGACTAAAACGTAATGCTTTATAAGAAGAATCTTTACTTTGAAACTCTGTTCTTTACCTTTTTAACAATAAGAAACAGATTTGTATTCACCTTAAACACTGTTTCAGGGCAAGAGATTGTGTTTGAGACTAAAAGGTAATGCTTTATAAGAAGAATCTTTACTTTGAAACTGTGTTCTTTCCCTTTTTCACACTAAAACAGCTTTGCATTCACCTTAAACTGTTTCAGGGCAAGAGATTGTGTGTGAGACTAAAATGTAATGCATTATAAGAAGAATCTTTACTTTGAAACTCTGTTCTTTACCTTTTTCACACTATGAAACAGCTTTGTATTCGCCTTAAACACTGTTTCAGGACAAGAGATTGTGTTTTAGAATAAAAGGTAATGCATTATAAGAAGAATCTTTACTTTGAAACTCTGTTCTTTACCTTTTTAACACTGTGAAACAGCTCTGTATTCACCTTAAACACTGTTTCAGGGCAAGAGATTGTGTTTTAGACTAAAACGTAATGCTTTATAAGAATAATCTTTACTTTGAAACTCTGTTCTTTACCTTTTTCACACTATGAAACAGCTTTGTATTCACCTTAAACACTGTTTCAGGGCAAGAGATTGTGTTTTAGACTAAAACGTAATGCTTTATAAGAAGAATCTTTACTTTGAAACTGTGTTCTTTCCCTTTTTCACACTAAAACAGCTTTGCATTCACCTTAAACTGTTTCAGGGCAAGAGATTGTGTGTGAGACTAAAATGTAATGCATTATAAGAAGAATCTTTACTTTGAAATTCTGTTCTTTACCTTTTTCACACTATGAAACAGCTTTGTATTCACCTTAAACACTGTTTCAGGGCAAGAGATTGTGTTTTAGACTAAAACGTAATGCTTTATAAGAATAATCTTTACTTTGAAACTCTGTTATTTACCTTTTTCACACTATGAAACAGCTTTGTATTCACCTTAAACACTGTTTCAGGGCAAGAGATTGTGTTGTAGACTAAAAGTTAATGCATTATAAGAAGAATCTTTACTTTGAAACTGTGTTCTTTCCCTTTTTCACACTAAAACAGCTTTGCATTCACCTTAAACTGTTTCAGGGCAAGAGATTGTGTGTGAGACTAAAATGTAATGCATTATAAGAAGAATCTTTACTTTGAAACTCTGTTCTTTACCTTTTTCACACTATGAAACAGCTTTGTATTCGCCTTAAACACTGTTTCAGGACAAGAGATTGTGTTTTAGAATAAAAGGTAATGCATTATAAGAAGAATCTTTACTTTGAAACTCTCTTCTTTACCTTTTTCACACTATGAAACAGATTTGTATTCACCTTAAACACTGTTTCAGGGCAAGAGATTGTGTTTTAGACTAAAACAATGCTTTATAAGAAGAATCTTTACTTTGAAACTTTGTTCTTTACCTTTTTCACACTATGAAACAGCTTTGTATTCACCTTAAACACTGTTTCAGGACAAGAGATTGTGTTTTAGACTAAAACGTAATGCTTTATAAGAATAATCTTTACTTTGAAACTCTGTTCTTTACCTTTTTCACACTATGAAACAGCTTTGTATTCAACTTAAACACTGTTTCAGGGCAAGAGATTGTGTTTTAGACTAAAACGTAATGCTTTATAAGAAGAATCTTTACTTTGAAACTCTGTTCTTTACCTTTTTCACACTATGAAACAGCTTTGTATTCACCTTAAACACTGTTTCAGGGCAAGAGATTGTGTTTTAGACTAAAAGTTAATGCATTATAATAAGAATCTTTACTTTGAAACTCTGTTCTTTACCTTTTTCACACTATGAAACCGCTTTGTATTCACCTTAAACACTGTTTCAGGACAAGAGATTGTGTTTTAGACTAAAACTGCATGCTTTATAAGAAGAATCTTTACTTTGAAACTCTGTTCTTTACCTTTTTAACAATAAGAAACAGCTTTGTATTCACCTTAAACACTGTTTCAGGGCAAGAGATTGTGTTTGAGACTAAAAGGTAATGCTTTATAAGAAGAATCTTTACTTTGAAACTGTGTTCTTTCCCTTTTTCACACTAAAACAGCTTTGCATTCACCTTAAACTGTTTCAGGGCAAGAGATTGTGTGTGAGACTAAAACTGCATGTTTTATAAGAAGTATCTTTACTTTGAAACTCTGTTCTTTACCTTTTTAACACTAAGAAACAGCTTTGTATTCACCTTAAACTGTTTCAGGGCAAGAGATTGTGTGTGAGAATAAAATGTAATGCATTATAAGAAGAATCTTTACTTTGAAACTCTGTTCTTTACCTTTTCAACAATAAGAAACAGCTTTGTATTCACCTTAAACACTGTTTCAGGGCAAGAGATTGTGTTTTAGACTAAAACGTAATGCTTTATAAGAAGAATCTTTACTTTGAAACTCTGTTATTTACCTTTTTCACACTATGAAACAGCTTTGTATTCACCTTAAACACTGTTTCAGGGCAAGAGATTGTGTTGTAGACTAAAAGTTAAGGCATTATAAGAAGAATCTTTACTTTGAAACTGTGTTCTTTCCCTTTTTCACACTAAAACAGCTTTGCATTCACCTTAAACTGTTTCAGGGCAAGAGATTGTGTGTGAGACTAAAATGTAATGCATTATAAGAAGAATCTTTACTTTGAAACTCTGTTCTTTACCTTTTTCACACTATGAAACAGCTTTGTATTCGCCTTAAACACTGTTTCAGGACAAGAGATTGTGTTTTAGAATAAAAGGTAATGCATTATAAGAAGAATCTTTACTTTGAAACTCTGTTCTTTACCTTTTTAACACTGTGAAACAGCTCTGTATTCACCTTAAACACTGTTTCAGGGCAAGAGATTGTGTTTTAGACTAAAACGTAATGCTTTATAAGAATAATCTTTACTTTGAAACTCTGTTCTTTACCTTTTTCACACTATGAAACAGCTTTGTATTCACCTTAAACACTGTTTCAGGGCAAGAGATTGTGTTTTAGACTAAAACGTAATGCTTTATAAGAAGAATCTTTACTTTGAAACTGTGTTCTTTCCCTTTTTCACACTAAAACAGCTTTGCATTCACCTTAAACTGTTTCAGGGCAAGAGATTGTGTGTGAGACTAAAATGTAATGCATTATAAGAAGAATCTTTACTTTGAAATTCTGTTCTTTACCTTTTTCACACTATGAAACAGCTTTGTATTCACCTTAAACACTGTTTCAGGGCAAGAGATTGTGTTTTAGACTAAAACGTAATGCTTTATAAGAATAATCTTTACTTTGAAACTCTGTTCTTTACCTTTTTCACACTATGAAACAGCTTTGTATTCACCTTAAACACTGTTTCAGGGCAAGAGATTGTGTTGTAGACTAAAAGTTAATGCATTATAATAAGAATCTTTACTTTGAAACTGTGTTCTTTACCTTTTTCACACTATGAAACCGCTTTGTATTCACCTTAAGCACTGTTTCAGGGCAAGAGATTGTGTTTTAGGCTAAAACTGCATGCTTTATAAGAAGAATCTTTACTTTGAAACTGTGTTCTTTCCCTTTTTCACACTAAAACAGCTTTGCATTCACCTTAAACTGTTTCAGGGCAAGAGATTGTGTGTGAGACTAAAATGTAATGCATTATAAGAAGAATCTTTACTTTGAAACTCTGTTCTTTACCTTTTTCACACTATGAAACAGCTTTGTATTCACCTTAAACACTGTTTCAGGACAAGAGATTGTGATTTAGACTAAAACTGCATGTTTTATAAGAAGTATCTTTACATTGAAACTCTGTTCTTTACCTTTTTAACACTAAGAAACAGCTTTGTATTCACCTTAAACACTGTTTCAGGACAAGAGATTGTGTTTTAGAATAAAAGGTAATGCATTATAAGAAGAATCTTTACTTTGAAACTCTCTTCTTTACCTTTTTCACACTATGAAACAGCTCTGTATTCACCTTAAACACTGTTTCAGGGCAAGAGATTGTGTTTTCGACTAAAAGGTAATGCATTATAAGAAGAATCTTTACTTTGAAACTCTCTTCTTTATCTTTTTCACACTATGAAACAGATTTGTATTCACCTTAAACACTGTTTCAGGGCAAGAGATTGTGTTTTAGAATAAAACGTAATGCTTTATAAGAAGAATCTTTACTTTGAAACTCTGTTCTTTACCTTTTTCACACTATGAAACAGCTTTGTATTCACCTTAAACACTGTTTCAGGGCAAGAGATTGTGTTTTAGACTAAAACGTAATGCTTTATAAGAATAATCTTTACTTTGAAACTCTGTTATTTACCTTTTTCACACTATGAAACAGCTTTGTATTCACCTTAAACACTGTTTCAGGGCAAGAGATTGTGTTTTAGACTAAAAGTTAATGCATTATAATAAGAATCTTTACTTTGAAACTCTGTTCTTTACCTTTTTCACACTATGAAACCGCTTTGTATTCACCTTAAACACTGTTTCAGGACAAGAGATTGTGTTTTAGACTAAAACTGCATGCTTTATAAGAAGAATCTTTACTTTGAAACTCTGTTCTTTACCTTTTTAACAATAAGAAACAGATTTGTATTCACCTTAAACACTGTTTCAGGGCAAGAGATTGTGTTTGAGACTAAAAGGTAATGCTTTATAAGAAGAATCTTTACTTTGAAACTGTGTTCTTTCCCTTTTTCACACTAAAACAGCTTTGCATTCACCTTAAACTGTTTCAGGGCAAGAGATTGTGTGTGAGACTAAAATGTAATGCATTATAAGAAGAATCTTTACTTTGAAACTCTGTTCTTTACCTTTTTCACACTATGAAACAGCTTTGTATTCGCCTTAAACACTGTTTCAGGACAAGAGATTGTGTTTTAGAATAAAAGGTAATGCATTATAAGAAGAATCTTTACTTTGAAACTCTGTTCTTTACCTTTTTAACACTGTGAAACAGCTCTGTATTCACCTTAAACACTGTTTCAGGGCAAGAGATTGTATTTTAGACTAAAAGGTAATGCATTATAAGAAGAATCTTTACTTTGAAACTCTCTTCTTTACCTTTTTCACACTATGAAACAGATTTGTATTCACCTTAAACACTGTTTCAGGGCAAGAGATTGTGTTTTAGACTAAAACAATGCTTTATAAGAAGAATCTTTACTTTGAAACTTTGTTCTTTACCTTTTTCACACTATGAAACAGCTTTGTATTCACCTTAAACACTGTTTCAGGACAAGAGATTGTGTTTTAGACTAAAACGTAATGCTTTATAAGAATAATCTTTACTTTGAAACTCTGTTCTTTACCTTTTTCACACTATGAAACAGCTTTGTATTCAACTTAAACACTGTTTCAGGGCAAGAGATTGTGTTTTAGACTAAAACGTAATGCTTTATAAGAAGAATCTTTACTTTGAAACTCTGTTCTTTACCTTTTTCACACTATGAAACAGCTTTGTATTCACCTTAAACACTGTTTCAGGGCAAGAGATTGTGTTTTAGACTAAAAGTTAATGCATTATAATAAGAATCTTTACTTTGAAACTGTGTTCTTTCCCTTTTTCACACTAAAACAGCTTTGCATTCACCTTAAACTGTTTCAGGGCAAGAGATTGTGTGTGAGACTAAAATGTAATGCATTATAAGAAGAATCTTTACTTTGAAACTCTGTTCTTTACCTTTTTCACACTATGAAACAGCTTTGTATTCGCCTTAAACACTGTTTCAGGACAAGAGATTGTGTTTTAGAATAAAAGGTAATGCATTATAAGAAGAATCTTTACTTTGAAACTCTGTTCTTTACCTTTTTAACACTGTGAAACAGCTCTGTATTCACCTTAAACACTGTTTCAGGGCAAGAGATTGTGTTTTAGACTAAAACGTAATGCTTTATAAGAATAATCTTTACTTTGAAACTCTGTTCTTTACCTTTTTCACACTATGAAACAGCTTTGTATTCACCTTAAACACTGTTTCAGGGCAAGAGATTGTGTTTTAGACTAAAACGTAATGCTTTATAAGAAGAATCTTTACTTTGAAACTGTGTTCTTTCCCTTTTTCACACTAAAACAGCTTTGCATTCACCTTAAACTGTTTCAGGGCAAGAGATTGTGTGTGAGACTAAAATGTAATGCATTATAAGAAGAATCTTTACTTTGAAATTCTGTTCTTTACCTTTTTCACACTATGAAACAGCTTTGTATTCACCTTAAACACTGTTTCAGGGCAAGAGATTGTGTTTTAGACTAAAACGTAATACTTTATAAGAATAATCTTTACTTTGAAACTCTGTTCTTTACCTTTTTCACACTATGAAACAGCTTTGTATTCACCTTAAACACTGTTTCAGGGCAAGAGATTGTGTTGTAGACTAAAAGTTAATGCATTATAATAAGAATCTTTACTTTGAAACTGTGTTCTTTACCTTTTTCACACTATGAAACCGCTTTGTATTCACCTTAAGCACTGTTTCAGGGCAAGAGATTGTGTTTTAGACTAAAACTGCATGCTTTATAAGAAGAATCTTTACTTTGAAACTTTGTTCTTTCCCTTTTTCACACTAAAACAGCTTTGCATTCACCTTAAACTGTTTCAGGGCAAGAGATTGTGTGTGAGACTAAAATGTAATGCATTATAAGAAGAATCTTTACTTTGAAACTCTGTTCTTTACCTTTTTCACACTATGAAACAGCTTTGTATTCACCTTAAACACTGTTTCAGGACAAGAGATTGTGATTTAGACTAAAACTGCATGTTTTATAAGAAGTATCTTTACATTGAAACTCTGTTCTTTACCTTTTTAACACTAAGAAACAGCTTTGTATTCACCTTAAACACTGTTTCAGGACAAGAGATTGTGTTTTAGAATAAAAGGTAATGCATTATAAGAAGAATCTTTACTTTGAAACTCTCTTCTTTACCTTTTTCACACTATGAAACAGCTCTGTATTCACCTTAAACACTGTTTCAGGGCAAGAGATTGTGTTTTAGACTAAAAGGTAATGCTTTATAAGAAGAATCTTTACTTTGAAACTCTCTTCTTTATCTTTTTCACACTATGAAACAGATTTGTATTCACCTTAAACACTGTTTCAGGGCAAGAGATTGTGTTTTAGAATAAAACGTAATGCTTTATAAGAAGAATCTTTACTTTGAAACTCTGTTCTTTACCTTTTTCACACTATGAAACAGCTTTGTATTCACCTTAAACACTGTTTCAGGGCAAGAGATTGTGTTTTAGACTAAAACGTAATGCTTTATAAGAATAATCTTTACTTTGAAACTCTGTTCTTTACCTTTTTCACACTATGAAACAGCTTTGTATTCACCTTAAACACTGTTTCAGGGCAAGAGATTGTGTTTTAGACTAAAACGTAATGCTTTATAAGAAGAATCTTTACTTTGAAACTCTGTTATTTACCTTTTTCACACTATGAAACAGCTTTGTATTCACCTTAAACACTGTTTCAGGGCAAGAGATTGTGTTTTAGACTAAAAGTTAATGCATTATAATAAGAATCTTTACTTTGAAACTCTGTTCTTTACCTTTTTCACACTATGAAACCGCTTTGTATTCACCTTAAGCACTGTTTCAGGGCAAGAGATTGTGTTTTAGACTAAAACTGCATGCTTTATAAGAAGAATCTTTACTTTGAAACTGTGTTCTTTCCCTTTTTCACACTAAAACAGCTTTGCATTCACCTTAAACACTGTTTCAGGGCAAGAGATTGTGTTTTAGACTAAAACTATGCTTTATAAGAAGAATCTTTACTTTGAAACTTTGTTCTTTACCTTTTTCACACTATGAAACAGCTTTGTATTCACCTTAAACACTGTTTCAGGGCAAGAGATTGTGTTTTAGACTAAAACGTAATGCTTTATAAGAATAATCTTTACTTTGAAACTCTGTTCTTTACCTTTTTCACACTATGAAACAGCTTTGTATTCACCTTAAACACTGTTTCAGGGCAAGAGATTGTGTTTTAGACTAAAACGTAATGCTTTATAAGAAGAATCTTTACTTTGAAACTGTGTTCTTTCCCTTTTTCACACTAAAACAGCTTTGCATTCACCTTAAACTGTTTCAGGGCAAGAGATTGTGTGTGAGACTAAAATGTAATGCATTATAAGAAGAATCTTTACTTTGAAATTCTGTTCTTTACCTTTTTCACACTATGAAACAGCTTTGTATTCACCTTAAACACTGTTTCAGGGCAAGAGATTGTGTTTTAGACTAAAACGTAATGCTTTATAAGAATAATCTTTACTTTGAAACTCTGTTCTTTACCTTTTTCACACTATGAAACAGCTTTGTATTCACCTTAAACACTGTTTCAGGGCAAGAGATTGTGTTGTAGACTAAAAGTTAATGCATTATAATAAGAATCTTTACTTTGAAACTGTGTTCTTTACCTTTTTCACACTATGAAACCGCTTTGTATTCACCTTAAGCACTGTTTCAGGGCAAGAGATTGTGTTTTAGACTAAAACTGCATGCTTTATAAGAAGAATCTTTACTTTGAAACTGTGTTCTTTCCCTTTTTCACACTAAAACAGCTTTGCATTCACCTTAAACTGTTTCAGGGCAAGAGATTGTGTGTGAGACTAAAATGTAATGCATTATAAGAAGAATCTTTACTTTGAAACTCTGTTCTTTACCTTTTTCACACTATGAAACAGCTTTGTATTCACCTTAAACACTGTTTCAGGACAAGAGATTGTGATTTAGACTAAAACTGCATGTTTTATAAGAAGTATCTTTACATTGAAACTCTGTTCTTTACCTTTTTAACACTAAGAAACAGCTTTGTATTCAACTTAAACACTGTTTCAGGACAAGAGATTGTGTTTTAGAATAAAAGGTAATGCATTATAAGAAGAATCTTTACTTTGAAACTCTCTTCTTTACCTTTTTCACACTATGAAACAGCTCTGTATTCACCTTAAACACTGTTTCAGGGCAAGAGATTGTGTTTTAGACTAAAAGGTAATGCATTATAAGAAGAATCTTTACTTTGAAACTCTCTTCTTTATCTTTTTCACACTATGAAACAGATTTGTATTCACCTTAAACACTGTTTCAGGGCAAGAGATTGTGTTTTAGAATAAAACGTAATGCTTTATAAGAAGAATCTTTACTTTGAAACTCTGTTATTTACCTTTTTCACACTATGAAACAGCTTTGTATTCACCTTAAACACTGTTTCAGGGCAAGAGATTGTGTTTTAGACTAAAAGTTAATGCATTATAATAAGAATCTTTACTTTGAAACTCTGTTCTTTACCTTTTTCACACTATGAAACCGCTTTGTATTCACCTTAAACACTGTTTCAGGACAAGAGATTGTGTTTTAGACTAAAACTGCATGCTTTATAAGAAGAATCTTTACTTTGAAACTCTGTTCTTTACCTTTTTAACAATAAGAAACAGATTTGTATTCACCTTAAACACTGTTTCAGGGCAAGAGATTGTGTTTGAGACTAAAAGGTAATGCTTTATAAGAAGAATCTTTACTTTGAAACTGTGTTCTTTCCCTTTTTCACACTAAAACAGCTTTGCATTCACCTTAAACTGTTTCAGGGCAAGAGATTGTGTGTGAGACTAAAATGTAATGCATTATAAGAAGAATCTTTACTTTGAAACTCTGTTCTTTACCTTTTTCACACTATGAAACAGCTTTGTATTCGCCTTAAACACTGTTTCAGGACAAGAGATTGTGTTTTAGAATAAAAGGTAATGCATTATAAGAAGAATCTTTACTTTGAAACTCTGTTCTTTACCTTTTTAACACTGTGAAACAGCTCTGTATTCACCTTAAACACTGTTTCAGGGCAAGAGATTGTATTTTAGACTAAAAGGTAATGCATTATAAGAAGAATCTTTACTTTGAAACTCTCTTCTTTACCTTTTTCACACTATGAAACAGATTTGTATTCACCTTAAACACTGTTTCAGGGCAAGAGATTGTGTTTTAGACTAAAACAATGCTTTATAAGAAGAATCTTTACTTTGAAACTTTGTTCTTTACCTTTTTCACACTATGAAACAGCTTTGTATTCACCTTAAACACTGTTTCAGGACAAGAGATTGTGTTTTAGACTAAAACGTAATGCTTTATAAGAATAATCTTTACTTTGAAACTCTGTTCTTTACCTTTTTCACACTATGAAACAGCTTTGTATTCAACTTAAACACTGTTTCAGGGCAAGAGATTGTGTTTTAGACTAAAACGTAATGCTTTATAAGAAGAATCTTTACTTTGAAACTCTGTTCTTTACCTTTTTCACACTATGAAACAGCTTTGTATTCACCTTAAACACTGTTTCAGGGCAAGAGATTGTGTTTTAGACTAAAAGTTAATGCATTATAATAAGAATCTTTACTTTGAAACTCTGTTCTTTACCTTTTTCACACTATGAAACCGCTTTGTATTCACCTTAAACACTGTTTCAGGACAAGAGATTGTGTTTTAGACTAAAACTGCATGCTTTATAAGAAGAATCTTTACTTTGAAACTCTGTTCTTTACCTTTTTAACAATAAGAAACAGCTTTGTATTCACCTTAAACACTGTTTCAGGGCAAGAGATTGTGTTTGAGACTAAAAGGTAATGCTTTATAAGAAGAATCTTTACTTTGAAACTGTGTTCTTTCCCTTTTTCACACTAAAACAGCTTTGCATTCACCTTAAACTGTTTCAGGGCAAGAGATTGTGTGTGAGACTAAAATGTAATGCATTATAAGAAGAATCTTTACTTTGAAACTCTGTTCTTTACCTTTTTCACACTATGAAACAGCTTTGTATTCACCTTAAACACTGTTTCAGGACAAGAGATTATGTTTTAGACTAAAACTGCATGTTTTATAAGAAGTATCTTTACTTTGAAACTCTGTTCTTTACCTTTTTAACACTAAGAAACAGCTTTGTATTCACCTTAAACTGTTTCAGGGCAAGAGATTGTGTGTGAGACTAAAATGTAATGCATTATAAGAAGAATCTTTACTTTGAAACTCTGTTCTTTACCTTTTTCACACTATGAAACAGCTTTGTATTCGCCTTAAACACTGTTTCAGGACAAGAGATTGTGTTTTAGAATAAAAGGTAATGCATTATAAGAAGAATCTTTACTTTGAAACTCTGTTCTTTACCTTTTTAACACTGTGAAACAGCTCTGTATTCACCTTAAACACTGTTTCAGGGCAAGAGATTGTGTTTTAGACTAAAAGGTAATGCATTATAAGAAGAATCTTTACTTTGAAACTCTCTTCTTTACCTTTTTCACACTATGAAACAGATTTGTATTCACCTTAAACACTGTTTCAGGGCAAGAGATTGTGTTTTAGAATAAAACGTAATGCTTTATAAGAAGAATCTTTACTTTGAAACTCTGTTCTTTACCTTTTTCACACTATGAAACAGCTTTGTATTCACCTTAAACACTGTTTCAGGGCAAGAGATTGTGTTTTAGACTAAAACGTAATGCTTTATAAGAAGAATCTTTACTTTGAAACTCTGTTATTTACCTTTTTCACACTATGAAACAGCTTTGTATTCACCTTAAACACTGTTTCAGGGCAAGAGATTGTGTTGTAGACTAAAAGTTAATGCATTATAAGAAGAATCTTTACTTTGAAACTGTGTTCTTTCCCTTTTTCACACTAAAACAGCTTTGCATTCACCTTAAACTGTTTCAGGGCAAGAGATTGTGTGTGAGACTAAAATGTAATGCATTATAAGAAGAATCTTTACTTTGAAACTCTGTTCTTTACCTTTTTCACACTATGAAACAGCTTTGTATTCGCCTTAAACACTGTTTCAGGACAAGAGATTGTGTTTTAGAATAAAAGGTAATGCATTATAAGAAGAATCTTTACTTTGAAACTCTCTTCTTTACCTTTTTCACACTATGAAACAGATTTGTATTCACCTTAAACACTGTTTCAGGGCAAGAGATTGTGTTTTAGACTAAAACAATGCTTTATAAGAAGAATCTTTACTTTGAAACTTTGTTCTTTACCTTTTTCACACTATGAAACAGCTTTGTATTCACCTTAAACACTGTTTCAGGACAAGAGATTGTGTTTTAGACTAAAACGTAATGCTTTATAAGAATAATCTTTACTTTGAAACTCTGTTCTTTACCTTTTTCACACTATGAAACAGCTTTGTATTCAACTTAAACACTGTTTCAGGGCAAGAGATTGTGTTTTAGACTAAAACGTAATGCTTTATAAGAAGAATCTTTACTTTGAAACTCTGTTCTTTACCTTTTTCACACTATGAAACAGCTTTGTATTCACCTTAAACACTGTTTCAGGGCAAGAGATTGTGTTTTAGACTAAAAGTTAATGCATTATAATAAGAATCTTTACTTTGAAACTCTGTTCTTTACCTTTTTCACACTATGAAACCGCTTTGTATTCACCTTAAACACTGTTTCAGGACAAGAGATTGTGTTTTAGACTAAAACTGCATGCTTTATAAGAAGAATCTTTACTTTGAAACTCTGTTCTTTACCTTTTTAACAATAAGAAACAGCTTTGTATTCACCTTAAACACTGTTTCAGGGCAAGAGATTGTGTTTGAGACTAAAAGGTAATGCTTTATAAGAAGAATCTTTACTTTGAAACTGTGTTCTTTCCCTTTTTCACACTAAAACAGCTTTGCATTCACCTTAAACTGTTTCAGGGCAAGAGATTGTGTGTGAGACTAAAATGTAATGCATTATAAGAAGAATCTTTACTTTGAAACTCTGTTCTTTACCTTTTTCACACTATGAAACAGCTTTGTATTCACCTTAAACACTGTTTCAGGACAAGAGATTATGTTTTAGACTAAAACTGCATGTTTTATAATAAGTATCTTTACTTTGAAACTCTGTTCTTTACCTTTTTAACACTAAGAAACAGCTTTGTATTCACCTTAAACTGTTTCAGGGCAAGAGATTGTGTGTGAGACTAAAATGTAATGCATTATAAGAAGAATCTTTACTTTGAAACTCTGTTCTTTACCTTTTCAACAATAAGAAACAGCTTTGTATTCACCTTAAACACTGTTTCAGGGCAAGAGATTGTGTTTTAGACTAAAACGTAATGCTTTATAAGAAGAATCTTTACTTTGAAACTCTGTTATTTACCTTTTTCACACTATGAAACAGCTTTGTATTCACCTTAAACACTGTTTCAGGGCAAGAGATTGTGTTGTAGACTAAAAGTTAAGGCATTATAAGAAGAATCTTTACTTTGAAACTGTGTTCTTTCCCTTTTTCACACTAAAACAGATTTGCATTCACCTTAAACTGTTTCAGGGCAAGAGATTGTGTGTGAGACTAAAATGTAATGCATTATAAGAAGAATCTTTACTTTGAAACTCTGTTCTTTACCTTTTTCACACTATGAAACAGCTTTGTATTCACCTTAAACACTGTTTCAGGACAAGAGATTGTGTTTTAGACTAAAACGTAATGCTTTATAAGAAGAATCTTTACTTTGAAACTCTGTTCTTTACCTTTTTAACAATAAGAAACAGATTTGTATTCACCTTAAACACTGTTTCAGGGCAAGAGATTGTGTTTGAGACTAAAAGGTAATGCTTTATAAGAAGAATCTTTACTTTGAAACTGTGTTCTTTCCCTTTTTCACACTAAAACAGCTTTGCATTCACCTTAAACTGTTTCAGGGCAAGAGATTGTGTGTGAGACTAAAATGTAATGCATTATAAGAAGAATCTTTACTTTGAAACTCTGTTCTTTACCTTTTTCACACTATGAAACAGCTTTGTATTCGCCTTAAACACTGTTTCAGGACAAGAGATTGTGTTTTAGAATAAAAGGTAATGCATTATAAGAAGAATCTTTACTTTGAAACTCTGTTCTTTACCTTTTTAACACTGTGAAACAGCTCTGTATTCACCTTAAACACTGTTTCAGGGCAAGAGATTGTGTTTTAGACTAAAACGTAATGCTTTATAAGAATAATCTTTACTTTGAAACTCTGTTCTTTACCTTTTTCACACTATGAAACAGCTTTGTATTCACCTTAAACACTGTTTCAGGGCAAGAGATTGTGTTTTAGACTAAAACGTAATGCTTTATAAGAAGAATCTTTACTTTGAAACTGTGTTCTTTCCCTTTTTCACACTAAAACAGCTTTGCATTCACCTTAAACTGTTTCAGGGCAAGAGATTGTGTGTGAGACTAAAATGTAATGCATTATAAGAAGAATCTTTACTTTGAAATTCTGTTCTTTACCTTTTTCACACTATGAAACAGCTTTGTATTCACCTTAAACACTGTTTCAGGGCAAGAGATTGTGTTTTAGACTAAAACGTAATGCTTTATAAGAATAATCTTTACTTTGAAACTCTGTTCTTTACCTTTTTCACACTATGAAACAGCTTTGTATTCACCTTAAACACTGTTTCAGGGCAAGAGATTGTGTTGTAGACTAAAAGTTAATGCATTATAATAAGAATCTTTACTTTGAAACTGTGTTCTTTACCTTTTTCACACTATGAAACCGCTTTGTATTCACCTTAAGCACTGTTTCAGGGCAAGAGATTGTGTTTTAGACTAAAACTGCATGCTTTATAAGAAGAATCTTTACTTTGAAACTGTGTTCTTTCCCTTTTTCACACTAAAACAGCTTTGCATTCACCTTAAACTGTTTCAGGGCAAGAGATTGTGTGTGAGACTAAAATGTAATGCATTATAAGAAGAATCTTTACTTTGAAACTCTGTTCTTTACCTTTTTCACACTATGAAACAGCTTTGTATTCACCTTAAACACTGTTTCAGGACAAGAGATTGTGATTTAGACTAAAACTGCATGTTTTATAAGAAGTATCTTTACATTGAAACTCTGTTCTTTACCTTTTTAACACTAAGAAACAGCTTTGTATTCACCTTAAACACTGTTTCAGGACAAGAGATTGTGTTTTAGAATAAAAGGTAATGCATTATAAGAAGAATCTTTACTTTGAAACTCTCTTCTTTACCTTTTTCACACTATGAAACAGCTCTGTATTCACCGTAAACACTGTTTCAGGGCAAGAGATTGTGTTTTAGACTAAAAGGTAATGCATTATAAGAAGAATCTTTACTTTGAAACTCTCTTCTTTATCTTTTTCACACTATGAAACAGATTTGTATTCACCTTAAACACTGTTTCAGGGCAAGAGATTGTGTTTTAGAATAAAACGTAATGCTTTATAAGAAGAATCTTTACTTTGAAACTCTGTTCTTTACCTTTTTCACACTATGAAACAGCTTTGTATTCACCTTAAACACTGTTTCAGGGCAAGAGATTGTGTTTTAGACTAAAACGTAATGCTTTATAAGAATAATCTTTACTTTGAAACTCTGTTATTTACCTTTTTCACACTATGAAACAGCTTTGTATTCACCTTAAACACTGTTTCAGGGCAAGAGATTGTGTTTTAGACTAAAAGTTAATGCATTATAATAAGAATCTTTACTTTGAAACTCTGTTCTTTACCTTTTTCACACTATGAAACCTTTTGTATTCACCTTAAACACTGTTTCAGGACAAGAGATTGTGTTTTAGACTAAAACTGCATGCTTTATAAGAAGAATCTTTACTTTGAAACTCTGTTCTTTACCTTTTTAACAATAAGAAACAGATTTGTATTCACCTTAAACACTGTTTCAGGGCAAGAGATTGTGTTTGAGACTAAAAGGTAATGCTTTATAAGAAGAATCTTTACTTTGAAACTGTGTTCTTTCCCTTTTTCACACTAAAACAGCTTTGCATTCACCTTAAACTGTTTCAGGGCAAGAGATTGTGTGTGAGACTAAAATGTAATGCATTATAAGAAGAATCTTTACTTTGAAACTCTGTTCTTTACCTTTTTCACACTATGAAACAGCTTTGTATTCGCCTTAAACACTGTTTCAGGACAAGAGATTGTGTTTTAGAATAAAAGGTAATGCATTATAAGAAGAATCTTTACTTTGAAACTCTGTTCTTTACCTTTTTAACACTGTGAAACAGCTCTGTATTCACCTTAAACACTGTTTCAGGGCAAGAGATTGTATTTTAGACTAAAAGGTAATGCATTATAAGAAGAATCTTTACTTTGAAACTCTCTTCTTTACCTTTTTCACACTATGAAACAGATTTGTATTCACCTTAAACACTGTTTCAGGGCAAGAGATTGTGTTTTAGACTAAAACAATGCTTTATAAGAAGAATCTTTACTTTGAAACTTTGTTCTTTACCTTTTTCACACTATGAAACAGCTTTGTATTCACCTTAAACACTGTTTCAGGACAAGAGATTGTGTTTTAGACTAAAACGTAATGCTTTATAAGAATAATCTTTACTTTGAAACTCTGTTCTTTACCTTTTTCACACTATGAAACAGCTTTGTATTCAACTTAAACACTGTTTCAGGGCAAGAGATTGTGTTTTAGACTAAAACGTAATGCTTTATAAGAAGAATCTTTACTTTGAAACTCTGTTCTTTACCTTTTTCACACTATGAAACAGCTTTGTATTCACCTTAAACACTGTTTCAGGGCAAGAGATTGTGTTTTAGACTAAAAGTTAATGCATTATAATAAGAATCTTTACTTTGAAACTCTGTTCTTTACCTTTTTCACACTATGAAACCGCTTTGTATTCACCTTAAACACTGTTTCAGGACAAGAGATTGTGTTTTAGACTAAAACTGCATGCTTTATAAGAAGAATCTTTACTTTGAAACTCTGTTCTTTACCTTTTTAACAATAAGAAACAGCTTTGTATTCACCTTAAACACTGTTTCAGGGCAAGAGATTGTGTTTGAGACTAAAAGGTAATGCTTTATAAGAAGAATCTTTACTTTGAAACTGTGTTCTTTCCCTTTTTCACACTAAAACAGCTTTGCATTCACCTTAAACTGTTTCAGGGCAAGAGATTGTGTGTGAGACTAAAATGTAATGCATTATAAGAAGAATCTTTACTTTGAAACTCTGTTCTTTACCTTTTTCACACTATGAAACAGCTTTGTATTCGCCTTAAACACTGTTTCAGGACAAGAGATTGTGTTTTAGAATAAAAGGTAATGCATTATAAGAAGAATCTTTACTTTGAAACTCTGTTCTTTACCTTTTTAACACTGTGAAACAGCTCTGTATTCACCTTAAACACTGTTTCAGGGCAAGAGATTGTGTTTTAGACTAAAACGTAATGCTTTATAAGAATAATCTTTACTTTGAAACTCTGTTCTTTACCTTTTTCACACTATGAAACAGCTTTGTATTCACCTTAAACACTGTTTCAGGGCAAGAGATTGTGTTTTAGACTAAAACGTAATGCTTTATAAGAAGAATCTTTACTTTGAAACTGTGTTCTTTCCCTTTTTCACACTAAAACAGCTTTGCATTCACCTTAAACTGTTTCAGGGCAAGAGATTGTGTGTGAGACTAAAATGTAATGCATTATAAGAAGAATCTTTACTTTGAAATTCTGTTCTTTACCTTTTTCACACTATGAAACAGCTTTGTATTCACCTTAAACACTGTTTCAGGGCAAGAGATTGTGTTTTAGACTAAAACGTAATGCTTTATAAGAATAATCTTTACTTTGAAACTCTGTTCTTTACCTTTTTCACACTATGAAACAGCTTTGTATTCACCTTAAACACTGTTTCAGGGCAAGAGATTGTGTTGTAGACTAAAAGTTAATGCATTATAATAAGAATCTTTACTTTGAAACTGTGTTCTTTACCTTTTTCACACTATGAAACCGCTTTGTATTCACCTTAAGCACTGTTTCAGGGCAAGAGATTGTGTTTTAGACTAAAACTGCATGCTTTATAAGAAGAATCTTTACTTTGAAACTGTGTTCTTTCCCTTTTTCACACTAAAACAGCTTTGCATTCACCTTAAACTGTTTCAGGGCAAGAGATTGTGTGTGAGACTAAAATGTAATGCATTATAAGAAGAATCTTTACTTTGAAACTCTGTTCTTTACCTTTTTCACACTATGAAACAGCTTTGTATTCACCTTAAACACTGTTTCAGGACAAGAGATTGTGATTTAGACTAAAACTGCATGTTTTATAAGAAGTATCTTTACATTGAAACTCTGTTCTTTACCTTTTTAACACTAAGAAACAGCTTTGTATTCACCTTAAACACTGTTTCAGGACAAGAGATTGTGTTTTAGAATAAAAGGTAATGCATTATAAGAAGAATCTTTACTTTGAAACTCTCTTCTTTACCTTTTTCACACTATGAAACAGCTCTGTATTCACCTTAAACACTGTTTCAGGGCAAGAGATTGTGTTTTAGACTAAAAGGTAATGCATTATAAGAAGAATCTTTACTTTGAAACTCTCTTCTTTATCTTTTTCACACTATGAAACAGATTTGTATTCACCTTAAACACTGTTTCAGGGCAAGAGATTGTGTTTTAGAATAAAACGTAATGCTTTATAAGAAGAATCTTTACTTTGAAACTCTGTTCTTTACCTTTTTCACACTATGAAACAGCTTTGTATTCACCTTAAACACTGTTTCAGGGCAAGAGATTGTGTTTTAGACTAAAACGTAATGCTTTATAAGAATAATCTTTACTTTGAAACTCTGTTATTTACCTTTTTCACACTATGAAACAGCTTTGTATTCACCTTAAACACTGTTTCAGGGCAAGAGATTGTGTTTTAGACTAAAAGTTAATGCATTATAAGAAGAATCTTTACTTTGAAACTCTGTTCTTTACCTTTTTCACACTATGAAACCGCTTTGTATTCACCTTAAACACTGTTTCAGGACAAGAGATTGTGTTTTAGACTAAAACTGCATGCTTTATAAGAAGAATCTTTACTTTGAAACTCTGTTCTTTACCTTTTTAACAATAAGAAACAGATTTGTATTCACCTTAAACACTGTTTCAGGGCAAGAGATTGTGTTTGAGACTAAAAGGTAATGCTTTATAAGAAGAATCTTTACTTTGAAACTGTGTTCTTTCCCTTTTTCACACTAAAACAGCTTTGCATTCACCTTAAACTGTTTCAGGGCAAGAGATTGTGTGTGAGACTAAAATGTAATGCATTATAAGAAGAATCTTTACTTTGAAACTCTGTTCTTTACCTTTTTCACACTATGAAACAGCTTTGTATTCGCCTTAAACACTGTTTCAGGACAAGAGATTGTGTTTTAGAATAAAAGGTAATGCATTATAAGAAGAATCTTTACTTTGAAACTCTGTTCTTTACCTTTTTAACACTGTGAAACAGCTCTGTATTCACCTTAAACACTGTTTCAGGGCAAGAGATTGTATTTTAGACTAAAAGGTAATGCATTATAAGAAGAATCTTTACTTTGAAACTCTCTTCTTTACCTTTTTCACACTATGAAACAGATTTGTATTCACCTTAAACACTGTTTCAGGGCAAGAGATTGTGTTTTAGACTAAAACAATGCTTTATAAGAAGAATCTTTACTTTGAAACTTTGTTCTTTACCTTTTTCACACTATGAAACAGCTTTGTATTCACCTTAAACACTGTTTCAGGACAAGAGATTGTGTTTTAGACTAAAACGTAATGCTTTATAAGAATAATCTTTACTTTGAAACTCTGTTCTTTACCTTTTTCACACTATGAAACAGCTTTGTATTCAACTTAAACACTGTTTCAGGGCAAGAGATTGTGTTTTAGACTAAAACGTAATGCTTTATAAGAAGAATCTTTACTTTGAAACTCTGTTCTTTACCTTTTTCACACTATGAAACAGCTTTGTATTCACCTTAAACACTGTTTCAGGGCAAGAGATTGTGTTTTAGACTAAAAGTTAATGCATTATAATAAGAATCTTTACTTTGAAACTCTGTTCTTTACCTTTTTCACACTATGAAACCGCTTTGTATTCACCTTAAACACTGTTTCAGGACAAGAGATTGTGTTTTAGACTAAAACTGCATGCTTTATAAGAAGAATCTTTACTTTGAAACTCTGTTCTTTACCTTTTTAACAATAAGAAACAGCTTTGTATTCACCTTAAACACTGTTTCAGGGCAAGAGATTGTGTTTGAGACTAAATGGTAATGCTTTATAAGAAGAATCTTTACTTTGAAACTGTGTTCTTTCCCTTTTTCACACTAAAACGGCTTTGCATTCACCTTAAACTGTTTCAGGGCAAGAGATTGTGTGTGAGACTAAAATGTAATGCATTATAAGAAGAATCTTTACTTTGAAACTCTGTTCTTTACCTTTTTCACACTATGAAACAGCTTTGTATTCACCTTAAACACTGTTTCAGGACAAGAGATTATGTTTTAGACTAAAACTGCATGTTTTATAAGAAGTATCTTTACTTTGAAACTCTGTTCTTTACCTTTTTAACACTAAGAAACAGCTTTGTATTCACCTTAAACTGTTTCAGGGCAAGAGATTGTGTGTGAGACTAAAATGTAATGCATTATAAGAAGAATCTTTACTTTGAAACTCTGTTCTTTACCTTTTTCACACTATGAAACAGCTTTGTATTCGCCTTAAACACTGTTTCAGGACAAGAGATTGTGTTTTAGAATAAAAGGTAATGCATTATAAGAAGAATCTTTACTTTGAAACTCTGTTCTTTACCTTTTTAACACTGTGAAACAGCTCTGTATTCACCTTAAACACTGTTTCAGGGCAAGAGATTGTGTTTTAGACTAAAAGGTAATGCATTATAAGAAGAATCTTTACTTAGAAACTCTGTTCTTTACCTTTTTCACACTATGAAACAGATTTGTATTCACCTTAAACACTGTTTCAGGGCAAGAGATTGTGTTTTAGGCTAAAACAATGCTTTATAAGAAGAATCTTTACTTTGAAACTCTGTTCTTTACCTTTTTCACACTATGAAACCGCTTTGTATTCACCTTAAACACTGTTTCAGGACAAGAGATTGTGTTTTAGACTAAAACTGCATGTTTTATAAGAATAATCTTTACTTTGAAACTCTGTTCTTTACCTTTTCAACAATAAGAAACAGCTTTGTATTCACCTTAAACACTGTTTCAGGGCAAGAGATTGTGTTTGAGACTAAAAGGTAATGCATTATAAGAAGAATCTTTACTTTGAAACTCTCTTCTTTACCTTTTTCACACTATGAAACAGATTTGTATTCACCTTAAACACTGTTTCAGGGCAAGAGATTGTGTTTTAGAATAAAACGTAATGCTTTATAAGAAGAATCTTTACTTTGAAACTCTGTTCTTTACCTTTTTCACACTATGAAACAGCTTTGTATTCACCTTAAACACTGTTTCAGGGCAAGAGATTGTGTTTTAGACTAAAACGTAATGCTTTATAAGAAGAATCTTTACTTTGAAACTCTGTTATTTACCTTTTTCACACTATGAAACAGCTTTGTATTCACCTTAAACACTGTTTCAGGGCAAGAGATTGTGTTGTAGACTAAAAGTTAATGCATTATAAGAAGAATCTTTACTTTGAAACTGTGTTCTTTCCCTTTTTCACACTAAAACAGCTTTGCATTCACCTTAAACTGTTTCAGGGCAAGAGATTGTGTGTGAGACTAAAATGTAATGCATTATAAGAAGAATCTTTACTTTGAAACTCTGTTCTTTACCTTTTTCACACTATGAAACCGCTTTGTATTCACCTTAAACACTGTTTCAGGACAAGAGATTGTGTTTTAGACTAAAACTGCATGCTTTATAAGAAGAATCTTTACTTTGAAACTCTGTTCTTTACCTTTTTAACAATAAGAAACAGCTTTGTATTCACCTTAAACACTGTTTCAGGGCAAGAGATTGTGTTTGAGACTAAAAGGTAATGCTTTATAAGAAGAATCTTTACTTTGAAACTGTGTTCTTTCCCTTTTTCACACTAAAACAGCTTTGCATTCACCTTAAACTGTTTCAGGGCAAGAGATTGTGTGTGAGACTAAAATGTAATGCATTATAAGAAGAATCTTTACTTTGAAACTCTGTTCTTTACCTTTTTCACACTATGAAACAGCTTTGTATTCACCTTAAACACTGTTTCAGGACAAGAGATTATGTTTTAGACTAAAACTGCATGTTTTATAAGAAGTATCTTTACTTTGAAACTCTGTTCTTTACCTTTTTAACACTAAGAAACAGCTTTGTATTCACCTTAAACTGTTTCAGGGCAAGAGATTGTGTGTGAGACTAAAATGTAATGCATTATAAGAAGAATCTTTACTTTGAAACTCTGTTCTTTACCTTTTCAACAATAAGAAACAGCTTTGTATTCACCTTAAACACTGTTTCAGGGCAAGAGATTGTGTTTTAGACTAAAACGTAATGCTTTATAAGAAGAATCTTTACTTTGAAACTCTGTTATTTACCTTTTTCACACTATGAAACAGCTTTGTATTCACCTTAAACACTGTTTCAGGGCAAGAGATTGTGTTGTAGACTAAAAGTTAATGCATTATAAGAAGAATCTTTACTTTGAAACTGTGTTCTTTCCCTTTTTCACACTAAAACAGATTTGCATTCACCTTAAACTGTTTCAGGGCAAGAGATTGTGTGTGAGACTAAAATGTAATGCATTATAAGAAGAATCTTTACTTTGAAACTCTGTTCTTTACCTTTTTCACACTATGAAACAGCTTTGTATTCACCTTAAACACTGTTTCAGGACAAGAGATTGTGTTTTAGACTAAAACGTAATGCTTTATAAGAAGAATCTTTACTTTGAAACTCTGTTCTTTACCTTTTTAACAATAAGAAACAGATTTGTATTCACCTTAAACACTGTTTCAGGGCAAGAGATTGTGTTTGAGACTAAAAGGTAATGCTTTATAAGAAGAATCTTTACTTTGAAACTGTGTTCTTTCCCTTTTTCACACTAAAACAGCTTTGCATTCACCTTAAACTGTTTCAGGGCAAGAGATTGTGTGTGAGACTAAAATGTAATGCATTATAAGAAGAATCTTTACTTTGAAACTCTGTTCTTTACCTTTTTCACACTATGAAACAGCTTTGTATTCGCCTTAAACACTGTTTCAGGACAAGAGATTGTGTTTTAGAATAAAAGGTAATGCATTATAAGAAGAATCTTTACTTTGAAACTCTGTTCTTTACCTTTTTAACACTGTGAAACAGCTCTGTATTCACCTTAAACACTGTTTCAGGGCAAGAGATTGTGTTTTAGACTAAAAGGTAATGCATTATAAGAAGAATCTTTACTTTGAAACTCTCTTCTTTACCTTTTTCACACTATGAAACAGATTTGTATTCACCTTAAACACTGTTTCAGGGCAAGAGATTGTGTTTTAGACTAAAACAATGCTTTATAAGAAGAATCTTTACTTTGAAACTGTGTTCTTTCCCTTTTTCACACTAAAACAGATTTGCATTCACCTTAAACTGTTTCAGGGCAAGAGATTGTGTGTGAGACTAAAATGTAATGCATTATAAGAAGAATCTTTACTTTGAAACTCTGTTCTTTACCTTTTTCACACTATGAAACAGCTTTGTATTCGCCTTAAACACTGTTTCAGGACAAGAGATTGTGTTTTAGAATAAAAGGTAATGCATTATAAGAAGAATCTTTACTTTGAAACTCTGTTCTTTACCTTTTTAACACTGTGAAACAGCTCTGTATTCACCTTAAACACTGTTTCAGGGCAAGAGATTGTGTTTTAGACTAAAAGGTAATGCATTATAAGAAGAATCTTTACTTTGAAACTCTCTTCTTTACCTTTTTCACACTATGAAACAGATTTGTATTCACCTTAAACACTGTTTCAGGGCAAGAGATTGTGTTTTAGGCTAAAACAATGCTTTATAAGAAGAATCTTTACTTTGAAACTTTGTTCTTTACCTTTTTCACACTATGAAACAGCTTTGTATTCACCTTAAACACTGTTTCAGGACAAGAGATTGTGTTTTAGACTAAAACGTAATGCTTTATAATAAGAATCTTTACTTTGAAACTCTGTTCTTTACCTTTTTCACACTACTAAACCGCTTTGGATTCACCTTAAACACTGTTTCAGGACAAGAGATTGTGTTTTAGACTAAAACTGTATGTTTTATAAGAAGAATCTTTACTTTGAAACTCTGTTCTTTACCTTTTTAACAATAAGAAACAGCTTTGTATTCACCTTAAACACTGTTTCAGGGCAAGAGATTGTGTTTGAGACTAATAGGTAATGCTTTATAAGAAGAATCTTTACTTTGAAACGGTGTTCTTTCCCTTTTTCACACTAAAACAGCTTTGCATTCACCTTAAACTGTTTCAGGGCAAGAGATTGTGTGTGAGACTAAAATGTAATGCATTATAAGAAGAATCTTTACTTTGAAACTCTGTTCTTTACCTTTTTCACACTATGAAACAGCTTTGTATTCACCTTAAACACTGTTTCAGGACAAGAGATTGTGTTTTAGACTAAAACTGCATGTTTTATAAGAAGTATCTTTACTTTGAAACTCTGTTCTTTACCTTTTTAACACTAAGAAACAGCTTTGTATTCACCTTAAACACTGTTTCAGGACAAGAGATTGTGTTTTAGAATAAAAGGTAATGCATTATAAGAAGAATCTTTACTTTGAAACTGTGTTCTTTCCCTTTTTCACACTAAAACAGATTTGTATTCACCTTAAACACTGTTTCAGGGCAAGAGATTGTGTTTTAGACTAAAACAATACTTTATAAGAAGAATCTTTACTTTGAAACTTTGTTCTTTACCTTTTTCACACTATGAAACAGCTTTGTATTCACCTTAAACACTGTTTCAGGGCAAGAGATTGTGTTTTAGACTAAAACGTAATGCTTTATAAGAATAATCTTTACTTTGAAACTCTGTTCTTTACCTTTTTCACACTATGAAACAGCTTTGTATTCACCTTAAACACTGTTTCAGGGCAAGAGATTGTGTTTTAGACTAAAACGTAATGCTTTATAAGAAGAATCTTTACTTTGAAACTCTGTTATTTACCTTTTTCACACTATGAAACAGCTTTGTATTCACCTTAAACACTGTTTCAGGGCAAGAGATTGTGTTGTAGACTAAAAGTTAATGCATTATAATAAGAATCTTTACTTTGAAACTCTGTTGTTTACCTTTTTCACACTATGAAACCGCTTTGTATTCACCTTAAACACTGTTTCAGGGCAAGAGATTGTGTTTTAGACTAAAACAATGCTTTATAAGAAGAATCTTTACTTTGAAACTTTGTTCTTTACCTTTTTCACACTATGAAACAGCTTTGTATTCACCTTAAACACTGTTTCAGGGCAAGAGATTGTGTTTTAGACTAAAACAATGCTTTATAAGAAGAATCTTTACTTTGAAACTCTGTTCTTTACCTTTTTCACACTATGAAACAGCTTTGCATTCACCTTAAACACTGTTTCAGGGCAAGAGATTGTGTTTTAGACTAAAACGTAATGCTTTATAAGAAGAATCTTTACTTTGAAACTGTGTTCTTTCCCTTTTTCACACTAAAACAGCTTTGCATTCACCTTAAACTGTTTCAGGGCAAGAGATTGTGTGTGAGACTAAAATGTAATGCATTATAAGAAGAATCTTTACTTTGAAATTGTGTTCTTTCCCTTTTTCACACTAAAACAGATTTGTATTCACCTTAAACACTGTTTCAGGGCAAGAGATTGTGTTTTAGACTAAAACAATGCTTTATAAGAAGAATCTTTACTTTGAAACTTTGTTCTTTACCTTTTTCACACTATGAAACAGCTTTGTATTCACCTTAAACACTGTTTCAGGGCAAGAGATTGTGTTTTAGACTAAAACAATGCTTTATAAGAAGAATCTTTACTTTGAAACTCTGTTCTTTACCTTTTTCACACTATGAAACAGCTTTGTATTCACCTTAAACACTGTTTCAGGGCAAGAGATTGTGTTTTAGACTAAAACGTAATGCTTTATAAGAAGAATCTTTACTTTGAAACTGTGTTCTTTCCCTTTTTCACACTAAAACAGCTTTGCATTCACCTTAAACTGTTTCAGGGAAGAGATTGTGTGTGAGACTAAAATGTAATGCATTATAAGAAGAATCTTTACTTTGAAACTCTGTTCTTTACCTTTTTCACACTATGAAACAGCTTTGTATTCGCCTTAAACACTGTTTCAGGACAAGAGATTGTGTTTTAGAATAAAAGGTAATGCATTATAAGAAGAATCTTTACTTTGAAACTCTGTTCTTTACCTTTTTCACACTATGAAACAGCTTTGTATTCACCTTAAACACTGTTTCAGGGCAAGAGATTGTGTTTTAGACTAAAACGTAATGCTTTATAAGAAGAATCTTTACTTTGAAACTCTGTTATTTACCTTTTTCACACTATGAAACCGCTTTGTATTCACCTTAAGCACTGTTTCAGGGCAAGAGATTGTGTTTTAGACTAAAACTGCATGCTTTATAAGAAGAATCTTTACTTTGAAACTGTGTTCTTTCCCTTTTTCACACTAAAACAGCTTTGCATTCACCTTAAACACTGTTTCAGGGCAAGAGATTGTGTTTTAGACTAAAACAATGCTTTATAAGAAGAATCTTTACTTTGACACTTTGTTCTTTACCTTTTTCACACTATGAAACAGCTTTGTATTCACCTTAAACACTGTTTCAGGGCAAGAGATTGTGTTTTAGACTAAAACGTAATGCTTTATAAGAATAATCTTTACTTTGAAACTCTGTTCTTTACCTTTTTCACACTATGAAACAGCTTTGTATTCACCTTAAACACTGTTTCAGGGCAAGAGATTGTGTTTTAGACTAAAACGTAATGCTTTATAAGAAGAATCTTTACTTTGAAACTGTGTTCTTTCCCTTTTTCACACTAAAACAGCTTTGCATTCACCTTAAACTGTTTCAGGGCAAGAGATTGTGTGTGAGACTAAAATGTAATGCATTATAAGAAGAATCTTTACTTTGAAACTCTGTTCTTTACCTTTTTCACACTATGAAACAGCTTTGTATTCACCTTAAACACTGTTTCAGGGCAAGAGATTGTGTTGTAGACTAAAAGTTAATGCATTATAATAAGAATCTTTACTTTGAAACTGTGTTCTTTACCTTTTTCACACTATGAAACCGCTTTGTATTCACCTTAAGCACTGTTTCAGGGCAAGAGATTGTGTTTTAGACTAAAACTGCATGCTTTATAAGAAGAATCTTTACTTTGAAACTGTGTTCTTTCCCTTTTTCACACTAAAACAGCTTTGCATTCACCTTAAACTGTTTCAGGGCAAGAGATTGTGTGTGAGACTAAAATGTAATGCATTATAAGAAGAATCTTTACTTTGAAACTCTGTTCTTTACCTTTTTCACACTATGAAACAGCTTTGTATTCACCTTAAACACTGTTTCAGGACAAGAGATTGTGATTTAGACTAAAACTGCATGTTTTATAAGAAGTATCTTTACTTTGAAACTCTGTTCTTTACCTTTTTAACACTAAGAAACAGCTTTGTATTCACCTTAAACACTGTTTCAGGACAAGAGATTGTGTTTTAGAATAAAAGGTAATGCATTATAAGAAGAATCTTTACTTTGAAACTCTCTTCTTTACCTTTTTCACACTATGAAACAGCTCTGTATTCACCTTAAACACTGTTTCAGGGCAAGAGATTGTATTTTAGACTAAAAGGTAATGCATTATAAGAAGAATCTTTACTTTGAAACTCTCTTCTTTACCTTTTTCACACTATGAAACAGATTTGTATTCACCTTAAACACTGTTTCAGGGCAAGAGATTGTGTTTTAGAATAAAACGTAATGCTTTATAAGAAGAATCTTTACTTTGAAACTCTGTTCTTTACCTTTTTCACACTATGAAACAGCTTTGTATTCACCTTAAACACTGTTTCAGGGCAAGAGATTGTGTTTTAGACTAAAACGTAATGCTTTATAAGAATAATCTTTACTTTGAAACTCTGTTCTTTACCTTTTTCACACTATGAAACAGCTTTGTATTCACCTTAAACACTGTTTCAGGGCAAGAGATTGTGTTTTAGACTAAAACGTAATGCTTTATAAGAAGAATCTTTACTTTGAAACTGTGTTCTTTCCCTTTTTCACACTAAAACAGCTTTGCATTCACCTTAAACTGTTTCAGGGCAAGAGATTGTGTGTGAGACTAAAATGTAATGCATTATAAGAAGAATCTTTACTTTGAAACTGTGTTCTTTCCCTTTTTCACACTAAAACAGCTTTGTATTCATCTTAAACTGTTTCAGGGCAAGAGATTGTGTGTGAGATTAAAATGTAATGCATTATAAGAAGAATCTTTACTTTGAAACTCTGTTCTTTACCTTTTTAACAATAAGAAAGAGCTTTGTATTCACCTTAAACAGTGTTTCAGGGCAAGAGATTGTGTTTGAGACTAAAAGGTAATGCTTTATAAGAAGAATCTTTACTTTGAAACTCTGTTCTTTACCTTTTTAACAATAAGAAACAGCTTTGTATTCACCTTAAACACTGTTTCAGGGCAAGAGATTGTGTTTGAGACTAAAAGGTAATGCTTTATAAGAAGAATCTTTACTTTGAAACTGTGATCTTTCCCTTTTTCACACTAAAACAGCTTTGCATTCACCTTAAACTGTTTCAGGGCAAGAGATTGTGTGTGAGACTAAAATGTAATGCATTATAAGAAGAATCTTTACTTTGAAACTGTTCTTTACCTTTTTCACACTATGAAACAGCTTTGTATTCACCTTAAACACTGTTTCAGGACAAGAGATTGTGTTTTAGACTAAAACTGCATGTTTTATAAGAAGTATCTACTTTGAAACTCTGTTCTTTACCTTTTTCACACTATGAAACAGCTTTGTATTCACCTTAAACACTGTTTCAGGGCAAGAGATTGTGTTTTAGTCTATAACAATGCTTTATAAGAAGAATCTTTACTTTGAAACTCTGTTCTTTACCTTTTTAACACTAAGAAACAGCTTTGTATTCACCTTAAACACTGTTTCAGGACAAGAGATTGTGTTTTAGACTAAAACAATGCTTTATAAGAAGAATCTTTACTTTGAAACTCTGTTCTTTACCTTTTTAAAACTATGAAACAGCTTTGTATTCGCCTTAAACACTGTTTCAGGACAAGAGATTGTGTTTTAGAATAAAAGGTAATGCATTATAAGAAGAATCTTTACTTTGAAACTCTGTTCTTTACCTTTTTAACACTGTGAAACAGCTCTGTATTCACCTTAAACACTGTTTCAGGGCAAGAGATTGTGTTTTAGACTAAAAGGTAATGCATTATAAGAAGAATCTTTACTTTGAAACTCTCTTCTTTACCTTTTTCACACTATGAAACAGATTTGTATTCACCTTAAACACTGTTTCAGGGCAAGAGATTGTGTTTGAGACTAAAAGGTAATGCTTTATAAGAAGAATCTTTACTTTGAAACTGTGTTCTTTCCCTTTTTCACACTAAAACAGCTTTGCATTCACCTTAAACTGTTTCAGGGCAAGAGATTGTGTGTGAGACTAAAATGTAATGCATTATAAGAAGAATCTTTACTTTGAAACTCTGTTCTTTACCTTTTTCACACTATGAAACCGCTTTGTATTCGCCTTAAACACTGTTTCAGGACAAGAGATTGTGTTTTAGACTAAAACTGCATGTTTTATAAGAAGTATCTTTACTTTGAAACTCTGTTCTTTACCTTTTTAACACTAAGAAACAGCTTTGTATTCACCTTAAACACTGTTTCAGGACAAGAGATTGTGTTTTAGACTAAAACTGCATGTTTTATAAGAAGTATCTTTACTTTGAAACTCTGTTCTTTACCTTTTTAACACTAAGAAACAGCTTTGTATTCACCTTAAACACTGTTTCAGGACAAGAGATTGTGTTTTAGAATAAAAGGTAATGCATTATAAGAAGAATCTTTACTTTGAAACTCTCTTCTTTACCTTTTTCACACTATGAAACAGCTCTGTATTCACCTTAAACACTGTTTCAGGGCAAGAGATTGTGTTTTAGACTAAAAGGTAATGCATTATAAGAAGAATCTTTACTTTGAAACTCTGTTCTTTACCTTTTTCACACTATGAAACAGCTTTGTTTTCACCTTAAACACTGTTTCAGAACAAGAGATTGTGTTTTAGTCTAAAACAATGCTTTATAAGAAGAATCTTTACTTTGAAACTCTGTTCTTTACCTTTTTAACACTAAGAAACAGCTTTGTATTCACCTTAAACACTGTTTCAGGACAAGAGATTGTGTTTTAGAATAAAAGGTAATGCATTATATGAAGAATCTTTACTTTGAAACTGTGTTCTTTCCCTTTTTCACACTAAAACAGATTTGTATTCACCTTAAACACTGTTTCAGGGCAAGAGATTGTGTTTTAGACTAAAACAATGCTTTATAAGAAGAATCTTTACTTTGAAACTTTGTTCTTTACCTTTTTCACACTATGAAACAGCTTTGTATTCACCTTAAACACTGTTTCAGGACAAGAGATTGTGTTTTAGACTAAAACGTAATGCATTATAAGAAGAATCTTTACTTTGAAACTCTCTTCTTTACCTTTTTCACACTATGAAACAGATTTGTATTCACCTGAAACACTGTTTCAGGGCAAGAGATTGTGTTTGAGACTAAAAGGTAATGCTTTATGAGAAGAATCTTTACTTTGAAACTGTGTTCTTTCCCTTTTTCACACTAAAACAGCTTTGCATTCACCTTAAACTGTTTCAGGGCAAGAGATTGTGTGAGAGACTAAAATGTATTGCATTATAAGAAGAATCTTTACTTTGAAACTCTGTTCTTTACCTTTTTCACACTATGAAACAGCTTTGTATTCACCTTAAACACTGTTTCAGGGCAAGAGATTTGTTTTAGACTAAAACGTAATGCTTTATAAGAAGAATCTTTACTTTGAAACTCTGTTCTTTACCTTTTTAACAATAAGAAACAGCTTTGTATTCACCTTAAACACTGTTTCAGGGCAACAGATTGTGTTTGAGACTAAAAGCTAATGCTTTATAAGAAGAATCTTTACTTTGAAACTGTGTTCTTTCCCTTTTTCACACTAAAACAGCTTTGCATTCACCTTAAACTGTTTCAGGGCAAGAGATTGTGTGTGAGACTAAAATGTAATGCATTATAAGAAGAATCTTTACTTTGAAACTCTGTTCTTTACCTTTTTCACACTATGAAACAGCTTTGTATTCACCTTAAACACTGTTTCAGGACAAGAGATTGTGTTTTAGACTAAAACTGCATGTTTTATAAGAAGTATCTTTACTTTGAAACTCTGTTCTTTACCTTTTTAACACTAAGAAACAGCTTTGTATTCACCTTAAACACTGTTTCAGGACAAGAGATTGTGTTTTAGACTAAAAGGTAATGCATTATAAGAAGAATCTTTACTTTGAAACTCTCTTCTTTACCTTTTTCACACTATGAAACAGCTCTGTATTCACCTTAAACACTGTTTCAGGGCAAGAGATTGTGTTTTAGACTAAAAGGTAATGCATTATAAGAAGAATCTTTACTTTAAAACTGTTCTTTACCTTTTTCACACTATGAAACAGCTTTGTTTTCACCTTAAACACTGTTTCAGAACAAGAGATTGTGTTTTAGTCTAAAACAATGCTTTATAAGAAGAATCTTTACTTTGAAACTCTGTTCTTTACCTTTTTAACACTAAGAAACAGCTTTGTATTCACCTTAAACACTGTTTCAGGACAAGAGATTGTGTTTTAGACTAAAACAATGCTTTATAAGAAGAATCTTTACTTTGAAACTCTGTTCTTTACCTTTTTAAAACTATGAAACAGCTTTGTATTCACCTTAAACACTGTTTCAGGACAAGAGATTGTGTTTTAGAATAAAAGGCAATGCATTATAAGAAGAATCTTTACTTTGAAACTCTGTTCTTTACCTTTTTAACACTGTGAAACAGCTCTGTATTCACCTTAAACACTGTTTCAGGGCAAGAGATTGTGTTTTAGACTAAAAGGTAATGCATTATAAGAAGAATCTTTAATTTGAAACTCTCTTCTTTACCTTTTTCACATTATGAAACAGATTTGTATTCACCTTAAACACTGTTTCAGGACAAGAGATTGTGTTTTAGACTAAAACTGCATGCTTTATAAGAAGAATCTTTACTTTGAAACTCTGTTCTTTACCTTTTTAACAATAAGAAACAGCTTTGTATTCACCTTAAACACTGTTTCAGGGCAAGAGATTGTGTTTGAGACTAAAAGGTAATGCTTTATAAGAAGAATCTTTACTTTGAAACTGTGTTCTTTCCCTTTTTCACACTAAAACAGCTTTGTATTCATCTTAAACTGTTTCAGGGCAAGAGATTGTGTGTGAGATTAAAATGTAATGCATTATAAGAAGAATCTTTACTTTGAAACTCTGTTCTTTACCTTTTTAACAATAAGAAAGAGCTTTGTATTCACCTTAAACAGTGTTTCAGGGCAAGAGATTGTGTTTTTGACTAAAACTGCATGCTTTATAAGAAGAATCTTTACTTTGAAACTCTGTTCTTTACCTTTTTAACACTAAGAAACAGCTTTGTATTCACCTTAAACACTGTTTCAGGACAAGAGATTGTGTTTTAGAATAAAAGGTAATGCATTATATGAAGAATCTTTACTTTGAAACTGTGTTCTTTCCCTTTTTCACACTAAAACAGATTTGTATTCACCTTAAACACTGTTTCAGGGCAAGAGATTGTGTTTTAGACTAAAACAATGCTTTATAAGAAGAATCTTTACTTTGAAACTCTCTTCTTTACCTTTTTCACACTATGAAACAGATTTGTATTCACCTGAAACACTGTTTCAGGGCAAGAGATTGTGTTTGAGACTAAAAGGTAATGCTTTATGAGAAGAATCTTTACTTTGAAACTGTGTTCTTTCCCTTTTTCACACTAAAACAGCTTTGCATTCACCTTAAACTGTTTCAGGGCAAGAGATTGTGTGAGAGACTAAAATGTATTGCATTATAAGAAGAATCTTTACTTTGAAACTCTGTTCTTTACCTTTTTCACACTATGAAACAGCTTTGTATTCACCTTAAACACTGTTTCAGGGCAAGAGATTTGTTTTAGACTAAAACGTAATGCTTTATAAGAAGAATCTTTACTTTGAAACTCTGTTCTTTACCTTTTTAACAATAAGAAACAGCTTTGTATTCACCTTAAACACTGTTTCAGGGCAACAGATTGTGTTTGAGACTAAAAGCTAATGCTTTATAAGAAGAATCTTTACTTTGAAACTGTGTTCTTTCCCTTTTTCACACTAAAACAGCTTTGCATTCACCTTAAACTGTTTCAGGGCAAGAGATTGTGTGTGAGACTAAAATGTAATGCATTATAAGAAGAATCTTTACTTTGAAACTCTGTTCTTTACCTTTTTCACACTATGAAACAGCTTTGTATTCGCCTTAAACACTGTTTCAGGACAAGAGATTGTGTTTTAGAATAAAAGGTAATGCATTATAAGAAGAATCTTTACTTTGAAACTCTGTTCTTTACCTTTTTAACACTGTGAAACAGCTCTGTATTCACCTTAAACACTGTTTCAGGGCAAGAGATTGTGTTTTAGACTAAAAGGTAATGCATTATAAGAAGAATCTTTACTTTGAAACTCTCTTCTTTACCTTTTTCACACTATGAAACAGATTTGTATTCACCTTAAACACTGTTTCAGGGCAAGAGATTGTGTTTTAGACTAAAACAATGCTTTATAAGAAGAATCTTTACTTTGAAACTGTGTTCTTTCCCTTTTTCACACTAAAACAGATTTGCATTCACCTTAAACTGTTTCAGGGCAAGAGATTGTGTGTGAGACTAAAATGTAATGCATTATAAGAAGAATCTTTACTTTGAAACTCTGTTCTTTACCTTTTTCACACTATGAAACAGCTTTGTATTCGCCTTAAACACTGTTTCAGGACAAGAGATTGTGTTTTAGGCTAAAACAATGCTTTATAAGAAGAATCTTTACTTTGAAACTTTGTTCTTTACCTTTTTCACACTATGAAACAGCTTTGTATTCACCTTAAACACTGTTTCAGGACAAGAGATTGTGTTTTAGACTAAAACGTAATGCTTTATAATAAGAATCTTTACTTTGAAACTCTGTTCTTTACCTTTTTCACACTACTAAACCGCTTTGGATTCACCTTAAACACTGTTTCAGGACAAGAGATTGTGTTTTAGACTAAAACTGTATGTTTTATAAGAAGAATCTTTACTTTGAAACTCTGTTCTTTACCTTTTTAACAATAAGAAACAGCTTTGTATTCACCTTAAACACTGTTTCAGGGCAAGAGATTGTGTTTGAGACTAATAGGTAATGCTTTATAAGAAGAATCTTTACTTTGAAACGGTGTTCTTTCCCTTTTTCACACTAAAACAGCTTTGCATTCACCTTAAACTGTTTCAGGGCAAGAGATTGTGTGTGAGACTAAAATGTAATGCATTATAAGAAGAATCTTTACTTTGAAACTCTGTTCTTTACCTTTTTCACACTATGAAACAGCTTTGTATTCACCTTAAACACTGTTTCAGGACAAGAGATTGTGTTTTAGACTAAAACTGCATGTTTTATAAGAAGTATCTTTACTTTGAAACTCTGTTCTTTACCTTTTTAACACTAAGAAACAGCTTTGTATTCACCTTAAACACTGTTTCAGGACAAGAGATTGTGTTTTAGAATAAAAGGTAATGCATTATAAGAAGAATCTTTACTTTGAAACTGTGTTCTTTCCCTTTTTCACACTAAAACAGATTTGTATTCACCTTAAACACTGTTTCAGGGCAAGAGATTGTGTTTTAGACTAAAACGTAATGCTTTATAAGAATAATCTTTACTTTGAAACTCTGTTCTTTACCTTTTTCACACTATGAAACAGCTTTGTATTCACCTTAAACACTGTTTCAGGGCAAGAGATTGTGTTTTAGACTAAAACGTAATGCTTTATAAGAAGAATCTTTACTTTGAAACTCTGTTATTTACCTTTTTCACACTATGAAACCGCTTTGTATTCACCTTAAACACTGTTTCAGGGCAAGAGATTGTGTTTTAGACTAAAACAATGCTTTATAAGAAGAATCTTTACTTTGAAACTTTGTTCTTTACCTTTTTCACACTATGAAACAGCTTTGTATTCACCTTAAACACTGTTTCAGGGCAAGAGATTGTGTTTTAGACTAAAACAATGCTTTATAAGAAGAATCTTTACTTTGAAACTCTGTTCTTTACCTTTTTCACACTATGAAACAGCTTTGCATTCACCTTAAACACTGTTTCAGGGCAAGAGATTGTGTTTTAGACTAAAACGTAATGCTTTATAAGAAGAATCTTTACTTTGAAACTGTGTTCTTTCCCTTTTTCACACTAAAACAGCTTTGCATTCACCTTAAACTGTTTCAGGGCAAGAGATTGTGTGTGAGACTAAAATGTAATGCATTATAAGAAGAATCTTTACTTTGAAATTGTGTTCTTTCCCTTTTTCACACTAAAACAGATTTGTATTCACCTTAAACACTGTTTCAGGGCAAGAGATTGTGTTTTAGACTAAAACAATGCTTTATAAGAAGAATCTTTACTTTGAAACTTTGTTCTTTACCTTTTTCACACTATGAAACAGCTTTGTATTCACCTTAAACACTGTTTCAGGGCAAGAGATTGTGTTTTAGACTAAAACAATGCTTTATAAGAAGAATCTTTACTTTGAAACTCTGTTCTTTACCTTTTTCACACTATGAAACAGCTTTGTATTCACCTTAAACACTGTTTCAGGGCAAGAGATTGTGTTTTAGACTAAAACGTAATGCTTTATAAGAAGAATCTTTACTTTGAAACTGTGTTCTTTCCCTTTTTCACACTAAAACAGCTTTGCATTCACCTTAAACTGTTTCAGGGCAAGAGATTGTGTGTGAGACTAAAATGTAATGCATTATAAGAAGAATCTTTACTTTGAAACTCTGTTCTTTACCTTTTTCACACTATGAAACAGCTTTGTATTCGCCTTAAACACTGTTTCAGGACAAGAGATTGTGTTTTAGAATAAAAGGTAATGCATTATAAGAAGAATCTTTACTTTGAAACTCTGTTCTTTACCTTTTTCACACTATGAAACAGCTTTGTATTCACCTTAAACACTGTTTCAGGGCAAGAGATTGTGTTTTAGACTAAAACGTAATGCTTTATAAGAAGAATCTTTACTTTGAAACTCTGTTATTTACCTTTTTCACACTATGAAACCGCTTTGTATTCACCTTAAGCACTGTTTCAGGGCAAGAGATTGTGTTTTAGACTAAAACTGCATGCTTTATAAGAAGAATCTTTACTTTGAAACTGTGTTCTTTCCCTTTTTCACACTAAAACAGCTTTGCATTCACCTTAAACACTGTTTCAGGGCAAGAGATTGTGTTTTAGACTAAAACAATGCTTTATAAGAAGAATCTTTACTTTGACACTTTGTTCTTTACCTTTTTCACACTATGAAACAGCTTTGTATTCACCTTAAACACTGTTTCAGGGCAAGAGATTGTGTTTTAGACTAAAACGTAATGCTTTATAAGAATAATCTTTACTTTGAAACTCTGTTCTTTACCTTTTTCACACTATGAAACAGCTTTGTATTCACCTTAAACACTGTTTCAGGGCAAGAGATTGTGTTTTAGACTAAAACGTAATGCTTTATAAGAAGAATCTTTACTTTGAAACTGTGTTCTTTCCCTTTTTCACACTAAAACAGCTTTGCATTCACCTTAAACTGTTTCAGGGCAAGAGATTGTGTGTGAGACTAAAATGTAATGCATTATAAGAAGAATCTTTACTTTGAAACTCTGTTCTTTACCTTTTTCACACTATGAAACAGCTTTGTATTCACCTTAAACACTGTTTCAGGGCAAGAGATTGTGTTTTAGACTAAAACGTAATGCTTTATAAGAATAATCTTTACTTTGAAACTCTGTTCTTTACCTTTTTCACACTATGAAACAGCTTTGTATTCACCTTAAACACTGTTTCAGGGCAAGAGATTGTGTTGTAGACTAAAAGTTAATGCACTATAATAAGAATCTTTACTTTGAAACTGTGTTCTTTACCTTTTTCACACTATGAAACCGCTTTGTATTCACCTTAAGCACTGTTTCAGGGCAAGAGATTGTGTTTTAGACTAAAACTGCATGCTTTATAAGAAGAATCTTTACTTTGAAACTGTGTTCTTTCCCTTTTTCACACTAAAACAGCTTTGCATTCACCTTAAACTGTTTCAGGGCAAGAGATTGTGTGTGAGACTAAAATGTAATGCATTATAAGAAGAATCTTTACTTTGAAACTCTGTTCTTTACCTTTTTCACACTATGAAACAGCTTTGTATTCACCTTAAACACTGTTTCAGGACAAGAGATTGTGATTTAGACTAAAACTGCATGTTTTATAAGAAGTATCTTTACTTTGAAACTCTGTTCTTTACCTTTTTAACACTAAGAAACAGCTTTGTATTCACCTTAAACACTGTTTCAGGACAAGAGATTGTGTTTTAGAATAAAAGGTAATGCATTATAAGAAGAATCTTTACTTTGAAACTCTCTTCTTTACCTTTTTCACACTATGAAACAGCTCTGTATTCACCTTAAACACTGTTTCAGGGCAAGAGATTGTATTTTAGACTAAAAGGTAATGCATTATAAGAAGAATCTTTACTTTGAAACTCTCTTCTTTACCTTTTTCACACTATGAAACAGATTTGTATTCACCTTAAACACTGTTTCAGGGCAAGAGATTGTGTTTTAGAATAAAACGTAATGCTTTATAAGAAGAATCTTTACTTTGAAACTCTGTTCTTTACCTTTTTCACACTATGAAACAGCTTTGTATTCACCTTAAACACTGTTTCAGGGCAAGAGATTGTGTTTTAGACTAAAACGTAATGCTTTATAAGAATAATCTTTACTTTGAAACTCTGTTCTTTACCTTTTTCACACTATGAAACAGCTTTGTATTCACCTTAAACACTGTTTCAGGGCAAGAGATTGTGTTTTAGACTAAAACGTAATGCTTTATAAGAAGAATCTTTACTTTGAAACTGTGTTCTTTCCCTTTTTCACACTAAAACAGCTTTGCATTCACCTTAAACTGTTTCAGGGCAAGAGATTGTGTGTGAGACTAAAATGTAATGCATTATAAGAAGAATCTTTACTTTGAAACTGTGTTCTTTCCCTTTTTCACACTAAAACAGCTTTGTATTCATCTTAAACTGTTTCAGGGCAAGAGATTGTGTGTGAGATTAAAATGTAATGCATTATAAGAAGAATCTTTACTTTGAAACTCTGTTCTTTACCTTTTTAACAATAAGAAAGAGCTTTGTATTCACCTTAAACAGTGTTTCAGGGCAAGAGATTGTGTTTGAGACTAAAAGGTAATGCTTTATAAGAAGAATCTTTACTTTGAAACTCTGTTCTTTACCTTTTTAACAATAAGAAACAGCTTTGTATTCACCTTAAACACTGTTTCAGGGCAAGAGATTGTGTTTGAGACTAAAAGGTAATGCTTTATAAGAAGAATCTTTACTTTGAAACTGTGATCTTTCCCTTTTTCACACTAAAACAGCTTTGCATTCACCTTAAACTGTTTCAGGGCAAGAGATTGTGTGTGAGACTAAAATGTAATGCATTATAAGAAGAATCTTTACTTTGAAACTGTTCTTTACCTTTTTCACACTATGAAACAGCTTTGTATTCACCTTAAACACTGTTTCAGGACAAGAGATTGTGTTTTAGACTAAAACTGCATGTTTTATAAGAAGTATCTACTTTGAAACTCTGTTCTTTACCTTTTTCACACTATGAAACAGCTTTGTATTCACCTTAAACACTGTTTCAGGGCAAGAGATTGTGTTTTAGTCTATAACAATGCTTTATAAGAAGAATCTTTACTTTGAAACTCTGTTCTTTACCTTTTTAACACTAAGAAACAGCTTTGTATTCACCTTAAACACTGTTTCAGGACAAGAGATTGTGTTTTAGACTAAAACAATGCTTTATAAGAAGAATCTTTACTTTGAAACTCTGTTCTTTACCTTTTTAAAACTATGAAACAGCTTTGTATTCGCCTTAAACACTGTTTCAGGACAAGAGATTGTGTTTTAGAATAAAAGGTAATGCATTATAAGAAGAATCTTTACTTTGAAACTCTGTTCTTTACCTTTTTAACACTGTGAAACAGCTCTGTATTCACCTTAAACACTGTTTCAGGGCAAGAGATTGTGTTTTAGACTAAAAGGTAATGCATTATAAGAAGAATCTTTACTTTGAAACTCTCTTCTTTACCTTTTTCACACTATGAAACAGATTTGTATTCACCTTAAACACTGTTTCAGGGCAAGAGATTGTGTTTGAGACTAAAAGGTAATGCTTTATAAGAAGAATCTTTACTTTGAAACTGTGTTCTTTCCCTTTTTCACACTAAAACAGCTTTGCATTCACCTTAAACTGTTTCAGGGCAAGAGATTGTGTGTGAGACTAAAATGTAATGCATTATAAGAAGAATCTTTACTTTGAAACTCTGTTCTTTACCTTTTTCACACTATGAAACCGCTTTGTATTCGCCTTAAACACTGTTTCAGGACAAGAGATTGTGTTTTAGACTAAAACTGCATGTTTTATAAGAAGTATCTTTACTTTGAAACTCTGTTCTTTACCTTTTTAACACTAAGAAACAGCTTTGTATTCACCTTAAACACTGTTTCAGGACAAGAGATTGTGTTTCAGACTAAAACTGCATGTTTTATAAGAAGTATCTTTACTTTGAAACTCTGTTCTTTACCTTTTTAACACTAAGAAACAGCTTTGTATTCACCTTAAACACTGTTTCAGGACAAGAGATTGTGTTTTAGAATAAAAGGTAATGCATTATAAGAAGAATCTTTACTTTGAAACTCTCTTCTTTACCTTTTTCACACTATGAAACAGATTTGTATTCACCTGAAACACTGTTTCAGGACAAGAGATTGTGTTTTAGACTAAAACTGCATGTTTTATAAGAAGTATCTTTACTTTGAAACTCTGTTCTTTACCTTTTTAACACTAAGAAACAGCTTTGTATTCACCTTAAACACTGTTTCAGGACAAGAGATTGTGTTTTAGACTAAAAGGTAATGCATTATAAGAAGAATCTTTACTTTGAAACTCTCTTCTTTACCTTTTTCACACTATGAAACAGCTCTGTATTCACCTTAAACACTGTTTCAGGGCAAGAGATTGTGTTTTAGACTAAAAGGTAATGCATTATAAGAAGAATCTTTACTTTGAAACTCTGTTCTTTACCTTTTTCACACTATGAAACAGCTTTGTTTTCACCTTAAACACTGTTTCAGAACAAGAGATTGTGTTTTAGTCTAAAACAATGCTTTATAAGAAGAATCTTTACTTTGAAACTCTGTTCTTTACCTTTTTAACACTAAGAAACAGCTTTGTATTCACCTTAAACACTGTTTCAGGACAAGAGATTGTGTTTTAGAATAAAAGGTAATGCATTATATGAAGAATCTTTACTTTGAAACTGTGTTCTTTCCCTTTTTCACACTAAAACAGATTTGTATTCACCTTAAACACTGTTTCAGGGCAAGAGATTGTGTTTTAGACTAAAACAATGCTTTATAAGAAGAATCTTTACTTTGAAACTTTGTTCTTTACCTTTTTCACACTATGAAACAGCTTTGTATTCACCTTAAACACTGTTTCAGGACAAGAGATTGTGTTTTAGACTAAAACGTAATGCATTATAAGAAGAATCTTTACTTTGAAACTCTCTTCTTTACCTTTTTCACACTATGAAACAGATTTGTATTCACCTGAAACACTGTTTCAGGGCAAGAGATTGTGTTTGAGACTAAAAGGTAATGCTTTATGAGAAGAATCTTTACTTTGAAACTGTGTTCTTTCCCTTTTTCACACTAAAACAGCTTTGCATTCACCTTAAACTGTTTCAGGGCAAGAGATTGTGTGAGAGACTAAAATGTATTGCATTATAAGAAGAATCTTTACTTTGAAACTCTGTTCTTTACCTTTTTCACACTATGAAACAGCTTTGTATTCACCTTAAACACTGTTTCAGGGCAAGAGATTTGTTTTAGACTAAAACGTAATGCTTTATAAGAAGAATCTTTACTTTGAAACTCTGTTCTTTACCTTTTTAACAATAAGAAACAGCTTTGTATTCACCTTAAACACTGTTTCAGGGCAACAGATTGTGTTTGAGACTAAAAGCTAATGCTTTATAAGAAGAATCTTTACTTTGAAACTGTGTTCTTTCCCTTTTTCACACTAAAACAGCTTTGCATTCACCTTAAACTGTTTCAGGGCAAGAGATTGTGTGTGAGACTAAAATGTAATGCATTATAAGAAGAATCTTTACTTTGAAACTCTGTTCTTTACCTTTTTCACACTATGAAACAGCTTTGTATTCACCTTAAACACTGTTTCAGGACAAGAGATTGTGTTTTAGACTAAAACTGCATGTTTTATAAGAAGTATCTTTACTTTGAAACTCTGTTCTTTACCTTTTTAACACTAAGAAACAGCTTTGTATTCACCTTAAACACTGTTTCAGGACAAGAGATTGTGTTTTAGACTAAAAGGTAATGCATTATAAGAAGAATCTTTACTTTGAAACTCTCTTCTTTACCTTTTTCACACTATGAAACAGCTCTGTATTCACCTTAAACACTGTTTCAGGGCAAGAGATTGTGTTTTAGACTAAAAGGTAATGCATTATAAGAAGAATCTTTACTTTAAAACTGTTCTTTACCTTTTTCACACTATGAAACAGCTTTGTTTTCACCTTAAACACTGTTTCAGAACAAGAGATTGTGTTTTAGTCTAAAACAATGCTTTATAAGAAGAATCTTTACTTTGAAACTCTGTTCTTTACCTTTTTAACACTAAGAAACAGCTTTGTATTCACCTTAAACACTGTTTCAGGACAAGAGATTGTGTTTTAGACTAAAACAATGCTTTATAAGAAGAATCTTTACTTTGAAACTCTGTTCTTTACCTTTTTAAAACTATGAAACAGCTTTGTATTCACCTTAAACACTGTTTCAGGACAAGAGATTGTGTTTTAGAATAAAAGGCAATGCATTATAAGAAGAATCTTTACTTTGAAACTCTGTTCTTTACCTTTTTAACACTGTGAAACAGCTCTGTATTCACCTTAAACACTGTTTCAGGGCAAGAGATTGTGTTTTAGACTAAAAGGTAATGCATTATAAGAAGAATCTTTAATTTGAAACTCTCTTCTTTACCTTTTTCACATTATGAAACAGATTTGTATTCACCTTAAACACTGTTTCAGGACAAGAGATTGTGTTTTAGACTAAAACTGCATGCTTTATAAGAAGAATCTTTACTTTGAAACTCTGTTCTTTACCTTTTTAACAATAAGAAACAGCTTTGTATTCACCTTAAACACTGTTTCAGGGCAAGAGTTTGTGTTTGAGACTAAAAGGTAATGCTTTATAAGAAGAATCTTTACTTTGAAACTGTGTTCTTTCCCTTTTTCACACTAAAACAGCTTTGTATTCATCTTAAACTGTTTCAGGGCAAGAGATTGTGTGTGAGATTAAAATGTAATGCATTATAAGAAGAATCTTTACTTTGAAACTCTGTTCTTTACCTTTTTAACAATAAGAAAGAGCTTTGTATTCACCTTAAACAGTGTTTCAGGGCAAGAGATTGTGTTTTTGACTAAAACTGCATGCTTTATAAGAAGAATCTTTACTTTGAAACTCTGTTCTTTACCTTTTTAACACTAAGAAACAGCTTTGTATTCACCTTAAACACTGTTTCAGGACAAGAGATTGTGTTTTAGAATAAAAGGTAATGCATTATATGAAGAATCTTTACTTTGAAACTGTGTTCTTTCCCTTTTTCACACTAAAACAGATTTGTATTCACCTTAAACACTGTTTCAGGGCAAGAGATTGTGTTTTAGACTAAAACAATGCTTTATAAGAAGAATCTTTACTTTGAAACTTTGTTCTTTACCTTTTTCACACTATGAAACAGCTTTGTATTCACCTTAAACACTGTTTCAGGACAAGAGATTGTGTTTTAGACTAAAACGTAATGCATTATAAGAAGAATCTTTACTTTGAAACTCTCTTCTTTACCTTTTTCACACTATGAAACAGATTTGTATTCACCTGAAACACTGTTTCAGGGCAAGAGATTGTGTTTGAGACTAAAAGGTAATGCTTTATGAGAAGAATCTTTACTTTGAAACTGTGTTCTTTCCCTTTTTCACACTAAAACAGCTTTGCATTCACCTTAAACTGTTTCAGGGCAAGAGATTGTGTGAGAGACTAAAATGTATTGCATTATAAGAAGAATCTTTACTTTGAAACTCTGTTCTTTACCTTTTTAACAATAAGAAACAGCTTTGTATTCACCTTAAACACTGTTTCAGGGCAACAGATTGTGTTTGAGACTAAAAGCTAATGCTTTATAAGAAGAATCTTTACTTTGAAACTGTGTTCTTTCCCTTTTTCACACTAAAACAGCTTTGCATTCACCTTAAACTGTTTCAGGGCAAGAGATTGTGTGTGAGACTAAAATGTAATGCATTATAAGAAGAATCTTTACTTTGAAACTCTGTTCTTTACCTTTTTCACACTATGAAACAGCTTTGTATTCACCTTAAACACTGTTTCAGGACAAGAGATTGTGTTTTAGACTAAAACTGCATGTTTTATAAGAAGTATCTTTACTTTGAAACTCTGTTCTTTACCTTTTTAACACTAAGAAACAGCTTTGTATTCACCTTAAACACTGTTTCAGGACAAGAGATTGTGTTTTAGACTAAAAGGTAATGCATTATAAGAAGAATCTTTACTTTGAAACTCTCTTCTTTACCTTTTTCACACTATGAAACAGCTCTGTATTCACCTTAAACACTGTTTCAGGGCAAGAGATTGTGTTTTAGACTAAAAGGTAATGCAGTATAAGAAGAATCTTTACTTTAAAACTGTTCTTTACCTTTTTCACACTATGAAACAGCTTTGTTTTCACCTTAAACACTGTTTCAGAACAAGAGATTGTGTTTTAGTCTAAAACAATGCCTTATAAGAAGAATCTTTACTTTGAAACTCTGTTCTTTACCTTTTTAACACTAAGAAACAGCTTTGTATTCACCTTAAACACTGTTTCAGGACAAGAGATTGTGTTTTAGACTAAAACAATGCTTTATAAGAAGAATCTTTACTTTGAAACTCTGTTCTTTACCTTTTTAAAACTATGAAACAGCTTTGTATTCACCTTAAACACTGTTTCAGGACAAGAGATTGTGTTTTAGAATAAAAGGCAATGCATTATAAGAAGAATCTTTACTTTGAAACTCTGTTCTTTACCTTTTTAACACTGTGAAACAGCTCTGTATTCACCTTAAACACTGTTTCAGGGCAAGAGATTGTGTTTTAGACTAAAAGGTAATGCATTATAAGAAGAATCTTTAATTTGAAACTCTCTTCTTTACCTTTTTCACATTATGAAACAGATTTGTATTCACCTTAAACACTGTTTCAGGACAAGAGATTGTGTTTTAGACTAAAACTGCATGCTTTATAAGAAGAATCTTTACTTTGAAACTCTGTTCTTTACCTTTTTAACAATAAGAAACAGCTTTGTATTCACCTTAAACACTGTTTCAGGGCAAGAGATTGTGTTTGAGACTAAAAGGTAATGCTTTATAAGAAGAATCTTTACTTTGAAACTGTGTTCTTTCCCTTTTTCACACTAAAACAGCTTTGTATTCATCTTAAACTGTTTCAGGGCAAGAGATTGTGTGTGAGATTAAAATGTAATGCATTATAAGAAGAATCTTTACTTTGAAACTCTGTTCTTTACCTTTTTAACAATAAGAAAGAGCTTTGTATTCACCTTAAACAGTGTTTCAGGGCAAGAGATTGTGTTTGAGACTAAAAGGTAATGCTTTATAAGAAGAATCTTTACTTTGAAACTCTGTTCTTTACCTTTTTAACAATAAGAAACAGCTTTGTATTCACCTTAAACACTGTTTCAGGGCAAGAGATTGTGTTTGAGACTAAAAGGTAATGCTTTATAAGAAGAATCTTTACTTTGAAACTGTGATCTTTCCCTTTTTCACACTAAAACAGCTTTGCATTCACCTTAAACTGTTTCAGGGCAAGAGATTGTGTGTGAGACTAAAATGTAATGCATTATAAGAAGAATCTTTACTTTGAAACTGTTCTTTACCTTTTTCACACTATGAAACAGCTTTGTATTCACCTTAAACACTGTTTCAGGGCAAGAGATTGTGTTTTAGTCTATAACAATGCTTTATAAGAAGAATCTTTACTTTGAAACTCTGTTCTTTACCTTTTTAACACTAAGAAACAGCTTTGTATTCACCTTAAACACTGTTTCAGGACAAGAGATTGTGTTTTAGACTAAAACAATGCTTTATAAGAAGAATCTTTACTTTGAAACTCTGTTCTTTACCTTTTTAAAACTATGAAACAGCTTTGTATTCGCCTTAAACACTGTTTCAGGACAAGAGATTGTGTTTTAGAATAAAAGGTAATGCATTATAAGAAGAATCTTTACTTTGAAACTCTGTTCTTTACCTTTTTAACACTGTGAAACAGCTCTGTATTCACCTTAAACACTGTTTCAGGGCAAGAGATTGTGTTTTAGACTAAAAGGTAATGCATTATAAGAAGAATCTTTACTTTGAAACTCTCTTCTTTACCTTTTTCACACTATGAAACAGATTTGTATTCACCTTAAACACTGTTTCAGGGCAAGAGATTGTGTTTGAGACTAAAAGGTAATGCTTTATAAGAAGAATCTTTACTTTGAAACTGTGTTCTTTCCCTTTTTCACACTAAAACAGCTTTGCATTCACCTTAAACTGTTTCAGGGCAAGAGATTGTGTGTGAGACTAAAATGTAATGCATTATAAGAAGAATCTTTACTTTGAAACTCTGTTCTTTACCTTTTTCACACTATGAAACCGCTTTGTATTCGCCTTAAACACTGTTTCAGGACAAGAGATTGTGTTTTAGAATAAAAGGTAATGCATTATAAGAAGAATCTTTTCTTTGAAACTCTGTTCTTTACCTTTTTAACACTGTGAAACAGCTCTGTATTCACCTTAAACACTGTTTCAGGGCAAGAGATTGTGTTTTAGACTAAAAGGTAATGCATTATAAGAAGAATCTTTACTTTGAAACTCTCTTCTTTACCTTTTTCACACTATGAATCAGCTTTGTATTCACCTTAAACACTGTTTCAGGACAAGAGATTGTGTTTTAGACTAAAACTGCATGTTTTATAAGAAGTATCTTTACTTTGAAACTCTGTTCTTTACCTTTTTAACACTAAGAAACAGCTTTGTATTCACCTTAAACACTGTTTCAGGACAAGAGATTGTGTTTTAGAATAAAAGGTAATGCATTATATGAAGAATCTTTACTTTGAAACTGTGTTCTTTCCCTTTTTCACACTAAAACAGATTTGTATTCACCTTAAACACTGTTTCAGGGCAAGAGATTGTGTTTTAGACTAAAACAATGCTTTATAAGAAGAATCTTTACTTTGAAACTTTGTTCTTTACCTTTTTCACACTATGAAACAGCTTTGTATTCACCTTAAACACTGTTTCAGGACAAGAGATTGTGTTTTAGACTAAAACGTAATGCTTTATAAGAAGAATCTTTACTTTGAAACTCTGTTCTTTACCTTTTTCACACTATGAAACAGCTTTGTATTCACCTTAAACACTGTTTCAGGGCAAGAGATTTGTTTTAGACTAAAACGTAATGCTTTATAAGAAGAATCTTTACTTTGAAACTCTGGTCTTTACCTTTTTAACAATAAGAAACAGCTTTGTATTCACCTTAAACACTGTTTCAGGGCAAGAGATTGTGTTTGAGACTAAAAGGTAATGCTTTATAAGAAGAATCTTTACTTTGAAACTGTGTTCTTTCCCTTTTTCACACTAAAACAGCTTTGCATTCACCTTAAACTGTTTCAGGGCAAGAGATTGTGTGTGAGATTAAAATGTAATGCATTATAAGAAGAATCTTTACTTTGAAACTCTGTTCTTTACCTTTTTCACACTATGAAACAGCTTTGTATTCACCTTAAACACTGTTTCAGGACAAGAGATTGTGTTTTAGACTAAAACTGCATGTTTTATAAGAAGTATCTTTACTTTGAAACTCTGTTCTTTACCTTTTTAACACTAAGAAACAGCTTTGTATTCACCTTAAACACTGTTTCAGGACAAGAGATTGTGTTTTAGACTAAAAGGTAATGCATTATAAGAAGAATCTTTACTTTGAAACTCTCTTCTTTACCTTTTTCACACTATGAAACAGCTCTGTATTCACCTTAAACACTGTTTCAGGGCAAGAGATTGTGTTTTAGACTAAAAGGTAATGCATTATAAGAAGAATCTTTACTTTGAAACTCTCTTCTTTACCTTTTTCACACTATGAAACAGCTCTGTATTCACCTTAAACACTGTTTCAGGGCAAGAGATTGTGTTTTAGACTAAAAGGTAATGCATTATAAGAAGAATCTTTACTTTGAAACTCTGTTCTTTACCTTTTTCACACTATGAAACAGCTTTGTTTTCACCTTAAACACTGTTTCAGAACAAGAGATTGTGTTTTAGTCTAAAACAATGCTTTATAAGAAGAATCTTTACTTTGAAACTCTGTTCTTTACCTTTTTAAAACTATGAAACAGCTTTATATTCGCCTTAAACACTGTTTCAGGACAAGAGATTGTGTTTTAGAATAAAAGGCAATGCATTATAAGAAGAATCTTTACTTTGAAACTCTTTTCTTTACCTTTTTAACACTGTGAAACAGCTCTGTATTCACCTTAAACACTGTTTCAGGGCAAGAGATTGTGTTTTAGACTAAAAGGTAATGCATTATAAGAAGAATCTTTACTTTGAAACTCTCTTCTTTACCTTTTTCACACTATGAAACAGATTTGTATTCACCTTAAACACTGTTTCAGGGCAAGAGATTGTGTTTTAGACTAAAAGGTAATGCTTTATAAGAAGAATCTTTACTTTGAAACTGTGTTCTTTCCCTTTTTCACACTAAAACAGCTTTGCATTCACCTTACACTGTTTCAGGGCAAGAGATTGTGTGTGAGACTAAAATGTAATGCATTATAAGAAGAATCTTTACTTTGAAACTCTGTTCTTTACCTTTTTAAAACTATGAAACAGCTTTATATTCGCCTTAAACACTGTTTCAGGACAAGAGATTGTGTTTTAGAATAAAAGGCAATGCATTATAAGAAGAATCTTTACTTTGAAACTCTTTTCTTTACCTTTTTAACACTGTGAAACAGCTCTGTATTCACCTTAAACACTGTTTCAGGGCAAGAGATTGTGTTTTAGACTAAAAGGTAATGCATTATAAGAAGAATCTTTACTTTGAAACTCTCTTCTTTACCTTTTTCACACTATGAAACAGATTTGTATTCACCTTAAACACTGTTTCAGGGCAAGAGATTGTGTTTTAGACTAAAAGGTAATGCTTTATAAGAAGAATCTTTACTTTGAAACTGTGTTCTTTCCCTTTTTCACACTAAAACAGCTTTGCATTCACCTTACACTGTTTCAGGGCAAGAGATTGTGTGTGAGACTAAAATGTAATGCATTATAAGAAGAATCTTTACTTTGAAACTCTGTTCTTTACCTTTTTCACACTATGAAACAGCTTTGTATTCGCCTTAAACACTGTTTCAGGACAAGAGATTGTGTTTTAGAATAAAAGGTAATGCATTATAAGAAGAATCTTTACTTTGAAACTCTGTTCTTTACCTTTTTAACACTGTGAAACAGCTCTGTATTCACCTTAAACACTGTTTCAGGGCAAGAGATTGTGTTTTAGACTAAAAGGTAATGCATTATAAGAAGAATCTTTACTTTGAAACTCTCTTCTTTACCTTTTTCACACTATGAAACAGATTTGTATTCACCTTAAACACTGTTTCAGGGCAAGATATTGTGTTTGAGACTAAAAGGTAATGCTTTATAAGAAGAATCTTTACTTTGAAACTGTGTTCTTTCCCTTTTTCACACTAAAACAGCTTTGCATTCACCTTAAACTGTTTCAGGGCAAGAGATTGTGTGTGAGACTAAAAGGTAATGCTTTATAAGAAGAATCTTTGCTTTGAAACTCTGTTCTTTACCTTTTTCACACTATGAAACAGCTTTATATTCACCTTAAACACTGTTTCAGGACAAGAGATAGTGTTTTAGAATAAAAGGTAATGCATTATATGAAGAATCTTTACTTTGAAAGTCTGTTCTTTACCTTTTTCACACTATGAAACAGCTTTGTATTCAACTTAAGCACTGTTTCAGGGCAAGAGATTGTGTTTTAGACTAAAACGTAATGCTTTATAAGAAGAATCTTTACTTTGAAAATCTGTTCTTTACCTTTTTAACAATAAGAAACAGCTTTGTATTCACCTTAAACACTGTTTCAGGGCAAGAGATTGTGTTTGAGACTAAAAGGTAATGCATTATAAGAAGAATCTTTACTTTGAAACTCTGTTCTTTACCTTTTTCACACTATGAAACAGCTTTGTATTCACCTTAAACACTGTTTCAGGACAAGAGATTGTGTTTTAGACTAAAACTGCATGTTTTATAAGAAGTATCTTTACTTTGAAACTCTGTTCTTTACCTTTTTAACACTAAGAAACAGCTTTGTATTCACCTTAAACACTGTTTCAGGACAAGAGATTGTGTTTTAGACTAAAAGGTAATGCATTATAAGAAGAATCTTTACTTTGAAACTCTCTTCTTTACCTTTTTCACACTATGAAACAGCTCTGTATTCACCTTAAACACTGTTTCAGGGCAAGAGATTGTGTTTTAGACTAAAAGGTAATGCATTATAAGAAGAATCTTTACTTTAAAACTGTTCTTTACCTTTTTCACACTATGAAACAGCTTTGTTTTCACCTTAAACACTGTTTCAGAACAAGAGATTGTGTTTTAGTCTAAAACAATGCTTTATAAGAAGAATCTTTACTTTGAAACTCTGTTCTTTACCTTTTTAACACTAAGAAACAGCTTTGTATTCACCTTAAACACTGTTTCAGGACAAGAGATTGTGTTTTAGACTAAAACAATGCTTTATAAGAAGAATCTTTACTTTGAAACTCTGTTCTTTACCTTTTTAAAACTATGAAACAGCTTTGTATTCACCTCAAACACTGTTTCAGGACAAGAGATTGTGTTTTAGAATAAAAGGCAATGCATTATAAGAAGAATCTTTACTTTGAAACTCTGTTCTTTACCTTTTTAACACTGTGAAACAGCTCTGTATTCACCTTAAACACTGTTTCAGGGCAAGAGATTGTGTTTTAGACTAAAAGGTAATGCATTATAAGAAGAATCTTTAATTTGAAACTCTCTTCTTTACCTTTTTCACATTATGAAACAGATTTGTATTCACCTTAAACACTGTTTCAGGACAAGAGATTGTGTTTTAGACTAAAACTGCATGCTTTATAAGAAGAATCTTTACTTTGAAACTCTGTTCTTTACCTTTTTAACAATAAGAAACAGCTTTGTATTCACCTTAAACACTGTTTCAGGGCAAGAGATTGTGTTTGAGACTAAAAGGTAATGCTTTATAAGAAGAGTCTTTACTTTGAAACTGTGTTCTTTCCCTTTTTCACACTAAAACAGCTTTGTATTCATCTTAAACTGTTTCAGGGCAAGAGATTGTGTGTGAGATTAAAATGTAATGCATTATAAGAAGAATCTTTACTTTGAAACTCTGTTCTTTACCTTTTTAACAATAAGAAAGAGCTTTGTATTCACCTTAAACAGTGTTTCAGGGCAAGAGATTGTGTTTGAGACTAAAAGGTAATGCTTTATAAGAAGAATCTTTACTTTGAAACTCTGTTCTTTACCTTTTTAACAATAAGAAACAGCTTTGTATTCACCTTAAACACTGTTTCAGGGCAAGAGATTGTGTTTGAGACTAAAAGGTAATGCTTTATAAGAAGAATCTTTACTTTGAAACTGTGATCTTTCCCTTTTTCACACTAAAACAGCTTTGCATTCACCTTAAACTGTTTCAGGGCAAGAGATTGTGTGTGAGACTAAAATGTAATGCATTATAAGAAGAATCTTTACTTTGAAACTGTTCTTTACCTTTTTCACACTATGAAACAGCTTTGTATTCACCTTAAACACTGTTTCAGGACAAGAGATTGTGTTTTAGACTAAAACTGCATGTTTTATAAGAAGTATCTACTTTGAAACTCTGTTCTTTACCTTTTTCACACTATGAAACAGCTTTGTATTCACCTTAAACACTGTTTCAGGGCAAGAGATTGTGTTTTAGTCTATAACAATGCTTTATAAGAAGAATATTTACTTTGAAACTCTGTTCTTTACCTTTTTAACACTAAGAAACAGCTTTGTATTCACCTTAAACACTGTTTCAGGACAAGAGATTGTGTTTTAGACTAAAACAATGCTTTATAAGAAGAATCTTTACTTTGAAACTCTGTTCTTTACCTTTTTAAAACTATGAAACAGCTTTGTATTCGCCTTAAACACTGTTTCAGGACAAGAGATTGTGTTTTAGAATAAAAGGTAATGCATTATAAGAAGAATCTTTACTTTGAAACTCTGTTCTTTACCTTTTTAACACTGTGAAACAGCTCTGTATTCACCTTAAACACTGTTTCAGGGCAAGAGATTGTGTTTTAGACTAAAAGGTAATGCATTATAAGAAGAATCTTTACTTTGAAACTCTCTTCTTTACCTTTTTCACACTATGAAACAGATTTGTATTCACCTTAAACACTGTTTCAGGGCAAGAGATTGTGTTTGAGACTAAAAGGTAATGCTTTATAAGAAGAATCTTTACTTTGAAACTGTGTTCTTTCCCTTTTTCACACTAAAACAGCTTTGCATTCACCTTAAACTGTTTCAGGGCAAGAGATTGTGTGTGAGACTAAAATGTAATGCATTATAAGAAGAATCTTTACTTTGAAACTCTGTTCTTTACCTTTTTCACACTATGAAACCGCTTTGTATTCGCCTTAAACACTGTTTCAGGACAAGAGATTGTGTTTTAGAATAAAAGGTAATGCATTATAAGAAGAATCTTTACTTTGAAACTCTGTTCTTTACCTTTTTAACACTGTGAAACAGCTCTGTATTCACCTTAAACACTGTTTCAGGGCAAGAGATTGTGTTTTAGACTAAAAGGTAATGCATTATAAGAAGAATCTTTACTTTGAAACTCTCTTCTTTACCTTTTTCACACTATGAATCAGCTTTGTATTCACCTTAAACACTGTTTCAGGACAAGAGATTGTGTTTTAGACTAAAACTGCATGTTTTATAAGAAGTATCTTTACTTTGAAACTCTGTTCTTTACCTTTTTAACACTAAGAAACAGCTTTGTATTCACCTTAAACACTGTTTCAGGACAAGAGATTGTGTTTTAGAATAAAAGGTAATGCATTATATGAAGAATCTTTACTTTGAAACTGTGTTCTTTCCCTTTTTCACACTAAAACAGATTTGTATTCACCTTAAACACTGTTTCAGGGCAAGAGATTGTGTTTTAGACTAAAACAATGCTTTATAAGAAGAATCTTTACTTTGAAACTTTGTTCTTTACCTTTTTCACACTATGAAACAGCTTTGTATTCACCTTAAACACTGTTTCAGGACAAGAGATTGTGTTTTAGACTAAAACGTAATGCTTTATAAGAAGAATCTTTACTTTGAAACTCTCTTCTTTACCTTTTTCACACTATGAAACAGCTTTGTATTCACCTTAAACACTGTTTCAGGGCAAGAGATTTGTTTTAGACTAAAACGTAATGCTTTATAAGAAGAATCTTTACTTTGAAACTCTGGTCTTTACCTTTTTAACAATAAGAAACAGCTTTGTATTCACCTTAAACACTGTTTCAGGGCAAGAGATTGTGTTTGAGACTAAAAGGTAATGCTTTATAAGAAGAATCTTTACTTTGAAACTGTGTTCTTTCCCTTTTTCACACTAAAACAGCTTTGCATTCACCTTAAACTGTTTCAGGGCAAGAGATTGTGTGTGAGATTAAAATGTAATGCATTATAAGAAGAATCTTTACTTTGAAACTCTGTTCTTTACCTTTTTCACACTATGAAACAGCTTTGTATTCACCTTAAACACTGTTTCAGGACAAGAGATTGTGTTTTAGACTAAAACTGCATGTTTTATAAGAAGTATCTTTACTTTGAAACTCTGTTCTTTACCTTTTTAACACTAAGAAACAGCTTTGTATTCACCTTAAACACTGTTTCAGGACAAGAGATTGTGTTTTAGACTAAAAGGTAATGCATTATAAGAAGAATCTTTACTTTGAAACTCTCTTCTTTACCTTTTTCACACTATGAAACAGCTCTGTATTCACCTTAAACACTGTTTCAGGGCAAGAGATTGTGTTTTAGACTAAAAGGTAATGCATTATAAGAAGAATCTTTACTTTGAAACTCTGTTCTTTACCTTTTTCACACTATGAAACAGCTTTGTTTTCACCTTAAACACTGTTTCAGAACAAGAGATTGTGTTTTAGTCTAAAACAATGCTTTATAAGAAGAATCTTTACTTTGAAACTCTGTTCTTTACCTTTTTAAAACTATGAAACAGCTTTATATTCGCCTTAAACACTGTTTCAGGACAAGAGATTGTGTTTTAGAATAAAAGGCAATGCATTATAAGAAGAATCTTTACTTTGAAACTCTTTTCTTTACCTTTTTAACACTGTGAAACAGCTCTGTATTCACCTTAAACACTGTTTCAGGGCAAGAGATTGTGTTTTAGACTAAAAGGTAATGCATTATAAGAAGAATCTTTACTTTGAAACTCTCTTCTTTACCTTTTTCACACTATGAAACAGATTTGTATTCACCTTAAACACTGTTTCAGGGCAAGAGATTGTGTTTTAGACTAAAAGGTAATGCTTTATAAGAAGAATCTTTACTTTGAAACTGTGTTCTTTCCCTTTTTCACACTAAAACAGCTTTGCATTCACCTTACACTGTTTCAGGGCAAGAGATTGTGTGTGAGACTAAAATGTAATGCATTATAAGAAGAATCTTTACTTTGAAACTCTGTTCTTTACCTTTTTAAAACTATGAAACAGCTTTATATTCGCCTTAAACACTGTTTCAGGACAAGAGATTGTGTTTTAGAATAAAAGGCAATGCATTATAAGAAGAATCTTTACTTTGAAACTCTTTTCTTTACCTTTTTAACACTGTGAAACAGCTCTGTATTCACCTTAAACACTGTTTCAGGGCAAGAGATTGTGTTTTAGACTAAAAGGTAATGCATTATAAGAAGAATCTTTACTTTGAAACTCTCTTCTTTACCTTTTTCACACTATGAAACAGATTTGTATTCACCTTAAACACTGTTTCAGGGCAAGAGATTGTGTTTTAGACTAAAAGGTAATGCTTTATAAGAAGAATCTTTACTTTGAAACTGTGTTCTTTCCCTTTTTCACACTAAAACAGCTTTGCATTCACCTTACACTGTTTCAGGGCAAGAGATTGTGTGTGAGACTAAAATGTAATGCATTATAAGAAGAATCTTTACTTTGAAACTCTGTTCTTTACCTTTTTCACACTATGAAACAGCTTTGTATTCGCCTTAAACACTGTTTCAGGACAAGAGATTGTGTTTTAGAATAAAAGGTAATGCATTATAAGAAGAATCTTTACTTTGAAACTCTGTTCTTTACCTTTTTAACACTGTGAAACAGCTCTGTATTCACCTTAAACACTGTTTCAGGACAAGAGATTGTGTTTTAGACTAAAAGGTAATGCATTATAAGAAGAATCTTTACTTTGAAACTCTCTTCTTTACCTTTTTCACACTATGAAACAGATTTGTATTCACCTTAAACACTGTTTCAGGGCAAGATATTGTGTTTGAGACTAAAAGGTAATGCTTTATAAGAAGAATCTTTACTTTGAAACTGTGTTCTTTCCCTTTTTCACACTAAAACAGCTTTGCATTCACCTTAAACTGTTTCAGGGCAAGAGATTGTGTGTGAGACTAAAATGTAATGCTTTATAAGAAGAATCTTTGCTTTGAAACTCTGTTCTTTACCTTTTTCACACTATGAAACAGCTTTGTATTCACCTTAAACACTGTTTCAGGACAAGAGATAGTGTTTTAGAATAAAAGGTAATGCATTATATGAAGAATCTTTACTTTGAAAGTCTGTTCTTTACCTTTTTCACACTATGAAACAGCTTTGTATTCACCTTAAGCACTGTTTCAGGGCAAGAGATTGTGTTTTAGACTAAAACGTAATGCTTTATAAGAAGAATCTTTACTTTGAAACTCTGTTCTTTACCTTTTTAACAATAAGAAACAGCTTTGTATTCACCTTAAACACTGTTTCAGGGCAAGAGATTGTGTTTGAGACTAAAAGGTAATGCTTTATAAGAAGAATCTTTACTTTGAAACTGTGTTCTTTCCCTTTTTCACACTAAAACAGCTTTGCATTCACCTTAAACTGTTTCAGGGCAAGAGATTGTGTGTGAGACTAAAATATAATGCATTATAAGAAGAATCTTTACTTTGAAACTCTGTTCTTTACCTTTTTCACACTATGAAACAGCTTTGTATTCACCTTAAACACTGTTTCAGGACAAGAGATTGTGTTTTAGACTAAAACTGCATGTTTTATAAGAAGTATCTTTACTTTGAAACTCTGTTCTTTACCTTTTTAACACTAAGAAACAGCTTTGTATTCACCTTAAACACTGTTTCAGGACAAGAGATTGTGATTTAGAATAAAAGGTAATGCATTATAAGAAGAATCTTTACTTTGAAACTCTTCTTTACCTTTTTCACACTATGAAACAGCTCTGTATTCACCTTAAACACTGTTTCAGGGCAAGAGATTGTGTTTTAGACTAAAAGGTAATGCATTATAAGAAGAAACTTTACTTTGAAACTCTCTTCTTTACCTTTTTCACACTATGAAACAGCTCTGTATTCACCTTAAACACTGTTTCAGGGCAAGAGATTGTGTTTTAGACTAAAAGGTAATGCATTATAAGAAGAATCTTTACTTTGAAACTCTGTTCTTTACCTTTTTAACACTAAGAAACAGCTTTGTATTCACCTTAAACACTGTTTCAGGACAAGAGATTGTGTTTTAGAATAAAAGGTAATGCATTATAAGAAGAATCTTTACTTTGAAACTTTCTTCTTTACCTTTTTCACACTATGAAACAGCTCTCTATTCACCTTAAACACTGTTTCAGGGCAAGAGATTGTGTTTTAGACTAAAAGGTAATGCATTATAAGAAGAATCTTTACTTTGAAACTCTGTTCTTTACCTTTTTAACACTAAGAAACAGCTTTGTATTCACCTTAAACACTGTTTCAGGACAAGAGATTGTGTTTTAGACTAAAACAATGCTTTATAAGAAGAATCTTTACTTTGAAACTTTGTTCTTTACCTTTTTAAAACTATGAAACAGCTTTGTATTCGCCTTAAACACTGTTTCAGGACAAGAGATTGTGTTTTAGAATAAAAGGTAATGCATTATAAGAAGAATCTTTACTTTGAAACTCTGTTCTTTACCTTTTTAACACTGTGAAACAGCTCTGTATTCACCTTAAACACTGTTTCAGGGCAAGAGATTGTGTTTTAGACTAAAAGGTAATGCATTATAAGAAGAATCTTTACTTTGAAACTCTCTTCTTTACCTTTTTCACACTATGAAACAGATTTGTATTCACCTTAAACACTGTTTCAGGGCAAGAGATTGTGTTTGAGACTAAAAGGTAATGCTTTATAAGAAGAATCTTTACTTTGAAACTGTGTTCTTTCCCTTTTTCACACTAAAACAGCTTTGCATTCACCTTACACTGTTTCAGGGCAAGAGATTGTGTGTGAGACTAAAATGTAATGCTTTATAAGAAGAATCTTTACTTTGAAACTCTGTTCTTTACCTTTTTAAAACTATGAAACAGCTTTGTATTCGCCTTAAACAATGTTTCAGGACAAGAGATTGTGTTTTAGAATAAAAGGTAATGCATTATAAGAAGAATCTTTACTTTGAAACTCTGTTCTTTACCTTTTTAACACTGTGAAACAGCTCTGTATTCACCTTAAACACTGTTTCAGGGCAAGAGATTGTGTTTTAGACTAAAAGGTAATGCATTATAAGAAGAATCTTTACTTTGAAACTCTCTTCTTTACCTTTTTCACACTATGAAACAGATTTGTATTCACCTTAAACACTGTTTCAGGGCAAGAGATTGTGTTTGAGACTAAAAGGTAATGCTTTATAAGAAGAATCTTTACTTTGAAACTGTGTTCTTTCCCTTTTTCACACTAAAACAGCTTTGCATTCACCTTACACTGTTTCAGGGCAAGAGATTGTGTGTGAGACTAAAATGTAATGCTTTATAAGAAGAATCTTTACTTTGAAACTCTGTTCTTTACCTTTTTAAAACTATGAAACAGCTTTGTATTCGCCTTAAACACTGTTTCAGGACAAGAGATTGTGTTTTAGAATAAAAGGTAATGCATTATATGAAGAATCTTTACTTTGAAAGTCTGTTCTTTACCTTTTTCACACTATGAAACAGCTTTGTATTCACCTTAAGCACTGTTTCAGGGCAAGAGATTGTGTTTTAGACTAAAACGTAATGCTTTATAAGAAGAATCTTTACTTTGAAACTCTGTTCTTTACCTTTTTAACAATAAGAAACTGCTTTGTATTCACCTTAAACACTGTTTCAGGGCAAGAGATTGTGTTTGAGACTAAAAGGTAATGCTTTATAAGAAGAATCTTTACTTTGAAACTGTGTTCTTTCCCTTTTTCACACTAAAACAGCTTTGCATTCATCTTAAACTGTTTCAGGGCAAGAGATTGTGTGTGAGACTAAAATGTAATGCATTATAAGAAGAATCTTTACTTTGAAACTCTGTTCTTTACCTTTTTCACACTATGAAACAGCTTTGTATTCACCTTAAACACTGTTTCAGGACAAGAGATTGTGTTTTAGACTAAAACTGCATGTTTTATAAGAAGTATCTTTACTTTGAAACTCTGTTCTTTACCTTTTTAACACTAAGAAACAGCTTTGTATTCACCTTAAACACTGTTTCAGGACAAGAGATTGTGATTTAGAATAAAAGGTAATGCATTATAAGAAGAATCTTTACTTTGAAACTCTCTTCTTTACCTTTTTCACACTATGAAACAGCTCTGTATTCACCTTAAACACTGTTTCAGGGCAAGAGATTGTGTTTTAGACTAAAAGGTAATGCATTATAAGAAGAAACTTTACTTTGAAACTCTCTTCTTTACCTTTTTCACACTATGAAACAGCTCTGTATTCACCTTAAACACTGTTTCAGGGCAAGAGATTGTGTTTTAGACTAAAAGGTAATGCATTATAAGAAGAATCTTTACTTTGAAACTCTGTTCTTTACCTTTTTAACACTAAGAAACAGCTTTGTATTCACCTTAAACACTGTTTCAGGACAAGAGATTGTGTTTTAGAATAAAAGGTAATGCATTATAAGAAGAATCTTTACTTTGAAACTTTCTTCTTTACCTTTTTCACACTATGAAACAGCTCTCTATTCACCTTAAACACTGTTTCAGGGCAAGAGATTGTGTTTTAGACTAAAAGGTAATGCATTATAAGAAGAATCTTTACTTTGAAACTCTGTTCTTTACCTTTTTCACACTATGAAACAGCTTTGTTTTCACCTTAAACACTGTTTCAGAACAAGAGATTGTGTTTTAGTCTAAAACAATGCTTTATAAGAAGAACCTTTACTTTGAAACTCTGTTCTTTACCTTTTTAACACTAAGAAACAGCTTTGTATTCACCTTAAACACTGTTTCAGGACAAGAGATTGTGTTTTAGACTAAAACAATGCTTTATAAGAAGAATCTTTACTTTGAAACTTTGTTCTTTACCTTTTTAAAACTATGAAACAGCTTTGTATTCGCCTTAAACACTGTTTCAGGACAAGAGATTGTGATTTAGAATAAAAGGTAATGCATTATAAGAAGAATCTTTACTTTGAAACTCTGTTCTTTACCTTTTTAACACTGTGAAACAGCTCTGTATTCACCTTAAACACTGTTTCAGGGCAAGAGATTGTGTTTTAGACTAAAAGGTAATGCATTCTAAGAAGAATCTTTACTTTGAAACTCTCTTCTTTACCTTTTTCACACTATGAAACAGATTTGTATTCACCTTAAACACTGTTTCAGGGCAAGAGATTGTGTTTGAGACTAAAAGGTAATGCTTTATAAGAAGAATCTTTACTTTGAAACTGTGTTCTTTCCCTTTTTCACACTAAAACAGCTTTGCATTCACCTTACACTGTTTCAGGGCAAGAGATTGTGTGTGAGACTAAAATGTAATGCTTTATAAGAAGAATCTTTACTTTGAAACTCTGTTCTTTACCTTTTTAAAACTATGAAACAGCTTTGTATTCGCCTTAAACAATGTTTCAGGACAAGACATTGTGTTTTAGAATAAAAGGTAATGCATTATAAGAAGAATCTTTACTTTGAAACTCTGTTCTTTACCTTTTTAACACTGTGAAACAGCTCTGTATTCACCTTAAACACTGTTTCAGGGCAAGAGATTGTGTTTTAGACTAAAAGGTAATGCATTATAAGAAGAATCTTTACTTTGAAACTCTCTTCTTTACCTTTTTCACACTATGAAACAGCTTTGTATTCACCTTAAACACTGTTTCAGGACAAGAGATTGTGTTTTAGACTAAAACTGCATGTTTTATAAGAAGAATCTTTACTTTGAAACTCTGTTCTTTACCTTTTTAACACTAAGAAACAGCTTTGTATTCACCTTAAACACTGTTTCAGGACAAGAGATTGTGTTTTAGAATAAAAGGTAATGCATTATAAGAAGAATCTTTACTTTGAAACTTTCTTCTTTACCTTTTTCACACTATGAAACAGCTCTCTATTCACCTTAAACACTGTTTCAGGGCAAGAGATTGTGTTTTAGACTAAAAGGTAATGCATTATAAGAAGAATCTTTACTTTGAAAGTCTGTTCTTTACCTTTTTCACACTATGAAACAGCTTTGTATTCACCTTAAGCACTGTTTCAGGGCAAGAGATTGTGTTTTAGACTAAAACGTAATGCTTTATAAGAAGAATCTTTACTTTGAAACTCTGTTCTTTACCTTTTTAACAATAAGAAACTGCTTTGTATTCACCTTAAACACTGTTTCAGGGCAAGAGATTGTGTTTGAGACTAAAAGGTAATGCTTTATAAGAAGAATCTTTACTTTGAAACTGTGTTCTTTCCCTTTTTCACACTAAAACAGCTTTGCATTCATCTTAAACTGTTTCAGGGCAAGAGATTGTGTGTGAGACTAAAATGTAATGCATTAAAAGAAGAATCTTTACTTTGAAACTCTGTTCTTTACCTTTTTCACACTATGAAACAGCTTTGTATTCACCTTAAACACTGTTTCAGGACAAGAGATTGTGTTTTAGACTAAAACTGCATGTTTTATAAGAAGTATCTTTACTTTGAAACTCTGTTCTTTACCTTTTTAACACTAAGAAACAGCTTTGTATTCACCTTAAACACTGTTTCAGGACAAGAGATTGTGATTTAGAATAAAAGGTAATGCATTATAAGAAGAATCTTTACTTTGAAACTCTGTTCTTTACCTTTTTAACACTGTGAAACAGCTCTGTATTCACCTTAAACACTGTTTCAGGGCAAGAGATTGTGTTTTAGACTAAAAGGTAATGCATTCTAAGAAGAATCTTTACTTTGAAACTCTCTTCTTTACCTTTTTCACACTATGAAACAGATTTGTATTCACCTTAAACACTGTTTCAGGGCAAGAGATTGTGTTTGAGACTAAAAGGTAATGCTTTATAAGAAGAATCTTTACTTTGAAACTGTGTTCTTTCCCTTTTTCACACTAAAACAGCTTTGCATTCACCTTACACTGTTTCAGGGCAAGAGATTGTGTGTGAGACTAAAATGTAATGCTTTATAAGAAGAATCTTTACTTTGAAACTCTGTTCTTTACCTTTTTAAAACTATGAAACAGCTTTGTATTCGCCTTAAACAATGTTTCAGGACAAGACATTGTGTTTTAGAATAAAAGGTAATGCATTATAAGAAGAATCTTTACTTTGAAACTCTGTTCTTTACCTTTTTAACACTGTGAAACAGCTCTGTATTCACCTTAAACACTGTTTCAGGGCAAGAGATTGTGTTTTAGACTAAAAGGTAATGCATTATAAGAAGAATCTTTACTTTGAAACTCTCTTCTTTACCTTTTTCACACTATGAAACAGCTTTGTATTCACCTTAAACACTGTTTCAGGACAAGAGATTGTGTTTTAGACTAAAACTGCATGTTTTATAAGAAGAATCTTTACTTTGAAACTCTGTTCTTTACCTTTTTAACACTAAGAAACAGCTTTGTATTCACCTTAAACACTGTTTCAGGACAAGAGATTGTGTTTTAGAATAAAAGGTAATGCATTATAAGAAGAATCTTTACTTTGAAACTTTCTTCTTTACCTTTTTCACACTATGAAACAGCTCTCTATTCACCTTAAACACTGTTTCAGAACAAGAGATTGTGTTTTAGTCTAAAACAATGCTTTATAAGAAGAACCTTTACTTTGAAACTCTGTTCTTTACCTTTTTAACACTAAGAAACAGCTTTGTATTCACCTTAAACACTGTTTCAGGACAAGAGATTGTGTTTTAGACTAAAACAATGCTTTATAAGAAGAATCTTTACTTTGAAACTCTGTTCTTTACCTTTTTAACACTGTGAAACAGCTCTGTATTCACCTTAAACACTGTTTCAGGGCAAGAGATTGTGTTTTAGACTAAAAGGTAATGCATTATAAGAAGAATCTTTACTTTGAAACTCTCTTCTTTACCTTTTTCACACTATGAAACAGATTTGTATTCACCTTAAACACTGTTTCAGGGCAAGAGATTGTGTTTGAGACTAAAAGGTAATGCTTTATAAGAAGAATCTTTACTTTGAAACTGTGTTCTTTCCCTTTTTCACACTAAAACAGCTTTGCATTCACCTTACACTGTTTCAGGGCAAGAGATTGTGTGTGAGACTAAAATGTAATGCTTTATAAGAAGAATCTTTACTTTGAAACTCTGTTCTTTACCTTTTTAAAACTATGAAACAGCTTTGTATTCGCCTTAAACAATGTTTCAGGACAAGAGATTGTGTTTTAGAATAAAAGGTAATGCATTATAAGAAGAATCTTTACTTTGAAACTCTGTTCTTTACCTTTTTAACACTGTGAAACAGCTCTGTATTCACCTTAAACACTGTTTCAGGGCAAGAGATTGTGTTTTAGACTAAAAGGTAATGCATTATAAGAAGAATCTTTACTTTGAAACTCTCTTCTTTACCTTTTTCACACTATGAAACAGCTTTGTATTCACCTTAAACACTGTTTCAGGACAAGAGATTGTGTTTTAGACTAAAACTGCATGTTTTATAAGAAGAATCTTTACTTTGAAACTCTGTTCTTTACCTTTTTAACACTAAGAAACAGCTTTGTATTCACCTTAAACACTGTTTCAGGACAAGAGATTGTGTTTTAGAATAAAAGGTAATGCATTATAAGAAGAATCTTTACTTTGAAACTTTCTTCTTTACCTTTTTCACACTATGAAACAGCTCTCTATTCACCTTAAACACTGTTTCAGGGCAAGAGATTGTGTTTTAGACTAAAAGGTAATGCATTATAAGAAGAATCTTTACTTTGAAAGTCTGTTCTTTACCTTTTTCACACTATGAAACAGCTTTGTATTCACCTTAAGCACTGTTTCAGGGCAAGAGATTGTGTTTTAGACTAAAACGTAATGCTTTATAAGAAGAATCTTTACTTTGAAACTCTGTTCTTTACCTTTTTAACAATAAGAAACTGCTTTGTATTCACCTTAAACACTGTTTCAGGGCAAGAGATTGTGTTTGAGACTAAAAGGTAATGCTTTATAAGAAGAATCTTTACTTTGAAACTGTGTTCTTTCCCTTTTTCACACTAAAACAGCTTTGCATTCATCTTAAACTGTTTCAGGGCAAGAGATTGTGTGTGAGACTAAAATGTAATGCATTATAAGAAGAATCTTTACTTTGAAACTCTGTTCTTTACCTTTTTCACACTATGAAACAGCTTTGTATTCACCTTAAACACTGTTTCAGGACAAGAGATTGTGTTTTAGACTAAAACTGCATGTTTTATAAGAAGTATCTTTACTTTGAAACTCTGTTCTTTACCTTTTTAACACTAAGAAACAGCTTTGTATTCACCTTAAACACTGTTTCAGGACAAGAGATTGTGATTTAGAATAAAAGGTAATGCATTATAAGAAGAATCTTTACTTTGAAACTCTGTTCTTTACCTTTTTAACACTGTGAAACAGCTCTGTATTCACCTTAAACACTGTTTCAGGGCAAGAGATTGTGTTTTAGACTAAAAGGTAATGCATTCTAAGAAGAATCTTTACTTTGAAACTCTGTTCTTTACCTTTTTAACACTGTGAAACAGCTCTGTATTCACCTTAAACACTGTTTCAGGGCAAGAGATTGTGTTTTAGACTAAAAGGTAATGCATTATAAGAAGAATCTTTACTTTGAAACTCTCTTCTTTACCTTTTTCACACTATGAAACAGCTTTGTATTCACCTTAAACACTGTTTCAGGACAAGAGATTGTGTTTTAGACTAAAACTGCATGTTTTATAAGAAGAATCTTTACTTTGAAACTCTGTTCTTTACCTTTTTAACACTAAGAAACAGCTTTGTATTCACCTTAAACACTGTTTCAGGACAAGAGATTGTGTTTTAGAATAAAAGGTAATGCATTATAAGAAGAATCTTTACTATGAAACTTTCTTCTTTACCTTTTTCACACTATGAAACAGCTCTCTATTCACCTTAAACACTGTTTCAGGGCAAGAGATTGTGTTTTAGACTAAAAGGTAATGCATTATAAGAAGAATCTTTACTTTGAAACTCTGTTCTTTACCTTTTTCACACTATGAAACAGCTTTGTTTTCACCTTAAACACTGTTTCAGAACAAGAGATTGTGTTTTAGTCTAAAACAATGCTTTATAAGAAGAACCTTTACTTTGAAACTCTGTTCTTTACCTTTTTAACACTAAGAAACAGCTTTGTATTCACCTTAAACACTGTTTCAGGACAAGAGATTGTGTTTTAGACTAAAACAATGCTTTATAAGAAGAATCTTTACTTTGAAACTCTGTTCTTTACCTTTTTAACACTGTGAAACAGCTCTGTATTCACCTTAAACACTGTTTCAGGGCAAGAGATTGTGTTTTAGACTAAAAGGTAATGCATTATAAGAAGAATCTTTACTTTGAAACTCTCTTCTTTACCTTTTTCACACTATGAAACAGATTTGTATTCACCTTAAACACTGTTTCAGGGCAAGAGATTGTGTTTGAGACTAAAAGGTAATGCTTTATAAGAAGAATCTTTACTTTGAAACTGTGTTCTTTCCCTTTTTCACACTAAAACAGCTTTGCATTCACCTTACACTGTTTCAGGGCAAGAGATTGTGTGTGAGACTAAAATGTAATGCTTTATAAGAAGAATCTTTACTTTGAAACTCTGTTCTTTACCTTTTTAAAACTATGAAACAGCTTTGTATTCGCCTTAAACAATGTTTCAGGACAAGAGATTGTGTTTTAGAATAAAAGGTAATGCATTATAAGAAGAATCTTTACTTTGAAACTCTGTTCTTTACCTTTTTAACACTGTGAAACAGCTCTGTATTCACCTTAAACACTGTTTCAGGGCAAGAGATTGTGTTTTAGACTAAAAGGTAATGCATTATAAGAAGAATCTTTACTTTGAAACTCTCTTCTTTACCTTTTTCACACTATGAAACAGATTTGTATTCACCTTAAACACTGTTTCAGGGCAAGAGATTGTGTTTGAGACTAAAAGGTAATGCTTTATAAGAAGAATCTTTACTTTGAAACTGTGTTCTTTCCCTTTTTCACACTAAAACAGCTTTGCATTCACCTTACACTGTTTCAGGGCAAGAGATTGTGTGTGAGACTAAAATGTAATGCTTTATAAGAAGAATCTTTACTTTGAAACTCTGTTCTTTACCTTTTTAAAACTATGAAACAGCTTTGTATTCGCCTTAAACACTGTTTCAGGACAAGAGATTGTGTTTTAGAATAAAAGGTAATGCATTATATGAAGAATCTTTACTTTGAAAGTCTGTTCTTTACCTTTTTCACACTATGAAACAGCTTTGTATTCACCTTAAGCACTGTTTCAGGGCAAGAGATTGTGTTTTAGACTAAAACGTAATGCTTTATAAGAAGAATCTTTACTTTGAAACTCTGTTCTTTACCTTTTTAACAATAAGAAACAGCTTTGTATTCACCTTAAACACTGTTTCAGGGCAAGAGATTGTGTTTGAGACTAAAACTGCATGTTTTATAAGAAGTATCTTTACTTTGAAACTCTGTTCTTTACCTTTTTAACACTAAGAAACAGCTTTGTATTCACCTTAAACACTGTTTCAGGACAAGAGATTGTGATTTAGAATAAAAGGTAATGCATTATAAGAAGAATCTTTACTTTGAAACTCTGTTCTTTACCTTTTTAACACTGTGAAACAGCTCTGTATTCACCTTAAACACTGTTTCAGGGCAAGAGATTGTGTTTTAGACTAAAAGGTAATGCATTATAAGAAGAATCTTTACTTTGAAACTCTCTTCTTTACCTTTTTCACACTATGAAACAGATTTGTATTCACCTTAAACACTGTTTCAGGGCAAGAGATTGTGTTTGAGACTAAAAGGTAATGCTTTATAAGAAGAATCTTTACTTTGAAACTGTGTTCTTTCCCTTTTTCACACTAAAACAGCTTTGCATTCACCTTACACTGTTTCAGGGCAAGAGATTGTGTGTGAGACTAAAATGTAATGCTTTATAAGAATAATCTTTACTTTGAAACTCTGTTCTTTACCTTTTTAAAACTATGAAACAGCTTTGTATTCGCCTTAAACAATGTTTCAGGACAAGACATTGTGTTTTAGAATAAAAGGTAATGCATTATAAGAAGAATCTTTACTTTGAAACTCTGTTCTTTACCTTTTTAACACTGTGAAACAGCTCTGTATTCACCTTAAACACTGTTTCAGGGCAAGAGATTGTGTTTTAGACTAAAAGGTAATGCATTATAAGAAGAATCTTTACTTTGAAACTCTCTTCTTTACCTTTTTCACACTATGAAACAGATTTGTATTCACCTTAAACACTGTTTCAGGGCAAGAGATTGTGTTTGAGACTAAAAGGTAATGCTTTATAAGAAGAATCTTTACTTTGAAACTGTGTTCTTTCCCTTTTTCACACTAAAACAGCTTTGCATTCACCTTACACTGTTTCAGGGCAAGAGATTGTGTGTGAGACTAAAATGTAATGCTTTATAAGAAGAATCTTTACTTTGAAACTCTGTTCTTTACCTTTTTAAAACTATGAAACAGCTTTGTATTCGCCTTAAACACTGTTTCAGGACAAGAGATTGTGTTTGAGACTAAAAGGTAATGCTTTATAAGAAGAATCTTTACTTTGAAACTCTGTTCTTTACCTTTTTAACAATAAGAAACAGCTTTGTATTCACCTTAAACACTGTTTCAGGGCAAGAGATTGTGTTTGAGACTAAAAGGTAATGCTTTATAAGAAGAATCTTTACTTTGAAACTGTGATCTTTCCCTTTTTCACACTAAAACAGCTTTGCATTCACCTTAAACTGTTTCAGGGCAAGAGATTGTGTGTGAGACTAAAATGTAATGCATTATAAGAAGAATCTTTACTTTGAAACTCTGTTCTTTACCTTTTTCACACTATGAAACAGCTTTGTATTCGCCTTAAACACTGTTTCAGGGCAAGAGATTGTGTTTTAGACTAAAAGGTAATGCATTATAAGAAGAAACTTTACTTTGAAACTCTCTTCTTTACCTTTTTCACACTATGAAACAGCTCTGTATTCACCTTAAACACTGTTTCAGGGCAAGAGATTGTGTTTTAGACTAAAAGGTAATGCATTATAAGAAGAAACTTTACTTTGAAACTCTCTTCTTTACCTTTTTCACACTATGAAACAGCTTTGTACTCACCTTAAACACTGTTTCCGGACAAGAGATTGTGTTTTAGACTAAAACTGCATGTTTTATAAGAAGTATCTTTACTTTGAAACTCTGTTCTTTACCTTTTTAACACTAAGAAACAGCTTTGTATTCACCTTAAACACTGTTTCAGGACAAGAGATTGTGTTTTAGAATAAAAGGTAATGCATTATAAGAAGAAGCTTTACTTTGAAACTTTCTTCTTTACCTTTTTCACACTATGAAACAGCTCTCTATTCACCTTAAACACTGTTTCAGGGCAAGAGATTGTGTTTTAGACTAAAAGGTAATGCATTATAAGAAGAATCTTTACTTTGAAACTCTGTTCTTTACCTTTTTCACACTATGAAACAGCTTTGTTTTCACCTTAAACACTCTTTCAGAACAAGAGATTGTGTTTTAGTCTAAAACAATGCTTTATAAGAAGAATCTTTACTTTGAAACTCTGTTCTTTACCTTTTTAACACTAAGAAACAGCTTTGTATTCACCTTAAACACTGTTTCAGGACAAGAGATTGTGTTTTAGACTAAAACAATGCTTTATAAGAAGAATCTTTACTTTGAAACTTTGTTCTTTACCTTTTTAAAACTATGAAACAGCTTTGTATTCGCCTTAAACACTGTTTCAGGACAAGAGATTGTGTTTTAGAATAAAAGGTAATGCATTATAAGAAGAATCTTTACTTTGAAACTTTCTTCTTTACCTTTTTCACACTATGAAACAGCTCTCTATTCACCTTAAACACTGTTTCAGGGCAAGAGATTGTGTTTTAGACTAAAAGGTAATGCATTATAAGAAGAATCTTTACTTTGAAAGTCTGTTCTTTACCTTTTTCACACTATGAAACAGCTTTGTATTCACCTTAAGCACTGTTTCAGGGCAAGAGATTGTGTTTTAGACTAAAACGTAATGCTTTATAAGAAGAATCTTTACTTTGAAACTCTGTTCTTTACCTTTTTAACAATAAGAAACTGCTTTGTATTCACCTTAAACACTGTTTCAGGGCAAGAGATTGTGTTTGAGACTAAAAGGTAATGCTTTATAAGAAGAATCTTTACTTTGAAACTGTGTTCTTTCCCTTTTTCACACTAAAACAGCTTTGCATTCATCTTAAACTGTTTCAGGGCAAGAGATTGTGTGTGAGACTAAAATGTAATGCATTATAAGAAGAATCTTTACTTTGAAACTCTGTTCTTTACCTTTTTCACACTATGAAACAGCTTTGTATTCACCTTAAACACTGTTTCAGGACAAGAGATTGTGTTTTAGACTAAAACTGCATGTTTTATAAGAAGTATCTTTACTTTGAAACTCTGTTCTTTACCTTTTTAACACTAAGAAACAGCTTTGTATTCACCTTAAACACTGTTTCAGGACAAGAGATTGTGATTTAGAATAAAAGGTAATGCATTATAAGAAGAATCTTTACTTTGAAACTCTGTTCTTTACCTTTTTAACACTGTGAAACAGCTCTGTATTCACCTTAAACACTGTTTCAGGGCAAGAGATTGTGTTTTAGACTAAAAGGTAATGCATTCTAAGAAGAATCTTTACTTTGAAACTCTCTTCTTTACCTTTTTCACACTATGAAACAGATTTGTATTCACCTTAAACACTGTTTCAGGGCAAGAGATTGTGTTTGAGACTAAAAGGTAATGCTTTATAAGAAGAATCTTTACTTTGAAACTGTGTTCTTTCCCTTTTTCACACTAAAACAGCTTTGCATTCACCTTACACTGTTTCAGGGCAAGAGATTGTGTGTGAGACTAAAATGTAATGCTTTATAAGAAGAATCTTTACTTTGAAACTCTGTTCTTTACCTTTTTAAAACTATGAAACAGCTTTGTATTCGCCTTAAACAATGTTTCAGGACAAGACATTGTGTTTTAGAATAAAAGGTAATGCATTATAAGAAGAATCTTTACTTTGAAACTCTGTTCTTTACCTTTTTAACACTGTGAAACAGCTCTGTATTCACCTTAAACACTGTTTCAGGGCAAGAGATTGTGTTTTAGACTAAAAGGTAATGCATTATAAGAAGAATCTTTACTTTGAAACTCTCTTCTTTACCTTTTTCACACTATGAAACAGCTTTGTATTCACCTTAAACACTGTTTCAGGACAAGAGATTGTGTTTTAGACTAAAACTGCATGTTTTATAAGAAGAATCTTTACTTTGAAACTCTGTTCTTTACCTTTTTAACACTAAGAAACAGCTTTGTATTCACCTTAAACACTGTTTCAGGACAAGAGATTGTGTTTTAGAATAAAAGGTAATGCATTATAAGAAGAATCTTTACTTTGAAACTTTCTTCTTTACCTTTTTCACACTATGAAACAGCTCTCTATTCACCTTAAACACTGTTTCAGGGCAAGAGATTGTGTTTTAGACTAAAAGGTAATGCATTATAAGAAGAATCTTTACTTTGAAACTCTGTTCTTTACCTTTTTCACACTATGAAACAGCTTTGTTTTCACCTTAAACACTGTTTCAGAACAAGAGATTGTGTTTTAGTCTAAAACAATGCTTTATAAGAAGAACCTTTACTTTGAAACTCTGTTCTTTACCTTTTTAACACTAAGAAACAGCTTTGTATTCACCTTAAACACTGTTTCAGGACAAGAGATTGTGTTTTAGACTAAAACAATGCTTTATAAGAAGAATCTTTACTTTGAAACTCTGTTCTTTACCTTTTTAACACTGTGAAACAGCTCTGTATTCACCTTAAACACTGTTTCAGGGCAAGAGATTGTGTTTTAGACTAAAAGGTAATGCATTATAAGAAGAATCTTTACTTTGAAACTCTCTTCTTTACCTTTTTCACACTATGAAACAGATTTGTATTCACCTTAAACACTGTTTCAGGGCAAGAGATTGTGTTTGAGACTAAAAGGTAATGCTTTATAAGAAGAATCTTTACTTTGAAACTGTGTTCTTTCCCTTTTTCACACTAAAACAGCTTTGCATTCACCTTACACTGTTTCAGGGCAAGAGATTGTGTGTGAGACTAAAATGTAATGCTTTATAAGAAGAATCTTTACTTTGAAACTCTGTTCTTTACCTTTTTAAAACTATGAAACAGCTTTGTATTCGCCTTAAACAATGTTTCAGGACAAGAGATTGTGTTTTAGAATAAAAGGTAATGCATTATAAGAAGAATCTTTACTTTGAAACTCTGTTCTTTACCTTTTTAACACTGTGAAACAGCTCTGTATTCACCTTAAACACTGTTTCAGGGCAAGAGATTGTGTTTTAGACTAAAAGGTAATGCATTATAAGAAGAATCTTTACTTTGAAACTCTCTTCTTTACCTTTTTCACACTATGAAACAGATTTGTATTCACCTTAAACACTGTTTCAGGGCAAGAGATTGTGTTTGAGACTAAAAGGTAATGCTTTATAAGAAGAATCTTTACTTTGAAACTGTGTTCTTTCCCTTTTTCACACTAAAACAGCTTTGCATTCACCTTACACTGTTTCAGGGCAAGAGATTGTGTGTGAGACTAAAATGTAATGCTTTATAAGAAGAATCTTTACTTTGAAACTCTGTTCTTTACCTTTTTAAAACTATGAAACAGCTTTGTATTCGCCTTAAACACTGTTTCAGGACAAGAGATTGTGTTTTAGAATAAAAGGTAATGCATTATATGAAGAATCTTTACTTTGAAAGTCTGTTCTTTACCTTTTTCACACTATGAAACAGCTTTGTATTCACCTTAAGCACTGTTTCAGGGCAAGAGATTGTGTTTTAGACTAAAACGTAATGCTTTATAAGAAGAATCTTTACTTTGAAACTCTGTTCTTTACCTTTTTAACAATAAGAAACAGCTTTGTATTCACCTTAAACACTGTTTCAGGGCAAGAGATTGTGTTTGAGACTAAAAGGTAATGCTTTATAAGAAGAATCTTTACTTTGAAACTGTGTTCTTTCCCTTTTTCACACTAAAACAGCTTTGCATTCACCTTAAACTGTTTCAGGGCAAGAGATTGTGTGTGAGACTAAAATGTAATGCATTATAAGAAGAATCTTTACTTTGAAACTCTGTTCTTTACCTTTTTCACACTATGAAACAGCTTTGTATTCACCTTAAACACTGTTTCAGGACAAAAGATTGTGTTTTAGACTAAAACTGCATGTTTTATAAGAAGTATCTTTACTTTGAAACTCTGTTCTTTACCTTTTTAACACTAAGAAACAGCTTTGTATTCACCTTAAACACTGTTTCAGGACAAGAGATTGTGATTTAGAATAAAAGGTAATGCATTATAAGAAGAATCTTTACTTTGAAACTCTGTTCTTTACCTTTTTAACACTGTGAAACAGCTCTGTATTCACCTTAAACACTGTTTCAGGGCAAGAGATTGTGTTTTAGACTAAAAGGTAATGCATTATAAGAAGAATCTTTACTTTGAAACTCTCTTCTTTACCTTTTTCACACTATGAAACAGATTTGTATTCACCTTAAACACTGTTTCAGGGCAAGAGATTGTGTTTGAGACTAAAAGGTAATGCTTTATAAGAAGAATCTTTACTTTGAAACTGTGTTCTTTCCCTTTTTCACACTAAAACAGCTTTACATTCACCTTACACTGTTTCAGGGCAAGAGATTGTGTGTGAGACTAAAATGTAATGCTTTATAAGAAGAATCTTTACTTTGAAACTCTGTTCTTTACCTTTTTAAAACTATGAAACAGCTTTGTATTCGCCTTAAACAATGTTTCAGGACAAGACATTGTGTTTTAGAATAAAAGGTAATGCATTATAAGAAGAATCTTTACTTTGAAACTCTGTTCTTTACCTTTTTAACACTGTGAAACAGCTCTGTATTCACCTTAAACACTGTTTCAGGGCAAGAGATTGTGTTTTAGACTAAAAGGTAATGCATTATAAGAAGAATCTTTACTTTGAAACTCTCTTCTTTACCTTTTTCACACTATGAAACAGATTTGTATTCACCTTAAACACTGTTTCAGGGCAAGAGATTGTGTTTGAGACTAAAAGGTAATGCTTTATAAGAAGAATCTTTACTTTGAAACTGTGTTCTTTCCCTTTTTCACACTAAAACAGCTTTGCATTCACCTTACACTGTTTCAGGGCAAGAGATTGTGTGTGAGACTAAAATGTAATGCTTTATAAGAAGAATCTTTACTTTGAAACTCTGTTCTTTACCTTTTTAAAACTATGAAACAGCTTTGTATTCGCCTTAAACACTGTTTCAGGACAAGAGATTGTGTTTGAGACTAAAAGGTAATGCTTTATAAGAAGAATCTTTACTTTGAAACTGTGTTCTTTCCCTTTTTCACACTAAAACAGCTTTGCATTCACCTTAAACTGTTTCAGGGCAAGAGATTGTGTGTGAGACTAAAATGTAATGCATTATAAGAAGAATCTTTACTTTGAAACTCTGTTCTTTACCTTTTTCACACTATGAAACAGCTTTGTATTCACCTTAAACACTGTTTCAGGACAAGAGATTGTGTTTTAGACTAAAACTGCATGTTTTATAAGAAGTATCTTTACTTTGAAACTCTGTTCTTTACCTTTTTAACACTAAGAAACAGCTTTGTATTCACCTTAAACACTGTTTCAGGACAAGAGATTGTGATTTAGAATAAAAGGTAATGCATTATAAGAAGAATCTTTACTTTGAAACTCTGTTCTTTACCTTTTTAACACTGTGAAACAGCTCTGTATTCACCTTAAACACTGTTTCAGGGCAAGAGATTGTGTTTTAGACTAAAAGGTAATGCATTATAAGAAGAATCTTTACTTTGAAACTCTCTTCTTTACCTTTTTCACACTATGAAACAGATTTGTATTCACCTTAAACACTGTTTCAGGGCAAGAGATTGTGTTTGAGACTAAAAGGTAATGCTTTATAAGAAGAATCTTTACTTTGAAACTGTGTTCTTTCCCTTTTTCACACTAAAACAGCTTTGCATTCACCTTACACTGTTTCAGGGCAAGAGATTGTGTGTGAGACTAAAATGTAATGCTTTATAAGAATAATCTTTACTTTGAAACTCTGTTCTTTACCTTTTTAAAACTATGAAACAGCTTTGTATTCGCCTTAAACACTGTTTCAGGGCAAGAGATTGTGTTTTAGACTAAAAGGTAATGCATTATAAGAAGAAACTTTACTTTGAAACTCTCTTCTTTACCTTTTTCACACTATGAAACAGCTCTGTATTCACCTTAAACACTGTTTCAGGGCAAGAGATTGTGTTTTAGACTAAAAGGTAATGCATTATAAGAAGAAACTTTACTTTGAAACTCTCTTCTTTACCTTTTTCACACTATGAAACAGCTTTGTACTCACCTTAAACACTGTTTCCGGACAAGAGATTGTGTTTTAGACTAAAACTGCATGTTTTATAAGAAGTATCTTTACTTTGAAACTCTGTTCTTTACCTTTTTAACACTAAGAAACAGCTTTGTATTCACCTTAAACACTGTTTCAGGACAAGAGATTGTGTTTTAGAATAAAAGGTAATGCATTATAAGAAGAAGCTTTACTTTGAAACTTTCTTCTTTACCTTTTTCACACTATGAAACAGCTCTCTATTCACCTTAAACACTGTTTCAGGGCAAGAGATTGTGTTTTAGACTAAAAGGTAATGCATTATAAGAAGAATCTTTACTTTGAAACTCTGTTCTTTACCTTTTTCACACTATGAAACAGCTTTGTTTTCACCTTAAACACTCTTTCAGAACAAGAGATTGTGTTTTAGTCTAAAACAATGCTTTATAAGAAGAATCTTTACTTTGAAACTCTGTTCTTTACCTTTTTAACACTAAGAAACAGCTTTGTATTCACCTTAAACACTGTTTCAGGACAAGAGATTGTGTTTGAGACTAAAAGGTAATGCTTTATAAGAAGAATCTTTACTTTGAAACTGTGTTCTTTCCCTTTTTCACACTAAAACAGCTTTGCATTCACCTTAAACTGTTTCAGGGCAAGAGATTGTGTGTGAGACTAAAATGTAATGCATTATAAGAAGAATCTTTACTTTGAAACTCTGTTCTTTACCTTTTTCACACTATGAAACAGCTTTGTATTCACCTTAAACACTGTTTCAGGACAAGAGATTGTGTTTTAGACTAAAACTGCATGTTTTATAAGAAGTATCTTTACTTTGAAACTCTGTTCTTTACCTTTTTAACACTAAGAAACAGCTTTGTATTCACCTTAAACACTGTTTCAGGACAAGAGATTGTGATTTAGAATAAAAGGTAATGCATTATAAGAAGAATCTTTACTTTGAAACTCTGTTCTTTACCTTTTTCACACTAAAACAGCTTTGCATTCACCTTAAACTGTTTCAGGGCAAGAGATTGTGTGTGAGACTAAAATGTAATGCATTATAAGAAGAATCTTTACTTTGAAACTCTGTTCTTTACCTTTTTCACACTATGAAACAGCTTTGTATTCACCTTAAACACTGTTTCAGGACAAGAGATTGTGTTTTAGACTAAAACTGCATGTTTTATAAGAAGTATCTTTACTTTGAAACTCTGTTCTTTACCTTTTTAACACTAAGAAACAGCTTTGTATTCACCTTAAACACTGTTTCAGGACAAGAGATTGTGATTTAGAATAAAAGGTAATGCATTATAAGAAGAATCTTTACTTTGAAACTCTGTTCTTTACCTTTTTAACACTGTGAAACAGCTCTGTATTCACCTTAAACACTGTTTCAGGGCAAGAGATTGTGTTTTAGACTAAAAGGTAATGCATTATAAGAAGAATCTTTACTTTGAAACTCTGTTCTTTACCTTTTTCACACTATGAAACAGCTTTGTTTTCACCTTAAACACTGTTTCAGAACAAGAGATTGTGTTTTAGTCTAAAACAATGCTTTATAAGAAGAACCTTTACTTTGAAACTCTGTTCTTTACCTTTTTAACACTAAGAAACAGCTTTGTATTCACCTTAAACACTGTTTCAGGACAAGAGATTGTGTTTTAGACTAAAACAATGCTTTATAAGAAGAATCTTTACTTTGAAACTCTGTTCTTTACCTTTTTAACACTGTGAAACAGCTCTGTATTCACCTTAAACACTGTTTCAGGGCAAGAGATTGTGTTTTAGACTAAAAGGTAATGCATTATAAGAAGAATCTTTACTTTGAAACTCTCTTCTTTACCTTTTTCACACTATGAAACAGATTTGTATTCACCTTAAACACTGTTTCAGGGCAAGAGATTGTGTTTGAGACTAAAAGGTAATGCTTTATAAGAAGAATCTTTACTTTGAAACTGTGTTCTTTCCCTTTTTCACACTAAAACAGCTTTGCATTCACCTTACACTGTTTCAGGGCAAGAGATTGTGTGTGAGACTAAAATGTAATGCTTTATAAGAAGAATCTTTACTTTGAAACTCTGTTCTTTACCTTTTTAAAACTATGAAACAGCTTTGTATTCGCCTTAAACAATGTTTCAGGACAAGAGATTGTGTTTTAGAATAAAAGGTAATGCATTATAAGAAGAATCTTTACTTTGAAACTCTGTTCTTTACCTTTTTAACACTGTGAAACAGCTCTGTATTCACCTTAAACACTGTTTCAGGGCAAGAGATTGTGTTTTAGACTAAAAGGTAATGCATTATAAGAAGAATCTTTACTTTGAAACTCTCTTCTTTACCTTTTTCACACTATGAAACAGATTTGTATTCACCTTAAACACTGTTTCAGGGCAAGAGATTGTGTTTGAGACTAAAAGGTAATGCTTTATAAGAAGAATCTTTACTTTGAAACTGTGTTCTTTCCCTTTTTCACACTAAAACAGCTTTGCATTCACCTTACACTGTTTCAGGGCAAGAGATTGTGTGTGAGACTAAAATGTAATGCTTTATAAGAAGAATCTTTACTTTGAAACTCTGTTCTTTACCTTTTTAAAACTATGAAACAGCTTTGTATTCGCCTTAAACACTGTTTCAGGACAAGAGATTGTGTTTTAGAATAAAAGGTAATGCATTATATGAAGAATCTTTACTTTGAAAGTCTGTTCTTTACCTTTTTCACACTATGAAACAGCTTTGTATTCACCTTAAGCACTGTTTCAGGGCAAGAGATTGTGTTTTAGACTAAAACGTAATGCTTTATAAGAAGAATCTTTACTTTGAAACTCTGTTCTTTACCTTTTTAACAATAAGAAACAGCTTTGTATTCACCTTAAACACTGTTTCAGGGCAAGAGATTGTGTTTGAGACTAAAAGGTAATGCTTTATAAGAAGAATCTTTACTTTGAAACTGTGTTCTTTCCCTTTTTCACACTAAAACAGCTTTGCATTCACCTTAAACTGTTTCAGGGCAAGAGATTGTGTGTGAGACTAAAATGTAATGCATTATAAGAAGAATCTTTACTTTGAAACTCTGTTCTTTACCTTTTTCACACTATGAAACAGCTTTGTATTCACCTTAAACACTGTTTCAGGACAAAAGATTGTGTTTTAGACTAAAACTGCATGTTTTATAAGAAGTATCTTTACTTTGAAACTCTGTTCTTTACCTTTTTAACACTAAGAAACAGCTTTGTATTCACCTTAAACACTGTTTCAGGACAAGAGATTGTGATTTAGAATAAAAGGTAATGCATTATAAGAAGAATCTTTACTTTGAAACTCTGTTCTTTACCTTTTTAACACTGTGAAACAGCTCTGTATTCACCTTAAACACTGTTTCAGGGCAAGAGATTGTGTTTTAGACTAAAAGGTAATGCATTATAAGAAGAATCTTTACTTTGAAACTCTCTTCTTTACCTTTTTCACACTATGAAACAGATTTGTATTCACCTTAAACACTGTTTCAGGGCAAGAGATTGTGTTTGAGACTAAAAGGTAATGCTTTATAAGAAGAATCTTTACTTTGAAACTGTGTTCTTTCCCTTTTTCACACTAAAACAGCTTTACATTCACCTTACACTGTTTCAGGGCAAGAGATTGTGTGTGAGACTAAAATGTAATGCTTTATAAGAAGAATCTTTACTTTGAAACTCTGTTCTTTACCTTTTTAAAACTATGAAACAGCTTTGTATTCGCCTTAAACAATGTTTCAGGACAAGACATTGTGTTTTAGAATAAAAGGTAATGCATTATAAGAAGAATCTTTACTTTGAAACTCTGTTCTTTACCTTTTTAACACTGTGAAACAGCTCTGTATTCACCTTAAACACTGTTTCAGGGCAAGAGATTGTGTTTTAGACTAAAAGGTAATGCATTATAAGAAGAATCTTTACTTTGAAACTCTCTTCTTTACCTTTTTCACACTATGAAACAGATTTGTATTCACCTTAAACACTGTTTCAGGGCAAGAGATTGTGTTTGAGACTAAAAGGTAATGCTTTATAAGAAGAATCTTTACTTTGAAACTGTGTTCTTTCCCTTTTTCACACTAAAACAGCTTTGCATTCACCTTACACTGTTTCAGGGCAAGAGATTGTGTGTGAGACTAAAATGTAATGCTTTATAAGAAGAATCTTTACTTTGAAACTCTGTTCTTTACCTTTTTAAAACTATGAAACAGCTTTGTATTCGCCTTAAACACTGTTTCAGGACAAGAGATTGTGTTTGAGACTAAAAGGTAATGCTTTATAAGAAGAATCTTTACTTTGAAACTGTGTTCTTTCCCTTTTTCACACTAAAACAGCTTTGCATTCACCTTAAACTGTTTCAGGGCAAGAGATTGTGTGTGAGACTAAAATGTAATGCATTATAAGAAGAATCTTTACTTTGAAACTCTGTTCTTTACCTTTTTCACACTATGAAACAGCTTTGTATTCACCTTAAACACTGTTTCAGGACAAGAGATTGTGTTTTAGACTAAAACTGCATGTTTTATAAGAAGTATCTTTACTTTGAAACTCTGTTCTTTACCTTTTTAACACTAAGAAACAGCTTTGTATTCACCTTAAACACTGTTTCAGGACAAGAGATTGTGATTTAGAATAAAAGGTAATGCATTATAAGAAGAATCTTTACTTTGAAACTCTGTTCTTTACCTTTTTAACACTGTGAAACAGCTCTGTATTCACCTTAAACACTGTTTCAGGGCAAGAGATTGTGTTTTAGACTAAAAGGTAATGCATTATAAGAAGAATCTTTACTTTGAAACTCTCTTCTTTACCTTTTTCACACTATGAAACAGATTTGTATTCACCTTAAACACTGTTTCAGGGCAAGAGATTGTGTTTGAGACTAAAAGGTAATGCTTTATAAGAAGAATCTTTACTTTGAAACTGTGTTCTTTCCCTTTTTCACACTAAAACAGCTTTGCATTCACCTTACACTGTTTCAGGGCAAGAGATTGTGTGTGAGACTAAAATGTAATGCTTTATAAGAATAATCTTTACTTTGAAACTCTGTTCTTTACCTTTTTAAAACTATGAAACAGCTTTGTATTCGCCTTAAACAATGTTTCAGGACAAGACATTGTGTTTTAGAATAAAAGGTAATGCATTATAAGAAGAATCTTTACTTTGAAACTCTGTTCTTTACCTTTTTAACACTGTGAAACAGCTCTGTATTCACCTTAAACACTGTTTCAGGGCAAGAGATTGTGTTTTAGACTAAAAGGTAATGCATTATAAGAAGAATCTTTACTTTGAAACTCTCTTCTTTACCTTTTTCACACTATGAAACAGATTTGTATTCACCTTAAACACTGTTTCAGGGCAAGAGATTGTGTTTGAGACTAAAAGGTAATGCTTTATAAGAAGAATCTTTACTTTGAAACTGTGTTCTTTCCCTTTTTCACACTAAAACAGCTTTGCATTCACCTTACACTGTTTCAGGGCAAGAGATTGTGTGTGAGACTAAAATGTAATGCTTTATAAGAAGAATCTTTACTTTGAAACTCTGTTCTTTACCTTTTTAAAACTATGAAACAGCTTTGTATTCGCCTTAAACACTGTTTCAGGACAAGAGATTGTGTTTGAGACTAAAAGGTAATGCTTTATAAGAAGAATCTTTACTTTGAAACTCTGTTCTTTACCTTTTTAACAATAAGAAACAGCTTTGTATTCACCTTAAACACTGTTTCAGGGCAAGAGATTGTGTTTGAGACTAAAAGGTAATGCTTTATAAGAAGAATCTTTACTTTGAAACTGTGATCTTTCCCTTTTTCACACTAAAACAGCTTTGCATTCACCTTAAACTGTTTCAGGGCAAGAGATTGTGTGTGAGACTAAAATGTAATGCATTATAAGAAGAATCTTTACTTTGAAACTCTGTTCTTTACCTTTTTCACACTATGAAACAGCTTTGTATTCGCCTTAAACACTGTTTCAGGGCAAGAGATTGTGTTTTAGACTAAAAGGTAATGCATTATAAGAAGAAACTTTACTTTGAAACTCTCTTCTTTACCTTTTTCACACTATGAAACAGCTCTGTATTCACCTTAAACACTGTTTCAGGGCAAGAGATTGTGTTTTAGACTAAAAGGTAATGCATTATAAGAAGAAACTTTACTTTGAAACTCTCTTCTTTACCTTTTTCACACTATGAAACAGCTTTGTACTCACCTTAAACACTGTTTCCGGACAAGAGATTGTGTTTTAGACTAAAACTGCATGTTTTATAAGAAGTATCTTTACTTTGAAACTCTGTTCTTTACCTTTTTAACACTAAGAAACAGCTTTGTATTCACCTTAAACACTGTTTCAGGACAAGAGATTGTGTTTTAGAATAAAAGGTAATGCATTATAAGAAGAAGCTTTACTTTGAAACTTTCTTCTTTACCTTTTTCACACTATGAAACAGCTCTCTATTCACCTTAAACACTGTTTCAGGGCAAGAGATTGTGTTTTAGACTAAAAGGTAATGCATTATAAGAAGAATCTTTACTTTGAAACTCTGTTCTTTACCTTTTTCACACTATGAAACAGCTTTGTTTTCACCTTAAACACTCTTTCAGAACAAGAGATTGTGTTTTAGTCTAAAACAATGCTTTATAAGAAGAATCTTTACTTTGAAACTCTGTTCTTTACCTTTTTAACACTAAGAAACAGCTTTGTATTCACCTTAAACACTGTTTCAGGACAAGAGATTGTGTTTGAGACTAAAAGGTAATGCTTTATAAGAAGAATCTTTACTTTGAAACTGTGTTCTTTCCCTTTTTCACACTAAAACAGCTTTGCATTCACCTTAAACTGTTTCAGGGCAAGAGATTGTGTGTGAGACTAAAATGTAATGCATTATAAGAAGAATCTTTACTTTGAAACTCTGTTCTTTACCTTTTTCACACTATGAAACAGCTTTGTATTCACCTTAAACACTGTTTCAGGACAAGAGATTGTGTTTTAGACTAAAACTGCATGTTTTATAAGAAGTATCTTTACTTTGAAACTCTGTTCTTTACCTTTTTAACACTAAGAAACAGCTTTGTATTCACCTTAAACACTGTTTCAGGACAAGAGATTGTGATTTAGAATAAAAGGTAATGCATTATAAGAAGAATCTTTACTTTGAAACTCTGTTCTTTACCTTTTTCACACTAAAACAGCTTTGCATTCACCTTAAACTGTTTCAGGGCAAGAGATTGTGTGTGAGACTAAAATGTAATGCATTATAAGAAGAATCTTTACTTTGAAACTCTGTTCTTTACCTTTTTCACACTATGAAACAGCTTTGTATTCACCTTAAACACTGTTTCAGGACAAGAGATTGTGTTTTAGACTAAAACTGCATGTTTTATAAGAAGTATCTTTACTTTGAAACTCTGTTCTTTACCTTTTTAACACTAAGAAACAGCTTTGTATTCACCTTAAACACTGTTTCAGGACAAGAGATTGTGATTTAGAATAAAAGGTAATGCATTATAAGAAGAATCTTTACTTTGAAACTCTGTTCTTTACCTTTTTAACACTGTGAAACAGCTCTGTATTCACCTTAAACACTGTTTCAGGGCAAGAGATTGTGTTTTAGACTAAAAGGTAATGCATTATAAGAAGAATCTTTACTTTGAAACTCTCTTCTTTACCTTTTTCACACTATGAAACAGATTTGTATTCACCTTAAACACTGTTTCAGGGCAAGAGATTGTGTTTGAGACTAAAAGGTAATGCTTTATAAGAAGAATCTTTACTTTGAAACTGTGTTCTTTCCCTTTTTCACACTAAAACAGCTTTGCATTCACCTTACACTGTTTCAGGGCAAGAGATTGTGTGTGAGACTAAAATGTAATGCTTTATAAGAATAATCTTTACTTTGAAACTCTGTTCTTTACCTTTTTAAAACTATGAAACAGCTTTGTATTCGCCTTAAACAATGTTTCAGGACAAGACATTGTGTTTTAGAATAAAAGGTAATGCATTATAAGAAGAATCTTTACTTTGAAACTCTGTTCTTTACCTTTTTAACACTGTGAAACAGCTCTGTATTCACCTTAAACACTGTTTCAGGGCAAGAGATTGTGTTTTAGACTAAAAGGTAATGCATTATAAGAAGAATCTTTACTTTGAAACTCTCTTCTTTACCTTTTTCACACTATGAAACAGATTTGTATTCACCTTAAACACTGTTTCAGGGCAAGAGATTGTGTTTGAGACTAAAAGGTAATGCTTTATAAGAAGAATCTTTACTTTGAAACTGTGTTCTTTCCCTTTTTCACACTAAAACAGCTTTGCATTCACCTTACACTGTTTCAGGGCAAGAGATTGTGTGTGAGACTAAAATGTAATGCTTTATAAGAAGAATCTTTACTTTGAAACTCTGTTCTTTACCTTTTTAAAACTATGAAACAGCTTTGTATTCGCCTTAAACACTGTTTCAGGACAAGAGATTGTGTTTGAGACTAAAAGGTAATGCTTTATAAGAAGAATCTTTACTTTGAAACTCTGTTCTTTACCTTTTTAACAATAAGAAACAGCTTTGTATTCACCTTAAACACTGTTTCAGGGCAAGAGATTGTGTTTGAGACTAAAAGGTAATGCTTTATAAGAAGAATCTTTACTTTGAAACTGTGATCTTTCCCTTTTTCACACTAAAACAGCTTTGCATTCACCTTAAACTGTTTCAGGGCAAGAGATTGTGTGTGAGACTAAAATGTAATGCATTATAAGAAGAATCTTTACTTTGAAACTCTGTTCTTTACCTTTTTCACACTATGAAACAGCTTTGTATTCGCCTTAAACACTGTTTCAGGGCAAGAGATTGTGTTTTAGACTAAAAGGTAATGCATTATAAGAAGAAACTTTACTTTGAAACTCTCTTCTTTACCTTTTTCACACTATGAAACAGCTCTGTATTCACCTTAAACACTGTTTCAGGGCAAGAGATTGTGTTTTAGACTAAAAGGTAATGCATTATAAGAAGAAACTTTACTTTGAAACTCTCTTCTTTACCTTTTTCACACTATGAAACAGCTTTGTACTCACCTTAAACACTGTTTCCGGACAAGAGATTGTGTTTTAGACTAAAACTGCATGTTTTATAAGAAGTATCTTTACTTTGAAACTCTGTTCTTTACCTTTTTAACACTAAGAAACAGCTTTGTATTCACCTTAAACACTGTTTCAGGACAAGAGATTGTGTTTTAGAATAAAAGGTAATGCATTATAAGAAGAAGCTTTACTTTGAAACTTTCTTCTTTACCTTTTTCACACTATGAAACAGCTCTCTATTCACCTTAAACACTGTTTCAGGGCAAGAGATTGTGTTTTAGACTAAAAGGTAATGCATTATAAGAAGAATCTTTACTTTGAAACTCTGTTCTTTACCTTTTTCACACTATGAAACAGCTTTGTTTTCACCTTAAACACTCTTTCAGAACAAGAGATTGTGTTTTAGTCTAAAACAATGCTTTATAAGAAGAATCTTTACTTTGAAACTCTGTTCTTTACCTTTTTAACACTAAGAAACAGCTTTGTATTCACCTTAAACACTGTTTCAGGACAAGAGATTGTGTTTTAGACTAAAACAATGCTTTATAAGAAGAATCTTTACTTTGAAACTTTGTTCTTTACCTTTTTAAAACTATGAAACAGCTTTGTATTCGCCTTAAACACTGTTTCAGGACAAGAGATTGTGTTTTAGAATAAAAGGTAATGCATTATAAGAAGAATCTTTACTTTGAAACTCTTTTCTTTACCTTTTTAACACTGTGAAACAGCTCTGTATTCACCTTAAACACTGTTTCAGGGCAAGAGATTGTGTTTTAGACTAAAAGGTAATGCATTATAAGAAGAATCTTTACTTTGAAACTCTCTTCTTTACCTTTTTCACACTATGAAACAGATTTGTATTCACCTTAAACACTGTTTCAGGGCAAGAGATTGTGTTTGAGACTAAAAGGTAATGCTTTATAAGAAGAATCTTTACTTTGAAACTGTGTTCTTTCCCTTTTTCACACTAAAACAGCTTTGCATTCACCTTACACTGTTTCAGGGCAAGAGATTGTGTGTGAGACTAAAATGTAATGCATTATAAGAAGAATCTTTACTTTGAAACTCTGTTCTTTACCTTTTTCACACTATGGAACAGCTTTGTATTCGCCTTAAACACTGTTTCAGGACAAGAGATTGTGTTTTAGAATAAAAGGTAATGCATTATAAGAAGAATCTTTACTTTGAAACTCTGTTCTTTACCTTTTTAACACTGTGAAACAGCTCTGTATTCACCTTAAACACTGTTTCAGGGCAAGAGATTGTGTTTTAGACTAAAAGGTAATGCATTATAAGAAGAATCTTTACTTTGAAACTCTCTTCTTTACCTTTTTCACACTATGAAACAGATTTGTATTCACCTTAAACACTGTTTCAGGGCAAGATATTGTGTTTGAGACTAAAAGGTAATGCTTTCTAAGAAGAATCTTTACTTTGAAACTGTGTTCTTTCCCTTTTTCACACTAAAACAGCTTTGCATTCACCTTAAACTGTTTCAGGGCAAGAGATTGTGTGTGAGACTAAAATGTAATGCTTTATAAGAAGAATCTTTGCTTTGAAACTCTGTTCTTTACCTTTTTCACACTATGAAACAGCTTTGTATTCACCTTAAACACTGTTTCAGGACAAGAGATAGTGTTTTAGAATAAAAGGTAATGCATTATATGAAGAATCTTTACTTTGAAAGTCTGTTCTTTACCTTTTTCACACTATGAAACAGCTTTGTATTCACCTTAAGCACTGTTTCAGGGCAAGAGATTATGTTTTAGACTAAAACGTAATGCTTTATAAGAAGAATCTTTACTTTGAAACTCTGTTCTTTACCTTTTTAACAATAAGAAACAGCTTTGTATTCACCTTAAACACTGTTTCAGGGCAAGAGATTGTGTTTGAGACTAAAAGGTAATGCTTTATAAGAAGAATCTTTACTTTGAAACTCTGTTCTTTCCCTTTTTCACACTAAAACAGCTTTGCATTCACCTTAAACTGTTTCAGGGCAAGAGATTGTGTGTGAGACTAAAATGTAATGCATTATAAGAAGAATCTTTACTTTGAAACTCTGTTCTTTACCTTTTTCACACTATGAAACAGCTTTGTATTCACCTTAAACACTGTTTCAGGACAAGAGATTGTGTTTTTGACTAAAACTGCATGTTTTATAAGAAGTATCTTTACTTTGAAACTCTGTTCTTTACCTTTTTCACACTAGGAAACAGCTCTGTATTCACCTTAAACACTGTTTCAGGGCAAGAGATTGTGTTTTAGACTAAAAGGTAATGCATTATAAGAAGAAACTTTACTTTGAAACTCTCTTCTTTACCTTTTTCACACTATGAAACAGCTCTGTATTCACCTTAAACACTGTTTCAGGGCAAGAGATTGTGTTTTAGACTAAAAGGTAATGCATTATAAGAAGAATCTTTACTTTGAAACTCTGTTCTTTACCTTTTTCACACTATGAAACAGCTTTGTTTTCACCTTAAACACTCTTTCAGAACAAGTGATTGTGTTTTAGTCTAAAACAATGCTTTATAAGAAGAATCTTTACTTTGAAACTCTGTTCTTTACCTTTTTAACACTAAGAAACAGCTTTGTATTCACCTTAAACACTGTTTCAGGGCAAGAGATTGTGTTTTAGACTAAAACAATGCTTTATAAGAAGAATCTTTACTTTGAAACTCTGTTCTTTACCTTTTGCACACTATGAAACAGCTTTGTATTCATCTTAAACACTGTTTCAGGACAAGAGATTGTGTTTTAGACTAAAACTGCATGCTTTATAAGAAGAATCTTTACTTTGAAACTCTGTTCTTTACCTTTCCAACAATAAGAAACAGCTTTGTATTCACCTTAAACACTGTTTCAGGGCAAGAGATTGTGTTTGAGACTAAAAGGTAATGCATTATAAGAAGAATCTTTACTTTGAAACTCTGTTCTTTACCTTTTTAACACTGTGAAACAGCTCTGTATTCACCTTAAACACTGTTTCAGGGCAAGAGATTGTGTTTGAGACTAAAAGGTAATGCTTTATAAGAAGAATCTTTACTTTGAAACTGTGTTCTTTCCCTTTTTCACACTAAAACAGCTTTGCATTCACCTTACACTGTTTCAGGGCAAGAGATTGTGTGTGAGACTAAAATGTAATGCTTTATAAGAAGAATCTTTACTTTGAAACTCTGTTCTTTACCTTTTTAAAACTATGAAACAGCTTTGTATTCGCCTTAAACAATGTTTCAGGACAAGAGATTGTGTTTTAGAATAAAAGGTAATGCATTATAAGAAGAATCTTTACTTTGAAACTCTGTTTTTTACCTTTTTAACACTGTGAAACAGCTCTGTATTCACCTTAAACACTGTTTCAGGGCAAGAGATTGTGTTTTAGACTAAAAGGTAATGCATTATAAGAAGAATCTTTACTTTGAAACTCTCTTCTTTACCTTTTTCACACTATGAAACAGATTTGTATTCACCTTAAATACTGTTTCAGGGCAAGAGATTGTGTTTGAGACTAAAAGGTAATGCTTTATAAGAAGAATCTTTACTTTGAAACTCTCTTCTTTACCTTTTTAACACTGTGAAACAGCTCTGTATTCACCTTAAACACTGTTTCAGGGCAAGAGATTGTGTTTTAGACTAAAAGGTAATGCATTCTAAGAAGAATCTTTACTTTGAAACTCTCTTCTTTACCTTTTTCACACTATGAAACAGATTTGTATTCACCTTAAACACTGTTTCAGGGCAAGAGATTGTGTTTGAGACTAAAAGGTAATGCTTTATAAGAAGAATCTTTACTTTGAAACTGTGTTCTTTCCCTTTTTCACACTAAAACAGCTTTGCATTCACCTTACACTGTTTCAGGGCAAGAGATTGTGTGTGAGACTAAAATGTAATGCTTTATAAGAAGAATCTTTACTTTGAAACTCTGTTCTTTACCTTTTTAAAACTATGAAACAGCTTTGTATTCGCCTTAAACAATGTTTCAGGACAAGACATTGTGTTTTAGAATAAAAGGTAATGCATTATAAGAAGAATCTTTACTTTGAAACTCTGTTCTTTACCTTTTTAACACTGTGAAACAGCTCTGTATTCACCTTAAACACTGTTTCAGGGCAAGAGATTGTGTTTTAGACTAAAAGGTAATGCATTATAAGAAGAATCTTTACTTTGAAACTCTCTTCTTTACCTTTTTCACACTATGAAACAGCTTTGTATTCACCTTAAACACTGTTTCAGGACAAGAGATTGTGTTTTAGACTAAAACTGCATGTTTTATAAGAAGAATCTTTACTTTGAAACTCTGTTCTTTACCTTTTTAACACTAAGAAACAGCTTTGTATTCACCTTAAACACTGTTTCAGGACAAGAGATTGTGTTTTAGAATAAAAGGTAATGCATTATAAGAAGAATCTTTACTTTGAAACTTTCTTCTTTACCTTTTTCACACTATGAAACAGCTCTCTATTCACCTTAAACACTGTTTCAGGGCAAGAGATTGTGTTTTAGACTAAAAGGTAATGCATTATAAGAAGAATCTTTACTTTGAAACTCTGTTCTTTACCTTTTTCACACTATGAAACAGCTTTGTTTTCACCTTAAACACTGTTTCAGAACAAGAGATTGTGTTTTAGTCTAAAACAATGCTTTATAAGAAGAACCTTTACTTTGAAACTCTGTTCTTTACCTTTTTAACACTAAGAAACAGCTTTGTATTCACCTTAAACACTGTTTCAGGACAAGAGATTGTGTTTTAGACTAAAACAATGCTTTATAAGAAGAATCTTTACTTTGAAACTCTGTTCTTTACCTTTTTAACACTGTGAAACAGCTCTGTATTCACCTTAAACACTGTTTCAGGGCAAGAGATTGTGTTTTAGACTAAAAGGTAATGCATTATAAGAAGAATCTTTACTTTGAAACTCTCTTCTTTACCTTTTTCACACTATGAAACAGATTTGTATTCACCTTAAACACTGTTTCAGGGCAAGAGATTGTGTTTGAGACTAAAAGGTAATGCTTTATAAGAAGAATCTTTACTTTGAAACTGTGTTCTTTCCCTTTTTCACACTAAAACAGCTTTGCATTCACCTTACACTGTTTCAGGGCAAGAGATTGTGTGTGAGACTAAAATGTAATGCTTTATAAGAAGAATCTTTACTTTGAAACTCTGTTCTTTACCTTTTTAAAACTATGAAACAGCTTTGTATTCGCCTTAAACAATGTTTCAGGACAAGAGATTGTGTTTTAGAATAAAAGGTAATGCATTATAAGAAGAATCTTTACTTTGAAACTCTGTTCTTTACCTTTTTAACACTGTGAAACAGCTCTGTATTCACCTTAAACACTGTTTCAGGGCAAGAGATTGTGTTTTAGACTAAAAGGTAATGCATTATAAGAAGAATCTTTACTTTGAAACTCTCTTCTTTACCTTTTTCACACTATGAAACAGATTTGTATTCACCTTAAACACTGTTTCAGGGCAAGAGATTGTGTTTGAGACTAAAAGGTAATGCTTTATAAGAAGAATCTTTACTTTGAAACTGTGTTCTTTCCCTTTTTCACACTAAAACAGCTTTGCATTCACCTTACACTGTTTCAGGGCAAGAGATTGTGTGTGAGACTAAAATGTAATGCTTTATAAGAAGAATCTTTACTTTGAAACTCTGTTCTTTACCTTTTTAAAACTATGAAACAGCTTTGTATTCGCCTTAAACACTGTTTCAGGACAAGAGATTGTGTTTTAGAATAAAAGGTAATGCATTATATGAAGAATCTTTACTTTGAAAGTCTGTTCTTTACCTTTTTCACACTATGAAACAGCTTTGTATTCACCTTAAGCACTGTTTCAGGGCAAGAGATTGTGTTTTAGACTAAAACGTAATGCTTTATAAGAAGAATCTTTACTTTGAAACTCTGTTCTTTACCTTTTTAACAATAAGAAACAGCTTTGTATTCACCTTAAACACTGTTTCAGGGCAAGAGATTGTGTTTGAGACTAAAAGGTAATGCTTTATAAGAAGAATCTTTACTTTGAAACTGTGTTCTTTCCCTTTTTCACACTAAAACAGCTTTGCATTCACCTTAAACTGTTTCAGGGCAAGAGATTGTGTGTGAGACTAAAATGTAATGCATTATAAGAAGAATCTTTACTTTGAAACTCTGTTCTTTACCTTTTTCACACTATGAAACAGCTTTGTATTCACCTTAAACACTGTTTCAGGACAAAAGATTGTGTTTTAGACTAAAACTGCATGTTTTATAAGAAGTATCTTTACTTTGAAACTCTGTTCTTTACCTTTTTAACACTAAGAAACAGCTTTGTATTCACCTTAAACACTGTTTCAGGACAAGAGATTGTGATTTAGAATAAAAGGTAATGCATTATAAGAAGAATCTTTACTTTGAAACTCTGTTCTTTACCTTTTTAACACTGTGAAACAGCTCTGTATTCACCTTAAACACTGTTTCAGGGCAAGAGATTGTGTTTTAGACTAAAAGGTAATGCATTATAAGAAGAATCTTTACTTTGAAACTCTCTTCTTTACCTTTTTCACACTATGAAACAGATTTGTATTCACCTTAAACACTGTTTCAGGGCAAGAGATTGTGTTTGAGACTAAAAGGTAATGCTTTATAAGAAGAATCTTTACTTTGAAACTGTGTTCTTTCCCTTTTTCACACTAAAACAGCTTTACATTCACCTTACACTGTTTCAGGGCAAGAGATTGTGTGTGAGACTAAAATGTAATGCTTTATAAGAAGAATCTTTACTTTGAAACTCTGTTCTTTACCTTTTTAAAACTATGAAACAGCTTTGTATTCGCCTTAAACAATGTTTCAGGACAAGACATTGTGTTTTAGAATAAAAGGTAATGCATTATAAGAAGAATCTTTACTTTGAAACTCTGTTCTTTACCTTTTTAACACTGTGAAACAGCTCTGTATTCACCTTAAACACTGTTTCAGGGCAAGAGATTGTGTTTTAGACTAAAAGGTAATGCATTATAAGAAGAATCTTTACTTTGAAACTCTCTTCTTTACCTTTTTCACACTATGAAACAGATTTGTATTCACCTTAAACACTGTTTCAGGGCAAGAGATTGTGTTTGAGACTAAAAGGTAATGCTTTATAAGAAGAATCTTTACTTTGAAACTGTGTTCTTTCCCTTTTTCACACTAAAACAGCTTTGCATTCACCTTACACTGTTTCAGGGCAAGAGATTGTGTGTGAGACTAAAATGTAATGCTTTATAAGAAGAATCTTTACTTTGAAACTCTGTTCTTTACCTTTTTAAAACTATGAAACAGCTTTGTATTCGCCTTAAACACTGTTTCAGGACAAGAGATTGTGTTTGAGACTAAAAGGTAATGCTTTATAAGAAGAATCTTTACTTTGAAACTGTGTTCTTTCCCTTTTTCACACTAAAACAGCTTTGCATTCACCTTAAACTGTTTCAGGGCAAGAGATTGTGTGTGAGACTAAAATGTAATGCATTATAAGAAGAATCTTTACTTTGAAACTCTGTTCTTTACCTTTTTCACACTATGAAACAGCTTTGTATTCACCTTAAACACTGTTTCAGGACAAGAGATTGTGTTTTAGACTAAAACTGCATGTTTTATAAGAAGTATCTTTACTTTGAAACTCTGTTCTTTACCTTTTTAACACTAAGAAACAGCTTTGTATTCACCTTAAACACTGTTTCAGGACAAGAGATTGTGATTTAGAATAAAAGGTAATGCATTATAAGAAGAATCTTTACTTTGAAACTCTGTTCTTTACCTTTTTAACACTGTGAAACAGCTCTGTATTCACCTTAAACACTGTTTCAGGGCAAGAGATTGTGTTTTAGACTAAAAGGTAATGCATTATAAGAAGAATCTTTACTTTGAAACTCTCTTCTTTACCTTTTTCACACTATGAAACAGATTTGTATTCACCTTAAACACTGTTTCAGGGCAAGAGATTGTGTTTGAGACTAAAAGGTAATGCTTTATAAGAAGAATCTTTACTTTGAAACTGTGTTCTTTCCCTTTTTCACACTAAAACAGCTTTGCATTCACCTTACACTGTTTCAGGGCAAGAGATTGTGTGTGAGACTAAAATGTAATGCTTTATAAGAATAATCTTTACTTTGAAACTCTGTTCTTTACCTTTTTAAAACTATGAAACAGCTTTGTATTCGCCTTAAACAATGTTTCAGGACAAGACATTGTGTTTTAGAATAAAAGGTAATGCATTATAAGAAGAATCTTTACTTTGAAACTCTGTTCTTTACCTTTTTAACACTGTGAAACAGCTCTGTATTCACCTTAAACACTGTTTCAGGGCAAGAGATTGTGTTTTAGACTAAAAGGTAATGCATTATAAGAAGAATCTTTACTTTGAAACTCTCTTCTTTACCTTTTTCACACTATGAAACAGATTTGTATTCACCTTAAACACTGTTTCAGGGCAAGAGATTGTGTTTGAGACTAAAAGGTAATGCTTTATAAGAAGAATCTTTACTTTGAAACTGTGTTCTTTCCCTTTTTCACACTAAAACAGCTTTGCATTCACCTTACACTGTTTCAGGGCAAGAGATTGTGTGTGAGACTAAAATGTAATGCTTTATAAGAAGAATCTTTACTTTGAAACTCTGTTCTTTACCTTTTTAAAACTATGAAACAGCTTTGTATTCGCCTTAAACACTGTTTCAGGACAAGAGATTGTGTTTGAGACTAAAAGGTAATGCTTTATAAGAAGAATCTTTACTTTGAAACTCTGTTCTTTACCTTTTTAACAATAAGAAACAGCTTTGTATTCACCTTAAACACTGTTTCAGGGCAAGAGATTGTGTTTGAGACTAAAAGGTAATGCTTTATAAGAAGAATCTTTACTTTGAAACTGTGATCTTTCCCTTTTTCACACTAAAACAGCTTTGCATTCACCTTAAACTGTTTCAGGGCAAGAGATTGTGTGTGAGACTAAAATGTAATGCATTATAAGAAGAATCTTTACTTTGAAACTCTGTTCTTTACCTTTTTCACACTATGAAACAGCTTTGTATTCGCCTTAAACACTGTTTCAGGGCAAGAGATTGTGTTTTAGACTAAAAGGTAATGCATTATAAGAAGAAACTTTACTTTGAAACTCTCTTCTTTACCTTTTTCACACTATGAAACAGCTCTGTATTCACCTTAAACACTGTTTCAGGGCAAGAGATTGTGTTTTAGACTAAAAGGTAATGCATTATAAGAAGAAACTTTACTTTGAAACTCTCTTCTTTACCTTTTTCACACTATGAAACAGCTTTGTACTCACCTTAAACACTGTTTCCGGACAAGAGATTGTGTTTTAGACTAAAACTGCATGTTTTATAAGAAGTATCTTTACTTTGAAACTCTGTTCTTTACCTTTTTAACACTAAGAAACAGCTTTGTATTCACCTTAAACACTGTTTCAGGACAAGAGATTGTGTTTTAGAATAAAAGGTAATGCATTATAAGAAGAAGCTTTACTTTGAAACTTTCTTCTTTACCTTTTTCACACTATGAAACAGCTCTCTATTCACCTTAAACACTGTTTCAGGGCAAGAGATTGTGTTTTAGACTAAAAGGTAATGCATTATAAGAAGAATCTTTACTTTGAAACTCTGTTCTTTACCTTTTTCACACTATGAAACAGCTTTGTTTTCACCTTAAACACTCTTTCAGAACAAGAGATTGTGTTTTAGTCTAAAACAATGCTTTATAAGAAGAATCTTTACTTTGAAACTCTGTTCTTTACCTTTTTAACACTAAGAAACAGCTTTGTATTCACCTTAAACACTGTTTCAGGACAAGAGATTGTGTTTTAGACTAAAACAATGCTTTATAAGAAGAATCTTTACTTTGAAACTTTGTTCTTTACCTTTTTAAAACTATGAAACAGCTTTGTATTCGCCTTAAACACTGTTTCAGGACAAGAGATTGTGTTTTAGAATAAAAGGTAATGCATTATAAGAAGAATCTTTACTTTGAAACTCTTTTCTTTACCTTTTTAACACTGTGAAACAGCTCTGTATTCACCTTAAACACTGTTTCAGGGCAAGAGATTGTGTTTTAGACTAAAAGGTAATGCATTATAAGAAGAATCTTTACTTTGAAACTCTCTTCTTTACCTTTTTCACACTATGAAACAGATTTGTATTCACCTTAAACACTGTTTCAGGGCAAGAGATTGTGTTTGAGACTAAAAGGTAATGCTTTATAAGAAGAATCTTTACTTTGAAACTGTGTTCTTTCCCTTTTTCACACTAAAACAGCTTTGCATTCACCTTACACTGTTTCAGGGCAAGAGATTGTGTGTGAGACTAAAATGTAATGCATTATAAGAAGAATCTTTACTTTGAAACTCTGTTCTTTACCTTTTTCACACTATGGAACAGCTTTGTATTCGCCTTAAACACTGTTTCAGGACAAGAGATTGTGTTTTAGAATAAAAGGTAATGCATTATAAGAAGAATCTTTACTTTGAAACTCTGTTCTTTACCTTTTTAACACTGTGAAACAGCTCTGTATTCACCTTAAACACTGTTTCAGGGCAAGAGATTGTGTTTTAGACTAAAAGGTAATGCATTATAAGAAGAATCTTTACTTTGAAACTCTCTTCTTTACCTTTTTCACACTATGAAACAGATTTGTATTCACCTTAAACACTGTTTCAGGGCAAGATATTGTGTTTGAGACTAAAAGGTAATGCTTTCTAAGAAGAATCTTTACTTTGAAACTGTGTTCTTTCCCTTTTTCACACTAAAACAGCTTTGCATTCACCTTAAACTGTTTCAGGGCAAGAGATTGTGTGTGAGACTAAAATGTAATGCTTTATAAGAAGAATCTTTGCTTTGAAACTCTGTTCTTTACCTTTTTCACACTATGAAACAGCTTTGTATTCACCTTAAACACTGTTTCAGGACAAGAGATAGTGTTTTAGAATAAAAGGTAATGCATTATATGAAGAATCTTTACTTTGAAAGTCTGTTCTTTACCTTTTTCACACTATGAAACAGCTTTGTATTCACCTTAAGCACTGTTTCAGGGCAAGAGATTATGTTTTAGACTAAAACGTAATGCTTTATAAGAAGAATCTTTACTTTGAAACTCTGTTCTTTACCTTTTTAACAATAAGAAACAGCTTTGTATTCACCTTAAACACTGTTTCAGGGCAAGAGATTGTGTTTGAGACTAAAAGGTAATGCTTTATAAGAAGAATCTTTACTTTGAAACTCTGTTCTTTCCCTTTTTCACACTAAAACAGCTTTGCATTCACCTTAAACTGTTTCAGGGCAAGAGATTGTGTGTGAGACTAAAATGTAATGCATTATAAGAAGAATCTTTACTTTGAAACTCTGTTCTTTACCTTTTTCACACTATGAAACAGCTTTGTATTCACCTTAAACACTGTTTCAGGACAAGAGATTGTGTTTTTGACTAAAACTGCATGTTTTATAAGAAGTATCTTTACTTTGAAACTCTGTTCTTTACCTTTTTAACACTAAGAAACAGCTTTGTATTCACCTTAAACACTGTTTCAGGACAAGAGATTGTGATTTAGAATAAAAGGTAATGCATTATAAGAAGAATCTTTACTTTGAAACTCTCTTCTTTACCTTTTTCACACTAGGAAACAGCTCTGTATTCACCTTAAACACTGTTTCAGGGCAAGAGATTGTGTTTTAGACTAAAAGGTAATGCATTATAAGAAGAAACTTTACTTTGAAACTCTCTTCTTTACCTTTTTCACACTATGAAACAGCTCTGTATTCACCTTAAACACTGTTTCAGGGCAAGAGATTGTGTTTTAGACTAAAAGGTAATGCATTATAAGAAGAATCTTTACTTTGAAACTCTGTTCTTTACCTTTTTCACACTATGAAACAGCTTTGTTTTCACCTTAAACACTCTTTCAGAACAAGAGATTGTGTTTTAGTCTAAAACAATGCTTTATAAGAAGAATCTTTACTTTGAAACTCTGTTCTTTACCTTTTTAACACTAAGAAACAGCTTTGTATTCACCTTAAACACTGTTTCAGGGCAAGAGATTGTGTTTTAGACTAAAACAATGCTTTATAAGAAGAATCTTTACTTTGAAACTCTGTTCTTTACCTTTTGCACACTATGAAACAGCTTTGTATTCATCTTAAACACTGTTTCAGGACAAGAGATTGTGTTTTAGACTAAAACTGCATGCTTTATAAGAAGAATCTTTACTTTGAAACTCTGTTCTTTACCTTTCCAACAATAAGAAACAGCTTTGTATTCACCTTAAACACTGTTTCAGGGCAAGAGATTGTGTTTGAGACTAAAAGGTAATGCATTATAAGAAGAATCTTTACTTTGAAACTCTGTTCTTTACCTTTTTAACACTGTGAAACAGCTCTGTATTCACCTTAAACACTGTTTCAGGGCAAGAGATTGTGTTTGAGACTAAAAGGTAATGCTTTATAAGAAGAATCTTTACTTTGAAACTGTGTTCTTTCCCTTTTTCACACTAAAACAGCTTTGCATTCACCTTACACTGTTTCAGGGCAAGAGATTGTGTGTGAGACTAAAATGTAATGCTTTATAAGAAGAATCTTTACTTTGAAACTCTGTTCTTTACCTTTTTAAAACTATGAAACAGCTTTGTATTCGCCTTAAACAATGTTTCAGGACAAGAGATTGTGTTTTAGAATAAAAGGTAATGCATTATAAGAAGAATCTTTACTTTGAAACTCTGTTCTTTACCTTTTTAACACTGTGAAACAGCTCTGTATTCACCTTAAACACTGTTTCAGGGCAAGAGATTGTGTTTTAGACTAAAAGGTAATGCATTATAAGAAGAATCTTTACTTTGAAACTCTCTTCTTTACCTTTTTCACACTATGAAACAGATTTGTATTCACCTTAAATACTGTTTCAGGGCAAGAGATTGTGTTTGAGACTAAAAGGTAATGCTTTATAAGAAGAATCTTTACTTTGAAACTCTCTTCTTTACCTTTTTCACACTATGAAACAGATTTGTATTCACCTTAAACACTGTTTCAGGGCAAGAGATTGTGTTTTAGAATAAAACGTAATGCTTTATAAGAAGAATCTTTACTTTGAAACTCTGTTCTTTACCTTTTTCACACTATGAAACAGCTTTGTATTCACCTTAAACACTGTTTCAGGGCAAGAGATTGTGTTTTAGACTAAAAGGTAATGCATTATAAGAAGAAACTTTACTTTGAAACTCTCTTCTTTACCTTTTTCACACTATGAAACAGCTCTGTATTCACCTTAAACACTGTTTCAGGGCAAGAGATTGTGTTTTAGACTAAAAGGTAATGCATTATAAGAAGAATCTTTACTTTGAAACTCTGTTCTTTACCTTTTTCACACTATGAAACAGCTTTGTTTTCACCTTAAACACTCTTTCAGAACAAGAGATTGTGTTTTAGTCTAAAACAATGCTTTATAAGAAGAATCTTTACTTTGAAACTCTGTTCTTTACCTTTTTAACACTAAGAAACAGCTTTGTATTCACCTTAAACACTGTTTCAGGGCAAGAGATTGTGTTTTAGACTAAAACAATGCTTTATAAGAAGAATCTTTACTTTGAAACTCTGTTCTTTACCTTTTTCACACTATGAAACAGCTTTGTATTCATCTTAAACACTGTTTCAGGACAAGAGATTGTGTTTTAGACTAAAACTGCATGCTTTATAAGAAGAATCTTTACTTTGAAACTCTGTTCTTTACCTTTCCAACAATAAGAAACAGCTTTGTATTCACCTTAAACACTGTTTCAGGGCAAGAGATTGTGTTTGAGACTAAAAGGTAATGCATTATAAGAAGAATCTTTACTTTGAAACTCTGTTCTTTACCTTTTTCACACTATGAAACAGCTTTGTATTCACCTTAAACACTGTTTCAGGACAAGAGATTGTGTTTTAGACTAAAACAATGCTTTATAAGAAGAATCTTTACTTTGAAACTTTGTTCTTTACCTTTTTAAAACTATGAAACAGCTTTGTATTCGCCTTAAACACTGTTTCAGGACAAGAGATTGTGTTTTAGAATAAAAGGTAATGCATTATAAGAAGAATCTTTACTTTGAAACTCTTTTCTTTACCTTTTTAACACTGTGAAACAGCTCTGTATTCACCTTAAACACTGTTTCAGGGCAAGAGATTGTGTTTTAGACTAAAAGGTAATGCATTATAAGAAGAATCTTTACTTTGAAACTCTCTTCTTTACCTTTTTCACACTATGAAACAGATTTGTATTCACCTTAAACACTGTTTCAGGGCAAGAGATTGTGTTTGAGACTAAAAGGTAATGCTTTATAAGAAGAATCTTTACTTTGAAACTGTGTTCTTTCCCTTTTTCACACTAAAACAGCTTTGCATTCACCTTACACTGTTTCAGGGCAAGAGATTGTGTGTGAGACTAAAATGTAATGCATTATAAGAAGAATCTTTACTTTGAAACTCTGTTCTTTACCTTTTTCACACTATGGAACAGCTTTGTATTCGCCTTAAACACTGTTTCTGGACAAGAGATTGTGTTTTACAATAAAAGGTAATGCATTATAAGAAGAATCTTTACTTTGAAACTCTGTTCTTTACCTTTTTAACACTGTGAAACAGCTCTGTATTCACCTTAAACACTGTTTCAGGGCAAGAGATTGTGTTTTAGACTAAAAGGTAATGCATTATAAGAAGAATCTTTACTTTGAAACTCTCTTCTTTACCTTTTTCACACTATGAAACAGATTTGTATTCACCTTAAACACTGTTTCAGGGCAAGATATTGTGTTTGAGACTAAAAGGTAATGCTTTATAAGAAGAATCTTTACTTTGAAACTGTGTTCTTTCCCTTTTTCACACTAAAACAGCTTTGCATTCACCTTAAACTGTTTCAGGGCAAGAGATTGTGTGTGAGAGTAAAATGTAATGCTTTATAAGAAGAATCTTTGCTTTGAAACTCTGTTCTTTACCTTTTTCACACTATGAAACAGCTTTGTATTCACCTTAAACACTGTTTCAGGACAAGAGATAGTGTTTTAGAATAAAAGGTAATGCATTATATGAAGAATCTTTACTTTGAAAGTCTGTTCTTTACCTTTTTCACACTATGAAACAGCTTTGTATTCACCTTAAGCACTGTTTCAGGGCAAGAGATTATGTTTTAGACTAAAACTGCATGCTTTATAAGAAGAATCTTTACTTTGAAATTCTGTTCTTTACCTTTTTAACAATAAGAAACAGCTTTGTATTCACCTTAAACACTGTTTCAGGGCAAGAGATTGTGTTTGAGACTAAAAGGTAATGCTTTATAAGAAGAATCTTTACTTTGAAACTCTGTTCTTTCCCTTTTTCACACTAAAACAGCTTTGCATTCACCTTAAACTGTTTCAGGGCAAGAGATTGTGTGTGAGACTAAAATGTAATGCATTATAAGAAGAATCTTTACTTTGAAACTCTGTTCTTTACCTTTTTCACACTATGAAACAGCTTTGTATTCACCTTAAACACTGTTTCAGGACAAGAGATTGTGTTTTAGACTAAAACTGCATGTTTTATAAGAAGTATCTTTACTTTGAAACTCTGTTCTTTACCTTTTTAACACTAAGAAACAGCTTTGTATTCACCTTAAACACTGTTTCAGGACAAGAGATTGTGATTTAGAATAAAAGGTAATGCATTATAAGAAGAATTTTTACTTTGAAACTCTCTTCTTTACCTTTTTCACACTATGAAACAGCTCTGTATTCACCTTAAACACTGTTTCAGGGCAAGAGATTGTGTTTTAGACTAAAAGGTAATGCATTATAAGAAGAAACTTTACTTTGAAACTCTCTTCTTTACCTTTTTCACACTATGAAACAGCTCTGTATTCACCTTAAACACTGTTTCAGGGCAAGAGATTGTGTTTTAGACTAAAAGGTAATGCATTATAAGAAGAATCTTTACTTTGAAACTCTGTTCTTTACCTTTTTCACACTATGAAACAGCTTTGTTTTCACCTTAAACACTCTTTCAGAACAAGAGATTGTGTTTTAGACTAAAACAATGCTTTATAAGAAGAATCTTTACTTTGAAACTCTGTTCTTTACCTTTTTAACACTAAGAAACAGCTTTGTATTCACCTTAAACACTGTTTCAGGGCAAGAGATTGTGTTTTAGACTAAAACAATGCTTTATAAGAAGAATCTTTACTTTGAAACTCTGTTCTTTACCTTTTTCACACTATGAAACAGCTTTGTATTCATCTTAAACACTGTTTCAGGACAAGAGATTGTGTTTTAGACTAAAACTGCATGCTTTATATGAAGAATCTTTACTTTGAAACTCTGTTCTTTACCTTTCCAACAATAAGAAACAGCTTTGTATTCACCTTAAACACTGTTTCAGGGCAAGAGATTGTGTTGTAGACTAAAACTGCATGCTTTATAAGAAGAATCTTTACTTTGAAACTCTGTTCTTTACCTTTCCAACAATAAGAAACAGCTTTGTATTCACCTTAAACACTGTTTCAGGGCAAGAGATTGTGTTTGAGACTAAAAGGTAATGCATTATAAGAAGAATCTTTACTTTGAAACTCTGTTCTTTACCTTTTTCACACTATGAAACAGCTTTGTATTCACCTTAAACACTGTTTCAGGACAAGAGATTGTGTTTTAGACTAAAACAATGCTTTATAAGAAGAATCTTTACTTTGAAACTTTGTTCTTTACCTTTTTAAAACTATGAAACAGCTTTGTATTCGCCTTAAACACTGTTTCAGGACAAGAGATTGTGTTTTAGAATAAAAGGTAATGCATTATAAGAAGAATCTTTACTTTGAAACTCTTTTCTTTACCTTTTTAACACTGTGAAACAGCTCTGTATTCACCTTAAACACTGTTTCAGGGCAAGAGATTGTGTTTTAGACTAAAAGGTAATGCATTATAAGAAGAATCTTTACTTTGAAACTCTCTTCTTTACCTTTTTCACACTATGAAACAGATTTGTATTCACCTTAAACACTGTTTCAGGGCAAGAGATTGTGTTTGAGACTAAAAGGTAATGCTTTATAAGAAGAATCTTTACTTTGAAACTGTGTTCTTTCCCTTTTTCACACTAAAACAGCTTTGCATTCACCTTACACTGTTTCAGGGCAAGAGATTGTGTGTGAGACTAAAATGTAATGCATTATAAGAAGAATCTTTACTTTGAAACTCTGTTCTTTACCTTTTTCACACTATGGAACAGCTTTGTATTCGCCTTAAACACTGTTTCTGGACAAGAGATTGTGTTTTACAATAAAAGGTAATGCATTATAAGAAGAATCTTTACTTTGAAACTCTGTTCTTTACCTTTTTAACACTGTGAAACAGCTCTGTATTCACCTTAAACACTGTTTCAGGGCAAGAGATTGTGTTTTAGACTAAAAGGTAATGCATTATAAGAAGAATCTTTACTTTGAAACTCTCTTCTTTACCTTTTTCACACTATGAAACAGATTTGTATTCACCTTAAACACTGTTTCAGGGCAAGATATTGTGTTTGAGACTAAAAGGTAATGCTTTATAAGAAGAATCTTTACTTTGAAACTGCGTTCTTTCCCTTTTTCACACTAAAACAGCTTTGCATTCACCTTAAACTGTTTCAGGGCAAGAGATTGTGTGTGAGACTAAAATGTAATGCTTTATAAGAAGAATCTTTGCTTTGAAACTCTGTTCTTTACCTTTTTCACACTATGAAACAGCTTTGTATTCACCTTAAACACTGTTTCAGGACAAGAGATAGTGTTTTAGAATAAAAGGTAATGCATTATATGAAGAATCTTTACTTTGAAAGTCTGTTCTTTACCTTTTTCACACTATGAAACAGCTTTGTATTCACCTTAAGCACTGTTTCAGGGCAAGAGATTATGTTTTAGACTAAAACTGCATGCTTTATAAGAAGAATCTTTACTTTGAAATTCTGTTCTTTACCTTTTTAACAATAAGAAACAGCTTTGTATTCACCTTAAACACTGTTTCAGGGCAAGAGATTGTGTTTGAGACTAAAAGGTAATGCTTTATAAGAAGAATCTTTACTTTGAAACTCTGTTCTTTCCCTTTTTCACACTAAAACAGCTTTGCATTCACCTTAAACTGTTTCAGGGCAAGAGATTGTGTGTGAGACTAAAATGTAATGCATTATAAGAAGAATCTTTACTTTGAAACTCTGTTCTTTACCTTTTTCACACTATGAAACAGCTTTGTATTCACCTTAAACACTGTTTCAGGACAAGAGATTGTGTTTTAGACTAAAACTGCATGTTTTATAAGAAGTATCTTTACTTTGAAACTCTGTTCTTTACCTTTTTAACACTAAGAAACAGCTTTGTATTCACCTTAAACACTGTTTCAGGACAAGAGATTGTGATTTAGAATAAAAGGTAATGCATTATAAGAAGAATCTTTACTTTGAAACTCTCTTCTTTACCTTTTTCACACTATGAAACAGCTCTGTATTCACCTTAAACACTGTTTCAGGGCAAGAGATTGTGTTTTAGACTAAAAGGTAATGCATTATAAGAAGAAACTTTACTTTGAAACTCTCTTCTTTACCTTTTTCACACTATGAAACAGCTCTGTATTCACCTTAAACACTGTTTCAGGGCAAGAGATTGTGTTTTAGACTAAAAGGTAATGCATTATAAGAAGAATCTTTACTTTGAAACTCTGTTCTTTACCTTTTTCACACTATGAAACAGCTTTGTTTTCACCTTAAACACTCTTTCAGAACAAGAGATTGTGTTTTAGACTAAAACAATGCTTTATAAGAAGAATCTTTACTTTGAAACTCTGTTCTTTACCTTTTTAACACTAAGAAACAGCTTTGTATTCACCTTAAACACTGTTTCAGGGCAAGAGATTGTGTTTTAGACTAAAACAATGCTTTATAAGAAGAATCTTTACTTTGAAACTCTGTTCTTTACCTTTTTCACACTATGAAACAGCTTTGTATTCATCTTAAACACTGTTTCAGGACAAGAGATTGTGTTTTAGACTAAAACTGCATGCTTTATATGAAGAATCTTTACTTTGAAACTCTGTTCTTTACCTTTCCAACAATAAGAAACAGCTTTGTATTCACCTTAAACACTGTTTCAGGGCAAGAGATTGTGTTGTAGACTAAAACTGCATGCTTTATAAGAAGAATCTTTACTTTGAAACTCTGTTCTTTACCTTTCCAACAATAAGAAACAGCTTTGTATTCACCTTAAACACTGTTTCAGGGCAAGAGATTGTGTTTGAGACTAAAAGGTAATGCATTATAAGAAGAATCTTTACTTTGAAACTCTGTTCTTTACCTTTTTCACACTATGAAACAGCTTTGTATTCACCTTAAACACTGTTTCAGGACAAGAGATTGTGTTTTAGACTAAAACAATGCTTTATAAGAAGAATCTTTACTTTGAAACTTTGTTCTTTACCTTTTTAAAACTATGAAACAGCTTTGTATTCGCCTTAAACACTGTTTCAGGACAAGAGATTGTGTTTTAGAATAAAAGGTAATGCATTATAAGAAGAATCTTTACTTTGAAACTCTTTTCTTTACCTTTTTAACACTGTGAAACAGCTCTGTATTCACCTTAAACACTGTTTCAGGGCAAGAGATTGTGTTTTAGACTAAAAGGTAATGCATTATAAGAAGAATCTTTACTTTGAAACTCTCTTCTTTACCTTTTTCACACTATGAAACAGATTTGTATTCACCTTAAACACTGTTTCAGGGCAAGAGATTGTGTTTGAGACTAAAAGGTAATGCTTTATAAGAAGAATCTTTACTTTGAAACTGTGTTCTTTCCCTTTTTCACACTAAAACAGCTTTGCATTCACCTTACACTGTTTCAGGGCAAGAGATTGTGTGTGAGACTAAAATGTAATGCATTATAAGAAGAATCTTTACTTTGAAACTCTGTTCTTTACCTTTTTCACACTATGGAACAGCTTTGTATTCGCCTTAAACACTGTTTCTGGACAAGAGATTGTGTTTTACAATAAAAGGTAATGCATTATAAGAAGAATCTTTACTTTGAAACTCTGTTCTTTACCTTTTTAACACTGTGAAACAGCTCTGTATTCACCTTAAACACTGTTTCAGGGCAAGAGATTGTGTTTTAGACTAAAAGGTAATGCATTATAAGAAGAATCTTTACTTTGAAACTCTCTTCTTTACCTTTTTCACACTATGAAACAGCTTTGTATTCACCTTAAACACTGTTTCAGGGCAAGATATTGTGTTTGAGACTAAAAGGTAATGCTTTATAAGAAGAATCTTTACTTTGAAACTGCGTTCTTTCCCTTTTTCACACTAAAACAGCTTTGCATTCACCTTAAACTGTTTCAGGGCAAGAGATTGTGTGTGAGACTAAAATGTAATGCTTTATAAGAAGAATCTTTGCTTTGAAACTCTGTTCTTTACCTTTTTCACACTATGAAACAGCTTTGTATTCACCTTAAACACTGTTTCAGGACAAGAGATAGTGTTTTAGAATAAAAGGTAATGCATTATATGAAGAATCTTTACTTTGAAAGTCTGTTCTTTACCTTTTTCACACTATGAAACAGCTTTGTATTCACCTTAAGCACTGTTTCAGGGCAAGAGATTATGTTTTAGACTAAAACTGCATGCTTTATAAGAAGAATCTTTACTTTGAAATTCTGTTCTTTACCTTTTTAACAATAAGAAACAGCTTTGTATTCACCTTAAACACTGTTTCAGGGCAAGAGATTGTGTTTGAGACTAAAAGGTAATGCTTTATAAGAAGAATCTTTACTTTGAAACTCTGTTCTTTCCCTTTTTCACACTAAAACAGCTTTGCATTCACCTTAAACTGTTTCAGGGCAAGAGATTGTGTGTGAGACTAAAATGTAATGCATTATAAGAAGAATCTTTACTTTGAAACTCTGTTCTTTACCTTTTTCACACTATGAAACAGCTTTGTATTCACCTTAAACACTGTTTCAGGACAAGAGATTGTGTTTTAGACTAAAACTGCATGTTTTATAAGAAGTATCTTTACTTTGAAACTCTGTTCTTTACCTTTTTAACACTAAGAAACAGCTTTGTATTCACCTTAAACACTGTTTCAGGACAAGAGATTGTGATTTAGAATAAAAGGTAATGCATTATAAGAAGAATCTTTACTTTGAAACTCTCTTCTTTACCTTTTTCACACTATGAAACAGCTCTGTATTCACCTTAAACACTGTTTCAGGGCAAGAGATTGTGTTTTAGACTAAAAGGTAATGCATTATAAGAAGAAACTTTACTTTGAAACTCTCTTCTTTACCTTTTTCACACTATGAAACAGCTCTGTATTCACCTTAAACACTGTTTCAGGGCAAGAGATTGTGTTTTAGACTAAAAGGTAATGCATTATAAGAAGAATCTTTACTTTGAAACTCTGTTCTTTACCTTTTTCACACTATGAAACAGCTTTGTTTTCACCTTAAACACTCTTTCAGAACAAGAGATTGTGTTTTAGACTAAAACAATGCTTTATAAGAAGAATCTTTACTTTGAAACTCTGTTCTTTACCTTTTTAACACTAAGAAACAGCTTTGTATTCACCTTAAACACTGTTTCAGGGCAAGAGATTGTGTTTTAGACTAAAACAATGCTTTATAAGAAGAATCTTTACTTTGAAACTCTGTTCTTTACCTTTTTCACACTATGAAACAGCTTTGTATTCATCTTAAACACTGTTTCAGGACAAGAGATTGTGTTTTAGACTAAAACTGCATGCTTTATATGAAGAATCTTTACTTTGAAACTCTGTTCTTTACCTTTCCAACAATAAGAAACAGCTTTGTATTCACCTTAAACACTGTTTCAGGGCAAGAGATTGTGTTTGAGACTAAAAGGTAATGCATTATAAGAAGAATCTTTACTTTGAAACTCTGTTCTTTACCTTTTTCACACTATGAAACAGCTTTGTATTCACCTTAAACACTGTTTCAGGACAAGAGATTGTGTTTTAGACTAAAACTGCATGTTTTATAAGAAGAATCTTTACTTTGAAACTCTGTTCTTTACCTTTTTAACACTAAGAAACAGCTTTGTATTCACCTTAAACACTGTTTCAGGACAAGAGATTGTGTTTTAGAATAAAAGGTAATGCATTATAAGAAGAATCTTTACTTTGAAACTTTCTTCTTTACCTTTTTCACACTATGAAACAGCTCTCTATTCACCTTAAACACTGTTTCAGGGCAAGAGATTGTGTTTTAGACTAAAAGGTAATGCATTATAAGAAGAATCTTTACTTTGAAACTCTGTTCTTTACCTTTTTCACACTATGAAACAGCTTTGTTTTCACCTTAAACACTCTTTCAGAACAAGAGATTGTGTTTTAGTCTAAAACAATGCTTTATAAGAAGAATCTTTACTTTGAAACTCTGTTCTTTACCTTTTTAACACTAAGAAACAGCTTTGTATTCACCTTAAACACTGTTTCAGGGCAAGAGATTGTGTTTTAGACTAAAACAATGCTTTATAAGAAGAATCTTTACTTTGAAACTCTGTTCTTTACCTTTTTCACACTATGAAACAGCTTTGTATTCATCTTAAACACTGTTTCAGGACAAGAGATTGTGTTTTAGACTAAAACTGCATGCTTTATAAGAAGAATCTTTACTTTGAAACTCTGTTCTTTACCTTTCCAACAATAAGAAACAGCTTTGTATTCACCTTAAACACTGTTTCAGGGCAAGAGATTGTGTTTGAGACTAAAAGGTAATGCATTATAAGAAGAATCTTTACTTTGAAACTCTGTTCTTTACCTTTTTCACACTATGAAACAGCTTTGTATTCACCTTAAACACTGTTTCAGGACAAGAGATTGTGTTTTAGACTAAAACAATGCTTTATAAGAAGAATCTTTACTTTGAAACTTTGTTCTTTACCTTTTTAAAACTATGAAACAGCTTTGTATTCGCCTTAAACACTGTTTCAGGACAAGAGATTGTGTTTTAGAATAAAAGGTAATGCATTATAAGAAGAATCTTTACTTTGAAACTCTGTTCTTTACCTTTTTCACACTATGGAACAGCTTTGTATTCGCCTTAAACACTGTTTCTGGACAAGAGATTGTGTTTTACAATAAAAGGTAATGCATTATAAGAAGAATCTTTACTTTGAAACTCTGTTCTTTACCTTTTTAACACTGTGAAACAGCTCTGTATTCACCTTAAACACTGTTTCAGGGCAAGAGATTGTGTTTTAGACTAAAAGGTAATGCATTATAAGAAGAATCTTTACTTTGAAACTCTCTTCTTTACCTTTTTCACACTATGAAACAGATTTGTATTCACCTTAAACACTGTTTCAGGGCAAGATATTGTGTTTGAGACTAAAAGGTAATGCTTTATAAGAAGAATCTTTACTTTGAAACTGCGTTCTTTCCCTTTTTCACACTAAAACAGCTTTGCATTCACCTTAAACTGTTTCAGGGCAAGAGATTGTGTTTTAGACTAAAAGGTAATGCATTATAAGAAGAATCTTTACTTTGAAACTCTCTTCTTTACCTTTTTCACACTATGAAACAGCTTTGTATTCACCTTAAGCACTGTTTCAGGGCAAGAGATTATGTTTTAGACTAAAACTGCATGCTTTATAAGAAGAATCTTTACTTTGAAATTCTGTTCTTTACCTTTTTAACAATAAGAAACAGCTTTGTATTCACCTTAAACACTGTTTCAGGGCAAGAGATTGTGTTTGAGACTAAAAGGTAATGCTTTATAAGAAGAATCTTTACTTTGAAACTCTGTTCTTTCCCTTTTTCACACTAAAACAGCTTTGCATTCACCTTAAACTGTTTCAGGGCAAGAGATTGTGTGTGAGACTAAAATGTAATGCATTATAAGAAGAATCTTTACTTTGAAACTCTGTTCTTTACCTTTTTCACACTATGAAACAGCTTTGTATTCACCTTAAACACTGTTTCAGGACAAGAGATTGTGTTTTAGACTAAAACTGCATGTTTTATAAGAAGTATCTTTACTTTGAAACTCTGTTCTTTACCTTTTTAACACTAAGAAACAGCTTTGTATTCACCTTAAACACTGTTTCAGGACAAGAGATTGTGATTTAGAATAAAAGGTAATGCATTATAAGAAGAATCTTTACTTTGAAACTCTCTTCTTTACCTTTTTCACACTATGAAACAGCTCTGTATTCACCTTAAACACTGTTTCAGGGCAAGAGATTGTGTTTTAGACTAAAAGGTAATGCATTATAAGAAGAAACTTTACTTTGAAACTCTCTTCTTTACCTTTTTCACACTATGAAACAGCTCTGTATTCACCTTAAACACTGTTTCAGGGCAAGAGATTGTGTTTTAGACTAAAAGGTAATGCATTATAAGAAGAATCTTTACTTTGAAACTCTGTTCTTTACCTTTTTCACACTATGAAACAGCTTTGTTTTCACCTTAAACACTCTTTCAGAACAAGAGATTGTGTTTTAGACTAAAACAATGCTTTATAAGAAGAATCTTTACTTTGAAACTCTGTTCTTTACCTTTTTAACACTAAGAAACAGCTTTGTATTCACCTTAAACACTGTTTCAGGGCAAGAGATTGTGTTTTAGACTAAAACAATGCTTTATAAGAAGAATCTTTACTTTGAAACTCTGTTCTTTACCTTTTTCACACTATGAAACAGCTTTGTATTCATCTTAAACACTGTTTCAGGACAAGAGATTGTGTTTTAGACTAAAACTGCATGCTTTATATGAAGAATCTTTACTTTGAAACTCTGTTCTTTACCTTTCCAACAATAAGAAACAGCTTTGTATTCACCTTAAACACTGTTTCAGGGCAAGAGATTGTGTTTGAGACTAAAAGGTAATGCATTATAAGAAGAATCTTTACTTTGAAACTCTGTTCTTTACCTTTTTCACACTATGAAACAGCTTTGTATTCACCTTAAACACTGTTTCAGGACAAGAGATTGTGTTTTAGACTAAAACTGCATGTTTTATAAGAAGAATCTTTACTTTGAAACTCTGTTCTTTACCTTTTTAACACTAAGAAACAGCTTTGTATTCACCTTAAACACTGTTTCAGGACAAGAGATTGTGTTTTAGAATAAAAGGTAATGCATTATAAGAAGAATCTTTACTTTGAAACTTTCTTCTTTACCTTTTTCACACTATGAAACAGCTCTCTATTCACCTTAAACACTGTTTCAGGGCAAGAGATTGTGTTTTAGACTAAAAGGTAATGCATTATAAGAAGAATCTTTACTTTGAAACTCTGTTCTTTACCTTTTTCACACTATGAAACAGCTTTGTTTTCACCTTAAACACTCTTTCAGAACAAGAGATTGTGTTTTAGTCTAAAACAATGCTTTATAAGAAGAATCTTTACTTTGAAACTCTGTTCTTTACCTTTTTAACACTAAGAAACAGCTTTGTATTCACCTTAAACACTGTTTCAGGGCAAGAGATTGTGTTTTAGACTAAAACAATGCTTTATAAGAAGAATCTTTACTTTGAAACTCTGTTCTTTACCTTTTTCACACTATGAAACAGCTTTGTATTCATCTTAAACACTGTTTCAGGACAAGAGATTGTGTTTTAGACTAAAACTGCATGCTTTATAAGAAGAATCTTTACTTTGAAACTCTGTTCTTTACCTTTCCAACAATAAGAAACAGCTTTGTATTCACCTTAAACACTGTTTCAGGGCAAGAGATTGTGTTTGAGACTAAAAGGTAATGCATTATAAGAAGAATCTTTACTTTGAAACTCTGTTCTTTACCTTTTTCACACTATGAAACAGCTTTGTATTCACCTTAAACACTGTTTCAGGACAAGAGATTGTGTTTTAGACTAAAACAATGCTTTATAAGAAGAATCTTTACTTTGAAACTTTGTTCTTTACCTTTTTAAAACTATGAAACAGCTTTGTATTCGCCTTAAACACTGTTTCAGGACAAGAGATTGTGTTTTAGAATAAAAGGTAATGCATTATAAGAAGAATCTTTACTTTGAAACTCTTTTCTTTACCTTTTTAACACTGTGAAACAGCTCTGTATTCACCTTAAACACTGTTTCAGGGCAAGAGATTGTGTTTTAGACTAAAAGGTAATGCATTATAAGAAGAATCTTTACTTTGAAACTCTCTTCTTTACCTTTTTCACACTATGAAACAGATTTGTATTCACCTTAAACATTGTTTCAGGGCAAGAGATTGTGTTTGAGACTAAAAGGTAATGCTTTATAAGAAGAATCTTTACTTTGAAACTGTGTTCTTTCCCTTTTTCACACTAAAACAGCTTTGCATTCACCTTACACTGTTTCAGGGCAAGAGATTGTGTGTGAGACTAAAATGTAATGCATTATAAGAATAATCTTTACTTTGAAACTCTGTTCTTTACCTTTTTCACACTATGGAACAGCTTTGTATTCGCCTTAAACACTGTTTCAGGACAAGAGATTGTGTTTTAGAATAAAAGGTAATGCATTATAAGAAGAATCTTTACTTTGAAACTCTGTTCTTTACCTTTTTAACACTGTGAAACAGCTCTGTATTCACCTTAAACACTGTTTCAGGGCAAGAGATTGTGTTTTAGACTAAAAGGTAATGCATTATAAGAAGAATCTTTACTTTGAAACTCTCTTCTTTACCTTTTTCACACTATGAAAGATTTGTATTCACCTTAAACACTGTTTCAGGGCAAGATATTGTGTTTGAGACTAAAAGGTAATGCTTTATAAGAAGAATCTTTACTTTGAAACTGTGTTCTTTCCCTTTTTCACACTAAAACAGCTTTGCATTCACCTTAAACTGTTTCAGGGCAAGAGATTGTGTGTGAGACTAAAATGTAATGCTTTATAAGAAGAATCTTTGCTTTGAAACTCTGTTCTTTACCTTTTTCACACTATGAAACAGCTTTGTATTCACCTTAAACACTGTTTCAGGACAAGAGATAGTGTTTTAGAATAAAAGGTAATGCATTATATGAAGAATCTTTACTTTGAAAGTCTGTTCTTTACCTTTTTCACACTATGAAACAGCTTTGTATTCACCTTAAGCACTGTTTCAGGGCAAGAGATTATGTTTTAGACTAAAACTGCATGCTTTATAAGAAGAATCTTTACTTTGAAATTCTGTTCTTTACCTTTTTAACAATAAGAAACAGCTTTGTATTCACCTTAAACACTGTTTCAGGGCAAGAGATTGTGTTTGAGACTAAAAGGTAATGCTTTATAAGAAGAATCTTTACTTTGAAACTCTGTTCTTTCCCTTTTTCACACTAAAACAGCTTTGCATTCACCTTAAACTGTTTCAGGGCAAGAGATTGTGTGTGAGACTAAAATGCAATGCATTATAAGAAGAATCTTTACTTTGAAACTCTGTTCTTTACCTTTTTCACACTATGAAACAGCTTTGTATTCACCTTAAACACTGTTTCAGGACAAGAGATTGTGTTTTAGACTAAAACTGCATGTTTTATAAGAAGTATCTTTACTTTGAAACTCTGTTCTTTACCTTTTTAACACTAAGAAACAGCTTTGTATTCACCTTAAACACTGTTTCAGGACAAGAGATTGTGATTTAGAATAAAAGGTAATGCATTATAAGAAGAATCTTTACTTTGAAACTCTCTTCTTTACCTTTTTCACACTATGAAACAGCTCTGTATTCACCTTAAACACTGTTTCAGGGCAAGAGATTGTGTTTTAGACTAAAAGGTAATGCATTATAAGAAGAAACTTTACTTTGAAACTCTCTTCTTTACCTTTTTCACACTATGAAACAGCTCTGTATTCACCTTAAACACTGTTTCAGGGCAAGAGATTGTGTTTTAGACTAAAAGGTAATGCATTATAAGAAGAATCTTTACTTTGAAACTCTCTTCTTTACCTTTTTCACACTATGAAACAGCTTTGTTTTCACCTTAAACACTCTTTCAGAACAAGAGATTCTGTTTTAGACTAAAACAATGCTTTATAAGAAGAATCTTTACTTTGAAACTCTGTTCTTTACCTTTTTAACACTAAGAAACAGCTTTGTATTCACCTTAAACACTGTTTCAGGGCAAGAGATTGTGTTTTAGACTAAAACAATGCTTTATAACAAGAATCTTTACTTTGAAACTCTGTTCTTTACCTTTTTAACACTAAGAAACAGCTTTGTATTCACCTTAAACACTGTTTCAGGACAAGAGATTGTGTTTTAGACTAAAACAATGCTTTATAAGAAGAATCTTTACTTTGAAACTTTGTTCTTTACCTTTTTAAAACTATGAAACAGCTTTGTATTCGCCTTAAACACTGTTTCAGGACAAGAGATTGTGTTTTAGAATAAAAGGTAATGCATTATAAGAAGAATCTTTACTTTGAAACTCTGTTCTTTACCTTTTTAACACTGTGAAACAGCTCTGTATTCACCTTAAACACTGTTTCAGGGCAAGAGATTGTGTTTTAGACTAAAAGGTAATGCATTATAAGAAGAATCTTTACTTTGAAACTCTCTTCTTTACCTTTTTCACACTATGAAACAGATTTGTATTCACCTTAAACACTGTTTCAGGGCAAGAGATTGTGTTTGAGAATAAAAGGTAATGCTTTATAAGAAGAATCTTTACTTTGAAACTGTGTTCTTTCCCTTTTTCACACTAAAACAGCTTTGCATTCACCTTACACTGTTTCAGGGCAAGAGATTGTGTGTGCGACTAAAATGTAATGCTTTATAAGAAGAATCTTTACTTTGAAACTCTGTTCTTTACCTTTTTAAAACTATGAAACAGCTTTGTGTTCGCCTTAAACACTGTTTCAGGACAAGAGATTGTGTTTGAGACTAAAAGGTAATGCTTTATAAGAAGAATCTTTACTTTGAAACTCTGTTCTTTACCTTTTTAACAATAAGAAACAGCTTTGTATTCACCTTAAACACTGTTTCAGGGCAAGAGATTGTGTTTGAGACTAAAAGGTAATGCTTTATAAGAAGAATCTTTACTTTGAAACTGTGATCTTTCCCTTTTTCACACTAAAACAGCTTTGCATTCACCTTAAACTGTTTCAGGGCAAGAGATTGTGTGTGAGACTAAAATGTAATGCATTATAAGAAGAATCTTTACTTTGAAACTCTGTTCTTTACCTTTTTCACACTATGAAACAGCTTTGTATTCGCCTTAAACACTGTTTCAGGGCAAGAGATTGTGTTTTAGACTAAAAGGTAATGCATTATAAGAAGAAACTTTACTTTGAAACTCTCTTCTTTACCTTTTTCACACTATGAAACAGCTCTGTATTCACCTTAAACACTGTTTCAGGGCAAGAGATTGTGTTTTAGACTAAAAGGTAATGCATTATAAGAAGAATCTTTACTTTGAAACTCTGTTCTTTACCTTTTTCACACTATGAAACAGCTTTGTTTTCACCTTAAACACTCTTTCAGAACAAGAGATTGTGTTTTAGTCTAAAACAATGCTTTATAAGAAGAATCTTTACTTTGAAACTCTGTTCTTTACCTTTTTCACACTAAGAAACAGCTTTGTATTCACCTTAAACACTGTTTCAGGGCAAGAGATTGTGTTTTAGACTAAAACAATGCTTTATAAGAAGAATCTTTACTTTGAAACTCTGTTCTTTACCTTTTTCACACTATGAAACAGCTTTGTATTCATCTTAAACACTGTTTCAGGACAAGAGATTGTGTTTTAGACTAAAACTGCATGCTTTATAAGAAGAATCTTTACTTTGAAACTCTGTTCTTTACCTTTCCAACAATAAGAAACAGCTTTGTATTCACCTTAAACACTGTTTCAGGGCAAGAGATTGTGTTTGAGACTAAAAGGTAATGCATTATAAGAAGAATCTTTACTTTGAAACTCTCTTCTTTACCTTTTTCACACTATGAAACAGATTTGTATTCACCTTAAACATTGTTTCAGGGCAAGAGATTGTGTTTGAGACTAAAAGGTAATGCTTTATAAGAAGAATCTTTACTTTGAAACTGTGTTCTTTCCCTTTTTCACACTAAAACAGCTTTGCATTCACCTTACACTGTTTCAGGGCAAGAGATTGTGTGTGAGACTAAAATGTAATGCATTATAAGAAGAATCTTTACTTTGAAACTCTGTTCTTTACCTTTTTCACACTATGGAACAGCTTTGTATTCGCCTTAAACACTGTTTCAGGACAAGAGATTGTGTTTTAGAATAAAAGGTAATGCATTATAAGAAGAATCTTTACTTTGAAACTCTGTTCTTTACCTTTTTAACACTGTGAAACAGCTCTGTATTCACCTTAAACACTGTTTCAGGGCAAGAGATTGTGTTTTAGACTAAAAGGTAATGCATTATAAGAAGAATCTTTACTTTGAAACTCTCTTCTTTACCTTTTTCACACTATGAAAGATTTGTATTCACCTTAAACACTGTTTCAGGGCAAGATATTGTGTTTGAGACTAAAAGGTAATGCTTTATAAGAAGAATCTTTACTTTGAAACTGTGTTCTTTCCCTTTTTCACACTAAAACAGCTTTGCATTCACCTTAAACTGTTTCAGGGCAAGAGATTGTGTGTGAGACTAAAATGTAATGCTTTATAAGAAGAATCTTTGCTTTGAAACTCTGTTCTTTACCTTTTTCACACTATGAAACAGCTTTGTATTCACCTTAAACACTGTTTCAGGACAAGAGATAGTGTTTTAGAATAAAAGGTAATGCATTATATGAAGAATCTTTACTTTGAAAGTCTGTTCTTTACCTTTTTCACACTATGAAACAGCTTTGTATTCACCTTAAGCACTGTTTCAGGGCAAGAGATTATGTTTTAGACTAAAACTGCATGCTTTATAAGAAGAATCTTTACTTTGAAATTCTGTTCTTTACCTTTTTAACAATAAGAAACAGCTTTGTATTCACCTTAAACACTGTTTCAGGGCAAGAGATTGTGTTTGAGACTAAAAGGTAATGCTTTATAAGAAGAATCTTTACTTTGAAACTCTGTTCTTTCCCTTTTTCACACTAAAACAGCTTTGCATTCACCTTAAACTGTTTCAGGGCAAGAGATTGTGTGTGAGACTAAAATGCAATGCATTATAAGAAGAATCTTTACTTTGAAACTCTGTTCTTTACCTTTTTCACACTATGAAACAGCTTTGTATTCACCTTAAACACTGTTTCAGGACAAGAGATTGTGTTTTAGACTAAAACTGCATGTTTTATAAGAAGTATCTTTACTTTGAAACTCTGTTCTTTACCTTTTTAACACTAAGAAACAGCTTTGTATTCACCTTAAACACTGTTTCAGGACAAGAGATTGTGATTTAGAATAAAAGGTAATGCATTATAAGAAGAATCTTTACTTTGAAACTCTCTTCTTTACCTTTTTCACACTATGAAACAGCTCTGTATTCACCTTAAACACTGTTTCAGGGCAAGAGATTGTGTTTTAGACTAAAAGGTAATGCATTATAAGAAGAAACTTTACTTTGAAACTCTCTTCTTTACCTTTTTCACACTATGAAACAGCTCTGTATTCACCTTAAACACTGTTTCAGGGCAAGAGATTGTGTTTTAGACTAAAAGGTAATGCATTATAAGAAGAATCTTTACTTTGAAACTCTCTTCTTTACCTTTTTCACACTATGAAACAGCTCTGTATTCACCTTAAACACTGTTTCAGGGCAAGAGATTGTGTTTTAGACTAAAAGGTAATGCATTATAAGAAGAAACTTTACTTTGAAACTCTCTTCTTTACCTTTTTCACACTATGAAACAGCTCTGTATTCACCTTAAACACTGTTTCAGGGCAAGAGATTGTGTTTTAGACTAAAAGGTAATGCATTATAAGAAGAATCTTTACTTTGAAACTCTCTTCTTTACCTTTTTCACACTATGAAACAGCTTTGTTTTCACCTTAAACACTCTTTCAGAACAAGAGATTCTGTTTTAGACTAAAACAATGCTTTATAAGAAGAATCTTTACTTTGAAACTCTGTTCTTTACCTTTTTAACACTAAGAAACAGCTTTGTATTCACCTTAAACACTGTTTCAGGGCAAGAGATTGTGTTTTAGACTAAAACAATGCTTTATAACAAGAATCTTTACTTTGAAACTCTGTTCTTTACCTTTTTAACACTAAGAAACAGCTTTGTATTCACCTTAAACACTGTTTCAGGACAAGAGATTGTGTTTTAGACTAAAACAATGCTTTATAAGAAGAATCTTTACTTTGAAACTTTGTTCTTTACCTTTTTAAAACTATGAAACAGCTTTGTATTCGCCTTAAACACTGTTTCAGGACAAGAGATTGTGTTTTAGAATAAAAGGTAATGCATTATAAGAAGAATCTTTACTTTGAAACTCTGTTCTTTACCTTTTTAACACTGTGAAACAGCTCTGTATTCACCTTAAACACTGTTTCAGGGCAAGAGATTGTGTTTTAGACTAAAAGGTAATGCATTATAAGAAGAATCTTTACTTTGAAACTCTCTTCTTTACCTTTTTCACACTATGAAACAGATTTGTATTCACCTTAAACACTGTTTCAGGGCAAGAGATTGTGTTTGAGAATAAAAGGTAATGCTTTATAAGAAGAATCTTTACTTTGAAACTGTGTTCTTTCCCTTTTTCACACTAAAACAGCTTTGCATTCACCTTACACTGTTTCAGGGCAAGAGATTGTGTGTGCGACTAAAATGTAATGCTTTATAAGAAGAATCTTTACTTTGAAACTCTGTTCTTTACCTTTTTAAAACTATGAAACAGCTTTGTGTTCGCCTTAAACACTGTTTCAGGACAAGAGATTGTGTTTGAGACTAAAAGGTAATGCTTTATAAGAAGAATCTTTACTTTGAAACTCTGTTCTTTACCTTTTTAACAATAAGAAACAGCTTTGTATTCACCTTAAACACTGTTTCAGGGCAAGAGATTGTGTTTGAGACTAAAAGGTAATGCTTTATAAGAAGAATCTTTACTTTGAAACTGTGATCTTTCCCTTTTTCACACTAAAACAGCTTTGCATTCACCTTAAACTGTTTCAGGGCAAGAGATTGTGTGTGAGACTAAAATGTAATGCATTATAAGAAGAATCTTTACTTTGAAACTCTGTTCTTTACCTTTTTCACACTATGAAACAGCTTTGTATTCGCCTTAAACACTGTTTCAGGGCAAGAGATTGTGTTTTAGACTAAAAGGTAATGCATTATAAGAAGAAACTTTACTTTGAAACTCTCTTCTTTACCTTTTTCACACTATGAAACAGCTCTGTATTCACCTTAAACACTGTTTCAGGGCAAGAGATTGTGTTTTAGACTAAAAGGTAATGCATTATAAGAAGAATCTTTACTTTGAAACTCTGTTCTTTACCTTTTTCACACTATGAAACAGCTTTGTTTTCACCTTAAACACTCTTTCAGAACAAGAGATTGTGTTTTAGTCTAAAACAATGCTTTATAAGAAGAATCTTTACTTTGAAACTCTGTTCTTTACCTTTTTAACACTGTGAAACAGCTCTGTATTCACCTTAAACACTGTTTCAGGGCAAGAGATTGTGTTTTAGACTAAAAGGTAATGCATTATAAGAAGAATCTTTACTTTGAAACTCTCTTCTTTACCTTTTTCACACTATGAAACAGATTTGTATTCACCTTAAACACTGTTTCAGGGCAAGAGATTGTGTTTGAGACTAAAAGGTAATGCTTTATAAGAAGAATCTTTACTTTGAAACTGTGTTCTTTCCCTTTTTCACACTAAAACAGCTTTGTATTCATCTTAAACACTGTTTCAGGACAAGAGATTGTGTGTGAGACTAAAATGTAATGCTTTATAAGAAGAATCTTTACTTTGAAACTCTGTTCTTTACCTTTCCAACAATAAGAAACAGCTTTGTATTCACCTTAAACACTGTTTCAGGACAAGAGATTGTGTTTTAGACTAAAACTGCATGTTTTATAAGAAGAATCTTTACTTTGAAACTCTCTTCTTTACCTTTTTCACACTATGAAACAGATTTGTATTCACCTTAAACACTGTTTCAGGGCAAGAGATTGTGTTTGAGACTAAAAGGTAATGCTTTATAAGAAGAATCTTTACTTTGAAACTGTGTTCTTTCCCTTTTTCACACTAAAACAGCTTTGCATTCACCTTACACTGTTTCAGGGCAAGAGATTGTGTGTGAGACTAAAATGTAATGCATTATAAGAAGAATCTTTACTTTGAAACTCTGTTCTTTACCTTTTTCACACTATGAAACAGCTTTGTATTCGCCTTAAACACTGTTTCAGGACAAGAGATTGTGTTTTAGAATAAAAGGTAATGCATTATAAGAAGAATCTTTACTTTGAAACTCTGTTCTTTACCTTTTTAACACTGTGAAACAGCTCTGTATTCACCTTAAACACTGTTTCAGGGCAAGAGATTGTGTTTTAGACTAAAAGGTAATGCATTATAAGAAGAATCTTTACTTTGAAACTCTCTTCTTTACCTTTTTCACACTATGAAACAGATTTGTATTCACCTTAAACACTGTTTCAGGGCAAGAGATTGTGTTTGAGACTAAAAGGTAATGCTTTATAAGAAGAATCTTTACTTTGAAACTGTGTTCTTTCCCTTTTTCACACTAAAACAGCTTTGCATTCACCTTAAACTGTTTCAGGGCAAGAGATTGTGTGTGAGACTAAAATGTAATGCTTTATAAGAAGAATCTTTACTTTGAAACTCTGTTCTTTACCTTTTTAACACTAAGAAACAGCTTTGTATTCACCTTAAACACTGTTTCAGGACAAGAGATTGTGTTTTAGACTAAAACTGCATGTTTTATAAGAAGAATCTTTACTTTGAAACTCTGTTCTTTACCTTTTTAACACTAAGAAACAGCTTTGTATTCACCTTAAACACTGTTTCAGGGCAAGAGATTGTGTTTTAGACTAAAAGGTAATGCATTATAAGAAGAAACTTTACTTTGAAACTCTCTTCTTTACCTTTTTCACACTATGAAACAGCTCTGTATTCACCTTAAACACTGTTTCAGGGCAAGAGATTGTGTTTTAGACTAAAAGGTAATGCATTATAAGAAGAATCTTTACTTTGAAACTCTGTTCTTTACCTTTTTCACACTATGAAACAGCTTTGTTTTCACCTTAAACACTCTTTCAGAACAAGAGATTGTGTTTTAGTCTAAAACAATGCTTTATAAGAAGAATCTTTACTTTGAAACTCTGTTCTTTACCTTTTTAACACTAAGAAACAGCTTTGTATTCACCTTAAACACTGTTTCAGGGCAAGAGATTGTGTTTTAGACTAAAACAATGCTTTATAAGAAGAATCTTTACTTTGAAACTCTGTTCTTTACCTTTTTCACACTATGAAACAGCTTTGTATTCATCTTAAACACTGTTTCAGGACAAGAGATTGTGTTTTAGACTAAAACTGCATGCTTTATAAGAAGAATCTTT